>NC_059106.1:151882360-152514146 GCF_020740685.1 Jaculus jaculus | reverse complement strand
TCTGAAGTCAAACAAACTGATGGGACTGTGAATATTGGTAATGGGTAACGTGCTTGCTATGCAAACATGAGGACTTGAGCTAGTTCCCCAGAACACATATAAAAAGCCCAGCAGGCTGGAGAGATGTCTTAGTGGTTAAGGCACTTGCCTTCAAAGTCTAAGGATCCAGGTTCAACTCTTCAGATCTCACATAAGCCATATGCACAAGCTGATGCAAGCACACAAGGTCACACATGCACACAAGATGGGATGTGTCTGGAGTTTGATTTAAGTGGCTGGAGGACCTGCCACACCAATTAACACTCTCTCTCTCTCTCTCTCTCTCTCTCTCTCTCTCTCTCTCATTCTTTGTATAAAATAAATAAGAAATAAGGAAAAAGCCCAGCATGGTGGTACATACCTGTAACCACAGTGTTGTGGAGTAAGAAAAGAGGAATTCCTAGGGCTCAGTGGATAGCTAATCTATTCTAATCAGTGAGCTCTAGGTTCAGTGACAGATCTTCACTCAAAAAAATAAGGTAAAATAGAGAGTACCTGAGGACACCAATGTTCTTGACCTTCACATGTAGCATACACTTTTATCCCAACACATGTTTTCCCACTATACAACAAATACATCAGACATTTAAAATACAAATAAACCAGAGGTTTTCAGTACAACAGAAAATCATTTCTTTCTGCGTGCTGAGGAGATGGCTCTCATTGATCTGGAACTCACTAAGTAAGCTCGACTGGCTGGCCAGGCAGCCCCAGAAATCTACCACTTTCAGCCTTCCCAGCACTGGGAATGCAGGTGCACACCACTAAGAATTGTGGAGATCACACTCACATCCCCATGCTTGCAAGAGGAACACTTTTGACTGAGCTAACCCTGCAACCTTGGGAACTGAATTATTTTAGAGCAACTTCCATTGGGAGTTTTGTGCCCAGTGGACTTTCAAGCATCGGGAAATGGGCTCCACCCTGCCCAAAGTCAGTGCTGACTGAGAACTTGAAGGCATTGTGCTCTCCTACAGCACAGCTCTTTCATGGAAAGATAGCCTTTGCTCATTTTCCCAAAGATGCCTGACTCATGCCCCACACTTTGTCCCTGGCTTTTTTCCCTTTGCCTATGACTCAGGTCTTCCACCCTTTCCCCATCTTTAGCTTCACTTCTCTTAGTCATGACCTGTGTTCCTGGTTTCATCCTTGGCTCAGGTTAAGCTGTAATAAAGACTTTTTCCATTTTCCTGTTTCTTGCTTCCGGCTCTTAGGTTTCAGTGTTTTGTCTTGTGCCCTTGGCCATGAATGTGACTGGAAATTGCTGATCAAGGGAGGGTGGCCATTCCCTTTAAATCTCTGATTATGCAGCCTCAGCCCACATTGAGTTCACCACATGCCTAATATGGTGATCTGAATGTAAAATGCCCCTACACCCATTCTGCTTCTGGATTTAAATGCTTGATTCCCAGCTGGTGGTGCTGTTTGGGAAGGTTGTGGAACCCTTAAGGAGGTGGAGCCTGGTGAAGTCTCCCTGGAGGAGGAGTATTACTGGGGGTGGACCTTGAGATATTATAGCATTGCTATGCCTCCCTGCCTGAGGAAACGTTTCCTTATAATTATAAGCTAAATTAAGCCCCTTCCCTTCCATGAGCTGTTACTACAGTGAGAAAGTAAGGGATACACAATGCTTTTTTGATTGCCATTTACAAAATTGTGCTTTCTATAGACAAACTTTTATAGTGTTGAAAACTGAAGGTTTCCAAAGATTATAAATTTTCCTGAAATAGTTCTCACATCAGATCTGAATGAATCCTGTTCCTGGAAGTGGATACTGTGCTACTCTCGCATATCCTTGATTATAATTATGCCAGATGTTATTCCCAATGTGTCTGCTTTCAGGGTACCTCGTTCTAATGGGGAAAATTAAAAGAAGCCAGAAAATAAGATGACAATATTTATCACCAGGGAGCAAGAAATGCTGATATTAAGAAATGGTTGTTTGTATGGATGTTACCAATTAAACAAAGAAAAAAAAATGGCTGGTTAGGCCAAGGTGTAATAAGGGAAGGAGGAGGACAAGACACTCAGAAAGGTAAACAAATGAGAACAGTCAAGTTCCCGTGTTCCCTCATTCTTTCCTTTGCCTTGCAATATACAATTTGAATGACCAAAGATAGGGTAAGGATGCATAGATGAGACAGAAAGTAAAAGTGGACTGCTGATATTTCCAGGGAAACTGCCAGCTTGCTTCATGTACTGCTTATGCTGGCAAGGGGAAGGTCAGACCTAGCATTTATTAAAGATTTAGTTCACGCTGAAAACTGCACAAGCAAGTCACAAACATCTATTTTTCCAACATACAGAGTAGAGATAGATCCACGGATGGAAAGAAATTAGCAAAGTAAGTGGGGAAGAGAAAATATATTATGTCTAATTTCTATCATTAACCCACTTTACTCTCTTTCTTTAAAACTTCTCCTTCCATGCAGAAAAGTAAATTCTAGTCAAAGTTTTAGGATGAAAGAAACATGAGATGCCCATTCCCTTGTGTGTTAGTCCCTGTATTGGCTGTTAAAAAAAAAAAAAAAAAAAAAAACAAAAAAAAACAAAAAAAAAAAAAAAAACTGAGACTAACAACTTTAAGGGAGAAAGATTTATTTTGGCTCACAGTTTCAGAGGTTTTTATTTATTTATTTATTTATTTATTTATTTATTTATTTATTTATTTGAGAGCGACAGACACAGAGAGAAAGACAGATAGAGGGAGAGAGAGAGAATGGGCGCGCCAGGGCTTCCAGCCTCTGCAAACGAACTCCAGACGCATGCGCCCCCTTGTGCATCTGGCTAACGTGGGACCTGGGGAACTGAGCCTCGAACCGGGGTCATTAGGCTTCACAGGCAAGCACTTAACCGCTAAGCCATCTCTCCAACCCAGTTTCAGAGGTTTTAATTCCCAGTTAGCTGGCTCCTTTGGGCTTTGTAAGATTTAAACATGGAGGAAGGGGGGAATCCAGGAAATGTTCACCTCATAAGCTGCCAGGAAAGATGAGAAATGAGAGGAGAGAGGGAGAGGGTGAGAGAGAGAGGGTGGGGGGCAGAGAATAAGAATGAATGGATATGCCAGGGCCTTCTGCCACTGCAAACAAACTCGAGATACATGCACCACTTTGTGCATTTGGCTGTACATGGGTATTAGAGAATCAAACCTGAGTCATTAGGCTTTGCAAGAAAGCAAGCACCTTTAACTACTGAGCCATCTTTTCAGTCTTCAGGAACAGCAAATTTTAAGTTTACTAGCTCTTTGTGCTGGAGTCTACCAGATGGACAGCCTCAGGTACAGATTATGCATATTAAAAGTCATCTTCTCATGACTGAAAATAACAACACTTTTTATTTTTAAATATTTTATTTATTTATTAGAGAGAGTGAGAATGGGCACCCAGGGCCTCTAGCTACTGTAAACGATCTCCAGATGCATGTGTCCCCTTGTGCATCTGGCTTACATGGGTACTGGGTAATCAAATCTAGGTCCTTAGGCTTCACAGGCAAGCCCCTTAACTGCTAAGCCATCTCTCCAGACCCCAAATAACAACACTTTTTATTTACAACTTTCTAGGTTGTTCTATGAAGATATATAGGGTTTTGTTTTTATTTATTTGATAAAGAGAAAGAAGGAGGGACAGAGAGAGAGAGAGAAAGAGAGAGATTATAAGAAAGGGTGCTCCAGGGCCTTCAGCCACTGCAAACAAATTCCAGATGTATGAGCCCCCTTGTGTGCATGTGTGACATTGTAAGCCTGCATCACTGTGCATCTGGCTTATGTGGGACCTGAAAATTTGAACATGAATTAAGCTTCACAGGCAAACACCCTAACCACTACGCAATCCCTGAAGCCCATGTAGGTTTTTTTTTAAACAAACATTTCATATAACATTTTGTGCTTACTTTTTCCATTTACTTGCATTAGCCCACCATGGGCTTCTTATTTTTGCTCAGTTCCCCAGCTGATGGAATACTTATTTTTTTTTTTTTTCCCTGAGGTAGGGTCTCACTCTAGTCCAGGCTGGCCTAGAATTCATTATGTAGTCTCAGGGTGGTCTTGAACTCACAACTATCCTCTTACTATGCCCAGCAGAAACTTTTTGGATAGGCAATTTTTTTCATATTTGGCACATGATGGCTATTACACTTAATGAACATTTGAATACTATTCATCTACCTTGTAGCTAAAAACTACTATAGTAACACATAGAAATATTAGATCTTGAACTTTTCCCCTTCAGCCTGTAGAAAATTTGCTCCATTATCTTTGGAAGTTGGATAGCTGAATAAGAGAAATACAGTTACTTCCCCCATCTGTTTTCTTCCAGCTACATAGGAGAACCATCTAATAGTTCACAGCACAGTTCTGTTACTAATTTCATTAACAGGTTTGCAACATGTATTCTTCACTTCAGTGGAATTCTAAATTATCTTATCATCAATTATTCTTTCTACCTTGGTCACCACCATCTTTTTCTGAAGCTTCAAACATATGGTGCTGGGAATGTGGCTACTTTTTAGGTTACTTTCCTTAGTGCTAATGGTTTTTGCCTTCCTGTCTTTGAGCTCTAAGTTCTTGCTTTTAGAAGAATTTCTTGAAACAATCTTCAAAAATCTTAATTTTTATTTCATAATTTTGACCCTTCCTAGCACTTGTAAATTTGACAAATTTACTTTAATATTCAGACATATTCTTTTAATCTTTTAAAATTTAATTTTATTTGTTTGGTAGAAAGAGAGAAATAAAGAGGCAGACAGAGAGACAGAGTGGGTGTACCAGGGCCCTCAGCCATTGCAAACAAACTCCAAGATTCAAGTGCCACCTTGTGCATCTGGTGTACGTGGGTCCTGGGAAATGAAACCTGGGTTCTTTGGCTTTGTAGGCAAGTGTCTTGACTGCTAAGCCATCTCTTCAGCACTCAAACAGTTTTACTTCACTCAGATTACAACTACTTAATAATTATCACATAACATAACATAGACATGGTACACTTAGAGCTAATAGAATCTACACACACACACACACACACACACACACACACACACACGTATAAACTACAAAATTACCTCAGAGATGTTCACTGCACATGATATGCACATGGTATCCACATTCTCCATCTTACTTGATAGAATCCTGGTGTTTCCCATGCAACAGTGCTCTCCGTTTTCAAGCCTTCTTGCTCTTCAGGTTCATGACATTTATTTCTTTTTGGTGAGAGCCCAGCAAAAATAGAATCTGAGAAATGGAAGATTGTGTAGCTCATGCACCCCAACTTGAAATAGTTATGAATCATGTCTCATTCAAGATTTCTCCTGATGGTTTTGAACATACAGGAATAAGTATGTATTTATAATAGTGTTCATTAAGTGGTTGCTTACTGATTGATTATGTTCGTGAAAGTGAGCAATGTTGGGAAGTGTTAGTTATGATGATTTATTATCTGGGTGCCCAATAGGGAATGCAACAAGGATGTCAAAAGAACATTCGTTGATCTTAGTCTGCCTCTCTTTTTAATTCATGCATAATAGATGCTTTTACCTTTAAGTACCATTTAATAGAATGATGTATTTCTCCAAGATACTTTTTTAATTATTGACTTGGATAGTGATATATTTCAATAATTATCAGTAGATTTTGAATCCTTCAAAACATTAAATAAATTGTTTTGTCCCTTGATCTCTCTCTTTCTCTCTTTATCTCCATCTATCTATCTATCTATCTATCTATCTATCTATCTATCTATCTATCTATCTATCTATCTATCTATTTATCTGAGTTTTGTGTCCCTAGAAGGATACTGGTTGCCTTGTTAATACTATATGTGGAGTGAATTCCTTTATTTATTTTTTTTATTTATTACAGAGAGAGAAGAGAGAGACATAATAAGTATGGGTGTACCAGGGATTCTTGCCACTGGAAACAAACTCTAGACTTATGCACCACTATGTGGGTACTTGAAAATTGAACTCAGGTCATTAAGCTTTGCAAGCAAGCACCTTTAACTGCTGAGTCTTCTCTCCAGCCCTGGAGAAAATTCTTGCCTTCCCTATATTCCTAAGCAGAAAGACTGGAAACAAGTATGAAAGTCTGTTTTGCTTCAGGGCACCAACTTTTGCCTCTACATGAGACATTTTACTCTGATTTTCTAAATAAACATTTTCCTTTATTAGCAATTATCATTATCTCTTCATGAGATCATAGGCAAGTTGAAGTTGACAGTTTCTGGATTTCACTCACCCTGGAAAAGGGACAGGTGGTATGGTTGAGAATATAAACTAATCTGTGTGCTGTAAGAAAGGATCGGGTTGACATGACACCATCTGGCGTACTGAACCATGGTATCACTACTGAAATAATTACCAATGCAGTATGAAGTGATTTTAATGTCTGAGTTTTGAGGTTCCTTCATCCAGAAGAACCCATAAGCACTGCAGGGTTGAAGAATTGAGTTTGGCATATTGTAAATAAAACTATTGTAACATTTATTTAAACATTCTTTTAAAAGGCTAAACATTGGAGTTTAGAAGTTGTAGACTTGTATATGTGATTCTTTCCAGGAAGTTACATACTCAAAAAGTAGCAGCTGTTTGAAAAGAATAGATTGCTCACAGTATGTCCCACATTTCCTGACATTGAGAATTATGATATAGCTTTATCCTGCTGTGATGCGTGGAGAGGGTGAATGAGGCTCAACTGACGTCAAGGGACAGGTTCTGAGGGAAAAAGAGACTCTTTTTTGGCCCATTTCTCTGTTTACTGTACTGATTTCCCACAACTAGGTCTTTTTACTGGCAATAGGAAAATACTCAACCCCCAAATATGGTTGCTTTCCCCATATTCTGTACTCAAAAATTACTCTCTATTTTCTTTACATCATTAAAATCTGGTATTTTTTCCTCTGGGATATTGTTGCTAAATATACTTTTTACTTACCAAATTTCCCTTTTATATATATATGTGTGTGTGTGTGTGTGTGTGTGTGTGTGTGTGTGTGTGTGTGCATTTACATGTGTGTACAAGTGTACACATAGGTGTGGAGGCCAGAGAATAAACTCAGGAAAAACCATCCACTTTTCTAAAATATTTATTTGTTTTTTTTCACAGAGAAAGAGAATATGGGCAACCTAGGGCCTCTTGCCACACTGTAAATGGACTTCAGATGAATGTCCCACTCTATGCATCTGGCTTTATGTGGGCAATGGGGAATTGAAATTAGGCCATCAGGCTCTCCAAGTGAATGCCTTTAACCATTCAGCTATCTCTCCAGCCCAGCCATCCATCTTTTTTGAGACAGGGCCTCTCATGGGTCTAGAGTTCACCAAGCAAGATAGACTGGCTAGCTAGCAAGCCCTATGGGTCATCCCATTTGCCTCTGCAGCACAGGGTTTACAGTCATGTTTTGCACATCTGTCATTCTTCCAGGAGTACTAGGCATCAATCACAGGTCCTTAGGCATGTGAGGCAAGTACTTTACTGATGGAATTCTCCCTTGACCTCACATTGACATTTTATATATGCTGTACCCACTTCATTGCTAAGATGCCATTGCATTTTTCATTGCCACAACTCAGACTAATGGGATTCATTCGGTAGAAATGGTGTCTTTAAAAAAAAAAAAAAGTGTCACATATAAGGTTGTCACCAAAGATGGACACAACTTGCCATTAACAAATAAAGATAAGGATTCTCCTCACTTTTATTGCTATTCTTCCCCATTAAGTTACTTTTCTACCATAACAAATTTTTATCAGGGGATTTTCTCAGAGAATAAAGGTAGTAGTATGCAGCCTTGACGAGTGAAGCTTGAGGATATGCTCAGTGTCTTTGAGCCCTGCTTAGATACCTGAGCTCTGAGCTCTTTTCTCATTTGTCTCACGTTGCCATCTTGTTTTTAAATTTAAGTCTCTTAAGAAACATCCCTTTCCACTGACACTCTGCTAATGCATGGTCTAGCTATTCCTGTCCTTACTTGCTGATGTCTTTTACTCTGAGAGCAGGCCATGTCACCACCTATGTTTCCCCACAGCTTACGTCTTCCTCCCAGAGACCAAGTGACATTGAGTAAAACGTTCCCCTCTCCCTTGAAGAGTTAAAAAGCAACCATATCCAAACACAAGCCCACTCTACAATATCAAGCTACCATCAATCATGGGGTATAAGAGGGCCTAAACCTATCAAACTGTCTCTCAAAAAAGTAAGTGTTATCTCAATTTTCCGGGTGCTAACTTACTCTCCGTTGGAGAATCTGCTTCTCTTTTCCAGATAGATGCAGATCCTGAGAGCTGCCCCAACATACCTCAAAAGGGGCCCAACTGAAACTAAGGACAACTGGCGAAATAAGCAAGGGTGATGTTTTCCTGTGAACCGGATACCAGCACAAAGGGGAAGGAGATCAACGCAGAGAAAAATCAACTCCTACCAAATCAGAGAGCCAAAGCCTCAGAGGCCCCCAACACTTCAGCACTGAAGCAGACCAAAAAGGAACCCAACATGGCTCAGGGAAATCTTGCGGAAGAGGGGGCAGAAAGAATGTCACAGTTACATGTTGGGTCATGATTTGCAGAGACATTTATCATACCAATAACTGGGGGCTAACTCCACAATGCACGACCCATTTTCATTAACAAGGAGGGTCTAATGGGAGGGGGTAGATCACAGATGAGCCTAAATAATGGTACCAAACTGCCTGTATTTACTGAAAAGAAAACTAATAAATTAAATTAAAAAAAAAAAGCAATGATCTCCTTTTGTCCTTGGGAAGCTGAAGCCCCTCTCTGCCTTTGATGATGTTATCAAGCTCTGTCCTGGCGTCCTACCCCTCTTGGAATAAACATTTTCTCTCAAAAAAAAAAAAAAAATCCATCCCAGTGTTTTTCTCTACCGCAGTAGCTCTTGCTTTTAGTCAGTCTTTCTTTTGTTACTTTCACAATTTTGATTTCTTTTTTCATAAATTTTTTTTTGTTTATTTTTATTTATTTATTTGAGAGTGACAGAGAGAGAAAGAGGGAGAGAGAGAGAGAGAGAGAGTGAGTGTGTGCCAGGGCCTCCAGCCACTGCAAACGAACTCCAGACGCTTGCTCCCACATGTGTATCTGGCTAATGTGGGTTCAGGGGAATTGATCCTCAAACCAGGGTCCTTAGGCTTCACAGGCAAGCACTTAACTGCTAAGCAATCTCTCCAGCCCTGATTTCTTTTATTATATTAGATATTTCCATGGTGCAATGCAAAGACCAGGAAAAGGTAATATTCATGATGTATGTGCTAATTATTATGTAGAATTTATGCTTTTATTCTGAAAGTATTAAACAAGTGGGAAAATCTGTAGGACTCTGTATATGCTTAGTTGTGGGGGTATGAAAAGAGCAAGGAGGTTTTAGATGAATATTCTCTGCTTTACAAAAAATAAATGAAAGAAAATAGCACTCTAGGGTTAAATTCTTGGTAGTCATTTCTGGAGGTAACAGTCTTTTTATTTGTTATATTTTTAGTGTTTCCTGCATTAATCACGGTCTTATTTTTATAAGCATCATGGATTTTAGTGTGCATGGTTAGCCCTATAAATATCCAGATAGTATAGGAAAAATTCATAGCTTAAGCAAGAACTGTTGGCTGGAACATTGTAATAAAAATTGGAGACTGGGGCACAGCTTTTGGTAAACTGTGAATTCAGGAAGTGGTAAACACTTTGATAATGGGAACAGCAATTGATCCTAAATAACACTGGATAGATAGATAAGAAAGAAAATATTATTTTGCCTTTTTCTGTGTAGTCAACAATGCTATTTTCTCACCCTAAGAATCCTCCTGTCTCTACCTCTCCAGTGCTGGTAATACAAGCATGTGTCACCATGCCTGACATTTTTTATGAGTTCAAACTCAGGTCCTTATGCTTGAAAGCCAAGCTCTGTACCAACTGAACTATTTTCATAGTCCTTAATGGGTACACCTTTGTATGTTATTTTCTTTTTTCTTTTGATGCTTTGAGATTTTTCTCCCTCTGTCTGAGAGATTGTTTATATGTCTGATGTAACTTTGTTAGTTGATTCTAACTGGTAACCTCTGGCATCCTTATATCTGGATATTTGTATCTTTCTCTAATAGTATTTTTAAAATACCAATTTGAGTAAGTCTTTGATCCTTTTACCACCCCCCATTCCCTCTTGATCTTTGGTAATAGAATACTTGCTCTTTGAATGCTACACTCAAGTTCTCACAAGTTTTCTTCCCTTATTTTCATGTATTTCCCATTTTGTTTTGTGTAAGTTTCAGACAGGCTATCTTTGTGCAATGTTTCTTCTGCAGCTCAAGGATTTAGCTTTCGTGTATGAAAACTACTTAATCTCCTCAGAGTAGTTTATTGTTTCTCTGTTTTTGTGAAGTTCATTATGTTTTCTTAAGTCATGTTAGATTCTGTGTCTAAGTGGTCACACATACTGGATGACTATTAAAAAAATACACTGACGTTGTTCAAATCAGGGGTCTTGCATGTGTATGTGGTATCTGTGTTCACACATGTGTACATACGAGAGCATGTGCATGTACATGGTTCTTCAGTGAGTGCAAGGTTGTGGTATTTACCTTCTTGTTGTTGGGAAAAAGCACCCTACCAAAAGCAGCTGATGGAAGGGAACATTTTTGTTTTGGCTTGTAGTCTTCAGGGGAAACTCCACGATGGCAGGAGAAAACATCACATGAGCAGAGGCTGGACATCACCTGCACCACACAAGACTGGAAAACAGAAGCAATATTGTAAGCTCAGCTCTGGCATCAAGGAACTAGATATTATACCCCTAAGTCCATCCCCAGCAACACACTTCTTCCAGCAAGGCCCCACCTCCCAAATTGCCTCCATTTGGGGACCAGTCTTTCATAACACGTAAGTTAATGGGAGATACATGATTTGTACCACCACAAAGGTGTTATGAAAACTCCACTTGAAAACATTATTCAGGTAAATATGATCAGACAGTCTTGATATTCATATAAAATCTAATGAAACACAACGGCATTTTCAAAGGCACTTATAGGTAGTGAATGCTTCAAATTTTTATTTACCTAGCCATATATTATTTTTCATTAATATTAAGGATTATTATTTGTTTTTGCAGAGGTTTCAAGATATGTACACAGAGAGACTTTTTGGCTTGGAAGAAGATGCTGGAATAGCAAGCATACAGATCATCCCCAGTTCCACAGGTGCGTAACACATGAGCAGTGGCTAATGTGTTGTGAAGCTTGGCTTGATGGTCCTGCACTCACAGTATGTGAACCTGGGGGTATAAAGCATCTGTTACCAATTTAAGCAGCTTTTGGGTTTGGTCTTAGAGCCACTTAAGCAATTTTCCCTATATATTTCATGGACAAGGGGTAGTAGAGAAGTTAATATAAATTTCCAGACTTTGTCTCCATTGTACAAAATGCAGTAGGAACTTATTGACTACTCATTTGATTAATTGAGACAAGTAGCACATATTTCTTTGTCTGAATGGACAAGTTGGGCAGTCTAAAGTGATCAATGACCTGGAAAATTTCTAAACTTCTGTTTTAAAATTGCAATAGAAAGCAAAGTTATTTTAAACAATTAGCAAAATATTCTTTCATCACATTAATAAATTTTAGGCAAAGCAGCCAAAATTAATAGGCTGAAATTGGTAAGTATTATAAATCAACCTCTTGTCCCATTTTCAGGAGACAGCCTCACATATTTATATTAAATGTATTACCTGTGTGTTTAAATCTTGATAATAAGAGTTTCGAATGATTTACATGATGAACCAGATCCATAAACAGTATTGACTAGTTAAATTTACTGCCTCTATTCCTAAATTAAAAGGAGAAAATAGACTATGCATGAACAAATTACAGAACTTCTTTCTGTAAGTGATGGCTTTTTTGGCAATGTAGGTCTAAATAGGGATAGTATGGTCCTAAGATTAATGTGCCAAAGGCTTGGTCCTCAAGATGTATGTCAGAAGGTACTGTGGTTATTTAGGAGGTGGGAATCTCGTGGGAGGTCCTTAGGTCCTTGGGAGACTGTCCTTAAAGGGAAGTTGGGACCTACCTCATCCTCTCTCTACTACCCGGCTCACAACATGAATGGTTTGCTTTGACATGTACTCCTTACCATTGCCATCTGACATGTTCACTGGCAGTCTAAAGAAATGTCCTCAATTTTGAGCTGGAATCTCCAGAACTTAAGCTATATTAATCTTTCTTATTTCTCCAAAAGTTAGTTGACTAAGATATGTTGCTTTAGTAATGGGAACCTGACTAAGAACAATAGAGATTTGGAAATTCATATATTTGTCAATCTTGAAGTTTCTTAGGAGTCTCATATTCTTTAGGCAATTTAACATTCAATATTATTTTTGGGTTTGATAAGACAGTAAATAAGAGCCTTTCAAACTAAATGTTGAATGAAATAAGTTAAAAAAAATTGATAAGCTGGAGAAATGATTTAGCGGTTAAGGCATTTTCCTGCCAAGCCAAAAGATTCATGTTTACCTCTCCAGATCTCACATAAGCCGGACACACAAAGGTGAGGCAAGCACATGGTCGCATATGCCCACTAAGTGGCAGAAGCAACTGGAGTTCAGTTTTAGTGGCTGAGGTCCTGGCATGCCAATTTTCTTTCTCCCTTTCTCTTTCTCTTTTGCTGTCTCTAAAATAAAATAAAAATTGAAAAGATATTAACCAAACTGCTGCACTTAATCTCTTAAATATGTTTTTAGAGAGTGTAATTGCCAGTCTCACTAGTCTTAGAAGACCCCAGCCTCCCTAATTATAGACAAGATCTTTTAAAGCAAAGAGCAAAATCATGTATATGAGATTTTGTTCTTCTTATGGATCTCAATATTTCTTGGTTAAAAAAATTCAGAAAAAGCTGGAAAATGCGAGCTTAGCTTCTGAAGTACCACAGTCATGTCTTGGTATTCCTCAAGGAATGACTGGGGAAGCAACAGATATACCTATCTGATGTGAGCCTTGCCAGCAGGAGGAGTGGAGCAGCTTTCAACTTTTTAATGTTCATTTCAACTTATTTATTACCATGTAGTGATATATAAAATAAGATGGTTTTAATATTATATTTCTTATGAAAAGTTTTGGGGCTAAGTATAATTTATCTGTGCTCTGATAGAAATTAAAGCTTGTTTAATTCTGAAATACCTTCTAAATTTCTTTTGCAGTATAGTCAACTGTAATAAATTAAATACATTTTTCCAGAGTTTCTGCAGTAAGCACTATTTTTGAAGGGGATATGTTCATAAAAATTGTTAGCTTTAACCATAGACACACATTTAAAGAACCATCTTGTGTCTTTACAGAAAGCATATAGATAAAAACTGTGTGTGTTAGTTTTTTACCAACCTGGATAAATACCTGAAATAATTAACTTATATCAAAGTTAGGTTTAATTTGGCTTCTGGTTTTAGAGGTTTGGGATCTAGATCTCTAAGCTTTTTGCTTTGGGCATATTATGGCTCAGTGCATCATGGTAGAAATGCATGGTAGAAGTGAGACATTTACTTCACGATGGTCCTGAAAGAAGTAAAGAAATATAGGCTGACATCTTAATCGCCCCTCCAAGGGCACACCTCCAATAACCTAACTTGTTTCTTCTAATCTTTACCTCAAAAAGGTTCCACCACTTTTTAACAGAACCAAAACTTAGGACCAAGTCATCAAAATATGGACCTTTGGGTTACATTCAAGATGGATGTGGTGGCGCATGCCTTTAATCCTAGCACTCAGGAGGCAGAGGTAGGAGGATCACCATGAGTTTGAGGCCACCCTGAGACTTCATTGTGAATTTGAGGTCAGCTTGGACTAAAGTGAAACCCTACCTCAGAAAACAAACAAACAACAAAAATGGACCTTTGGGTGATATTTAAAATCAAATGCAATTACAAAGATATATTTATATATCTGGATATTTGATAGTTTAGAAACTGAATATCAAATATTTGCAATATTTTACTGATTTTGTCTGTGTATTTCATGAAAAGTTTATTATTTATAGCACATGTGCCAATAGAATAATTGTTTTGACAACTGATATCTTAACCCTTACTGACATTTGATGTGTATTATGTGAGAATTGAATAAACCGAGTAGTGTTACCTAAAAGACACTCAACATTTTTATTAAGTATAGGAGGAATTGCACTACATGAGTCATACCTAAAGAACTTTCTATATATTATTTTGTTTTAATTAAGAGGTTTATATATAACAGATACTCATGATTTAATCAACTTGCAACTTGTGACATGGTCTCTTATTAGTTTAAAAATTATTTTAAAGATAAAACACTAATAACTTTGTTAATTAAACATGATGTATGGGATTTTATCAAATAAGCAATTCTGGGGTCAATATTTAATCTTGAAAATGATTTAGTTACTTGTATAATAAACTTTTTAAGAGTTGACCTTTAAGAGGTATTTCATTTTTTGGGGCTGCTCAGAATTAAAAAACAAACAAAGCAGAAGAGTATAAATAGAATATTTTAGACTAATTTCAAGATAAAATACTTACATTTCATTTCTTTCATCCTTTGTCACTATTCTTAGAGCTTTCATTATTTAAAGGCACCAGAAAAAATGTCACGTACTGAATGAGCAGGAAACTCTACCCCCCACCCCCCGCTCCTTCTCTTTAGCTTGCTGTAGCTCTAAGCAATACATGTTTTTAATCAGTAGCAGAAGTGAGTTCATCCTTGGACTTGTGTTGTGGTCTTTGACTTCCTGAAGTGGCATCAATAAAATGACTAAGCCACATTATAAAATACTTTGTTTGCTTCAAGCCATCAGTTACTATTACTACGAATGATATGCATTCAGAACAACGGGTTATTATTAACTGTGAATGATATACATTCAGAAGAAAGGGCATGTTAAAGGAAGCTCATCTCATGATTCTTAATTGAGTGTGAATTCTGATTTTTCTACAGAACAATGAACTTTTAGAGAGCACATTTATACAGCTGCAAGGCAATGCCTACACATATAAGTGAGGCTGTATCATGAGAAAGTAAAATAATTACAGACATGGGAGCATTCACCTGGACATCACTGGGTAGTTTCCTGATGACACGAGTTAAGACTTTGGGTAATATTTGAATCTGAAGTTGAATTCATGGTAGATAGGATTGAAGTAGTTTAGGAGATGTGTATGTTTGTGTACGGTTGTATCTGTTTGCACATACATATGAATGTGAGAAAAAATGTAGTTGCTCCTCTGTTCTACAGTTTCTGTATCCATGAATATGACTGATTGCGTGTAGTTATAAAATACTTGAAAACTACCTATGTCTATTCAAAATATGTAAAGGCTTATTTCTTAGTTAATATTCTGTCAATCACTACTTATATTTACATTGTATTAGACATTGTGAATGATCTAGGCATGATTGGAAGTCTATGAGAGGGTATGTACAAGTTATCTTCAAGTAGCACATTTTATATCAAGAACCCGAGCAATTGCAGACTTTGGTATTCACATGAGGATAGCAGGGACCCAATCCCCTGCTGGTGACAGGCAGTTCTTCCAGCTGCATGACCCAGACCCTCATGCTTGTTCAGGAAGCACTCTTAATGCTCAGCCATCTCTCCAGCCATCTTTCTGGCTTTTCCATATTATTTATAGAGATGCCATGAAAGCTCTGAATCTTTTCTAATGCCTGTGGAGTATGTTAATGAAACTATTAATTCCACTTTCCATATCTCCTTGACGCTGGGATTTAGTAGAAATTATAATCCATGCATTCATTAGGCAAAATCCCATGAGATTTGGAAGGTGCCTTTGAGGGGTAACTTACCCTTCTGCAGCTACTAGCTGTTGCTTCTGGCCAGCGTGGTTATGGCAATAGAAATTCTTCTTAACTGAGAATTCCACTACCCCACAGGATACCAGGAGGTAGGGGTAGAGGTCATGGCTTTGAACTTCATGTTCCAGTTTCACAACCATAGTTCCTAGGTCCCAAGTTCTTGGATGGTGAGAGGACGCAGAAGCCATATTCTTGGGGGGAGGGCATCTTCTTCCAGCAGAGTGCCAGTCGTAGACTCAGAGGGTCAGCTTTGACTGTGCTTGAAGTCATTCCGAGAGTTCAGCCTGCAATCTCTTCCTCAAGACTTTCCAATTATTTTATAAGAAACAAATTCCCTACATCAAATATACCACTTCTTGGGACACTTAATGTGATTTATGTGTCCTATACAGGTTCAAATTCTTCCAAAGATGTTAGGAAAACAGAGATATGGATCTTTGGGTCATAAACTTCTCTTCCATTTTTATTAGTGACTGATATTGTCAATTTGAATCTATCCCTGTACTTCCATCTCCATTATGTGTTGAAAGAGCTAATGTGCCTAACTCCCACAGCACAACTCCGATCACGATTTCTTACAATAAAATGTGTTTAGTTATCCTGTAATACTTTGAGTACTAAAGAAAAGTAAAGGTCACTTTATATTTGACTAGGATATAATTCATTGGTATCCTTGAAATAGTCTTTTTAAAGTAGATATGAGAATTCAAGTTCCAGAGATACTGTGGTGAGGGAAGAATGTAGAGCTATTAAAATAGAATAAGGCTCAGTGAATCTTAGTAATAACATTGTTATTTTTTTCTGTCTGGACAGACAAAGGGTTTATAAAGTCTGAGTAAGCAGACAGTTCAATAGACATTAAGTTCTCCATGGAAAACCCCTTGGAGCCAATTCAAAGCAAGTGCTGTCTGAACTTGGTTGAAGGGATGGTTCAAACTACTGGCAGCTCTGAAGCACAGCCCTTGCCAGCAGAAGTCAGACTGACTTAGGGAAGACCTCATGAGGATTACTGGTCTTAAAATAAAGCGAATATTCTCCATGTCCTGGTTTGGTTTCCATGGGAATTTGTGTTTATGGGGAAGCCTGTGATTGTATCTTCCTGGCCACAATATTGAGGCTGTTCCTTTGGTTCAGCCAACCATCCAGAGTTCAGCTAACTGAGCCTGTTGTCTTATGACTGGTATTTAGTGATAAGAGGATTGGCCAGGTGAAAAGCCACCAGTGCAGAGTATTTTTCTCAAGGCCAGCTATTATTTGTCTGTGAGGATGACTGATGACAACATCTATGTCTGGATGGAGAAAGATAGTTTTAGTAACAGTTGGCATGAACAATGAGAACTGGGTGAACATGATAGGCTTTCAGTGAATTAGAATATTTCTTTTTCTTAAAAAATAGTTTAATTAATTTATTTATTTGCAAGCAGAAAGAGGCTAAGAGAGATAGAGATAAAGATGTATAGAGAGAAACAGAGAAGTATAGGCATGGCAGGGCCTCTAGCCACAGCAAACAAACTCCATACACCTGTACCACTTTGTGCACTAGATTTATGTGGGTACTGGGGAATCAAACTCAGGTTGTTAGGTGTTGCAGGCAAGTGCCTTAACCACTGAGCAATCTCTTCAGCTTTTAGAATATTTATTTTTTTTAAAATTGTTCACTTTTATTTATTTGAGAGCAACACAGAGAGAGGAAGAGGCAGATAGAGAGAGAGAGAGAGAGAGAGAGAGAGAGAGAGAGAGAGAGAGAGAGAGAGAGAATGGGCACACAAATGAACTCCAGATGCATGCACCCCCTTGTTCATCTGTCTAACGTGGGTCCTGGGGAATTGAACCTTGAACTGGGGTCCTTAGGCTTCACAGGCAAGCACTTAACCACTAAGCTATCTCTCCAGCCCTAGAATATTTCTTAATCAGATTCTCTTGTGATTATTCAATAACTTTTTGATCTTTCTTATCTATTCCCCAGTTGCCACCCCAGAAAGCAGAATGACAATTTGGCAGGTGCATGTTTATCATGTTTATGAACCTAAGGTGAAAGTGAAGCAAAAATTTACAATGGAGTTTTCTTTCTTTTAAAAAACACTATTTATTTATTTATTTATGAGAGAGAGAGAGAGAGAGAGAGAGAGAGGGGGGGGGGGGGGGAGGGAGGGAGAAAGAGGCAGGTACAGAGAAAGAATACGTGTGCCAGGGCCTCTAGCCACTGCAAACAAACACTAGATGCATGAGTCACCTTGTGCATCTGGGTTACAAGGGTACTGTGGAATCAAACCTGGGTCCCCAAACTTTGCAGGCAAGTGCCTCAACTACTAAGCCATCTCTCCCACCACAAGTTTTCTTTTTTAAAAAAAATATTTCTGTGTACTTCTCAGGCATTTAAAATTGATTCAGGGGCTGGTGAGATGGCTTAGAGGCTAAGCACTTGCCTGTGAAGCCTAAGGGCCCTGGTTCGAGGCTCAGTTCCTCAGGGCCCACGTTAGCCAGATGCACAAGGGGGTGCACGTGTCTGGAGTTCGTTTGCAGTGGCTGGAGGCCCTGGTGCTCCATTCTCTCTCTTTCCTTCTCTATCTGTAGCTCTCAAATAAATAAATACAATAAACTGTTTTAAAATTGACTCAGTCCAACTGAAGAATCATCACTGTGCACTGAATCTTTAAAGTGTACTATGCTACATAAACACTCAATATAAACTTTGAGGCCAGTATACATGCTTTTTATCAGCTCCTGACTTGGAGTGGTGGTGCTTGTACATGGCAGAATCTCTAGGGAGAGTTGTGTAGCACAGACATTCCTTAGAGCATTGATATGGAATCAGAGTTAAGATCTGTGTTTAGTGAAATTTAAATGCACACAGATAGAATGTGAGGAATCCTAAAACTCATGGTGAACATTAGAGCTTGTTAGCATACTAACATATATTTTTCTTACACCATCTCTTGTGAGTATATGGTCTATGTGTCCAGTCTAATTGGTACTTCATAGTTGTTTCCATAGCAACTAGTACGTTGGTTTTCATAGCATGAATAATCTTACCTGAAATTGGATGTAAATTTTTTTCTTTGGTTGAATGGAATTTTAATTTGTGTGTGTGTGTGTGTGTGTGTGTGTGTGTGTGTGTTATGCATGTTTGTGAATATGCATATTCACATGTGTGTGGGATGCACATGTGTGTTCTGATGCATGCCTATGTGTATACATGTGTTCATGGACATCAGTGTGTTAATCTCTCCCTTATTTGTTGAGACTAGATCTGTCACTTGAACCCAGAGCTTGTCAATTTAGCTAATCCAGCTATTCACCTTGCTTCAGAAATGCCATCTCTGCCTCCTAAATGCTGGGATTACAAGTGGGCTCTCATTTCCATGGGCACTAGGGACCTGAACTCAGATCCTCATGCCTATGTTCCAAGTGCTTTACCCACTTCTAAAAGTGGAAGTTCAGCAGAGATACAGAACAGATTTTTCTATTGCCTAAGTCAATGAAAGGCATATAATAGATGAACAATGAACAATTTTAATTGAATAAATGCATGACTGTATTGAAACTAAATTAACACCCTTAAACTATTAATCATTACTAATAGTTCTTATGAATATTCTGGAGCTGTAGATACTTTTAAACAGGGATAATAAAGGATAAGTAACATGGCTAGCATGAACATTAGGACACAGAACTCTCTAGAACTGTGTTTTAGGATATGTTTCAATATCCTGGTCTCTTACCTGCAAGAAGAAAACTAGTACAATTTGTACTTTAAATTTTACTTTTTGCTATCAAGAGTTAGCCAAAATGTTTGATTATTTGTTTTTTTCCCCAATATCAAAGATGATATGTCAACTATGTGCCAAGTCAGAATGTTTTCTTTGAAATTAATCTTTAATTTCTCCATTATTGAACTCTTATTCTAATTCTTTGACACCATTCTAAAATTTAATTTGTATTATAAACTCCTCATTTCTGACTCATTGGTTACTAGGAGACAACATTTTGTGGGCTGAGTGCCTTTGCACAGCTAACGGTAAAAAGATGGCTAAATCAGAAATGTGCAATAATCAGGTCCTCCACACATCCTTCTCTTTAGACTTAAAATCCAAAGGCTACAGAAAACGTAATGTTTTATCTTTTGATTAACAGAGTTTGTATTTGAGAAATTGTGGCTGGAACTTGGCTCAGTAGTTTAAATATGAGATGTTTCAAATCCCCGAACAGTTTTTTTTTTCTAAAACACAAACATTTTTGTGAAGACAGAGTAAACTATTAGCTAAAGAAACAAGGTCTTTTGATTAATACACAGGGAAATCATTTTTAGGGACAAATTCACATATATGGGATAAGAGGAAAATCAGATCTACCATAATTAATTGAGTAGTTGACTAAGAGAAAGGAAAATCAAATGTGCTACACAAAGATTTAAATATGTTGTGGTTTGAACATAAAATGTCCCTTGCAGACTCATCTCTTTCAACACTTGGTCCTCAGTTGATGGTGCTGTTTGGGAAGGCTGTGGAAACTGTGGGAAGTGGAGGCTTTCTGCAGTAAGGGAGTCATTGTGAGTGGGCCTTGAGGTTTTATTTATTTATTTATTTATTTATTTATTTATTTATTTATTTATTTATTGAGAGTGACAGACACAGAGAGAAAGACAGATAGAAGGAGAGAGAGAGAATGGGCGCGCCAGGGCTTCCAGCCTCTGCAAACGAACTCCAGACGCATGCGCCCCCTTGTGCATCTGGCTAACGTGGGACCTGGGGAACCGAGCCTCGATCCGGGGTTCTTAGGCTTCACAGGCAAGCGCTCAACCGCTAAGCCATCTCTCCAGCCCACCTTGAGGTTTTATAGCTTGACACTATTGTACTTCTCTCTACTGACTGTGGATGCAATTGGGCAGCTGGTTTTCCTGTTCCTGCCACTGTGCCTTCCCAACCACGAGGGCCTTGAAACTATAAACTGAAGTGAAACTATGATTCCTATATTGCTTCTTGCCCAGTATTTAGTCATAGTAACAAGTAACTAAATGGATATCCGAGGCGCCGTTACATACATGTGACACTGCTAAATGGAATGCTGGCCTATAGTACATCATCTTCTGTTCAAAACATGTTATTTTATTCAAAATAGACAGAGGTAATCACGACCAGCTTCATAGACACCTGATCTGGAATGAAAGGTGCTGGAATGGCTGACATCCAGAGAACCTATCAGTGACTCATGACTCATTGAAATGAAGACGTGGGGATTGTCGAATGAAGGAAAACATTCTTTGACATTAAAAACAGTGACCATGTCTATGCTATCAGCTCCCTTGTACGTAGTCTTAAGGGAAGAAAACATTAAAGCTATTAAGTTTTCAGCCATAAAGCTTTGGTGAGGTGATAGGAAGAAACTTGGTGATCTAGAAGTTTCCTCTGTAGAATTTTTATGAGTTCCTTTGACCTCAATAAAATCTAGTTTGACTTAATGGGTAACAATCCAGATTCTAGAGTTGAATTGTGCAAGTTCAAGCTCCTCCTTGTTTGAATATTATCACCCCTAGGCTGATGGACATCTTGCCATACACAGATTCAGGACAATGGCAATGCTCTCAGGCAGTTGTTCTAAGGGTGAAATCAAGTGGTAGTTTCAGTCAGAATGCTTAGCAAAGTTGCAGCCCACAGTGAGAGAACTATGTGTGATTGTTTTGTTAAATGACTCATCTATTGGATACACACAGTATATATCTTTCTGCCTTAGAGAAACATCTGGGAAGCCTCTGGATTTTGGACAGAGGGTCAACGATGTGGCCAGGCTAGGGCAGCTGAGAGCACACGGCCTCATTCCGCGCATGCTTTCCCAGAAGAACTATTTCCTGGAAGCAAGAATTACCCGGATCACTATTCAGTGTGGCGTCACTGAAGAAGGCTGGTCCTTGATAAGGAGCATCCTGTTAATGCCACAGAAGTAAAGATACTCGGAATGTGGAAATCTCAGGAACAAAGCGAGATCTTTGGCACGTGACCCCTCCCACACGTCAGCTGCTCATGTGCACATTAGGGAGATCATTCCGCCCGCAACTCCTTCACTAGACAGAACTAGTTCTTGTCCTCCTCTGGCTCATAACCCAGCCTGCAGTTTATATCTTCTGAGAACAGACACATCACACTGCTTCAGGGTCATCTGTGGTCACAAGATATGGGCTTAAAACATCTCTCTTCCCAGGGCCCCTAAAGAGTAATTCCAATCGTCCCTCACTCCATCTCCTCTGCTGTCTTTGTGTTTGCTTTGACCACAAAATGAGGATGACTGGAAGTGAATGTGTTTAATGTCATGGTTCCTCTTCTCTATACTCATGTGCCTTTGCCCCTGGCTAAATCTTAGCGAGGATGTGTACATCATGGTCTAAGTTAATGTAACACTCCTCTGTTCTGTGTAAGCTGCTTCTCGCCTCCTTCGGCAAAATGGTCCAAAAAAAAAAAAAAAAAAAAAAACAAAAACCATCCCCCCCCCTTTTTTTTGTATTTCCTACTTGCACATAACTAATGCTATATTTAGCCTTGTTAAAGTTTTCTTTAGACATGTTTGAGAATAAAATCCCCCCACTGTGCTTCTTTTTTGCCTAGATGCCCTTGACATGGTTCTATTCAGTCTCTTCTATTACATTACAAAACATTGCACTTTGGACTCACATGCTACACTATGTTTTTTTTTTTTTTTAATTTTTTTTTGTTTGTGTGTGGTATCTGTTTAGTTCATAAATGCATGTGTCCTGTGTAGATGCATGTGGAGGTCAGAGGAAGGTGTTGGATGTCCTCTTCTATCTCCCTTCTGCCTCTCTATGAACCTAGACGCTTCCTTTTTTGGCTAACCCAAGAGCCCCAGCCATCTTTCTGTCTTTACCCTTTATAGGGCTTTGGTTACAAGCATGCATGGCCATGCCCAGCTTTTTACGTGTGTGCTTGGCATCCAACTCAGGTTCTCATTCCTACGCAGCAAGCAATCATCCACTAAGACCTTTCCCCCATCTACTGCGTTTTTCTGTTTGAACATTAAATATTAGCTCACAGGAGTTTGATCACCAGTATGTCACGTTTAGTCTTTTTATTAGTCTATTAGTCTTTTTCTGTCATCTGCAAAGTTAAATTGACTTTTATACATGTACTCAGTTGGTTATAATCCTCAAATTACTCCCCCCACATACCATATTCTTTGAATAAACTACAAATATCCTGCAGATCTTCCTGTTAGGCCGTTAGTAAACTCACCCTATCACCTCTCTGTGGTCCTAATCAGTACTGCCATTTTGGTCGTCCGCCTGCTACCCAGCATCTGTTCACTCCATCATCAAGGACTGTTAATGGTGCCCTCTGTTTTTCCTCCACACCAACTCTGTGGTAGAGTCCACTCTTCAGCATGCTCATCTCATGTTTTCTTCAGCTATTGAATCATACCATCCAAATTCCTCTGCACATGAAAAAAAAAAAATCCAGCAGAAAATATTACATGATTTATAATCACCTACAGACAGAATAAAATTACTTTGCTGAACTCTGCCCATCTGTTTTGCTATAGTCTGGATTTGGAACACCCTATTGATGTTCATATTTTAAAGGGTTGGTGTTCAGTTTGACACTATGGGAAAGAAGAGAAACCTTTAAGAAATGAGGGTTTGTTGGAGGGTTTAGGTAGACCCTTGAGGGGATTGCGACATGAAAGTTCTTTTTATTCGTGGCAACACAAGGTGAATGTTCTGAATGTGTCTCTGCCTCACCCACCAAACATGATATGCGTTCCTTCCATAGATCCAGAAGCAAAATGAGGCCAAACATCTGTGAACCGTAAGCTCTGAATCTGAGAGCCAGAATTAGCCTTTAATCTAGAAATGTTGATTATCTCTGGGACTTTGTTATAGCTAGGGAAAGCTGATGATATCAGTTACTTTTCTTGTTGAGGTCAAGAAAGCCCTGACAAAATGCAGATAAAGCAGGGGTTTATTTCAGCCCACAGTCTGAGAGAGCTGCCCACCATGGAGGGGAGTTTGTGTCTATGAAAGCGGCTACAGGGACATGAGGCATCTGGTCACATTGTGTCCACAGCCAGGAAGGGTGAAGAGACAGATGCTTGTGCTCATCTGGCTTCTTTCACTTTCTCTTTTCGTTTAACTGAGAGTCAAGTAGATGGAAAGGTGCTGCCCACATTCAGGGTTAGGTCTTCCTTTTTCAATTAAACTCTGGAGACATTCTCCCAGACAAGCACAAATGTGTGGTTTCTAGGTGATTCTTCATTGATAGTGAAGATTATCCATTACATTAACTAATACTTTCTCTACTTAGATTTTAAAATTTAATCACCATCAACCTCAGTAAACTCCCTCACAAACAACTGCACACTTTCACACATGTACACAAACACACATGTACACGTTACTCTGATTAGCTGAGTATACTGTACCTTCTAGTGCTGACCAGCTCTTCCCTTTCCTTTTCCATTTCCATTTCCTTCCCCTTCCTTTTTATTTCTTTGTCTTTTCTATTTTCCTTCTTCCCTCTTCCCCTTCCCCAGTCTTTCCCTGCCTTCCTTCTTTTCTGCTACTTGGAACTGAACCTGGGACCTCACTGCTGCTGGTAGTTAAACACTCGTAGCACTGAGATACATTCCAGGTCTTTTATACAAAGTTTGTTTTGAGGCCAAGTCTTGCTAATTTTTACCAAGTTATCCTCAATCCACTGACTACCTGTCTGTCTCAGCTACCTGCATAGCGGAAATTACAGGTATGCCCTACCACACCTGGATTACTGACTTTTTTTTTTTCTACATAGCATATCTTTTCCCTTCTGCCTAATTAATGCATACTTATGACTAAAATTTACATTTTTAAAGGATTTTCTTGTATTCTAATCACTTTTCCTGATATCTCTTGGTGGCTCTGGTAGGAGTGATAGTGTTAACTACGCAGGTTCTGAGCTCTGTATTTACGGTTCTTCTCATCCCATTGTGCTTTCCATTTGCCTGTGAACTGTAAGGCACTTGAGAAAGCAACCATGACATTTCTCCTCTGTTTCATCAGCTTTGGTCGGAAATACAGACAATTAAGAGGAAGACTGGAAGAGTCATGCCAATATTGTAAAGATGACATAAACTTTCACTATTTGGGAATAGATGACCCTATGGCTTTTCATATTCATAGGCTCAATGAGTAATTCCTTTTATATGGTTTCTTCCACGGCATAAACTTGATGAGGAATTTATACCAGTGGTAATGGAAAATGTGAAAGGAATAAGGTTTCTGTATAAAAAAATGCCAGGGGTGTCTGTGGTGGTTCTTGTGTTGAAGATGGTACCGAGGGTGAGGATGTAAAGATAGATCCACTTTGTAGAAATATGTTAAAAACCCAATCTCATTTTTTTTTTCCTGTAGGACACAAGGTTCAGAGAAAGAAAGATGTTGTCTGATTTCAGCAACACTGAAGAACATCATAATTAAAGTTGGTGAATTAACTAATGTTTAAAAAGATATTATCCCATTCTAGGGAACTATGTGCTATACTGGACATACAAAGTAAATAAAACCAATAAGTGAACCATAACCAACCAGATAATAAACCCATAACTGCTGCTCTTGTCTTGGTACTTGACATTTAATATCAAAAGCCTGAAATTAATTAAAATCATATCAAAGCACACAGCATGACTTGGAGAATGCTAGGCAAAGGAGTTCTGTGGCTGTGGGAAGGAACAGGCGATGTGGACTCTATCCATAGCTAGCTCACCCAAAGCTCCATTACAAACACAGGTTCCCATGTAAACCAAAGCAAAGGAAACTACAGCGGGTGAGTATATTAGATTTCTCCTAGGTTCAGGGTGTGATTTCCATCGGGCCAACCCTGAATTTTTTTCAGTCCTGAATCTATGGCTTGGAGGAGTTTATTCCATAGCCAATGTTTCCTGGAGTTACAAGTAGTGGTTTAGAGGAGAAACTATTTTTTGGATCATTTATAGTGTATCTACTCTCCTGGGTGTCACAGTAACATTAGCTAAGGGAATAAATACCAGCAGAATAAATATGATTACAGACAATGACAAAGAGCTGAAAACAAGGGTGACACTTTCAGCAAGAGACATACACGATGTCTCCAGAAGCTGGAGACGTTTTGGATAAAGTGCCTCTCCTAGCTCATCCAAGAATTTCATATACTACTGAGCATGGTGGTGCATGCCTGTAATCCCAGAACATGGAAACTTAAGACATAAGGGTCAAGTGGTCAAGGTCAATTTTGGCTACATAGCAAGTTCAAAGCCAGCCTGCCTGCACTCCTTAGCAAGACTGTCTCAAAAGTATCCCCTACACAAAATAAACCAATGATTTTCATACATTATTATGGGTTGTAACACTGAAAATATGCTAATTGGCTGTGCACACTGTAAAATATTTGATGGTCAGTATTATCCTTTGGATCAGAATGAATTAATCCTTTAAGCAATTTGACTATGATGGCTTTATTGGGGGGGCTAGTTGTGGGGGGAAGAACTGTAGATATACCTTGGCTTCCCCTCCTTCTGTCATGGCTACATGGGATGAGAAGCTGTGCCCCACCCCACCCCTTCTATCTGGATATGTTACCCCAGCATAAGTTTACATGCTGTGGAGCCAGAAGAAAGTGGCCTGAAATCATCATCTGCATACAATCATTGTTCCTGTAAGTTTTTCTTCTTGTCCCAGTGATGGAGCAGCGAATCAACGTAGACAGCAGTTAAGAAAAGTTGTAGGTGCAGGTGAGAATGACGCTGGAGTGAGGCCAGGGCAGGAAGTAGGTACGGTGCACGGTAGACACCGGGGTGCAGGTTAGAGACCTTATCACTGACTTTCTTTGAAGGAAGGCGTCCATCAGTTTTAGGATCGGCATGGGACCGGTTGAATATCTTACTCCAATTGCCAACACAATTTCCACATTCTGTGTCTTCCCCGTGGAAAACACATCAAAGAGCTGGAGCAGGGATTTATGGCTGAGAATAGCTCCATGAGAGGAGAAAGGAGTCATACTCATCCCTCAGGAGTATCGATGTGCCCTTGAGAAAGCACACGTTTTTCTATAGGAGTATTAGCCGTAGTGCACTAAGCACTAGCACGTTGCTTACTTGTCAGTTTCCTGCTGGCATTTTCTTTCCAGAAATTGTAAAGGGCGATGTTAAAAAGAGATAAACAAGAAATAAAATGTCTCCTCCCTCTCCCCCAAAGAAAGCACAACCAGAAGATAAATGACTTGTGTTACTGTGGACCTGATGTTATTAACTCTGAAGTTTTTTGACAAGGACAGATAAGTTAGATACAAGATGTAGATACATCAAAGTCATAGATGTTTAAAGGAGGTACAAGAAGAAATTTTACTCACATGTGATGAATAGCTGTTATCTGGCAATACGTTTTATAACTTTTTTTATCAAATATATATTTGATTTTATTTCTTGTCCAGTCACTTTCCTCTTCAATACTACATCTAAAATTATCCACAAATTTAATTCTTGCATAGTATGGCTGATACTCAATAACTGCAAAGAGTGCAGTGTGTCCCATATATATCAACAACATCTGCTGGCTTTGGATAGTGGCTCTAAAACTGAAATCTCTCAGAATATAGCTCTTATTTATTTTACTTATTTAAGTAATTCATTTGAGAGAGAGAAAGAGAGTCGAATAGAGAATGGACATGTCTGGGCCTGTATCAACTACAAACAAGTTCCACATGCATACATCACCTTGTGCATCTGGCTTTACCGGGGTACTGGGAAATCAAACCTAGGTCCTTTGGCTTTGTAGACAAGTGTCTTACCCACTAAGCTATCTCTTCAGTGCAAGAATTTTATTTCTTTATTTATTGGAGAGAGAGAAAGGGAATACCAGGGTCTCCAGTCACTGCAAACACACTCCAGACACATGTGCTACCTTACCTTGTACATATGACTTATGTAGGTACTGGGAATCTAATCTGGGGCCTTAGGCTTCATAGGCAAGTGCCTTAACCCTGAAGGCATTTCTACAGCTCCAGGATAGCTCTTAATGAAGTTATTTTAACTAAAAATAATCAAAGTAAAAATTAAAATATTCAAAACAAGCATAACTACTTTTTATTTTATTTAGCTTATTTATTTATTTTACACAGAGAAATAGACAGAGAAAAAAAGGCAGTGAAGAAGAAAGAAAATGAGCATGCAGGTTCATAAGGCCACTGCTAACAAACTCCATATGTATGCACCACTTTGTGCATCTGGTTTATGTGGGTCTTGGGGTATCAAATATTGGTCCTTTGGCTTTGCAGGCAAGTGCCTTAACCACTAAGCAATCTCTCCAACCCCATAACTACTTTTTAAATCAGATGTTAGAAGTCTACATGTTTGTCTTATTATATGGGAGATGTAATCAAGTAAATAAATGCATTCATTGAAAGTGTGAGGGGTGGGTCTATATTGGTAAGCATGAGAAAGAGCTACTGACATGGCTTGGATATAAAATGCCTACACTGCCCAGGCTTATGTAAACATTTGGAAGATCTTGATGACTACTGTTTGGGGAGGTTGTAGAACCTTCAGTGGGACTTCTCTGGGGACATTGTGTCTCTGGGGGGAGGGGCTATGACTGGTCCCAGTCTCTCCCTCTCTTTCCCTCTCTCTCTTTCCCTCTCTCTCTTTGTCTGTCTGTCTCTCCTCCCTGTCTCTCTCTCCCCCCCTCCCTCCCTCTCTGTCTCTCTCTCCTCCCTCTCTCTCTCTCTCCTTCTCTCTCTCTGTCTCTCTCTCTCTCCCTGTCTCTTCCTCTCTCTCTGTCTCTCTCTCCCCCCTCTCCCTCTCTCTCTGTCTTTCTGTCTCTCTCTCTACCTCTCTCTCTCTCTCCCTCTCTCCCACCCCTCTCTGTCTAGTACAGGGAATATGAACTATCCACCCCATTGCTTCTACCACCAAGGACCCATCTTGTCTCCTCCATGTCTTTTCCACCATGAAGGACTGTTTTTCTCAAACTGTGAAGTAAAATAAGTTCTTCCTTCCTTAAGTTGTTAGGTCACAGTAATGAGAAAAGTAACTAATGCAATTATTTAATTCAAGTGTCCCCACTTCTCCTTAGGGGAAAGATTCAATAGCACTGAGGCATAAGATCCAGCATGGCAAAATAAATACTTCACACTGTTTCACAGTGTGCTGGAACAGTCATTATTGTCTATGAAGGTGAAATTTCTTAGTTGGATGAATGTTCGCTAATCCAGTACCAAAACCCTTGGCTGACTGTTGGCATGAAGGGAAGGTTACCTAACTTGATCTTTAAATTTCCATTCTCTCTGCAGGATACAATGTGGAATCAATATTTTTCTTCCATTTGAAGTCACTTGTGACATAACATCCTTGTTCTCTCCACCTACACTTTTTTTTAAAACTCTATTCTTGTTAACGCATTTTTCAGCCAGGAAAAATGACATTAGGAAAACCACTCTGTACAGGTTATGTAAAGGGCAGAAACAAAAGTCTCAGAGTAGAATGTTCTTTATGAAAACACAGTTTTTCATGTTTTTTTGATAATTAAAAATGTAACTCAATTTTTGAAGCATTTATTTTTTCTTATATCACATCATTTATTTTTAAAAGTTTCTATTTAAAGAATTATAGAAATGATCCCTGAAACAATGCATGACACATTTACATCAACAAGGAGGGTCCAATGGGAGGGGGTAGATCATGGATGAGCCTAAACAATGGTACCAAACTGCCTGTATTTGCTGAAAAGAAAATTAATAAATTAAATTTAAAAAAAGTTTCTATTTATTTTTTCCATTTTTGATATTTTCATACATGTATATATTGATTGTATTCCTTCTAAGGTGCCCTCTCTTAAACCCTTCCCCTACCATTAACATCCTTCTTCTTCCTCATTAACTCCTTTTATACTTTCATGCCTTTTATTTCTACTTATTGAGTCAAAGTAGGGTTGTTTGCATGATCAGAGATGGAACGTTATTTAATGTGGAATGGGCAACTTGCCAGTGGCTGCACCAGTAATGAACCTGACTCTTCCCTCATAGTAACCGTTAGCTGCTACTAGCTAGTCTGAGAAATTTGGAATCTCAGGTATCCTTCCTCCATCGTTCCATCATGTTTTACAGGAGTTGAGGATACAAACAGATTTTATTGCAAGTTTTTGTTAGAAATTTACTTCCCAGTTTTAAATAGGCCAATTTCCTTCCTTCCTTCCTACATATTTTTCTTCCTTACTTCATTATATTGGATATTAAATTGGTAATTTTCTTTCTTTCCATTTATATTTTTATTGGCTATTAAATATATTTTCCCTTCTCAAATGAGAAGGTTCTTGAAAGCATTTGTATTTAACTTACCATTTCGATTCCCTGAAATGTGTCCACATATGTGGAGGGAGCATATTTTGAGAACTTTATTCCATTTGCCTCTTTAAATAATTAAAGGATGGTTTTGAAGGACTCAAATCTGTTTTCTAAAAAACAAATCCAAAACTCTTGTCAAAGAGAAGTCATAGCACAATCATTTGGTAATAGTTATCTTGGTGCTGATTAAATTGAAGCTCAGTTCCTGTTACTCATAAGTACTTTAAAATCCAGATTGAAGATAGGGGCATAGTTCTGGTGATTTGTTTAGTCTGTTCATTATCACGAACCTTTAAAATGGATGAACCAATGCTCTCTCCCTTTCTCCTCTCCTCTCCTCTCTATCTCCCTCTCTCTGTTTCTTACTCCCTTCCCTCCTTGTGGTCGATGCTGTTACTGTCTGTTGCATTGTTGTTAAGCAGATGTGTGCTCATAGGAAGTGTGAGGGTAAGTTATCCCGTGGCTTTGAATCTGGATGTTTGTCCAGCACTTTAGACATGTAGCTGGATTTGGGGCTGCTTGTCAGAGTCCATCTTTTCATCTGGCCATTTTGAAGTGCATGCTGAAACACTGAGGATATCTCAGATATTATCATCTTCTCTGAGCAAAAGGGATTAGTTTGTGGGACCCACTGTCAGTAGTTTGGCTTCTCTGTTGCTACTTTGCTGTGCATGTGTCCCCCCACATACTATGGGTCAGCAATTAAGCTGGACATTTGAAAGAGGAAAGAAACAAACAAGGGCCGTCCTTCTAAACTATCTAACATGTGAAAAGGGAAGCAAAACCTCCAAAATCATCTCTAAGCAGAGGAAAGAAAATTATTTTCCATAAAGCAGAGAGGTAGGAGATATGTATTAAGAAATTTGAACTGAATATTGAAGGGATAGATAGCTGCTGTTACAGAATCTCAAGATGCAGAAGATCATTACAGGTGGAGGGAGGCACCTGCAAAACTGTAGGTGCAAGGCTGGAGAGGTGGCTTAGCAGTTAATGCCTGCCAAACCTGTGGACCCAGGTTTGATTCCCCAGAAGCCATATAAGCCAGATGCACATGGTGACACATGTATCTAGAATTCATTTGTATTGGCTAGAAGCCCTGGTGTACTCATTCTCTCTCCCTCCCTTTCTTTTTCCCTTCTCTCTAATAAATAAATTTTAAAAAAATATATTAAAAAATCATAGGTGCAAAGTAAGAAATTGCGCATCATCCAGTTCAGGCCTATTTATTCCATGAATTCCTCTTACGCCATATGGTTGAGGGCAGCAAGTGAGCGTGAGAAGGCTGTCTGTCAGGTTAGAGTATGGAAGAGGCCAGTGTGGCAAAAGTAGGAGGCCAGCTAATGAGAATCTGGTGCACTGCTCAGGGACACAGTGAGAAAAGCACTGCAGAAGCTAGCCACTTAGAAGCCTTGTTGGGTGAGGTTCAGTTAGGTTTGGGGAATCACTGCACCCTGAGGCACAAAGTTTGTGTAGAAAAGATCTGACAGACAGATTTTGACATTCAGTCCTCGAGGGGACAGAGTGGGAAGAGTGAGTAGGAATGGCAAGGAAATGGAAGCCAAGGGAAAAGGCAAACACCGTGCCATTTGAGAGCCAGAGTAAAGAAGTGTCAGTGCTCTGATGTTCTAAAAATAGAAAAGATGTACACCTGGCATGGAAATAATTAAGTTGTCATTTATCTTTGTAAGCAGACACTTGGCATATTGTTTAAGATAACAAGCAAAGTGCAGGGGTGAATGAGGAAGTAGACGTAATGGGCATCAAAAATTCATTTGATAACTTTGGCATAGTGTTCACCTGACAGTGAATGGCCAAGGGAGAAAAGACTTGATTGCTAAGTAAGGAGGCTTGCTGTCATTTACTCTGCTACACAAGCCACATGTTTCAGCTCAAACTGATGAATCTTTCTCCTTGGATGTGCATTTGGCATTTACTCATTCACCCTTCTACTCCACTCCCTGAACTATTTGTTTGCACCCTTCTCCTTTTATCCAAAGTGCATCACTCACATTGAAACCATGTTGCATATAGTGCTGAACGTGCTTAATTGATGCAAAAATTTTGTTCCTAGTCTCTGTGTTTGGAGATGCTACAAAATATAATCAGTTTGAAGAGAAAAGAGAATGAAAAGGATTAATGATACCCAAAATCTTGGAAAGAATAGATATTCTTGGAAAGAAGAGGTGACATCAAATCTCATCAGATTGAAAGTGTCAGAGGATTTTTCCCTTCCCAGTGCCTTCTAATTGACTATTGTTCCCAGTTGGATTCTTAAGTAAAAACTAGTATGTTAGGTCCAGTTATCCAGTGAACAAGGGATCAAAGAGAAAACACTTCTTGTCCTCATCACACAGAGGGACTGCACTCCATTTCTGAGCTACAAAGTTATTTTGAGGTAATAGTTTGAAGATTAAGATATACAATGACTTCAATATTTTTCTTGTTTCTAAGCAAACTCCTAGAACTAAAAGACTTAGGACCTTTTCCACAAGAGAAATAAAGTTTAATTTTGTACATGTTCTACAGTATCCTGTAGCAGACACTGTAATAGGAGCTTTCCTGTGGATTATTTCATTTCCTTCTCACATCAACCTCAAGAGAGGCAAGATGTTGACTTGCATTCAAAGATGAGTACATTGCTTCTCAGTGTATTGCCTTAAGTTTCTTTGAGACACATTGCTTAAGGAGTTGGGCCTGTGGTTTGGAATGTGGATTTAAGGGACTAGGACAGTGATTTCCAGAAAATGGGATGTGAAGATATGATGAGATGCTGATGAAAGATAAAAAACCAACCAACCAAACAAGCTTTGGTCTTATGATGAATAAGTTGTAGGATCTAATATATAGCAAGGTGCCTATAATTAACAATGCTGTCTTATTACCTTAATTTGTTATTTGACCAGACTGTCAGTATCCTCACAACACACACTGAGACTGAGAGGTAGTGATCAATGTGTTAATTTTTTTTAACAATGTGAATCATATAATGTATATTGAATCATCACATTGTCCAGACTCAGTATATACAATTGTTATTGGCCAACCTAAATTATATCTATCCTGATTAATTAATCTAGCATGTGTATGTGTGTTTTTATGTATATGAGCACATCTATTTGTAGGTACACATGCATATTTGTGTGCATGCATGTGGAGGCCAGATGTCAACATTGGGTGTCTTCCTTTATCACATCCATCTTATTCCATGGCACAGTATACCTCCCTGAGCCTAGAGCTCACAGATTCAGCTAGACTGGGTAACCAGTGAGCCCCAGAGATTACCTGTCTTTGTCGCCCAGTGCTGGTATTACAGGTGTGCACCAACACGCCTAGCATTTACATGGGCGCTGGGGATCCAGATTCAGTTCCTTGAGTTCATATGGCAAGCACTTTACTCCACTGAGCCATCATAACATCCCTTAAATATTTTTTAAATATATATTTTATTTACTTATTTGAGAGAAAGACTGAAGTGGAGAGAGAGACAGAGAGAGAGAGACAGGGAGAATGGGCATACCAGAGTCTCCAGCCACTGAAAATGAACTTCAGATGCATGTGCTATCCTGTGCATCTGGCTGACATGGGTCCTGGGGAATTGAACAGAGGTCCTCTGGCTTTGCAGGAAATTGCTGTAACTACTAAGCCATCTCTCCAGCTCCTCATATATATATATATATATATATATGTATATATATATATATATATATATGTATATATACACACACACACACACACATATACATACACAAACACACATATATATACATACATATATATGTGTATATATATATATATATATACATATACATACATATATATATGTATGTATGTGTGTGTGTGTGTGCATGTATGTATGTGTGTATATATATATATATATGTATAGTTTTTTCATGGCAGGGTCTCACTCTTAACTCAGGCTGACCTGGAATTCACTATGTAGTCTCAGGGTGGCCTCGAACTCATGGCGATCCTCCTACCTCTGCTTCCCAAGTGCTGGGATTAAAGATGTGTTCCACCACGCCCGGCTCCCTTAAATATTTTTAAAAGATAAATGTACCACAGCTTTTATCATTGTTATATAACAAGCCCATTGTTATCCCAAAGTTTATAAAAAGAGCCACAAAAATATAGTTTTTGAAAAAAGACTACTTTATTGTAAGCACTTGGAAAACTGACAAAGAAAAAAAGCGTTCATTTATGATCTTTGTGAGACAATATGTCACAAAAGTAGATATATCAGCATAGCATCAAAATCAATGGAGATACTAAAGATGACGTCACTACATTTCATCCTCAATTGATGTTTTCCCACATGTTCTCATTCAGTCGTGTGGAACTGAGTCCTGGAAAATCCAGAGCCTTGCTGAAGTGTTGTTAATAAGGATCCCCTGGACTGAAAATGTGCTGAACTATGTGTGTGAGAAGAGGCTGAACCAACTCTATTACTTTCTCTTACACTCAGCCAGCCAGAGACATGAAATAGTATCCACAGCGAGTGGAAAGTGGAAAATGGAAGCAACAGAGGAGGGTAGGAGCTGGCCTCATGGGTTTGGAACAAGGCTCGGGGGTCTCCAGCTGCAGCGCTGGAAATACAAATTTCTGGCTGCTTTTTTTGGGCTTTCCTGGCTGGCTCTGGAGGGACTGTGCTCTGGGCTTTCCCTGGTCCCCAGAAGAGACCACAGAGCCAGCTGGCTCCTTCATCCAGTCAATTTGGCCAATGAAATGATTCTACCTCTTAGGGAGACCAAGTGTCAGGACCAGCCAATCCAGGAGTGAGGGAAGAAGTAAATAAACTAGCACAAGGGTTCTAGTCACCAATAGAGATGTGAGTAGCCTGAAAGGATGCCTGTCTTCCCCAGCACTGACTCAGGTGCCCTTGGACTTGTACGCTAATAAGGTTGGCGAATGGGACTCTAGAGCATGAGTGGGTTTAGAAACTGATGAGATGGTAGTGGCCCATATTCTTCCTCTGGCCAAACTCCAGCCAGGCCCCTCTGACCCTGCCTTTAGACCAGGATCCATCCTTGGCCCATGAAAGCTAAAATGTCTGAACGCCTGATTTCATTCACTGCCCTCCCCATGTGGCAGCGCTTCTGCACTAACAGTTTCTAATAGCTTAAATTGGTTGGAGATGACCCACCTCCAAAGTGGCTGCCTGAGAAAGATCAAGGACACCCAAGGCATTCACTGTGTGTTCCAACCAATACCTGGTGATGCGCTCTTGACAACCCTATCTCAGAGAGGTTACTGAAAGGACGTAAGATCTGAGAATCCTTTATCCATTTCCTCAAAATGTGTATGGGTCTCCCACAAATTAGGAGTGAATGGTTCAAGGACTGGAGTCATTTCTTTAAAATGTAACCCCAGGGAAGAAGAGGGGCCCTGACTCCTAGTCTTTGTAGGGAGAGAACCCTAAATCAAGGCCGGCAGCTAATGGGCATAGCTGAGTTAGTAAGCTGGCCAACCCTTCGGAGTTTTTCACCTGTGACCATACAGAGCTCCTTCTGTACCCGCCTTTTTAGTTTAGTTTAGTTTTTTTTTTTTTTTTTCTTTTAATGCAAAGTCAGGCAGTTGTAGAAGAAACTGCAGAAAGAAACCAGGCCCAGATGATAATCTGAAATACAAGTTTCTATTGCACAGCTTTTACCAGGAGACGTCATGACCCCTGAGTTTCCTCCCTATCTTTGCAGCTGCACCCTGGTTATATATGGTTAGTGCAGCCATAGACACAAAGGCTCTGAACAAACAACTTTCTGTTCTACATTTGTACTTTCTTCTAATTGACCGATTGCTAAGGAATTTGATGTTGGTGCCCCCCAAATCACGTAACCTTAGAAAATTGTAACCTGCCAATACTGTGAAGAATTCAAGGTGTTATCAGATTTCTTGACATATTTGTTGATTAAGCTTCTGAGCTATCAGAGCTCACTACTCAGGCTTTGGAAGTTGTTGCCCTGAGTCCATGTCAACATGAATAAATTTTCTGATTCTTCACTATATTTCAGGTGCCATCTCTGTGTGACTCAGTTTCCCATAACAAGACCCTCTGCATTAAATGAAGTTGAATTCAATTCACACTGGGCCCTCTTCTCAATAGCAACGACATGCTGCTGATTAAAATCTTAAAATATAAATTTATTTTGATCACCTTAGTGTCTGATCTTGTATACATAATTTTTTGATTTATTTTATTTGCAAGCAGAGAGAGAGAGAGAGAGAGAGAGAGAGAGAGAAGGAAAGCATGGGTATGTCAGGGCCCATTGCCACTGCAAATGAACTCCAGATGCATGTGCCACTTTGTGCACCTGGCATTATGCGGACACTAGGGAATCAACCCCTGGGCAGCAGGTTTTGGTAGCTAGTGCCTTTAATTGCAGAGGTATCTTCCCATTCCAAAACATAGTTTTGAAATGATCAACATTTGATCACCTTCTCAGCAAAGCAGATTTGAGATAAGGGTTTATCCACATTATTACCATAAGCATCCTCTAAGATAGTCCTTGGTATTCCCACCTCATAGTGTTGTACCTTTATTTAATCATACCTATTGAACACAGGCCCAAGTATATTGCCTCACTATCACAGAACATTATAGAAGTTAGGAGATGTCACTTCTGAGGTAAGTTTGTACAAAACCTATGGCTTGCATTTTGGCTGTGCATTAACTCTCACAGACAGCTTGTACTGTAGGGAGTCAGCCTCTATGTCATCTCCACTTTACCATCAACCATAGGATTGAGCTTTGAGTTAACTGAGGCATCTCAAAGCAATGATTGACACCTGGTTGTGGATTCAGAGTACAGTGCTAAGCTACTTCTATGATATTGATTCACAGACTATGAGATTAAGAAATGTTACCAGTTCTTTCAAAATATTTTATGCATTTATTTAGAAGGATGATAGAGAGAAGGAGGGAGAAATGAAGGAAATAATGTAAAGAGAGAGAGCACACTTCCCACAACTACAAGTGAACTGCAGATGCATAAGCAATTTTGTGCATCTGGCTTCATGTGGGTACTGAGGAATCAAACCCAGGTGATCAGACTTTGAGAGCAATTGCCTTTAACTGCTGAGCCATCTTTACAGCCCCTATTTGCTGTCTTAAGCCACTCTGTTGGAGTAATTTGTATGTATCTATGCATAACTATGGCAGTAGACCTATGAGTATCTATATAGTTTATTAAAGTGCAGAGTGAAATATATCTATCCTTGAACACTCATCTCATACTGATACATGGCCTCTAGGGGACATTATCATGGCTAAAGAGCCTTGAAGATTATCAGACTTTTTTTTTTTTTTTTTTTTTTTTTGATTAGGGCAGAGGTTCTTTAACTCTTAGAAATAAAAGTGAAAACTATTTTTAGTTTTATTTCTTCTGGAGAATTTCCATTCATTTGGAAATGTGCCCTGGGTATCCATCTTCATATAAAATTCAAAATTCCTAGGCTTGAAGGACAGAGAACACTTTATGATTCTACTCACCCATCTGAAATTATTACTTCCTGAAAACATGTAATGTTTGATTGAATCCATTTAATTCTTTTGTTTATTTATATTTTCTTTTTTTCTTCTTTTGTTTATTTATATTTATTTATTTGAGAGCGACAAACAGAGAGAAAGAGGCAGAGAAGAGAGAGAGAGAATGGGCATGCCAGGGCTACCAGCCACTGCAAACGAACTCCAGATGCATGTGCTCCCTTGTGCATCTAACTAATGTGGATCCTCATGAATGGAGCCTTGAACCAGGATTCTTAGGATTCACAGGCAAGTGCTTAACTGCTAAGCCATCTCTCCAGCCCTTGCATCCATTTTTAATGCCTTGCACAATATGTACTAATTCCCCTATTTCACCTTATAGGTCAAGTAGCCACATGAAGGAGTACTTTATGGTTTTAATTCTATACTCAATTTGTGCATGGACAGTTTATATCCATGCCAGGTGGGGTTGCTGTGGCTAATTTTTTTTGGGGGGGGGCAGATGCACCATTATCTCACTCACCTGGTCACTTCTCAGCCACCTAACAGAAAGAAACTGCTTTCAAGTGAATTTTATTCAGATTGCACCAAAATTTCTTGTATAAAATATATTATTTTTATGAGCTCTTCCCATGCAGCAAAAGTCATCCTGCAGAGAGGCTAGGATATGCAATTTAGTGGTCAATATCTTCCAGACAGGAAGATTCTTTCTTTAATCTAAGTACAATGCCAGCACACAGCTCTGATAGGAGAATGATGCTCCTTCCTCCCCCTCAAAGATGTTCAGCTTCCCATCCCCAACACCTATGAAAATGTTACCTTACATGGCAAAAATTGTATTAATAATGTGATTAAGGTGAACATTTTGAGTTGAGCAGAGAAAGATGCAGTCAATGCAAACATAGGTTCTCATGAGGAGGCAAGAGAATGAGAGATAGACTGTCTGGTGTTACGTTATGTTTCTGACTGAGTGTGGAGGAGAGGAACATGGTGTAAGGATTTTAGGTAACTTGTGGACACTGTGTGAAGGGACTCAATTCTTCCTTATAGCTTCCCAAAAGAAGTGACCCTGAAAAAAAAAAATAAGTGACCCTGCCAACACTTTGACTTTAGTATAGCAAAACTCATTTTGGACCTCTGAACTCTAGAACTATGAGAAAAGAAATCTGTGTTGTTTTAAGCCGCTAAGTTTGTGATAAGTTCTAAGAACAGCAGAAGGAAACTAACAGCTGTCTAAATAGGACACTCTGAGAATAAATTTTCCCATGTTGAAAAAGTTTAAAAGCCAAAGCCATCTTTGGCCGCATTCTAGGGATAATTTATTTCCTTTAGGTGAACTATGTGTTACTTTTCTTTTGTGTATGTCTTCTTTTTCTGAATTCAACAATAAGAGTTACTTGGGTGTAGTTGCTTTAAAAATTTCCATAATTCTATCTCTCCAATGCATTACTCCCATATAGAGGGCAATCAACAATGGGATCTTGATGGCATTTTTGATTTATTGATTTCATTTTCTTATCAGTATTTTCCAAATAGAATATCTTATTTTTCCTGGAAAAATAACAACCTAAAATGAACCAGGATTCAGTCCAAGAAATGATATACTTGCCCCCTCTATTATTATGTATTTGAAAAAAATTAATTTAAATTTATTTTAATTTGTTTAAGAGGACTCTCATACCAAAGTTATTATCGAATGAAAGAAATGCATTTTGAGAGAAAAATGGCATAAGCAGAACCTTCTTTGTCTCCTGATATATATTATCTCATGTAGGCAGGTTTATTAGTGGGTGGTAGAACACAGAATCTGCTCTCAACAATCTTTTAGTGTATTCTCTGCTCTTCATAACCATCATCACAATACCATACAATAGACCTCTTAAACTTATTTATTTCATTTGATTGAAATTTTGTGCCCCTTGACCTGTATTTTCCTAAATCCTCACTCTTATATTCCGGCAACTACTATTTTACCTGCTATCATAATGAATTCTCCTTTTAAGTATTCTTCATATTAATGAATATGTACATTGCTTTCTGCAGCTAGCTTATTAACATGATTTTATAATGTTTTTCAGAGATAGTTCTGGCTTGCCAAGAAATTGCCAAATTAAATTTGTCTTCATAAAAATGGAATGCCTCATAATAGGCTATGTCCCATATAAATCATATATTATAGTATATCAAATACTGTATTATATACATATCATATACTTAGAAACATTCTAAGATTATGGGCTATGTAAAATAAGAATTCTTGGGCTGGAGAGATGGCTTAGCACTTAAGACACTTGCATATAAAGCCTAAGGACTCATGCTTGACTCTCCAGGCCCCACATAAGCCAGAAACACAGTGATGCAAGCTTGCAGTCACACATGTGCACAAAAGGGTGCAAACATCTGGAGTTTGATTGCAGTGGAGGGAGGCCCTAGCACAACAATTCATTCATTTCTCTCTCCCATAAAAGTAGGCAAAGCTTTTGGGCTTGCCTCAAATAAAAGAGTTTTTTAAATCATTTTAATGAGCAGTTATTTCATAAATTAATTTCAAAAATCATCTAAGAATATCAGCACAGCCAGATTTTTTTTGATTTTGCATATATATGCATATGGTTTGTACATATATATTCACATGTGTGTTGGTGCATGAAGAGGTCAGAGTGTCTTTCTCAATTGCTCTCCACCTTATTTACTGAGTCAACATCTCTCAGTAGAACCCAGAGCTCTGATTAAGCTAGTGTAGCTAGGCAGTTCATCCTGAGGAACCTATCTCTGCCTTTCAATTTCTGGGATTACATGTGGTCACTCATAACCTTCCAGAATTTATGTGAGAGACCAGGATCTGAACTCAGGCCCTTATGCTTGTGGATAAGCACTGGACCAACTGAGCCACCTTCACAGCCCCTTTTAGACTTCTGTGGGGCAAATTTTGGATCTTTTGGAAGGCAGTATGAACATCTTGTTTGCTTTATAAACTTGACTATTCTGTGTGGTAGGGGTGTGAACTTGTGTAGCCATTATGGAAATCAGTGTGACAAAACTACAATGTGGAAAAACTCAAACTGAACTACTATATGACGCAACTATACATATCCTGGGCATATACCCAAAGAACTCCTTCTTTGTTGGAGAGGAGATTCCAAAAGACTTTTATTGTTATTTTTGTTTTGTTTGTGTCAGGATCTCACACTAGCCCAGGCTGACCTGGAACTCACTTTATAGACTAGGATAGCATCAAACTAATCCTGATCCTCCTACCTTATCCTCCATGAGACACCATATCCAGTAGTCCAAGTGATTATTTTTCAATGTGAATTATTCATTTTACCTTTTTATCACTATGTAACATATTTTGTTTTTGATTTCTTAAAAGTTGATGGTAGTGTTGTTATATGTTTAATTAAGTATATACTTTTCTTAGTATATTCAATTCATTTATTTAAATAATGGGATCTCTGCATCATTATGTCTGACGTATGCTTCTTATAAACTGTACAAGGCTGATTTTTTTTTTTTTAAAGTTCAGGCATTTTAGCTGGCCCTGATGATGGCATGCCTATTAGTTTCATCAACAGGCAAGGTTGGGTCAGGAAGAGATCCTTTATTTATGGTACATTTCCCTCAGCACCTCTCCTCTCCCAGGAAAATTTTATCGGTAAATGCTATGGCCCTTTTAGTTTAAGTGATGACTCTTCTGCCTGTGGAAATGGGAAAGCAAAGACTCCATGGTGGAGTGAGTAGGTATCTCTTTGGCCCTCTACTCTAGGAAACAAGAAGAAAGGGGTCTTTAGTTATTTTCTTTAATCATGAACACTTCATGTGTTACAGGTGTGATGTGAGTCTGAAAGGGATTACCTTAATGGTCTTACAATTAGAGCCTAGGAATATGACTCAGAGGGAAAGACCACTCACTATCTGTGCCTGTGAGGCCATCACAAGCACCTGCGTGAACACCTGTAAATACAGTTGTGTAGGTTGTGGAGATGGAATTACAAAGGCTTGTTGATCAGCCAGACTGATGAAAAAAAGGCAGCTTCAACTTCAGTGACAGATTCTGCCCCAGAGGAACAATGTAGAAGAACAATAGAGGAAAAGGATATGGGTGTTCTTCTCTGGTCTCCACATGGGGCATGCCCATTTGTACACACAGGTGTATAAACTATACATACCTACACAACACACACACCGTACCATGCATGCTATACCCATCACACACAAACACAGCAAAATAAATGCAAAAGGTCATGGAATCATTATTCTTGATTAAACAATAGAAATTAACTCATGTTCAGTTTGTTAGAAAAAAAGAAGACAAGAAATATTGAGCTTGAGACATTAAGTGGAGAATCTTCAAAAATATTACCACAGAGGTTCAAATAACGTCTATTTCTTTTTCATTTGAAAGGTATATATGTGGCATTTATCAAGTTTTACTTTACTATGACCCTACCTATGTACCTGTGTATCTATTATATTTTTATCATCTATATATCTAATCTTCTACTTATAGCCATAATCCAGAATCCATACAGCCAGATATGTAATTATGTCATTGGAATTAGTTATATCTTGGTGACATAAACAAGACCTATTAAGGCAGGGATCAAATCAAACCTCACAGTCATTACCCTAAATATTAATAGCCTTAATTCACCCGTCAAGAGACACAAACTAACAGGATGGATCAGAAAATTAGATCCCTCAATGTGTTGCCTTCAAGAATCCCACCTCACCACTAAAGACAGATACCTCCTCAGGGTGAAAGGGTGGAAAACAATATTCCAAGCAAATGGGAATAAAAAAAAAAGCAGGTGTAGCTATACTAATATCAGATAAAATAGACTTCAAACCAAAAATAATCAAAAAAGATAAAGAAGGCCACTTCCTACTTATCAAGGGAACGATCCATCAAGAGAATATCACAATCATAAATCTTTATGCACCAAACACAGGGGCACCAAAGTTCATATTACAAAACCTACTTGACAATAAAACAGAAATAACCACTAACACCATCATAGTTGGGGATGTCAATACACCATTATTAGTAATAGATAGATCATCCAAACAGAAACTTAACAAGGAAGTAAGAGAACTCAACAAAACCATAGATCACTTAGACCTAATGGACATGTACAGAACATTCCATCCCAAATCCACAGACTATATATTCTTCAAAGCAGCCCATGGAGCATTTTTAAAAATAGATCATATACTGGGTCACAAAGTCTGCCTCCATATATTTAGGAAGATTGACATAATTCTCTGCATGATATCAGATCACAATGCTATATTGCTAGAAATTAACAACAAAAGACCCACCAAGAATCCCATTGGCTCCTGGAAAGTGAACAGCACACTTTTAAACAATAAATGGGTAGTGGACAAAATTAAAAATGAAACTGTGAAATTTCTAGAAATGAATGACCATGAAAACACACCGAACCAAAACTATGAGACACAATTGAGGTGGTCCTTCAGGGGAAAATTCATAGCACTCAATGCCTTCATAACAAAGACAGAGAGATCCCAAATCAATAACCTAACTATCCACCTAAAGGCACTGGAGAAGCAAGAAGAATTAGACTCAAAAAATCTCCAGATGGAAAGAAATAATTAAGATCAAAGCAGAAATTAATGAATTGGAAACTAAGAAAACAATTAAGAAAATTGATGAAACAGAGTTGGTGCAGTGAAAAAATAAACAAGATTGACAAACCCCTGGCTAATTTGATCAAGCAAAAAAGAAGAGACGCTTCAAATGAACAAAATTCAAAATGAAAAAGAAGAGATCACAAGAGACATACGTGAAATTGGGAGAATCATCAGGATTTATGTCAAAAACTTCTACTCCACAAAACTGGATAATATGGAGGAAATGGATAAATTCCTGGACACATACAATCTATCAAAGCTAGACTCAGAGCAGCTTAATTTCCTAAACATACCTGTCACACTTATCGAGATTGAAAAGGTAATTAAGAAAAAAAAAACCCCTCCCCCAATAGAGGAGTCCAGGATCACATGGCTTCTCAGCTGAATTCTATCAAAGCTTAATGGAAGAACTCAAACTAATCTTTTTCAGACTGTGACACACAATTGGAGAACAATGAAACTCCCCAAGTCCTTCTATGAAGCTAGTATCACCCTAATTCTAAAACCAGGCAGAGATGCCACAAGAAAGCTACCAGCCTATTTCCCTGATGAACTTAGATGCAAAGATCCTGAACAAAATCCTTGCAAACTGAATCCAACAACACATAAAAAGTATTATCCATCTTTATCAAGTGGTATTCATCCCAGGAATGCAGGGGTGGTTCAACATATGGAAATCTGTCAATGTAATACACCATACAAATAAGGTTAAACCCAAAACCACATAATCATTTCAATAGATGCAGAAAGGGCCTTTGACAAAATACAACATCATTTCATGATCAAAACATTGGAGAGAATCGGCATGGTCAGTTCATATCGTAACATAATAAAGGCTATATATAAATCTTCTAAAACCCAAATAATATTTAATGGAGAGAGACTAGAGGAATTCTCATTGATATCAGGAACAAGACAGTGTGTCCACTCTTACCTCTGCTCTTCAATATAGTACTGGAAGTCCTCGTTCAGGCAATAAGGCAGGAGGAAGAAATAAAAGGGATACAAATTGGAAAGGAAGAAGTTAAGTTTGCTCTATTCACAGATGACATGATTCTATACATAAGAGACACAAGAGGATCCATCCCCAAATTCTTGAAGCTGATTAACTCCTTTAGGAAAGTAGCAGGACACAAAGTTAATGCACAAAAATCAATAGCCTTTCTATATGCAAATGATAAGAATACAGAGAAATAAGGGACATTGCCCCATTTTCAATAGCAATCATAAAAATAAAATATCTTGGAATAATGTTAACCAAGGAAATGAAAGATCTATACAATAAAAGACATAAAAACACTCAAAAACAGAAATTGAGGAGGACTTGAGAAAATGGAAAGACTTCTTATACTCTTGGATAGGCAGAAATAACATTGTGAAAATGGCAATCTTACCAAAGGCAATATACAAATTTAATGCAATTCCAACTAAAATCCTCACATTGTTCTTCACAGAGATAGAAAAAATAATCTTATAATTCATATGAAAAAGCAGAAGGCCTTGGATCTTCAAGCATTTCCTCAGCAAAGAAATGCATCTTGAGGTATCACCATACCTGATCTAAAGCTATATTACAAAGCCATAGTAATAAAAACAGCATTTGTACTTGCATAAACACAGGGGTATAGACCAAAGGAATAGAATTGAGTACCCAAACTTTGGGTCAAGCAACTAAATCTACTTGATATTTGACAAAAGCTCTAACAATATAGGCTGGAAAAAAAACAGCATCTTCAACAAATGGTACTAGACAAACTGGATAACCATATGTGGGAAATTAAAAGTTGAACCACACATTTCACCATGTACAAAACTCAAGTTCAAATGGATCAAAGACCTCAATATAAGACCAGAAGCTTGAGCTGGGCGTGGTGGCGCACACCTTTAATCCCAGCACTCGGGAGGCAGAGGTAGGAGGATTGCCATGAGTTCAAGGTCACCCTGAGATGACAGAGTTAATTCCAAGTCAGCCTGGACCAGAGTGAGACCGTACCTTGAAAAACCAAAAAAAAAAAAAAAAAAAACCAAAAAAAACAAAACAAACAAACAAAAAAAAGACCAGAAGCTTGCTACTACTGGAAGATAAAATAGGATGAACTTTCCATGATATAGGAATGGAAAATACTTCCTGAACAAAACCCCATAAGCACAGGATCTTAAACTTAACCAATGGGATCACATGAAGCTGAAGAGTTTCTTCACACAGAAACATGCAATAATCAAAGTCAATGGATTACTCACAGAATGAGGGAAAATATTTGCTGAATATCCAACTGACAGAGGCCTAATCCCTAGAATTTACAAAGAACTCAAAAACTTAAACAATAAAAAGTCAAACAACCCACTCACAAAATGGGGCAAAGACCTGGACAGGCAGTTCACAAAGGAAGAAATACAAATGGCAAACACACACTTAACAAAATATTCATCATCCCTAATCATCAGGGAAATGCAAATTAAAACAGTTATGAGATTCCACTTTACCCCAGTAAGGATAGCAAAAAAAATCAAATGAACTAAAAATGAAATAAAAAAATTAAATGACAATAAATGCTGGTGAGAATGTGGAGAATTAGGAACCCTCATCTACTGTTGGTGGGAATGTAGATGGTACAACTACCTTGGAAAGCAATATGGAGACTCCTGAAAATGCTGACTAAAGAGTTACCAACAGACCCAGTTATTCCCTTACTGGACATGTACCCTAAAACCTTTGCTCAACCATGTTTATAGTGGCTCAATTCATAATAGCTAAGAGCCAGATGTCCATCACTAGAAGAATGGATAACTAAGATGTGTTATATCTACACAATGTAATTATATACAGCAGTAAAAAAAAAAAAATGACACAATGAAATTTGAGGAAAAATGGTTGGACCTGGAACAGATGATTCTCAGTGAACTTTCCCAATCACAGAAAGATAAACGCTGCATAGTCTCACTCATCTACAGCACCTAACCTGACTCTACCCAAGATGCTGACATACCCAGCAAGCATCGTGAAGTCTAGACAATAGGGTGGGTGGGGAAGGAGAGGAGGGTAAGGGAGAGGGTGGGAGACTAAAATCTAGACCCAAACAGCATTGGTACCATAACATTCTACATCCTAAAAGGCAGACCAAATGGTTGAACCTTCACCAGGCCCTTGAGGGAACACCTGAGCCATGAGACAGTGGAGAGGCTATGATGAAGAATGACTTTAATCTTCTACAGCCTCTCTCTCTCTTTCTCTCTAACTCTTGTATATCAGTTATCTTTTTCTTCCTTTTCTTAGTGGGCACTGACCTTTAACTCCCAGTACCAGCAGGTGGCTATCATCCACCATGAGCTTTCGATCAGAGATCTACAAAGTTTCCTAAAAGAAAGACAGATTTCTGTCAGAGTACTTGATGACCCACCAAAGGTTAGTGGTAAGACCTTATTGCTGAAGAAACCATATGTGGTTGACACGTAACATGGAATGACATGGCTGGAAGCTGGAAGAGAGTCAGTCCACAGACAGTGTGTCTAGTGCCAGAAGGTGCTACATGGGTGAAAATGACCAATATCTGTCTAACCTACTTAGCAGCATATAACCTGTTGTGATGCTCACACAAGTGCAATAGTGGCACACAGCCAAAGTTGGAAACCAACTGTTCTTTATTTGGCTAACTAGTCTGCCCAGTGGAATGGAACCCATAGCTGGATCTGGGAAACAAGTCAGAATTATATCCAAAACTGAACCCGCTCTCCGTTATCAATCTACCACAAATTGTGGGCTACAAGAGGGCCTACACTTATTACATTCTCTATAAAAAATAAGGGTTATTCAATTTATCTGGTGCTAACTTTATTCCCCATTGGAGAATCTGCTTCTCTTTTCCAGATTGATGCAGATCCTAAGGACAGGACCACCCCATTATACCTCAAGAGTCCCATTTGAAACTAAGAATTATTGGCAAAACAAGCAAGGGTGCTATTTTCTTGGGGAACCTGGTACCAGCACAAGTGTGAAGGAGATGGACACAGAGAACAATAAACTTCTACCAGATCAGATATCCAGAGGCACAGAGGTTCCCAAGACCTCATCACGGAGGCAGACCTAAAATGAACCCAACATGGCTTAGGGAAATTTGTGGAAGAGGGAAGAGGGGGTGGAAAGAATGTCAGAGCCACAAATTGGGTCATGATGCACAGAGACACTTCTCCTACCCATAACTGAGGGCTAACTCCACAGTGCATGACCCATATACCTCAACAAGGAGGGGCCAGGGGGAGTTGGGAGGACAGGGGAGAGGCTAACAATGGTGCCAACTTGACTGTATTTACTAAGTACAAAACTAATTAATTAAAAAAAGAATACATACAGAAAAAGATATTTAGAAATGTAGATCACTCTGTAGGAAATTCCATATGTTAGTTTCTTGATATGAAAAGTTCAAAGTCACTGTTTCTCATTTTTCAAGACATAGGCAAATTGAAATATGAAATATGCCAATTATGATGTAATTTTAATGCATTGTAATGATTCAGGTATTTTACTGTTAATATTAGCTTCTTTTATTTCTTCCCCTGAATTTAGGAAAACTTCCAGTCTTCTCTCATTTTAAGTAGAGTTCATAATACAGATATTAATATATCAAATAAATACAATCTACGTCTTTCAAAATATCATTAGTAAAGTCTATAAAACAAATGAAATTCAGAAATATTCATCCAACAGTGGAGAAATGAATGATGTAATGGTCACTTACAATCCAGCTTTTTACTGGTTTTAGTTTGATTACTTAATTCTGGAAAAATGATTTTGGAGAATTGTATTAGAGTAGTATTAACTGCAAAAATATTAAGTGCAAAATGTCTCTACTCAGACCACTGCAAAAATATTAAGTGCAAAATGTCTCTGCTTGGACCACTGAATTGCTGAAAGTTTTTTGGCCTTGTGGAGGACCCCACAGAAATCTGAATTGTCTGAAATTATTTTATTTGATAGCTATGCTTTAGTATTTTAATGTTCAAGTGCTTAAACTTTTGCAGAAAATTAAGAAAGAAATGAACCACTGTACAAATGACATTTTATAGGCCATCACGTACACATTCTTTTTTGGATATAGAGAGAAAGACGGAGCAGGCATGGGTGTACACTTATCATGTGTGTTTGGAGGTCAGGGGACAACCTGGGATATGGGTCTTTAGCTTTCCACCTTGTTTTGGGGGCTGGGATTCCCATTGTTCACCTCTGCTTTTACCAGTCTAGCTGATCCATGAGTTTGTGGCAGATCTGTCTCTAGCTCCCTTCTTCCCATATGTGCACTGGGATTAGAAGTGCTTGTGCTATAGGGTATGGCTTTATGTAGGTTATGGGCTTCTAAATTCAGGTACCTGTTTTCATGCCAAGTGCTTAATACATGGAGCCATCTTCTCAGTTATATCTGTATGTCTATCTACTAGCTACACGTCTATCTATCATCTATTTATATACAGATATCTATCATCTATCAGGTCTTAGGCAAAGTTTAAAACATAACAAGTAGGTCAGATAACATAACATTATAGCAGTTGGGATGATTGAATGTTTTCTCTAGAACATATATGTGTCAGGTGAATGGTCTCAATCCAAGAAGGCAGGGAAACATTTAAAAATCCTTGATTTTATAATATTTATAGTATCTTTTTTTATTTTTGGAGAAACAGAAGAGAGAGAGGGAGGGAGAGAGGATGAGTGTGTCAGGCACTTCAGCCTACTGCAAACAAATTCCAAACATGTGAGGCCCCTTTGTCACACTTTTGTGACATTGTGTGCTTGTGCCACTGTGCATCTGGCTATGTGGGACCTGAAGATTTGAACAGGAGTTCATAGGCTTAGCAGGTAAGCACCTTAACCTCTCAGATATCACTTCAGCCTTGTAGTATCTTTCTTTGAGTAAGAAATAGATCTCCAAACAAGAAAATTTAGTTTCAAAAAGATTAACCCTTTTGTTTTAATTTCCATGGTTACATATAATATTTTTACTATAACAAATAACTTATTCTTTTTTAAAAAAAATATTTATTTATTTGAGAGCGGGAAAGAGGCAGACAGAAAGAGAGAGAGAGAATGGGTACACAAGGACCTCCAGCCACTGCAAACAAACTCCAGACACATGCTCCACCTTATGCATCTGGATTATGTGTGTCCTGGAGTGTCGAAGCAAGGTCCTTTGTCTTTGCAGGCAAATACCTTAACTGCTAAGCCCTCTCTCTAGCCCCCAAGAAATAACTTATCCTTATTAAACTTATTCTTATTAAAATAAATAGCTTCAAAAATGATAGAGAAATATTGTGAGTAATTTTTATGAAATTAGAATGATCAGATAAATTACACAAAATCAATAACGGAAATTTTAATCTCAAGCTAGTCATGCTACATGTCAATAAGATAATAATTATGCTTAAAAGCTGAATTTAACAAAATCCTCTTATAAACTTTATTAAGGGTTATTTGTTTCCTATCTATCCATGAAGTGAACATATATGACTGCATCTTACAATTGGATTCTTGAAAAAAATGTATGTGCCTTTGAAATAAAATATCATTGTGTAATTCATGAATTCTTTCTTATGAATTCTTTCAAGGAAAATTTTTTTTGTTTGTTTCAATGACACTACTTTGGGGTAAAAGAATACATCCAGCAGTGTCCTGCTATTGCTCCAGTGTGTCCTCTTAATGAATCCTAACCGTGTCCGAGTCTTCTTCTCTATTTTGATGATAGGACAATCGAGTCCAGGGTCATTTATTTAGATCCACCAACTTGCATTTTAGTAAGAAATAGTTTAGAGATATTAACTCTGTAGTGGTCTGGTATGATGATATATATATATATGTAGTCAGTGTTTTAACTCCTGGACCTTGCATTATTTGAAACAGGGAATTTCGAAGATGTAATTAATTTAAAGGTCTTAACTGAGGATGAGAAAAACATTTTGGACTACTGAGTCTGCCCTCAATGTAATGAAATGTGTTTGCATGAGAGACTCATGGAGGAGTAGACCGATGCACTGGAGGTAGCATGAGTGGAAAGAAGAGCAATTCATGGAGAAGGCAATGAGGAAAGTGGGCAAAAGGAACCTCAAAGACACAACAGTGAGTCTTTAGAACCTCCAGAGGCAACTTTTGGGAGAAGAAAGAGAAATGAGGGAGGACAGGGAACTAAGAATATTTGAAAGACACCTACAGCATTTGTTGTGGAAAAGTGACTTCCTATGAGCATAGGCATTACACGACCTATGGTCGTCATGGAGCAGAGGTTGCTACGGTCGCCTTTAGAGTGCTTGATCCAATATTTTGGCAATGGTAAACGTATAACTATACCATGATAAAAAAAATCTTTGATAATGGTCAAGGAGCTTTATCACCCCATACTAGAAAGAGACTGGCTAGGATCCTACCTACTTGCACTTCCATCCATTATTTCATTTTGTCCCCAGTTACATACTATTTGGAGAAAGCTAAAACAGGTTTGTTTGTTTTTTTAATCAGTTGAAGAGATAGAGAAGTTATTCTGTATGGATTGTAAAAGAAATACTCAGAGCCCATAAGGTTACTGAATAAAATTCTATCACCAGGGGTGGATTATTTTCTCAAATTCTTGCCCAAGGAGACCCCTGAAGCCCTAAAAATCATCCACTCTATTGCCACTGCTGTTCATTGCATGACATAATTTGATGGTAAGACCTTGTTGCTGAAGTCATTGCATGTTCTGACCACAAGATGTGGGAAAGTAAAGCTGGAACTGAGGTGGAATTTTTCTACCTTCTTGTTGGCTTACAGAGATGCTTGCAGTTTGTTGAATAAAAATTAATGCCAATAGCTTTGCTCAGTGGTATATCCTATGTCTTGATATGCCATCAGAATGCCAGGTATGATATGCCTACCGGTGCAATAGTGCTGCAGCTGTTTAAGAGCAACCAATTATTTTCTAACTGGATTGCAGAGAAGGGGAATTCATGTCTGGTACTGTAAGCCAAGGGAGAAAACTGTACTTGGAGAAGTCATAGGCCTTAGGGAGAGGGCTACTGCTATTGTTTGGTTCATGTCAATTGTTCCCCAAACATATTCTATTCCAACAGAATACTATTTATTTTAGACTTCAGTTGCATTGGCTTGTAGTTGCTAGTAGAGAATTGTCCCAGAAAATTGAAAAATCTCCCAGACAATGGCATGCCATGGCCACTGGCCATCGAGGAGCAGAGGCTGTTGGGGTGGTTTACAAAATACTTAACCACATAGTCATATACACCCAATAAGCGGAGTACAGTGATTCCTATGTTTGCAGCCATGGTAATGTTCATGGTAATGGAGCTATTAACAGTCCCTAAAGCAAATAGATGGGGGAGGGTCCAAGGGGCCCACACATGGGGTTCCACCTATGACTGCCTTGCCCTCAAGATGAATATGATTTTGGGATGTGTTGGAGGATACAGGAGGTAAAAGGTTAACTGAAGGCTGACTCCATGATGCTATTTTGTGAAGTCGTCACTCTTAGTGATGCTGTTATGTTTAAGTCACTCACACTTCTGTAAGTAACCCTTTATCCATCGTGCTTTTGTTAGTAAGCCTAAAAAAAATATCACTGGTTTCAAGCTTGATTTGGATGAAATAAGCCTTTGTTCTGTCATTGTGCTTTATCTGTGGTGAACAGATATTTTTGCCCCATTTCTCCAGGAAAAGTAATGCAGTAGTCTTATAGCCTCAAAGAAAAGTGTTTCTGTTAATCCCCATCCCTTCTGAGTTTTCAGATATGCTCTTTTTATATGTCATATACTTAATAAAAATGAAATTCATTGAATAATTGGTGGTTCTTTTTTTTGGCAGAAGAATTTGAAACTAGGTTTCATATAGCCCAGCCTAGCCTCAAATTTGCTGTTTAGCCAAATCAAGAGCAGTTGGTTACCCACCATGGCTATGTGCCACTACTGCACTTGTATGAGCATCATGTCAGGTTGTTGGCTGCTGAATAGCTTAGACCATGAGTTGCTTGGACAAATTTTGGTCATTTCCCCCCAGTCACTTATGTTGCGCCTTCTGGCACTAGATGAGCTAACTGTCTGGGACCTGACACATTCCAGCCAGGTCATGTTCCATAACAACGGCATATGGTGTCTTCCACAGCAGGGTCTTACCAATAACCTTTGGTGAGTCATCAAGTACTCTGACAGAAATCTGTCTTCTTTCGGGAGATCTTGTAGGTCTCTGTGGTTAACAGCCCATTGTGGATGTTAGATCTGCTCAGTGTAATGGACCACATAGCTGGAACTGGGAAACAAGTCAGAACCATGTCCAAAAAATGAGGCTGCTCTACATTATCAAGCTGCCACCAATTCTGGACTACAAGAGGGCATACACCTATTAAATTATCTCTAAAATAACAATGTTTATCCCATTTATCTGGTGATGACTTTACTCTCCATTGGAGAATTTGCTTCTTTTTTTCAGATGGATGCATATCCTGAGTAGAGAATCAGCCCATCTCACTTCACCAGGGCCCCAACTGAAATCAAGAGTAATTGGGGAGATGAGCAAGAGTGCTGCTTTCTTGCAATCCTGGTACCAGCACAAGGGTGAAGGAGACAGACACAGAGAACACTCAATTCCTACCAAACCCGATATCAAGAGACACAGAGGCTCTCAAGACCTCATCACTGAAGTAGACCTAAAACAAACCCAACATGGCTCAGGGAAATTTTCAGAAGATGTGGAAAGATTGTTAGTTCCGCAAGTTGGGTCATTATGCACCAAAACATTGCCTCTTTCCCATAACTGATGGCTAACCCCACAATGCACAACCAATATTCCCCAATGGGGAGGGTCTCTCTAGAGTGGGCCAGACAGGGTGGAGGCTAATGATGGTACCAACATGACTGTATATGTACTATGCACATAACTAATAAGAAGGGGGATTTTGGACTGGAAAGATGGCTCAGCAGGTAAGAATGTTTGCTGCAAGCACGAAGGTCCGAGACCCTCAAATTCAATTCTCTAGGACCCATGGAAAAAGCTGAGCATGGATATTCATGCCTGTAACCACAAACCTGTGGGGAACAGAGACCAGGGAATCACTGGAGGTTGTATAAAAGGCAGTTTCTCATTCAGTTAGAAACTCTGTCTTAAGAAAATGCACAGATGAATGAAAGAGGAAGGACACCCAACATTCTCCTCTGGTTATCACACTTCTACATGTGCATACACCACACACATACATATGATACACAGTAGAAAGAGAATTATATTTCTTAGCTTTCTGTATAGTATTCTGCCCTGTACCTAGCTACACATTCTCCCTAAGCAGTGCTACATCTTAGTTTTCATGTCTTGCTCATGCTTTGTACTTCCTCCATGTGCTAAGAATCAAGCATGCCCTGATCAGTTCTCCCTTGGCAGTTTGTTCATTTGCTGTATTTGACTTTGAAGAAAATAATTGCTATTTAACTGCATGTGTTACTTTCTTATGACTGGGACAAAATTCCCAACAAGAAGCAATTTGTGGAAGGAAAGGGGTTAATTCAGTTAACAGTTTTAAGGAAAGATTCATTATGGTGGTACATCTTACCAGAGTCAGAAAGGAAAGAGAGAGAGAGAGAGAGAGAGAGAGAGAGAGAGAGAGAGAGAGAGAGAGAGAGGAAGAAAAAGGAGGAGGAGGAGGAGGAGAGAGGAGAGACACAGAGAGACAAATCAATAGAAAGTAGACACAGACTCTACAACCCCACAGGGTTTGCCCCCAGTGACACATTTCTTCAGTTAGGCTCCATCTCTTAAAAGTTACACAACCTTCCTGAAGAGCACCACGAGCTGGGGTTAAGTGCTCAAACACGTGAGCCCATGGAGCAACATTATACATTCAAACCTCTGTAGTAATCTAGGATAACCTTGGATTTATGATCCTATGGTCTTTGCCTATGATTTGCTGAGACAACAGGCACCACCCCCAGCTGAAAATTCTTGGTGTGGCTTTCTGTCTTTGTATGCTTATCAATGTATGATAATTCTGACCATATTATAGTAAAGCTTAATATTTTTAGAAAAACAATCCTAAACTTTTATGTCCAGATGGTGTATATGGCCAAGATTGATTACTGAATACTATGACTATGAAGTCTCTGAAGAATCAGAGAAAAAAAGGGATTGGGGTACCCAGAAGTTATATCACAACACAGAGATTTTTAATTTTGACTTCACAAAGTAGACTTCTGACCTTTGACAGTTTAAAATAATTCTAGTGTGGGAAATAATAGCATTTGGTCATTTAAACTTTGGATTGCCTTTGGCTCCTTTTTTTGTATTCACGCCAATGTCCTCAAGGCTATGAGTAAAATGTGCTCTTAATTAAGTGCCAAGTTCAACTTACAAGTAATAGCAGTAAAGATCTTACAGTAGCATAGGAATAGCTTATAATGGTTAGCTTGGGTGCCAAAAGCACCCACAACGTAGCAACCTCAGGAAATTCTTGCCTTTAACATGGACTTCCATTTTTATGTAAAGAATAAAAAGGAAAACAAAAATAATCTCTGTGGTGCATTAGAACTAAGATCACATATTAAACACTAGCATCAGATATCTAAAACTTTACTCCATTATGTTCACTTGAATTTGTTGAGGAAGACTGTATTCTGACCCATTGTAGTACTTCAGAGTTTATCCAAGTTTCTACAGGAGATTGTTATAAGAATGCAGATTTTTAAGCACTTCACATCATAACCTTCCGTGGTTGCCAAGGAAACAGGAAAACTTGAACATTTCTGCAAAACTAATTTGTGAGGCTTTTAGTTTCCATTTTGATTATAACTACTTACTTTCGACGATTGGTTTTGTCTTTGTAGACCTCTCTTTGAGCCTGGTTTAAAGAGATTGTAATAAAGGATACCTAATAAATACTATCTGTTTTACTTTTACTTAATTGCTTACTTCCAAACAACAAAGCTTGGGAAACAGTATTTTTTTTTTAATTTTGTTTTCAGTTGGTAGAAAATATGTATTTCCCTAATTGTATATATGCAGCTGTGCAAAATCTTGTGTGAAGTAGGTAACATTTTTTTAACCACCTTTCCAATATTCAATTTATTTCCTTAAGTTCTAGTAGAAGTAAGGTCTTTATCTATCTTACCACCCACTTGCTACCAGAAATTCAAAGAACATGAAAAAGCATATATTAACTGCAGTTCAAGAGATGATTAAATCAGATAGTTGGTACAATAGATAAATGAAGAAAACATCCTGTTTCTAACTTTGTAGACATGGACTTTGATATTGTGCTTTTAAAGGTATGTACAGTCTTATTTAGCATATATTTAAGGCATAGGATCTAGAAGGGGCAGCTTCAAATGTGTGAATAAGATGGGACACAAACAGTTAAGAAGAGAGTTTGGTTCAGAAGGAATTCCAGACATCATATATGACCATGAGTGTTCAACAATTATTAATCAGACAAGTGATATGAGTCAAACTTTCTTTCAGAGTTATACTATGAAAAAAGCCATAAAGCAGGCTTCTCAATTCAAGAGAAATAAAACACAAAACTCATGCTGTCAAAAGAAATAAATAGGTGCTTGTGTGGGATATATATGTGAGTTTAATTCTTTATTTTAAAATTTGTTTTGAATCATGCGGAGTGGATTTTGTGTGATTCTAAATAATTTACTCTGTGCTTCAGTTTCATCTAAAGAATAAAACATCTGAAATTTATAGAATTTAAAAATATGTAAAATAGAATGGAATTTCAAAGGGAAAGGTGTGGGGGGGAGGGAGGGAATTACTATGGGATATTTTTTATAATCATGGAAAATGTTAATAAAAATTAAAAAATAAAAAAAAATTAAAAAAATATGTAAAATATAAAAATACTTTATAAGGACCATGAAAGGGGTCTTTAAAATATTATGTCTTATCTACCAAATTAGGGTGTTGGATATGTAGATATAGGAGATTCTGTCTCAAATAATCAGAAGATCTTTGGAGGCCTTGCCTGTACCTCTGACCTAGGTTATTAACATGTGCTATGGATCAATGTCTATTTCTTCACATCTCATTTTCTTTTGTTAATGTTGTGTTTGTCTTGGGCTGTATATTTGAAAAACCAGTGATATTTTCCTCAAATGATCTAATTTCTCAGCCAGTGTAAAGCTATTTTATATGTATTTTGGATATGCTGACAAACTTCCTCTATTTTGAATGCTACTCTGAGTTACAAAGATTCAAATGTGCATTAATATTTTGCATTTTATGGTAAAAGTCACTCCTCATGATGTGCTAATTGGATGACAAGAATCCTATATTCATATGCTATCTGGCATGTTTACAATAGACTTAAAAATTAACCATTTGATATAATCTTGTTTGCCTCATGGTTATTAAGCAACTCATGGTTCAGATCATGGAGAATATAAAAGAAAAATGAAACATCACAGTATTAGGTTTCCAAATCAGCCATCATATGTTCTTAGTATAACACAAAGTAAATAACACATCAAATGCTTTTAAAATTTTAAGTGTCTTTTCTAATATCATCAGTAGGAGTATTTTTTATAGTTTGGCAGTGTGTTTTAGTTTCTCAAATAGCCAAAAGGCATTTTCCCCTTGAGTGGTGAATCGGAGAGTACAGGAGTGTAGCTGTAGTTTCCCATGAAGCATTGAGACTGACAGTTGGCTTGTTTGATTAATGAGACACCTGACTGAGGTCTATGCTTTACTGAGTTCTGAGACATCAGCCTCTGTTTGGTAGGCCATCTATATCTCATAACAAACTGAGGGATTCTCACTGTTTCCATTTAACATACTTAAAATGAAGCTGAAAGAGAAGTAGCTATTTGTAGGGATAAGTGCGATTCAACCTTGTCTTTCCTATTTTTAATGTTTTATCTGCTATTTTGCCTCCAAATTACACTTACAAAAAGTTAAAGAAAAGTTAGGTTTTTTATTAATGATATTTTGAACCTGGGCAGATAATTTCAATCCTCCAATACTTAATTTTGTAGTTTTTAAAACCAGAAAAAGTACTTACAATGAGAATGAAATGATAATTATTTTATAATGACTTTATAGACATCAAGAATGTTAATATGTAAATATAACATAAAGAAATTTGGAAATAAAGCACTTATTGACAATACTTTGAACCATGATATGATTATTAGAAAATCATAATATGGTCTTTGGTAGCAACTTCTTTGAAGGAACTAGGATTTGGATATAGTTACCTTTGTTTAAAAATGTAATCTTGTTTTTATGCACTATGGCTGGTCTGTAGAACTTTAACATGTACTGAATATATAGTCAGTCTGATTATTTGTCTTCAAATATATCAAATAAGTGCCAGAAGAATTTTTTATTCATGAAACAATTGAATTACTTTCATGTGAAATTTCATTCATAGGTTTGAGTAAGGTAGTAAGATGGCTGAGCATTCTAAGGCATTAGGTTAAGAACCATAGCCTTATATCTATACTCAATGTGTGTGTGCACGTGCGCACACACACACACACGAGAGTGGATGTATGGACATATCACTGTGTAAAGGAAGATGGCTTGAGGAAGTGGATTAGAAAGGTTGTGGTTAAATCAGGTAGACTTAGCCTTATGAAAAGAGATAGTAATTCGGGAGACTTAAAAAACAAAACACAATACAAGACATGTTGGATTTAGTTTGAATGTCTAGATATTGATCCTAAGATATCCTTTCCCTTAGTTTTCTGAGACTTGGAAATTTTTTTGGTCAAATTTCTCTTAGGTCCTTATGAAAAGAATCTGATAATGTTCAATATTCTTGAACCACAAGACTTAGAATTAAGCTGGCTTCTAGATGAGAAGTACTGTATCTTGGCAACTTAAAAACAAATGACTGGTATGGCAAAAATAAATGCTCAAAAAGGGAAATGGACGTGATTGTATATACTGTAAAGAATTAATATTTTTCTTACTTATGCAAAATGTATTTCAGGTATCTACTATATGATCTGTTTTCCTATGACTCAGATGCAATGAATGATATTAAATTATTTCAGCCTTTCTGAATATACCCAAGTCATGATCACAATGTGGTACATTTAGGTCATGCATGCATCACTTGCTTCTTGTGTTCAGACTGGCTAAAATGTCAGCACCATCAATTAATGGCTGAGATTAAATTAGTACAATGCAAATAACAGAGCAGGCATCCACGTGGTTTTCACTAAGTCATTACTCTTTTTCAATGAGGCCTATCATTATGTCATCTATAGACCTAAATATAATCTCATGTTTGAATAGTGGACTTGTTTGGACCATGCCTATTCCTTAATGATTTTATAACCAGTCCAGCCAAATGTGATATGCTAAGGCTTATCCTTGAGAGAATTGGTCTAATGAACATTAAATTGCATTTTCTAAAGTACAGAAAACTTCTAGAACCAGATTGTGATGATTAAATAACTGATTTAACTGAGGAATTAGGTTACATATGCAAATGTGTTCTCTGTTTCCTTAGGTATGATGATATTTGCCTCAGGAAAGGAGCTTCCAGATCCCCTCATTTTGAAAGAACAGACTGAAAAATGATCAGAAAAGCAAAAGTGCCTTGCTTAACAGAGTTTATCTTGTGTTCTGAATGACTGCCAGTTAACTCCACTCAAAACACTTTGAAACATAAACTCTCCTGCAGAGTTCATTGAGCGGGCTGTCCCAAAGGAAATTTAACAACTGAACATTCACTTCTGATGCCCCAGATCCGGGAAGGCATGCACTGTGCTTCCATCATAGACTTCATAGAATGTTGAAAGTTGTATTTTAGTCTGGATACAAGTACAGGCTGGGAAATAAAACAGATGCTGTTTAAGCAAGCCCTGGGATAATGATCAGTAGAAACCATAGTTGTTTTTCTCCTGGATGCCAGAGATTTTTAAATGACATCTGGCCATTTTCAATACTTACCCAAGTTTACATACAATATTTTACTCTATCTGTGTAATGGAATGAAATGCCTCCTATGGATGTGAACGATGTTGTAACATGGAAAAGATTTTGCATTGGAAGGCTACTTTATTCCATAAGGATTTGTTGATGTCCAATGGACTGGATGACACAAGCTCCTTGTTTACTTTTCTGAGCCTTTATTGATTAAAGGTAACCATGACAACAGCTACAAAAAGAAGTCCTAAGAATTCTAGTTAGTTTGTTCCAGCTAGTTGGTATTATCCCAATCAGTTTTCTCTTTTCTTTTCTTTTTTTTTTTTTTGCTTTTCTTTTTTTCAAATCAGAGCTAGACATCGCTAAAGATGTAAACATTTAAACAGAGGGAGTTATAATCACAGTGGTATTTCACTATCGTGAATCATGTGTGTGATTGTAAATGAAGATAATAAGGGTCTTAGTGTAAGGGTACAAAGCCCATTCCCTACGTGGCTACATAACTACTCCAGGCAGTATCTTATGAGTTCTAATGTCATGGGGTAGTGACCTTGGCAGTCTTATCTTCTTTTCAGGAACACAGATTTATCTTTTGTTAGAAATAATTTTTCATAATATTTATAAAGACATCATAAAAGTTTTTAAATAAGTTTTAAAAATATTTTATTTCTTTATTTGAGAGAGAGGGAAAGAGAGAGAATAGGCATACTTGGGCCTCTACCACTGCAAATGAACTCCAGATGCCTGTGCCACCCTGTGCATCTGGCTTTATGTGGGTACTGGGGAATCAAATCTGGGTCCTTTGGCTTTGCTGCTAAGTGCCTTAACCACTAAGCAATCTCTCCAGCCCAAGATTTTTGTTTTTAAAGATTAGGTGTAAGTGTATATCTAAGAACTCATCCTGTGAAAAAAATTGTAGACAAGTAAAATAAAGATTTACATGTAAATAATTTTAAGATTAGTTTTTCAAAAATGAAAAAGGGAAATACTTAAGCAATTAGCACAAAAGAATGATAACTACTAGGTATGGCTTAATATTAATCAGCAGTGAATTCAGAAGTAAAGTGAATGCTGACATTAGGAGAATGGATAAAGTGACTATCATCTCTCACAGTTAGGGTATTATGCAACCATTTGAAAAGAATGGCTTTGAAGTGCAGCATTCACTTTTGCTTTTTGTTAGGTTTATGTGGATAGAAATCAAGATTCAGAAAATATTTTTGATAAGATTCCATCTAGGTAGCATAATAGTACAAAGGTAAAATATAAACACATTATATTTTTGTTTAAATGTATGTACCTATGTGCACAAATCACCTTTTTGTAGACACAAAAAAAGATATTGAACGAGATTGCTAGGTTGCAATTTGGATTCCTTTTGACAGAAAATCTGGCAGTGCATAACAGGTAAGAAAAAAAAAGAAAAGAAAGAAATATATAAAATGAAACATGGACATAATCACATTTTAAGGAAGTTTATGTGCGTTTTGGCAATTTCAAAATTTTTGCTTAATTTTATTTATTGAGTGTGCATGTGTGTGTGTGTGTGTGTGTGTGTGTGTGTGCATGTGTGCATGACAGGCTCTCTTGTTGCTCCAGCTGCATGCCTATCTAGTTTTTGTTTTATGTGGGTGCCTGGCACATTGAACCTGCACTGGCAGGTTTTGTAAGCCTTTAGCCACAAAGCCTCAATGTTTATATAATTGTGTAAGGAAAATAAGCATAGTAGTTAAGTGGTCCTCTTGGTGGCATGTAATGCCATGGAGAACACAAACTTTGTTAAAGTGTAAACAGGAGACACCATCTTGTTTGGCCTGAAGTTCACATCTCTTTACAGTGGCTACTCTTTTGAAAGTCGCTTAAAGTTTTATGCTTTTAAATTCAATGGGCTCACAATTAAATTACTTAAGAAAGGTGACCATTTCTCTTTCTTGAAACATATTCTTCCATTGACTTTGCCTGGATCTATATATTCTTGAATGTCATTACAATTCCCTAGTCTTTTTATCTTCTCTTTACTGATTGCTCCTATGTCTGTGGGGATGGAGGATATGATCTCAAGAAGTTAACAAGTCTTGCGGGAACACTGGAATAACTTCTCTATTTTCTTTATATACTTTCTTGATGATTTTGTCCCATCCTATGGCTTGAAATTCCATCCAAATTACTATTTCCGAATCTCCCAATTTTGCAGAGCACATTCATCCAATTATACATTTAACATCTTCTCTCCACCAGTCCATCTTCTCCTTTCCACTCCTCAACTCTCAACTTTCTCTTGCTGTTAATTGACATCTACATACTTGGTTACCAGGCATAATACAAGTTTTATGCTTGATATTTCTATTGACCCCTAACTTAGTAGCAGATTTTGTGAAATACAACCCCAATATATGTATGTCCATCTTGTCCACATCCTCACTTCTGACATCTTTTGTTCAAGTAATTCTTGTTTCTCTTCTAGACATGGCTATGATTACTTGCTAATTTTCCTCCTGCTTTTGCTTTTACTTCCTAAAAGTCAAATATCACCCAGTGACCAAAAGTTGTCTTTAAAACCGGTAAATCAAATGATTCCACTGGCTTGCTTAAAGCACTCTAATGCTGACCCATTCATGCTACCTAAAGTCTTGCCAGGCTTACCAAGCTCTGTAATCAGGCTTTGTACACCTTCATGCTCTCATCCACTCATAATGCTTAACTGGACTGAATGTCCCTGGTCCCATTGAATATGCCTGACACATAGCAATTCTAGTATTCTTAATCTCATTGATGGTCTTTCCAGAATTAAATTTCTTCTTGATCTTCACACCAATCACTAATTCCTTCTACCTCTCTCTTTGGAGACAAGCTTCCTGAAAATCTGAATTTAGACACCTCTTATATAAACATCTGAATTTTTTTTTACACCTCATTTACATTTGTCTCCTCTATATGGTGTATGGTCTTCCTTTTTATACTTTTTATTTTATTTTATTCATTTATTTGATAGAGAGAAAGAGGTAGAGAGATAGAGGGAGAGATTGGGTGTGCCAGGGCCTCTAGCCACTGCAAATGAACTCCAAACAGGTGTGCCCTTTGAGCATCTGGCTTTCATGGGTCCTGAAAAATTGAATGGCAATCCTTTGGTTTTGCAGGCAAACACCTTAACCCTTAAGCCATGGTTCCAGCTCCAATCTTATTTTTTTTAACTAATCTCTTTTCAGGTCAGAGGTCTATAGAGGACCACCCACGTTGCTAACAGATCATACCTGGCCACACAGTAGATTTTAAGTAAATTACCTGTTGGTTGGATGCACAATAAAGCATTGTCTATTAAACACTTCCTGTCTTGTGATTGGAGAAATAGGATGGCACATGCTTCTGTGATCCCAGAGCCCCTGCAACAATGGGGTGTGGAGACAGGAAAACATCCTATACTCACATGCTAGATGCTGTAAGAGATCCTGTGTCAAAGAATGTGGAAGAAGAGCACAGACACCTCAGGGGTACTGTTCTGATCCCCATTTGTGTGTTGTGGCATGCTTGCATCCAAACACAGGCAAATATACACACATATGTGCAAACACATACAAAGGAACTTCCTTTCCTATAATGTGTTATTAGTACATGACCCATGTCCTTGAAAGGAAGTTGCATGTTCTGCATGATGTTCTACATGTTATAGAAAATGTATTCCATTTTTACACTTATGTTAAGTAACATTTCAAAATAAATGAGTGAGTTGTTTAGAGTTAGGTTAACTGCCCATAGGGAAACTATGAAGCTCAGTGAGTAAGTAACTGAAGGTCATCCAGGTTAAACACAGCTACATTTGCCCTCCAAATTCAGACATTTTAGATCATCAAGCAACCTCTTTGATATTTTACTGATCCTCATTCAATCTTCAAAATGCCCCAACTTAAAAAAAAAAAAAAATTCCTTTTTCCTTTTTTTTTTGTGGGTTTCAGATGTTTTCCAGGGAATATCATAAAACTGTCTTGATTGGATCTTCTACAAAGTTAGCTATCTTTCATAAAAGGGTCCTCTTTGCTTTTCCAAATTATATATATATTTTTTATTATTTTATGCAGACTTTTGTTCCTTTGTGGCTTTTTCTTCCAGTTTTCATTATTCCCTAAAGGTCTTTCTCCTTACTTGTATCTCAACAAGTTTTACAAATTCTGATGTTATTTTTCTAGTCTTTGATGTAAGAGTTTGCAGAAGTACAGGTCAATCTGTTCTTCTTTTGTTTTCTATACTTTCCTGTCAACTCAAATTCCTCCAGTAATCAGTTTAGTGTGGATGACTTTTAACACCCAGAGCCTCTTGCATTCCTGACAAGTACTCTATTGCTCATCTATGTTTCCAGCTTCTTATTTCTCTAGAGACACTTTTTTTTTTTTACTTTTTAAAAATACTTTATTTAGGCTGGAGAGATGGCTTAGTGGTTAGGCGCTTGCCTGTGAAGTCTAAGAACCCCGGTTTGAGGCTCGGTTCCCCAGGTCCCACATTAGCCAGATGCACAAGGGGGTGCACGCATCTGGAGTTCGTTTGCAGTGGCTGGAAGCCCTGGCGCGCCCATTCTCTCTCTCTCTCTATCTGCCTCTTTCTCTCTCTGTCACTCTCAAATAAATAAATAAATAAATCTTTAAAAAAAATACTTTACTTGCTACATAAATGAAGAGGCACCACCACTCCTCAGTATCCACAGAAGATTGGTCCAGAACCTCCATAAGACCAAATCTGAGTATGCAGAATTCCTTTCAGAAAACAGCATGGAATTTACATATGACCTCTGTAACCCTCCCACATACTTTAACCCTCACACAATCACTTTTAATGCTTTCACAATGTAAATGGCAAATAACTGTTATACTATAGCTATACTGTGTTGTACTATAGATGTGCTATATCTTTCAGGGACCAAAGACAAGAAAAAGCATATACATCATGGTTCAGGTATACATTTTAATATTTTTGGGTCCACATTTGGTGGAATCCACACATGTAGAGTCCACTGGTATGAAGAAGGGCTGCTTGTATGCACTTTGAGATAATATAAAGTCATTCTCTTCACTCCCACAAAGTAGTGCTAAATGACCATTCTTTAAAAATCCTATTTGGGGGCTGGAGAGATGGCTTGGTGGTTAAGCACTTGCCTATGAAGCCTAAGGACCCCGGTTCAAGGCTCGATTCTCCAGGTCCCACGTTAGCCAGATGCACAAGGGGGCGCACGCGTCTGGAGTTCGTTTGCAGTGGCTGGAGGCCCTGGCGCACCCATTCTCTCTCTCTCTCTATCTGCCTCTTTCTCTCTCTGTTGCTCTCAAAATAAAATAAACGAAAAAAAAAATTAAAAAAAAATCCTATTTGGGCTGGAGAGATAGCTTGGCAGTTAAGGTGCTTGTCTGAAAAGCCAAAAGACTTTGGTTCAATTCCCTAGGACTCACTTAAGCCAGATGCACAAGGTGGTGCATGCATCTGGAGTTCATTTGCGGTGGCTCGAAGCCCTGGTGCACCCATTTTCTCTCTCTCTCTCACTCTCTCTCTCTCTCTCCCTCTTTCTCTCTTGCCTAGAGACACTCTCTTTTTTTTAAAAATTATTTATTTATTTATAAGAGACAAACAGAGGGAGAGAGAGAGAAAGAGAGAGTGAGAATGGGCACACCAGGGCCTCTTGCCACTGCATACGAACTCCAGATGCATGAACTACCATGTACATCTGGATTATGTGGGATCTGGAGAACTGAACCTGGGTCCTTAGGCTTCACAGGCATGGATCTTAACTGCTAATCCATCTTTCCAGCCCTAAAGATATTCTTATTCATTATAAATCCAACCAAATATATTGTTTACTTGAAATGGCCCCTAGCTCATTCTTTATCTCATTTTAAAAATATTATCATTAATTTTTCTTATTTGCTCTACCATACCTTACCAACAAAATGTCTTAGTTTGGCTTTGACAACACTATCATTTTCTAATCAGTTTCAGATTCCTATGTATTCCACTTATGAATTTATTTTGAAAACTAATCTTTCTTTAAAGGAAACAGGGATATTAGTTAGTTGTAAATGCCTTTACAAAACCTTTGTTAGCTATCTATTGGAGATAGTAAGACTCTTTATCCTTACCATTTTGAATAAACATGATTTAACATGACCAGAAAATGACCTTTCTGGTGAAAAGAACGAAGGACCCATGGTTTAACTCTGGAACTTCCTGTGCTCATTTCCTTTTAATAATTCTTTTAAGCTTTATCTCTCAAACTTTGCAATTTTGACCTTTTGCTTTTTGAGGCTAATAATTACTCAATTATCTCATGCCACAAGGTATCACTTTCCCACAAAGGCATTTGTACCAACATTATTTCCACCTTTTCCTACCTTTGTAAGTACAATTCAGATGACAATTAGCCAATGCAAGCATACTGAACATTTTTCATTTAGGCTGAGGAAATGCTGGAAAGCGTAGATCAGACTTCTCCTACAAGAAAATAGTTTATTTCTGATGACAAAATTAATAAATCTCAGGATAGGATATTTTCAATACATCATAAGTTGCACACACACAAACATAAAACACACATATACAAGAACTTTAATTCTACAACACAAAATCCACTGTCATTTTGCACTTGTATTTTTATTTATTGGACATGCTTATATATCCATATAAATGTATTTTGATCCTGATGCCCTTCTAGCGCCTTCTTTTGTATGTTTATACTTGTATATACATATATGTGTATACACACACACACACACACACACACACACACATTCTTTTACTTATAATATAAATTTTATTGACTTCCTTATATTCCGTTTAACATTTTCCCATGTGTTTTAGTTTGATTCAGGTATCCCCCATACAATTCAGGTATTCTTTTGCCCTCCTCATATGGGTCAGGAGGTGATGTCCACCCTCTGCTCATGCCATCATTTTCCCCTGCCATTGTGGAGCTTCCTCAAGCCTATAAGCCAAAACAAATATTTTTCCCACAAGCTGCTCTTGGTTGGGTGATTTCTACCAGAAATACAAACCTGACTGCAACAGTAAAGTGGTATCAAAAAGTGAGATTTGCTACTAGACACCTGACTGTATGGCTTTGGCTTTTGGAGCTGATTTTCAAGAGGAATGTGGAAGAATTTGAAACCTTGGCCTAAGAGAGGCCTTGAAGTGCTGTTGCTTTGCTTAGAAACAGACTGATGTGAGGAGAGGGATACGGCACAGAAAAAAAAATAATAATAATGAAATCTTTGGGCCAAAACTTCTGCCTGTTCAGCTGCAATTGTATGAGATTACAACCTTTGAGATTGGTTCAGCTGACCTGCACTGGGGCAACAGGAAGAATGTAGACTCTTTTGAAAGGTCCTGAGTGCTCAAGGAGTGACCTGTTCTTCAAAGTCTGCTTTATTTCCTCCCCCCCCCCAACCCAGATTAAAAAATTGGCACCCTACCTGGCATTTTGTAGTACAGGAAATGTGGATCATTGAGTTTGCAATACAACACATTCTTGTGTTTTGGAAACAGCCATAGGCAGTGTGAAGCAGGTTTGCTGGATGCCTGTATGGAGACCCTATGTGGCCATGAGGATGAACCATGGATTGCAGTGGGGAATTTTTCTGGTCTTATGGCTCAGTAGTTAAAAGATCTTAGACTGTGGGTATCACCATTGGGATTGATAAAAGGTATGGGGACTTTTAAAGTTGGACTGAATGCATTTTATTTATGTCATGTATGGATATCAGTTTATGGGGGCTAGGGGCAGGAGGTGATGGTTTGATTCAGGTGTTCCCCATAAACTTAAGTGTTCTGAGTGCTAGGTTCCCAGCTGATGGAGATCTGAGAATTAAAACCTCCAGGAGGAAGTGTATTCTTGGGGGCGGGCTTATGGGTGTTATAGTCAGCTTCCCCTTGCTAGTGTTTGGCACACTCTCCTGTTGCTATTGTCCACCTGATATTGGCCAGGTGCTGATGTCTATCCTCTGCTCATGCCATCATTTTCCTCTGCCATCATGGAGCTCCTTCTCAAGCCTGTAAGCTAAAATAAACCTCTTTTTTCCCACAAGCTGCTCTTGGTTGGGTGAGTTCTACCAGCAATGTGAACCTGACTGCAACACCATGTATATAAACACAGTTCTGTAATGGTATTTCAGTAGAATCATAGCTAATACCATGCCACTAATTTGTTAGTGATTTTAAATAGATTAATCTCTTTTGGTGTTTTGGATTGTTTCCAGTTTTTTACTAATACAAATACTAAATTGATAAATACTCTCATTAAAACTAAATTCAAATTCATAACTAGGGAAAAGTCATAAAATTTAAAGTGCTTAGAAAAGTGCATTTAAATGAAAATATTAAGTTTTCCATATATGATGGTACTATCATAATGTTTTGTTATTTGAAAGACTCTAGAAGTTTTAAATATTTAATTTATTTCATATTAACTGATCAGAAGCGAAACTAGAAGTCTGTTTATTAGCAGTTATTTGTGTTATACTTCAATAAACTACGTATTTTTAATTTTATCATTTTATTAATGAAGTTATTTCTTTTCCAATTACTTTTAACTTTATATATTTAAATACTGATTTTTTTCTTTTATTAATTAATGTTTTTATTTTAATTTTTTATTGACAACTTGCATAATTGTAAGCAATAATTGATGGTAATTCCCTCCCTCCCCCAACTTTCCCCTTTGAAACTCCACTCTTGATCATATCCCCTCCCTCTCTCAATCAGTTTCTCTTCTATTTTGATGGCTCCTGTGGGTTCCATTGACCAATAAAGTAGGTTTCCATATGACTTATTTATATCATCTTAAATTTTGATGGCTTAGCAGTTAAGGCACTTGCCTGAAAAGCTCAAGGACCCAGGTTTGATTCCCCAGGGCCCATGTAAGCCAGATGCACAAAGTGGTGCATATATCTGGATATTTTTTTTAGCAGCTGGAGGCCCTGGTGCACCCATTCTCATTCTCTTGCTTCCTGCCTCTTTCTGCCAGGTAAATTAAAAAAAAAAAACAAACAAAAACTATAAAATATAAACATTGAACTTTTTTTTTTTTAAGATTTTTATTGATTTATTTGAGAGTGACAGACAGAGAAAGAGGCAGATAGAAAGCGAGAGAGAGAATGGGCTCGCCAGGGCTATCAGCCACTGCAAACGAACTCCAGACGCGTGCGCCCCCTTGTGCATCTGGCTAACGTGGGACCTGGGGAAGCGAGCCTCAAACCGGGGTCCTTACGCTTCACAGGCAAATGCTTAACTGCTAAGCCATCTCTCCAGCCCTAAACATTGAACTTTTTACAAATGTAACTTATCTTCCCACTTTTCAATTGTCTTTAATGTTAATATAATGTTATTATTAAACAAATGTTTAAACTTTCTTTGGTAAATTTTTGTCGGTTTTCTCCCCAGCCCAAATGTTGATTTTTTTAAAGATAAAATTGACAAATATTTATGCTAGAAAAAGATAGTTCAAGAAAGAAAACCACAAATGTTAGAAGAGGTATTTCAATTGAAGTTACAGAAATAAAAAGAATCACAAAATCACAAAAAAAAAATTATTGTGTCTGCCAACATACTGAATAACTTAGAATACATTCTTACAGTATAATATTGAATATACTGTAGTATTCAAACATTATAGAGCTGAATCTCTTTAAAAGTATAGTAGCCCAAACATTTATTTTAAGAGATGTGTAAGTGGAGGTACAGACAAGATGTGTGTTCAGTTATAAGATAGATTGGTAGAAAAATAAGGAATGAAGCGAGATGTTATTTATTTTTATTTGGATGTGCCTGCAATAATGTCATAGTTTCTCCTGTAATGCTTTCATTAAAACAACATTGGAACATATTCTAGTAAGTTCTCTGCAATGAAAGGAACTGATTTCAATAATGCTGCATAACTTATCAAAATTCCAACTTATATTTTCTATTAATTGTTGCCACATTGGAGTTTGTTCTCAACTTTGCTTCCAGGAAAACATGGCTGTAGGGTCTGCGCCCCTCACATGCCAAGGAGTGTACATGTTCTTTCCACTAAGAAATGCTCAAAGGGGATGAAAAGAAGTCATGTCTGTCAGTCAGAGGAAAGTTATGTCCTGGGAGGGATGGACGGGGGTGGGTAACAAGGACGGCAGGGACAGTTTGCAGTCCTTTGTCCATGCTTCATTCAGTGTGGCTACTCATATGTACAGTGCCCACACTTAGAATAGCAGGAGAATTTCTTCTGCTGCTTCCCCATGATTGTAGTCGTGATTCTGCCCTGCTTCAGAAACCGTATCTGCAAGAATAGATGTGAAACATCATATGAGGGCCAGTGCTATAAACAATGTAAACTGGTTTCAGGGCCTCACCAAGATGGTTTGCAAATGATACTTCGTCAAGCAAAGAAATATATAATATACTGGAATCCATGCTTACATAAAACCTTTTTTCCCCCCTTCTTTCCGTCTTCTTTTATTTCTCTCTCTCTCTCCCTCTCTCCTCTCTCCACTTTGGGCTTACATGATGTCAGTTTTGTTATTGTACAAATGGAAATTTAAATTTCAGGCTTACATGATGTTTATACTCCAAATAGCACCATAACTGCCACAGAAGTACACAAAACCCCTGGGAATAGAGGGCTGCTTTGCAAACTATAGTTTTGATAGCACTACAACAATGCTGTTAGTAAACTACATGATTACATTGAACCCCCAATTTTCCAATGCTAGCAGAGAACATGAAGCCCTTTCCATAAAATAACGGGATTCATGTGGCTGATTTCTACGGAGAATGCTGCTGTGTAAAGACCATCGAGTGTAGGTCTGCAGTAGAGAGAGCAACCCAACCTTTTCTTTTTGTTCTTGGTAAGAATTCTGTTCATATTAACCACTTTGGGTTTTGCAGCTTGCTCATTTTCATTTTTTAGTTAGTAGCACCTTAGGGAACTCATAGTGAAGACGGTCATTTCCTGCATGACGATATTTTAATGAAGACAAACTACACACACACACACACACACACACACAGTGGTGGCTGTCAGGTACATATATATATATATATAGATAGATCGATAGATAGATAGATAGATAGATAGATAGATAGATAGATAGATAGATAGATAGAAGGCTATATCAAGTAGGTTTATGGAAGTACATGCTTTGATGTTCCTGCTATGATGAAATCAACTAGTGGCATTTCTCAGAATATATCCATGCTATTAAGGGATACATCATTTTACTTTTGTAAAAGCTGCTGTGGGCCAGTAACCAATATGAGTGTTTCATGCATATTAAAGGATTCAGTCCTTTCAAATAGAGCTATTGTTAATACTTTGCTGGGAGATGGTGGAGGGACTAAGTAATACAAGCAAGATCATACCACCACAGTACAGCAGTAAGGATCTGCAGCCAAGAAAATAAAGCCACTTTCTTAAGCAGTGCTGGACTGACTCACACAGGTGCCTTTATAACAAGTGCTCAGGGGCCCTGATTGCCAAGTTACGCAGAAGACACTATGTGTGTTGAATACATTAAAGAGATAACTTCCTTCTGGGACAGAAGACATTCATTCTTCTATCCTCTTTTTTGTCTCTCCTTCCTCTTTTCCTCCCTCCCTCCCTTCTTTCTTTTGTTATTTCTTTCTTTCACTCTTTCTTCCTTCTTTCTATCTTTCTCTTTCTTTCTTTCCTGTTGTGTAAATCCAGGGGCATGCTCACACTTGGCAAGTGTTCCAGCCCTGACCTACATCCTCAGCCCTCTTTGAGCTTTTTCTTTTGAAATAGAAAACATTTTTTTTTTTTTTTTGGTAGAAGTTTCTAAAATATGTCCCAGGCAGTTATAATGTACAACATACCCATAATTTACTTCAGGTTCAGCTCATTTACTTTAGGTTTTTGTTCAGCAGCTTTCAACCTTGGCTGAATATTAGAATCTCCCATAGAATTATTAAAATAAGCAATGCCTGGCTCTGCTTCAGGCCAGTTAAGTCTGAATCTCTTAAGAATGGGGCCTTGGGTCTAGGTATTTGGTGGAATCTCTCTTGGCAATACTATCACACAGCCAGGGATCAGTATAAACCATCATCTCTAAAATGCCTCATAGGTGGAGTGCCAAGGCTGTGAGCATTCTACTTAAATCACATTGGGAGTTAGAGATGAGAACTCTTTAATTGTCCATTTGTTAATCAATACTGAGAAGCCTGGTGCAGTTGCATGAATGTTCATGCATTTTGGGTTGGATAGGGAATCTGTGAGCTCTTTTTGCTACTGCTCGCACTTTTTTCGGAGGCATAATCCTGAGTCTTTTAACCTAATTTCAACATCAGTGAAGTAGCTCCATGGAAGTAAACGGGGAGGCATTCCTTTGTGATGTATACTCCAAATCTTACAATGCCTGCCAACCTACAAGTAAAAGGCCTATGTGTGTGGCTACGCCACTGGCTTCTGCTCATTAGTTATACACCAGCCTGTGGCCACTCAACTTGCTGTGTGATCATTGTGTCTGAGAAAAGTCTTCTAATGCACAAGAGAGGCCCAAGGATTTGGGTAAACATTGTTAGCATTCTGATCATAGTTATGATGCCGAAAATGACAAAAGACACTATTTCATGTTGAGCTACCTTAAGATCCAGAATTGACATAAAAGCAAGCATTATTTTCCAAGAAGGAACAAGCTTCAAGTAGTCTCGCCATCATAGGGTATGTTAAAGCTGTTAGGGCTCATTAGTACAGCAGACTTGTCAGTAAGTGAAATTTTCCTTTAGTCCAACCAACTAAACACACACACACACACACACACACGAGAGAGAGAGAGAGAGAGAGAGAGAGAGAGAGAGAGAGAGAGAGAGAGAGAGAGAGAGAGAGAAACTGTGCCTGGACGAGGCTTCCAATTTATTAATAGCATTGAAAAAAATCATTGCATAAGAATGTGTGAAAACAAACAGAAAAAGACTAAAATACCTACAACTGATTTTTTTTTTTCCTTATGGATTCAGTATCAATGTGCTTGCTAATTCTAAGAAAAAGAAACACTGGGGCATGTGCTGATAAACAATGATATTTCTTCTCCTTATGTTTAAATCCTTAATCATAGACTCTTGAAGCTGGCTAGCTGAGTATATATTAGCATAAATTCCAGAGGTGTTCATTGCCTCTGTCCTTGGAGATGCCTAAACTAAGTACTTTTATTTGACAACATTCTGGAACTAAGAGCAAGAGTTGGCAAGGTGATCTAACGGGCTTTTTATATTTCCCACTCCTTTTATTGGATGGAAATAGTAAGCATACCTTCAGAAATGTGCTTATCCCTCTCTAGATGAATGGAAGATGCCCATATTTTTACATACTTAGTCAAATATCCTTTCATGCATAAATTTCCATCACAGTAGACCAGTAGGAAAATGAATGAGAGAAGAAATGTTAGGAAGAGAGTTAGTGTAGTCATATTTGCTCTTAGAAGTGGGTACACTGAGCACTGTAGAACTACTCAAATGAGTTGTTCAGTTTGAGTCAAAAGGTTTACCTTCCAACCATGTCCCATCTCTTTCATGGTCATCAGAAACTTGAAATTTTCCATATTGCTAAGGTCTTCACTGTAGTTGGGCCATCATTCATTTTGATTAGGATGGAAACACATTAGAATCATGCTCAACATTTGATATGAGGAGTGTTAAGTGCTATATGCCATTTATTATTATTATTATTATTTTTACTGTTCTTATGGTGCAAACTCTAGGATGAGGAAAGAGATGTTCTTTTATAGTTTTATATGCTGGTGGAATGTGCATGACTGGACTGTTGCCACACTATGGTCACACTGGGCTAGACCACCTGGAAAGCTGCCTGTGTTCTCAGCATGCCACTTAGCTCCATTTGCCTTTCATATTACATGTTCGTAGGTTTTGTTCCTATTGAAATAAATTTAAAGTGGCTTTGGCCTCTGTTTTCAGCTTTTAAAATCATTTGTGCATGGATATATGTGGGAAGAGTTTGCATATGTGTATGTATGTTCATATGCCTATGGAAACACATGTGTGAACATGGGCTTGTGAAATCCAGAGACTGTGGTAGGATGTTTTCCTCTGTCACTCTCCAACTTATTTTTTGAGACAGGGCCTATCACTGGGCCCACAACTCATTAATTTGACTATTCTGGATAACAGCTTGTCCCAGGCATTCACTGGTTTGCCCTCATTATCTGAATATAGAGGCATGAAATCATATCTGCCATTTACACGGGTTGTGGGGATCAAAACTCATATCCTCAGGTTTGTGTGGCAAGTTCTATAGCTACAAAGTCATCTTCCCAGTTTCTGATCATTTTCAACTGATATGTAATGATTATATACTTATGATATATAGTATTTTACATAAATATAAGTATAAAATGCATAATGACCTTAAACAAAGAACCAAGTGATCCAGGCAAAGATGGGCAAATGGTCTGAATAAAAGTATTTATTTATTTATTTATCACAGATATATAGCGTAGGCCAACCTCAAACTTATTATGTAGATGAAGCTGGCCTTGAATTCGTGATCCTGCTGCCTCTACTTCCCAAGTCCTGGGATTAAAGTGCACACTAACATACACTTCTCTGAATAGATATTTCTCCAAAGAAGGTGTACAGTGGCCAAACCGTATATGAAAAAGTGCTCAAAACTACCAAGCAGGGGGATAGAAATCAACAATAATGAAATATCACCATACTATAGAGTGTATCATGAAAAGAAAAAAATAATAATAAAATAACAAACAGTGGGGGTGGTAAAAATCAGGAATCTTTTAAACTCTGACTGGGAACATTAATTAGTACAAGACAGTCCTTAGATAAAAGACTATGGATATTTCTCATAACAATAAACTTAGAATTTCTATGTTATGCAGCAATTGTCTATGCAAAAGAAGTGAAATTCGGATATCAAGGACATACCTGGACAGCTATGTTTATTGCATTACCATTCACAGCAATTAAATATAGAATTGATCATGATATCCACCAACAGATGAGTATATTAGTATGAGTGCACAATTAAATAATATCTAGCTAGACAATGAATAAATTCCGGCCAGCCATAGCGTCTCACAACAATAATCTCAACACTGTGTAGGTTGGGTTGGGAGGATCTCCATTAGTTCAAGGTCAGGTAGGACTACAGAGTGAGTTCCTGGTCAGTATGGACTAAGGAGAAATCCTGCCTCAAAAAATAAAAATTAAAAACTAACAAACAATCAAAGAAAATGCCATCCTGACATTTTGGGCCATGTGGATGGAGTTGGAAGACATTGTATCACATGAAACAAGAAATGTTATACATTTTCCAACTTATATATGTGGAAGCTGAAAATGATTTCAAAAAAAGTGGAAAGTATATTAGGAGATTCCAGATCTTGGGTATGGGACACAGAGAGGAGGGTTGAAAGAGATTTGTTACTGGGTTCAGAAGTACACTTAGATAAGAGGTAAAAGATCTTGTATTATATAGCTCCTTAGGGTTACTATGATTATCAATAATTAACTGTAAACTGCAAAGAAGCAAGAAGGAAGCATTTTGAATGTTCCCTCAAAGAGTCAGTATCTATTCTTCAATTGTGCTTACTCAGGTTGTCTTAGTCACTTGTGTTCCTTTGCTGAGAAAGTTCTTTCATCTGAAATATCTCCTCCTTCCTCCGACAAGTTGTGCTTCCTGAAAATGAAAATTATTTCCTAATTTATTCTTTTAAGTTTTTTTCTCACCTGATCATTTCAAATTTGTTGACCCTGCTGCAATGTCTTGGAAATAATAGGCTATTTTTTTTTTTGCATATTTCATCACAAGCAAGTTCAGTATTCTGAAAGCAGGGCCTATGACGTCAATCTCCTACTGTCTCAGTACATGGTACATATTGCCAAATCCAGGGTGATGGAACAATTGCTTGGTGAATGTGTCTGTTATACTGAGAAGGATATTTAATTTATACTATGCATGAAATAATATTTAATGTAGATAGTAGCAGTAATATACTATATATTATTGCATGATACATGACATGTTGCATATATATCTTCTAGTATAAAAATAAGATATCCTTGGCTAGAGACTAAAGAATCAGAAAACACTTGGAAGGAAATAATGCATTTGGCTCCAAGACAACCTTACTGAAGTTCACAGCTGGTTGTTTTGTAAGACTGCTTAGCATGTTTATTGAAAGATTATTGAATAAGAACCCAAGAGAAGTAATTTATCCCAGAACTTTTCTGTTAAGGAAAAATGCAAAAATACTGGTAGACATGAATATTTTAATTTTCATAAGGCATACAATGTTCTTTTTAAAAGTGGTCAAAATATTAGATTATTATTATGTTATGAAATATTATAAAAGCATTTTCAAATTTTAACTTACAAAAGTAATATTGGAAACATATTAGTAATGAGTAGTTGTGATCATGGAAAATTATTTTTTTCCCTACAATCCACATTTTGGGTAAATTTAACAAGTTATCTTTCATTGATGAGGATTCAGTAGTAGGTGATAACTAAATTATGATGCTTGAGAAAATGAGAAGTTTCCCCACAAAATAGCAGAACATCAGCACAGAAGGCAACCAAAGGCTGTGTAGAGTTCCATCCAACAATTTGGTGTGCAGGTGTGGTGGCTCACACCTATAACTAGCCTGGGCTATATGATAAAATCCTGTGTAAAAAACAATCATACTTGCTCTCCAAAATTAGCTAACATGATGTTTTATCAAAATCATTAGCTTCTGGGTAGGTTTTTATAAAACCTTCTTTCCAAGTAATAAAATGACTTTGAACTAATAGGCAAAACCCCTATTGTCCCTGCATTTTAATTAATGTAAATATTTTGCATAACATTTGTGATTTAAAAGCCCTTACAGTCTTCTTTAAATTGTTTCACATTCACCAGGATGCAAAGGATTGAGAAATAGTATTTAAAATAAGATAACTTTAGGGAGCAAAATGGCTTATAGAATCATTGAACCCTTCCTCCTTTTCTTCCTTCCTTCCCTATTTCCTTTCCCCTTTTCTGTTTTTTTTTTTTTGTTGTTGTTGTTTTGTTTTTGTTTTTTTTTTTGTTTGTTTGTTTGGTTTTGTTTTTGTTTTAGAGGCAAAGTCTCATTCTATCCCAGACTGACCTGGAATTCACTCTGTAGTCCCAGGCCAGGCTGCCCTCTAAGTCATGATGATCCTCTGTCTCACCAGAGTTGGGGTTAAGGGAATATGTTAGCATGTCTGGCTTCATTCCTTCTTGACATTTTGCCTACAGAAGAATATGAAAACTATAGCATAAGTTATTATCTTAACAGGTGTGTCTATATAATTCAATCTTATTATGTGCTTAGAACTCATATTTACATGTTCAAATAGATATCTCATCATACAAATTTGTCTTTCCCTGAATGTATTTATTTATACATTACAATAAACTTTCCTATTCATAAGTTTCATTGTTATATAAGTTCTATGTTAATATACAAATCTCCTTAGTTACATAAACTATAGAATATGTCTATATAATAATACATATATTTTAAAATGTAGTCCTTATATTTTTAAAATTTTATTTATTTTAAAATATATTTTATTTATTTAATTATTTGAGAGAGAGAGAAAGAGGTAGAGAAAGAGAGAGAGAGAGAATGGGCATGACAGGGCCTCCAGCCACTGCAAATGAACTCCAGATTCATGAGCCTCCTTGTGCATCTGGCTTACGTGGGTCCTGGAGAATTGATCCATGATCCTTTGGCTTTGCAGTCAAATGCCTTAATTGCTAAGCCATCTCTCCAGCCCTTAAAATTTTATTTTTGAGAGAGAGATAGAGAGAGAGAAAGAGGCACACACACACACAGAGGGGGAGAGGGAGAGAGAAAATGGGCATGCCTGGTCCTTTCAGCTACTGTGAATGAACTCCAGATGCATGAATCCTCTTGTGCTCATGTGTAACATTGCACACTTGTATCAATTTACATCTGGATACATGGGACCTGGAGATTAGAACATGCATTCTTAGGCTTTACAGGTAAGTGCCTTAATCACTAAGCCATCTCTCCAGCCCTATAATAAACTTTTAATGTTAAATTAAAAAAAAATCATCTGGACAATATGACAAAGAAAATTATACTTACTTCTGAAATTTTAAAAATAATGTGTTGGACAAGAAAACAACATACCTACAGTATTAAGAAAGGTTATTACCACAGTGAAAGAAAGCATGACTGGCTAGAGGAAAATAATAAAACTCCAATTTTAATTTTTCTGATATTATCACAATTCTGGTTGGGTCAAGCCTTTCAAACTCTTGTGCTGGGGAGCCTCCTTTAGTTGAAGCCATGTGTGGTCTTTATTATTGTCTAAGGTCATCTCATACAACATTATTTTTTAAGAAATATATTTTATTTATTTATTTATTTATTTATTTATTTATTTATTTATTTATTTATTTAAGAGCAAGAGAAAGAATGGACTGCAAACGAACTCCAGATGCATGTACACATCTGACTTATGTGGGTACTGGGGAATTGAACCTGGGTCCTTGGGCCTCGCAGCAAATGCCTTAACTGCTAAGCCATCTATCCAGCCCATCATATAATATTCTTGAGCCTTAGGATTGACATAACTGAGGAGAGTTCTACCTGCAATTAACCTCACACAGAGGAAGCACTCTGGAGTGGACCTTGGTCTTCTTCAGTGATTCAGTGACATTCTCAGGAATTCCACATGGCTTGGGAAGAATGAGTGTTTATTGATGAGAAATTACATTACAGAATTGAATTTGCTTATTAGTGTTCTGGGCTTTCACAATTCTGAACTCGCTTCTCCTTCCCCATCAGAGCTGTCTTCCATCTACTTTGCATTTAAATATCCATACAACTGATCATCATTGTGTTATCTCTCTTCACATTTATCAATTTTCCATGGTGATAAAATTGTCCTCCTTTAGAAAACAATAATGTGAACATCAGTGTTCCTCTCTGGAACCTGACTGGGGACATGTTCAGCACACCACTCATGGTAGATAGTGTTACCAGTGGTCTGTCACAGAGATGTGCCTCATCTAACAGAGCTGAATAGCCCCTTTTCCACCCCTCTTGAACTTTAGTGGCCCTTGTGAGTACTTTGATAAGACCATTGGATGTGACATTGTATGACTTCAAGGGTGCCATCTATCGAAGCAGAGAATGATGAAAATTGGTGCTTAGCCTACCTCTTACTTTTTATTTCATCTGCATCCCAAGACTATGCAATTGGTGATGCTCACAGTTAATATGGGTCTCCCAATTTCAATTTCCTACTGTGGAAACTCCCTCACAGACCTGCTCAGTGATTTGTCTCTTGGGTGATTCTAGATCCTCTCAAGGTGACAATATTTACCATCATAGTACACTAGTGCTTTTTACTCAATGATCCCCGGAATAAGCCTATCATCAGTTGTTTATTCTGATTATAATGATGGACAACTAAGACCCCAGAACAAATGTGGATGCATTCCCTTTCTCTCCCTAAGGAATTGTATCAGGGCTTTAATTAAGCACTACCTCAAAACTTGTAATTCTAAAATATAGATTAAAATTCAAATTCATCTTCTGGGTGAAAATCAGAATATTCAACTGTTTGCATGTTGGTTTTTTATTAGAAGGTCAAAATCATGTTAGGAAAAATATAATAATGGACAAATGCTACCTCTCATGATGTTTAGAAATATTAATCCAAGTCTTAGAAATATAATATTCCTTTTCCTTTCATAAATAATATATTTTTTGATATTTTACCTTGATAATAACTCAAAAATATGGCAATAATTATTATCCAAAACAACTTATAATCACAGGATAGGGATTCCTTTTTTTTCTAGTTCCTGCTTTCCTCTGATTCTTTGAATCAAGGTTTGTTATTAATTGTAAGGAAGAACATCCAAAAACTGATCCAACTCCCACTTGAGCTGGATAGACTTCCTGGTCTAGAAATAAACAAAAAGCTCTTGGCCCCAGATACCACAAATCTGTGTGGAGTTCCCATGCTTAAAAGTGTTTTCATCTACCAGTATCTCTGATACCAGTTTCATCCACACACATGTTCTTTCTCCTGTTGTTTTTATTAAACCGGATTCATTTTTAATCCAGCTTTAGGATTTGATATCAAAACCATATGAATGAGAGAACTTTTCTTAAGAACACATGAAACTTAAGAACTTTTCTTAAGAACACTATGAGGTAAGATTGAATGTAGTAAGTCCTTTCCTCCTGCCTTCCTTCTCTCTTTTTCTTCATTCTTTCCTTCCTCCTTCCCTCTCTTTACTCGGGGTAAACTCCTTGACAATCACTTTCTAAAAACTATTTATTTGCAAGCAGAGAGATGCAGACACACAATAGGCCCTCCAGCCACTGCAAATGAACTCCAGACACACGCGCTACTTGGTGCATGTGGCTTATTTGGGTCCTGGGGAGTTGAACCCAGATCATTAGGCTTTGCAGACAAGCACCTTTACCACTAAGCCAACCTGATATTCACTTTTGTTCAGTTTCATAAATGTTTATCAGATGCTTGTGATATACCATAATAATAGATGAAAATATTCCTTTCTCTTAAGTTGTAAGGGAAGCCAAACAAAGAAAGAGAGACAAAACACTGAATGAAATAGATACATATGGGTAGGGGAGTTAAGAAAGAAAGGAAAGGATGTTGAGAAAAAAAAAAAAAAGAAGACTACTATGATCAACCTGATAAACACCTGTTTACAATGTAGAGCCATAGCTCCTGTCAGCCATAATCAGCTGTTAGGCTGAACAGCCTTGACTGATAACTGTGATTAACTTTTAACAAGTAATTTGGGACAACTCTTTTATTTTATTTTATTTTTATTTTTTTGCTTTGCCTACATGATTTAGCACCCCAAATGAACGGTTTAAGAGAAATGGAGTCAACATCTGGTATCATGTTCCTAATGTTCCTAGGCTATCACAATGATTCTCAGATGTTCCAAGGGTCAGGTGGAAAGGTAAGTACAAAGGAGAGGAAAGAGTTTCCAGTGTAAAGCTTCCCATAGACCGCCATGTCAGTGGCCTTTCCCTGATGCCATGCCCAGCACAGATGCACTAACCATGGTGCTCTGACACCAAAGCTTTGCTACAGGCATCTCCACTATATAATTCTCCCCCCTCCCTAACCATAATGACTTTACCAGCCCTGGTGTCATTTTCTCACCACTCTGTAATTGCTATTTAATGTAATTCCTTCATTCAAATTTTAAGGGATTTTAATATTAAATGTTTATTTTCTTTCTTATCTGGCCACGTTTACTTCCCATTGCTTTCAGCTTTATTGTCTCTACAAAATCCTTTAAATTCTCTAATGGAAGCACTAAGGGAAATGAGGCAAGAAGCTAAGAATGTGGGTACCAGAAAACAGTCCAGTAATAATGCCTGCACCATTTGTTTGGAGTGGAAGTCTGAGTTTATAGTTTTATCCAGGAAGGATACAGATCATAAAATAAGTTGTGATTGATTTGTTGTTGGAGTTCTTAGCCTGTCCTCCACAAAAGACAGTGGTAGGGGCTATCTGTGGTAAGTGGAGTGCAATTTCCACCTGGAAGGAGGAGGGAAGCTCAGTACTCACAAGCCTCAGGTAGTCCCTGAAACTTACAAAGCTCACAAGGCCTCTCTCCCCAAGGCCAGGAAGCAATAAACCACTGTGCGGAAGAGACTCCCACCTGGATGTGGCTTTCATTAGTCATAACCCAGTCTGGGGTGGGCTTTTAGGTGATGCAACCACCTTTGAATTATTTTTATGTTCCTTTAACTAATCCTTCTTTGTGGTCTGCTGGTAACCCCAATAAACCCATTGGTTCACCCAGTTGGATATGGAAGTCACACTTTGGTCTCTCATCTGTGCCCCCTATCTGGTGTGTTAGATATCTATTCACATCTTCCTTGAAAAAAGTTTCACACATCAGTAACAGAGGTCAGATTTGGTATTTTAGGGTTAGGCCCTGTGAGACATGCTGGCTGCCAGCATGGATGACCCATCAGTCAGGCCTATTTTTCTTTCGCCAAGGAAAGTTGATATCTAATCCTGGTGATGGCTCCTTCTTATAAGGGAACAGTTTGCAATCTTTGTTTTAGAAACTAATTTTCTTTCATAACAATCACTATGATTCAGAAGACCAGAATATCTAAGTGGTACCTCTCCTGTGGAGAATATAGCTTGTGCTTCTCTATTCACATTCTGACGTCAAAAGAAGAACAGCGGGGTCTCCACCTTTAATAAAACAGCTTAGTATCACTCCTGCAGGTTATTAAGTCATTTGTCAGCATGGGTCTTTACTTCCGTATGGGATAATCATTGTCACACTCTATGAAATCATTGCTTTGAATATCAGTCAAGGGTGTTAATTTATTTCTCTGGACTCTGCACCTCAGCTGTCAGCATTTTCATCTTAAAATGACAGCTTCACAGTTTGGAGACCATGTGATCTTAGAAAAAGCAGGGACCTTTTGAAGTTTTCCCTTCCCAAACCCCATAACTGCTTCCCCACAGAGATGAAACAGAAAAGTAAAATCGATAAGTGGGAAAAAAGCAATCATCCCAAGACTGAAGTAACTGTAACCCAGGTCATGCTTGAGAAATTTAGCCATGAAAGGTTGGCAACAAGAATCTTTCCTAAATTGCTCCCTGGGTGGGAAAATTCAAGTCAGATCAGAACAAGTTTGAAGGGGGGAAAAAAAAAAAATCATGCTTTTTTTTTTTTTTAACATCTTCAAAGAATTAAGTTGGTGAAAGGTTCTGGATTTAAAGCTCTAAAAGTAATTTTCTCTCCTAAGAGCATACATATAGATCCCTCCAACGATGGCAAAAATGATGAGCTCTCGTAGCCTTAAATTGCTAACCATTAAAGAAAGGTCTTCTCAAGTTTAAGTTATCTGTTACCAGTGTTCTGGCTTCTGTTGGAACTATAAAGCATTACCAGAGTCAGCTCAGCAGTTGGTTTTCAAAAGTCATGAAGAGAAACAAAATGATCTCATTATGAAATTCACATTGGGGACTGTCCCTCTTTAACTTCTTATTCCTGAAGTGCAGTTCTCTGCCTCTGTTATTTGTACACCCCCGACAGATTATCCCAGACTTTATCCTCCAGGAACTTCTGACAGCTAGATAGATACAAGACAGGTACAGGAATCTGTAGGCATTCCATTAAAACTGACTTATTTCCATGTATATAGAACTCCACAAATCAAAGTAAAAAGAGAACAGAACCAAGTTTATATATGATGGTTATCTGCAGTTGTTACATCTCTTTGTGTTCTAAAATGTTTTGACACTGGTAGTGTCTGTTAAGTTTACAGCATATTACTAGAAAGGTATCATATATTTACTCTACATATGAACTGGATCATTCTGGTTCAATGGCACTTAATATCATTTGCATTTGAACTGGGCCACTGTGATATCAACCTATGGGATGCTAATTGGCACAGGTAGTAGAAGAATCAATATTCTCATCTTACTATGACAAGATTCCTAGAAAGTGGCAATAATTTCAGTGCCTCAACTATCAACTTTCTAAATGACATTATTTTATTTATAAAGTCTTCTCTAAATTATAGAATTGTATAATTTATTATCAAAATTACTCATGAATGAGAAAACATGGTTTCTGGTTTATTAGCTTTTGTGAAATTTCCTTTTATAAAAATGATTGCTATTAATATTTCAAAATTTGATGCACCACCAAAAGTTAGTGGCAAGACCTTACTGCCAAAGACACCATATGCTCTTGGTGTGGAGCATGGAATGACCTGCTGGAATCTGGAAGAGAGTCAGTCCCCAGACAGTTAGCTTGTCTAGTGCCAGAAGGTGTTACATGAACGACTGAGGGAAAAAGACCAACATCTGTCCAAGCAACTCATGGTCTAAGCTACCCCAAGAGCAAACAAACTGATGTGATACTTACCCAAGTACAATAGTAGTACACAATCTTGGTGGGAAACCAACTGCTCTTGATTTAACTTATCTGTCCAGCAGAATGTAACCCATATCTGGAGCTGTGAAACAAATCAGTACCGTATCCAAAAAATGAGCCTACTCTCCATCATCAAGCTCTCACTAATCATGGGCTACAAGAGAGCCTACACCTACTAAATGCTTTCTAAAATAATACTGGTTATCCCATTTATTTGTACTGACTTTACTCTCCATTGGAGAATTTGCTTCTCTTTTTCAGATGGACACAGATCCTGAGGAGAGAATCAGCCTATCATACCTCACCAGGGCCCCAAATGAAACCAAGAATAATTGGGGAAATGAGCAAGAATGCTGCTTTCTTGGTGAACCTGGTACCAGCAGAAGGGTGAAGGAGATACACAGAGAACACTCAACTCCTACCAAACCATATATCCAGAAACACAGAGGCTCCCAAGACCTCATCACTAAAATAGACCTAAAAGAACCCATCATGGATCAGAGAAATTTGCAGAAGAGGGTGGGACATTATGCACAGAGACATTGCTTCTTACTCATAACTGATGGCTAACCCCACAATACATGACCCATCTTCACCAATGTTGAGGGTCCTTGTGGAGGGGGGAGGACAGGAAGGAGGCTGACGATGGTGCCAACATGGCTGTGTGTATACACACAACTGATAAAAAACAGGATTTTTGAGGTTTGTTAAATTTTTATCAAGTACAGTTTGAATTCCGTGTTTGGGGTGTTATATATATATTTAGAGGCTTTCAGCTATATATATTTTTGTTAATTAGTTTTGTACTCAGCGAATACAGTCAATTTGGTACCATTGTTAGGCTCATCCATGTTCTACCCCCTCCCCCTGGCACCTCCTTGTTGAAGTATATGGGTCATGAACTCTGGAGTTAGCCCACAGTTATGGGTAGGATAAATGTCTCTGCATATCATGACCCAACATGTGGCTCTGACATCTTTCCACCCACTCTTCTGCAAGATTTTCCTGAGCCAAATTGGGTTCATTTTTGATCTGCTTCAGTGATGAGGTGTTGGAGGCCTCTGTGTCTCTGGATATCTGATTTTGTAGGAGTTGATTTTTCTCTGTGTTGATCTCCTTTACCCTTATACTGGTACCAGGTTCACCAAGAAAACAGCACCCTTGATTGTTTTGCCAGTTATTCTTAGTTTCAGCTGAGGCCCTTTTGAGGTATGAGGGGGTGGTTCTCTCCTTATGGTCTACATCAATCTGCAAAAGAGAAGCAGATTCTCCATTGGAGAGTAAGTTAGCACCAGACAAATGAGATAGCCCTTACTTTTTTATAGAGCATTTAATAGGTAAAGGCCCTCTTGTAGCCCACAGTTGGTGGTAGCTTGATAATGGAGAGTGGGCTTACGTTTGGATATGGTTATGACTTGTTTCCCAGCTCCAGCTATAAGTCCCGTATACTGAGGGGATCAGTTAGCCAAATCAAGAGCAGTTGGTTTCCCACCATGGCTGTGTGCCACTATTGCACTTGTGTGAGCATTACAACAGGTTATTTGCTGCTAAATAGGTTAGATCATGAGTTGCTTGGACAGATATTGGTCATTTTCCCCCAGTTGCCCATGTAGCACCTTCTGGCACTAGACTTGCTGACTGTTTGGGGAATGACTCTCTTCCAGCTTCCAGCCATGCCATCCCATTTTACATGTCAAACACATAAGGCGTCTTCAGCAGGAGGGTCTTACCACTAACCTTTGGTGGGTCATCAAGTACTCTGACAGAAATATGTCTTTCTTTTAGGAAACCTTGTAGGTCTCTCTGATCTAAAGCTGATCATTGTGGATGAAAGCCACATGCTGGTACTGGGAGTTACAGGTCAGTGCTCACTAAGAAAAGGGAGAAAATGATAACTAATATAAAAGAGTTAGAGAGGAGAGAAAGAGAGAGAGATTGAGAGTGAACCTGTAGAAGATAAAGGTTGGTCTTCATCATACCCTCTCCAGTGTCTTGTGGCTCAGGTGTTCCCTCTAAGGGCCTGGTGAAGGCTCAGCCATTTGGTCTGCCTTTTAGGAGATGTAGAATTTTATGGTAGCATTGCCATTTGGGTGTAAATTTGTGCTTCCCTCCCCCTCTCTTGCCCTCTCCTCACTCCCCATCCAGCCTATTGCCTATTGTCAACTATATTTTTTAAACAATCCAAAGAACAAAAATACGAAAGTTTTTTTTTTTTTTTTAAAAAAAAACAAAAAAAACCCAAAACAACTAATGGAGTTATCAAAGGCCAGAAAGGAAAGCTTTAAAGAGCTAATTTTGGGGTTGGGGAGATCATTTAGTGGCTAAGATATTTGGCTGCAAAGACAAAGGATCCAATTTCAATTACTCAGGACCCATGTAAGCTGTAAGCACAAGGTGGTACATGCATCTGGAGTTTGTTTGCAGCAGCTGGAGGCCCTGGTGTGCCCTCTCTCTCTCAAATACGTAAATAAAAACAAAAAAACTAAGTTTGTCCTCCATAGATTTAGATGTTTCTTTAAACAACAACAACAACAACAACAATAACAAAAAGAGGGCTGATGAGATTGCTTAGTGATTAAAGCACTTGATTGTGAAGCCTAAGGACACAGATTCAGTTTTCCATTTCCCATGTAAGCCAGATGCACATGGTGGCGCATGCAACTGGAGTTCAATTGCAGTGGCTAGAGGACCTGGCATACCCATTCTCTGTCTCCCCACCTCTCTTCTCTCTTTCTTTCCCTGTCTCTGCCTCTAATAAAAATTTAAAAAGAGCTAATTTTGGTGCCCCATTGATTTGATACATCTTATGCAGCAGATTTCTGAGTCAATGTGGATGTTTAAATAAGGATTTATTTATCAGAACTGACGTGAGTAGCATGCCTGCATTAGTGTTGACTTAGAGGGCTCTTTGTTGATGGGAAGGACTCTTGGTCTTGTTCTGTGATTGACCCTCTTGACAGACGCACAATAACTTAGGGACCCATTTGACAATACTGCGGTCCCGCTGACTTTCCCTGTGTTGGCTTGTCTTCTTGCACTGGAACCGGCACATCAAATTCACGCATTGGCTGTCTTCCTAGTCGGATATTTGATGACAGAGAAAAGCAGTGTAGTGCTAGTCTAGGATCTTGCCCCACTGAGCTTCAAAATGCAAGCTGTGAGAAGTCTTCTTCCTGTTAGATATCCTAGTGGCTATTTTCTCTTCCATCTCCTAGTGAGCATGATTAAGATTATACTCAACAGTGAACCTCAGGGAATTCTTGAGGATATGATCAAATCAAAACTCTACCTATTAAGGGTTATAATGCTGCTATGGTTCAGTCTCTGCCCATAATCAGATAGTATTATTAAAAAGCAACAAATCCACTGACTCCCTCTAAATACTAAAGGAAGCATACAAGATCTATGTATGGAAGGAAGTATAGAATCATCTCATTCAAATGTGAGAAATGTCCAGAAGACAGACTGTGCATGAGTCACTGTTTATTACCATGACAGCTCCTGGAGGTACTCAGTTTATAAGAGAAAAGGTTTATTTTGGCTCTTGGTTTTGGAGGTGTTGATGTGTGATTGGTTAACCTCCTTGATGTTGAGCCTGTGCCTATCAAAACTCTTTACCTTATGGTTGTGAGAGGACGATGCCACAGACTCAGGATCTCCCAATGGTAAGAAGACTCCACGAGGATCCGACACACGGCCTTCAGGGCACTTGTACCTGCATGTGGCCAAAAATAGCTGTGAGTGTGGCCTAACATAAAAATTTTTAATTTATTTAAAACAATATGAGCTTTTTTTTTTAAATTTGAGGATGAACTTTGTAGATAATAATGTTGTGACACAATGTCAAAAGAATGGTCACTCTTGTGAGAAAGACCTTGGTTTGTGAAACTCATCAGTTCCAAATCACACTAAGATTTTGGCCCTGCCTTTAATGCATGCATGGGCTTTTGGAAGACATTGAAGATACGGACTACATCATACAACTTCATTACACAAACTATTTTTGCATCTTGGGTGATAATACAGAAAAAGAGTTTCTTTTGGACTTCTATCAATTTTGGTTTTTTTTATTTTTTAAATTTATTTATTTTTTTATTAATTAGTTTTGTACTCAGTGAATATAGTCAAGTGGGTACCATTGTTAGGCTCGTACTAACCCCTCCTCATGGCCCCTCCTGGTTGAAGTATATGGGTCATGCACTGTGGAGTTAGCCCACAGTTATGGTTGGATAAATGTCTTTGCGTATCATGACCCAACATGTGGCTCTGACATTCTTTCTGCCTCCTCTTCTGCAAAATTTCCCTGAGCCATGTTGGTTTCATTTTTGGTCTGCTTCAGTGATGAGGTGTTGGGGGCCTCTATGTCTCTGGATATCTGATTTGGTAGGAGTTGATTGTTCTCTATGTTGATCTCATTCACCCTTGTGCTGTGTACCAGGTTCACCAAGAAAACAGCACCCTTGATTGTTTTGCCAATTATTCTTAGTTTCAGCTGGGGCCCTTTTGAAGTATGAGGGGATGGTTCTCTCCTTAGGATCTTTGTCTATCTGAAAAAGAGAAGTAGATTTTCCAATGTAGAGTAAAGTTAGCACCAGACAAATGGGATAACCCTTATTTTTTTATATAGAGAATTTAATAGGTGTAGGCCCTCTTATAGCCCACTATTGGTAGTGGCTTGATAATGGTGACTTGCTTCCAAGCTCCCACTATGGGTCACATCCCACTGAGCAGATCAGTTAGCCAAATCAAGAGCAGTTGGTTTCCCACCATGGCTGTGTGCACTATTGCACTTGTGTGAGCATCATGACAGATTATTTGCTGCTAAGTAGGTTAGACCATGAGTTTCTTGGACAGATATTGGCCATTTTCCCCCAGTAGCCCATGTAGTTGATGTAGACCATGTTTATCTTTTAGTTTGTGTAGTAGACAGCTTCAGGTTGCTGGGATGAACTTTCAAACCAGGGACAGTTTATGGAAGGAATGACATTTATTTGAAGTTTACAGATCCAGGAGAAATTCCATAATGGTGAAAAAAAAAGAGAGAGAGAGAGAGAGAGAGAGAGAGAGAGAGAGAGAGAGAGAGAACCAACCACTCACAGCCAGAGCAAAAGACCCCAGCAGACAAAAGTCAGGAACTCAGGTAGAACTCAGGCACTTTGCGTATCTGAGGTTGGAATTCCAGGTCCACCCCCATACTTTAGGACTGAATCCTAGGAATCACCAACAATGACACTATGTTAAAAACTTTAATAAAACTCCTGAATCTTTCCAGGGATATCCATTTGATCTACTACAGCTTTTATACCCCTTATCATCCTATCTTCTCTTGCCTTCTATAGTTTTTAATTTTTCCTCTATGGAACAAGATATTTGAACCAACCCAGGCCTAGCACATGGGAGTGGGGCTGGGGCTTTCCTCTGTCTAATGCTCTTGAACACATTTTTTTTTTTTTTTGGTTTTACTTCATAGGTAAGAGGGATATGATGAGAAACTAGCTTACTTGATAGAAGTCAACTACCTTACTTCTTAGACCTTCCTTTCAAGACATCCTAAATTTGCAACTACTACATCATCCACAAAATATGATTACACATATGAATGGGGAATGATAATAAATCTCTCTTGTAAGATAAATACTTGCAAGTAAAAAAAAAAAAAGAAAAGAAAAGCTCAGCTTTATTGAAGCTCTTAATGTATGGCCATGCATAGAAAAGAAACTTTTGCTTTTTTACATTCTGCTTAAAATACTAGCATAAGAGAATGAATATTTCCATTGATACTTGTTGAAAGATGTTGATGTCTGCGTTGGATGCTCTCACAGTCAGAGTACATGAGATCAACTGAAAAGAGCCAAGTTCATTTGGTCTCAAAAGGATGGAGATGGCTTGAAGTATAAAGTGTGGGTTTTGGTGAATAAGTAACAACACAAGAAATTTTCTGAAAGCACATAGTGGTTAGAAAATGTCCATGTGCATGCAACTACTTTGGAATGAGCATGGCGCATATTTGAATAAAAATTCTCCCTTATCCCAACTTTAAAATTTCACAGAAAAGTCAAACTTGCTTTCCTTGACACGTTTGAAGTACAGCAAATGTCCCATGGAGGAAGCAGTTGTGCAAATTAGCTTTGCTGACTTTAGCACAGGAACATAAACTACTGAGATCTCCATGAATAAATGTTTCACAGAAACTCTCTCTCTCTCTCTCTCTTTTTAATCTGGAAAATTGGCATATGACATTCCCCCAGAGTGAGGTCATAGGTTATTCCAGTCCCTCTATTGCAAATACTTTCTTGTTGCTGAGACAAAGCACCAGACCAAAAGTGGATGATGGGAGTAAAGGGTTCATTTTGGCTCACAGTCTGAAGGGGAAGCTCCATGATGGCAGAGAAAAGCATGGCATGATTTGAGAGTTGACATCACTTATGCCATAGCAGTTGAAAAGCATCAGCAAGACCGTGAGCCTGACTCTGGTGAGGGGAAGCTGGATATTACAACCATCAGCCTTCCCCTCACTACAGGCCTCCTCCACCAAGGCTTCATCTCCCAAATTGCCACCAGCTAGAAATCAAGCATTCAGAACACTGGAGCTGATGGAGGGCATCTTATTCAAATTACCACACTCTCCAAGAGGTTTTGGATGAGCAAGAATCGTCTTGCATTGGGCAGTAATTGAGTCACTTAACTTGAATCTGGTCGCAGCACAGTATTGGGAGTAGTGGGTTGTCCACTCTGTTGAAACACTTCTTGGTGTTTTAGAACAATGTAACCAGGTCAAGCTTGTAGAAAGAAAAAAAAAAAATCCTCCAGAGAAGAGGCTGAATAATCCTTTAGAAAGTCTTACCCACTAGGACCAATGCAGTGGTAGTAGTGTCTGGACATTCATTGGAAACCATGCAGCTGGAAAGACATATCAAGTCAGTATGAAAAAACACAGGGTTGACAAAGGTGTCCTGTCACAGTCCAGCCCATGTTAGCAGGAGAGGAGCACATGATATCACAGACTACAGGAGCATGTATTCAGGAAGAGCAGTGGAGGGTCCGGCCATGCCTGGACTGAAGGAACAGGGGAGACTGCCAGAGAGAACATCTGTGCTTTATCCTGGCATGCCCACGGAAACAAGGAGCACAGAAACCAGGCAGGAAGCTGGACACAAGGCCTTTTGAGGGCTTTTTCAGGTCTGTTTTTGTGATTTCTAAGCTAATTTGAGGAAGACGATATAACCAAATCAATTTCCACTGTTCAAAATGACAGAATTTTTATGCCTGAATTCCTTATGATTTGATTACTGTGTTTTATTTTCTATTTCATTTTAATTGGTCAAGAAGCATAAAGTGGAAGGAAGCATGGCTCGTGAAGGTTCTACCAGCTCCTGCAGCTCCCCCTCCGGGACAAGCATATCAGATGGGCAAGCTCAGAGCGGGGCCGGATCTTAGCATTTCTTCCAGTTCTGAGTGCTATCCTGCTTTCAAGCAAGAAATTTAAAAATATAATAATAAAATGGTACAGGACACTTGTTTCTTAATAGCAGAGTCTGAGATGGTCTCAGTGAAGACTTGGAAACCTGAACAGTATATTTTAACTTAAGCTACTATTGGTGGCTCATCTTAGATGAATTAGCAAGTTCTATCATATATTCAGGAAGCTACCCCATGGGATCAAGTTCTAAAGCAAAAAGTGAATGGCTCAGACAATAGGAGAAATGGACTTTTAGTTGGCTGTTTTGAATTAAACTCATGGTTTTATCACATCTCTATCACCGTTTCAAGCATTCTGAAACCAGGTAGAAACACATTATTAATGAAATTCTTCTACGGAGATGATGCCATTATGCTTATTTTTATGTTAATGATTATTGCTTTTTCTTTGGCAATAGCGTGAAGTCAAATACTTCCTCTCTAGAAAATAAATGAGTAATCCAGCACAGGCAGCAGTCCTGAGGGCTATCGATCCACAAACTCTCCTGTTGACACCAGTGCTGCTCATCACCTGCTACATGACCAATCCTCCCAGTTCCCTTCCAATCACCAAAAGAGGGCTTCAAATTCCTCCTGAAAGAAATTACAGGATGGCTGGGCATATTTCCATATTATTTGGAGAAATATTAAATCACAATACTAACAATAGTTCATGTCTCCATTGACGAGGCCCAGAATACACTTATGACCCCAAGTTGGCTGCCAGTTCTCTAGGGTACAAAAAGTTCATGCTGAATTGAACTGCATTGAGTGAACCTCACATTGCTTTGTTTTGGGGAATAGTTAAAACCTAAAGGCACAATTTGAATCCTTATGTATACTAGTGAAATTCACCCATTTAATTTAGTCAGATAATTGAAAAATCACAATGTTGACATTATTTTGATCTTATATAGTGCATAGCAGCATTTAAAAAGTGTTTGGAGATTTAATTTTTTTTTTGTTTTCAAATTGAAATGCATAAAATGTAGGTTTTTAAGTTTGGATCATGTTGAATGAAAATCTTAGAGCACTACTCTGAAATTTTCTCACAGTTTTCCAATGAGAGAGTACCATTTCCTTCCTTCATTTGTAGAAAAGTTATTCTTCATATGCTCTTTGTTAGTTTTCTTTTCTTTTCTTTTTCCCACTTTTTTACTTCTGCTTCAAGTAGAAGAAAGAATTATTTTGTTCAGGACAAACCTCTAATCATGACTTGTCAAAGCTCTTGTGTTCTGGGATTCCAGGGAGGCTTGATGGGTCCCCAGCCTGAAGTTCACTATCTTCTGACATTCTGTTCTCTGACCTCTCTTCAGAACCCTGCATGCCAGATGCAGATGATTTGGATGTGTCCCTCTAATTAGCACTCCATGTAAACAGAGATTCTTTCTAGACACAAGATGGCAGTAGTATTCCATCTACATTAATGCTTTCCTCAGAGGGACTACAGTGGCATAAATCAAATAGGAGATATTTATGGTGATTTTATTCTTTTCAGAAAGGGAGGGGGTGAGGTTCTTCATGACTCTGACAAATATCACTGTCACTCTGTCTCCATCACTCCACCTTGCATGTGAATTTTTGATACAGTATTCCCTTGGACTTACAAGATTAAGAACAAGGTTAAAATGTTAAGCTTGGTCTTATAAAGACCAAGTTCTATCTTGAAAATAAGTAAACAAAGGGGATAAGATGATGTATAAAGTTTAATAATCCTCATATCAAGGGAAGAAAGAAGGAGAAGTTGAGGCCAACTTTCATAGAATTTCATCTTCTGTTCTATTTTTCTACTGAAGAAAGATAAGTGGGAAATCTTGAAACAATATACTGCATATTCTTAGCACTGAGTAGGTTAGTTACTGGGTATTAATGTTAGCTATATTATAATTACTTTCTTCTAGTGGGTTCTTTTTAAGATTTGGAAGCTTTGCTAATTGAGTTCAGAAAACATAGCACTTATCTCATAAAAGTAGCAATGTTTTCAAAATATAAGCTTTTATTCTTATATTGTTCTTATTTTTAAAATGTAGTATGATAGATTTATAGTTTGGGGTGTCAACCATTCAACAATTTAGATATATGTACAAATGTATCTTAAGTTTAAAAAGTCTTTAAGATGAAATAATAAAATTTCTAACAGGATAAACAGAATAGCATATGTTTTCAATCAAAGTGTTGTTATTTGGCCTTAAAAATCTTAGTAAAAATCCTGAGGCATGACTCCTGACTTTGGCATAAGAACAGATTAAGTTACAAGCATCCATGATTGGTTCAAAAGCACTTGTTAAAAAAAAAAATAGTACAGGGGGCGGGGACAAGAGTATTCTAGAATTATGATTCTGTTGAGGGATTTCTGCTGATTTTGGGAAGAAAGAGCTGCCCTTAGTCTAAGGAACACAAGGAGGCAGAAAGTTTTAAAGAAAGATCATTAAATTTTAACTTGCTTGAGTTGAAATTTCTAAAAAGCAGTACATACTAATGGCAGTTGTTGAGACAGTAAATGCTAAAATATAACTTACACAAAGCTCATTTTCAACTATGCCTTTAATCCCAGCACCATGGGGGCAGAGATAAGAGGATCACTGTGAATTCAAGGCCACCCTGAGACTACATAGTGCATTCTTCCAGGTCAGCCTGAGTGAGACCCTACCTCTAAAAACCAAAAAAAAAAAAAAGCTCATTTTCCTAGTTCTACGTTTTGGACTTCACATAAATAAAATTAAAGATATTATTGATTATTTTTGTTTTCCAAACATCTATAATTTATATTAGATGACTATTAGGAAATAATTTTCAGAGAAGCTTGCTTTATAGCAAGTTTTTTTTTTTTCTTTTTCTTCTTCTTCTTTTTTTTTTTTTTTTTTGTAAGAAATGTCTTATTCCAGTCCAGACTGATAAGGAAGCCACCTCAGCCTCCAAATACTGGGATTATAGCTGTTAGCCACCAAGCTCAGCCTAGCAAGTTTTAATAACGCTTTAAACCTTCAAATTTCGGATACTATGTAAGTCTAAATTTTATGCAACAGCAGATTTTACTCACCTATAAACAAAACTTTATTTGTAAGACAAAATGGCATGGAAAAATAGCAATGCAATATTATCAGTATTGAAAAATTAATTTTACAACCTGTGGTGAATGTTGGTTATTTTAGTAAGCATGATGCAAAAATGTTTCTCTAATTTTTCCTGAAATTGCTAAAGTAATAAATTTACTCTTTAGATACTATGACTGATGTGGCTTGAGTCAGGTGTCCCCCATAAACTTAGGTGTTCTGGATGCTATGTACCCCAGCTGATGGCAAATGGAAATTAAAGCCTCTTGGAGGAAGTGTATTGTTGGGTGTGGGCTTATGGGTGTTACAGTCAGTTTCCCCTTGCCAATGTTTGGTACACTCTCCTGTTGCTATTGTTCACCCTATGTTGGCCAGGGGGTGATGTCCACCCTCTGCTCATGCCATTGCTTCCCCCTGACATTGTGGGGCTTCCCCTTGTGCCTATAAGCAAAAATGAGCCCCTTTTTCCCAGAAGCTTCTCTTAGTTGGGTGATTTCTACCAGCAATGCGAACCCAACTGCAAGAGTAAAGTGGTGCTGAGGAGTGGTATCATTTGCTGCTAGACACCTGGCTGTGTGGCTTGGGCCTTTTGGAGTTGATTTTCAAGAGGAATGTGTTAGGATTTGAAACCTTGGCCTAAGAGATGCCTTACAGTGTTGTAAGTAGAGCTTGATGGGCTCTTCTGGTCAGCATTGAAAGACCTGAATGCAGTAAGAACTGTGAACTGTGAAATTTGGTTTATGAGGGTGAGAAGGAGCTTTGCCTGGGCTGGGCTAGCATTTGTATGGGAAGCTTGCTCCTATGCCCATGTCCTGAGAAGTTGTGCAGGATTGCTTTGCATAGAAATGAACTGGTATGAGAAGAGGGATATGGCACAGAAAGAAAAATCTTTAGGTGAACTGCAGCCTGTTCAGTTACTATTGAGAGATTACAACCTTTAAGTTTGGGTCAGCTGAAATGCACTGGGGCAATAGGAAGAATGTAGTCTCTTTTGAACAGGCCTGAGTGCTCATGAAATGTCTTGTTCTTCAAAGTCTATTTTATTCCCCCCTGGATTAACAAATTGGCACTCTACCTGGTATTGTGGAGTATAAGAAATACAGGAAAGAGAGGGTCATTGAATTTGCAACACAGTCTTGTGTTTTGGAAATGGTCATGGGCAATGTGAAGCAGGTTTGCTGGTTGCCTGCATGGAGACCCCATAGGGCCATAAGGATGAATCATGCATAGAAGTGGAGACCCAGTGAAGATGCCGGGGCCACGAAATGGTTGCTAAGGAGCTGCCACCCCGATGATGTTTCCCAGGGCTATGAATAGCCTAGCTGGAGGGGCAGACTTAGAATGCCAGAAACTTATTGCTGGTTAGAATTACTGGACTTGTAGACTTGTCATTGACTAAAGTTGTTGGACTTGCAGCTCTAGAGTTTGATGTTTGCCTGGTTGTTTTAAGTCTTGTATTGACTGAATGTTTCTTTGCTATGCCCAGTGCCCTCTTCTGCAGTGTGAATGTTTATTCTGTGCCATCGTGGGATTTTTTGAGTTTATTTTTGGTATTATGACTCATTTGAAAGGTCATGGACTATGGGGATGTATGAACATCATTGGAATTGATAAAAACTATGGGGACTTTTAAAGTTAGAGGAATGCATTGCCTTTTACATCATGCATAGATGTCAGTTTATGGGGGCCAGGGGCAGAATGTGGTGGTTTGATTCAGGTGTCCCCCTTAAACTTGGGTGTTGTGGAGGCTAGGTTCCTCAGCTGATAGCAATTGGAAATTAAACCCTCCTGGAGGCAGTGTATTGTTGGGGGGGGGTGGACTTACAGGTATTATATTCAGTTTCTTCTTGCCAGTGTTTGGCACACTCTGCTGTTGCTATTGTCCACCTTATGTTGGCCAGGTGGTGATGTCCACCCTCTGCTCATGCCATTCTCTTCTCTTGTCTTTGTGGAGCTTCCCCCTAGAGCCTGTGAGCCAAAATAAACTTCTTTTCCCCAGAAGCTGCTTTTGGTTAGGTGATTTCTACCAGCAATGCGAACCAGACTGCAACAAGTTATAAAATATTTGCTTTGAGAATATATAATAGAAGTTGTCACAATCTGTGTATTCAGTAGAATTTGGGGAAAATAAATCTTGCCATTGAATGATATAAACATCTCTATTTTATTTTTAGAGTTGACACTTATGAAATGTGATTTTGGTGAAATGTCTGCAGGTAGAATAATAGACTTAGATGCTATTTAGAGGACTGAATTTTTGAAAAAATATTCTTTTCTGTCCTTTATTCTATTCTTAAAAAATTTTTTTTCTCTCAAAATTAGGGCCTTACTCTCTAGTCCAGGCTGACTTAGAATTCACTATGTAGTCTTAGAGTGGCCTTGTACTCACAGAGATCCTCCTACCTCTGCCTCCTGAGTGCTGGGATTAAAGGCATGTGCCACCCTGAGACTACATAGTGAATTCCAGGTCAGCCTGAGCTAGAGTGAAATCCTACCTAAAAAAAAAAAGAAAAGAAAAAGAAAAGAAAAAAAGAAAAAAAAGAAAAGAAAAAAAGAAAAAAAAGAAAAGAAGAAAAAGAAAAGAAAAAAAGAAAAGAAGAAAAGAAAAAAGAAAAGAAAAAAAGAAAAGAAAAGAAAAGAAAAAAAGAAAAGAAAAGAAAAGAAAAAAAGAAAAGAAGAGAAAAAAAAGAAAAGAAAAGAAAAGAAAAAGATAATTAAGTACTCACATATAGTTCCTGAAATTCTATGGACACCCACCAATTACCTATTGCTCCTTTGTCTACAGTTCTTTCAGAAGCCAAGGGGTGGCCTCTGATCTCTCTCCACCTCAGGCTCAGGTTACCTGAAGTAGGGCAAACAGCAAGATTACCAGTGCTTCTCCTCCTTGCAGCCTGGTCAAGGTTATTTGCAGCCTTTTTTGGCCAGTGTCTCATGGATACAGAGACAATTTCTGTCAATTCCAGTTCTGCTTCTTGCTATTTATTTCAGCTCTGCCCCATCACTAAATAGTAGCCTAGAGTGACATTTTAATTAGGAAAGTAGATACTAGCTCCTAGGTTCCTACTTGAGCAAAGTAATTTTAGTTTTTTCTTTGAGTTCTTATTGGCTAGATGGAGAGGAAGACCTCTCCATTCAATGTTAACCTTTATTTACACATCTCTCTAAATACTGGTAGGTAAAAGCTCATCACTGCCCCACTCCCAGCCCCTCACATCCTTATGAGATAGAAATAATGAGTTTGCACGAATCTATCACTAATCAGAATAAAACAAACACCATACCTAGATTTAACACTGCCAATGAATAATTTATATCTGTAAAAATGCTTAGAATAGCAGAAAAGTAGAGTTATAATGGTCAATATATGGCATTTGCATGGAGACTGTCATATAGAGAAGTAAATGTAGTAATTTTAATAAGTAAAAATAATTTATACTAATATATGCCATGTATGTTTTGCCAATTTGGAAGAGGATGAGGGTAGGATATACTGAGAAAATATCATCTTCTGTGCAATGTGCTATTTTTCTCTTTATGTCATGATGCTTTGATATTAACCTTATAAGGTAGATAGATGTCTTATTGTGCATCCCGAAGGATTTTTCCTAAGTAAGTCAGAATTCAGCATCAGTCTATTGGATTTTCTCTTCTTCCAGTATAACATAGCTATTTAAAAATTGCTTATGGGGCTGGAGAGATGGCTTAGCGGTTAAGTGCTTGCCTGTGAAGCCTAAGGACCCTGGCTCGAGGCTCAATTCCCCAGGACCCACGTTAGCCAGATGCACAAGGGGCGCACGCGTCTGCAGTTCATTTACAGAGGCTGGAGGCTCTGGTGCGCCCATTCTCTCTTTCTCTCTCTCTCTCTGCCTTCTTCTCTCTGTTGCTCTCAAATATATAAATAAATAAACAAAAAATTTTTTAAAAAATATTGCTTATGGAGAGTTTTCTCTGCTGATGAAATAGAAGCCATGGCCTGAGGTTTCATACACAAAGGAAGGTATCCTTTGCAGAATAGATTATATAATAAGTGGTTGATGATAAAGAGGTTGTGCGTGAGGAGACAAAGTATGGACTGAGTTGGAACCAGCATGGGTGTGAACTCCTTAGGTATCAAGTAGCCATGTCTCTACATTCAGTTTTGAGCACATTCTCTAATGTCACACAACTTGATCATGCTATTGTTCTATTTTAGCAGCACATTGAATTTTAAAATAAAATGGGCCTTCTATCTTCCCTCTGTGATAGCATTGACACATCCATTTCCATTATTTAGTCTTTGAAGAATTCCCTTATATTCTAATTGTGTGACCCACAAATTCTCAACTTCTCACTGAATCTGAGTGGAAAAGGGTCTGCTGATGCACAAAATACCCAGGAAGGTTTAACAAAGCACAGAACCTTATAAGATAAAAGAAGCAGATAGTATTTTATGGGTACTTTGTTTTGATTTATACCAGCAGAAACTCTCAAGTGAGAGAGAGAGATTTACACTTCTAATATAATCCAGTTCAAAAACCTTGACACCTCTGTTTAAGTCTTACCATCTCCATGAATTACTCCTGTCAGGTTTTAAAACTCTAGAAGAGAAAAACAGTTAACAGTAAACCTTGGTAAATACTTTTTAAATCATTTAGATATAACTTACTCTTTGACATATTGCCAGTTTTCCTCCAAAACAAGAATGTATTTCAAAATAAAAGAGTGATACATTTTAAATTACGAATCAAAATGAAAACATTTGAAGAAAATGTCCTGAGGCCTGAACTCAAATATACTAATTAATCTTTTATCAGTTCAATATGTTTTGCCAAAACAATCTTCTGCTTGATTTGAGTCTTGTTTTTCAAGAAAGACTGGTTTTTGGATATCTTTCATGGAAGAGAGAAGGAAGAATAAGAAAAACAAAATAGAGCAGAGGGTAACTTTTGCATGATATTGACGACACGCAGGGTGAGGGTTTCATCTCAGAGCAGGGCCATGTCTCACACAGCTCTCTTCAAAGAAGACCACATTCATTTGTTTCTGTTTGGATTTTCATCAAAACCATGTCATAATGCCACTGTGATCGCCAAATTGTAGAAACTATCTCTATTCTAGCTAACTTAGCACATTTAGAAATATTGGCAAAATGATCCAAATCCCATCTTGGGAAATCAGATCGAGAGAATGGAGGAAGAAAGTACAAGCATTGTCAGAAAGGTTATTATATTTAAAAAACATTTTTTTCCCCTTGGGAAGAATATGAAGTGAATATATATATATATATATATATATATATATATATATATGTATATATATATACAAAATCATCTAAAATAACATGTTTGGTGAGGCTTTAGTTTGGGCCCCAAAAGGCCTCCTTCCTTCCCTGTCCTTAGGTTTTCACTGTATGAATGTGGAGAATAGAATACCGTGTAGTCTAGTGGTTCTCTGAAAGACTCAGTCAGTCATTTTGGATAAGGGCCTCCCTCACTCTTATGACTTTCCTAACTTTTAATTGTTTAAAGATCCAGCTTCAAATAGTCGTACAAATACAGACTCTGGGATCTAGGATTTCAACATGAATGTACACTGTCATGTGATAATTTGTTTCTTAAGATTCTCTAAGTCACACTCAACAAAATTCATATATTCAATAATCACAGGAAATTAGTACTTTATGCTATATGTCAAATTGCTTTTTATTATTGTTATTATAATTAAATGTAGCTTTCTAGACTTCAGCTTATGTTGATCATCCTATATATTTGAGATTCTTTTTTCATCCCAAGGTTATTAGTATTTGAAGTGCATCCAATTGTGCACTTATTTCTTTTTATTTTCCTGTACAACTTGGGTCATTTCTTCAGGGTTAATTCTACTTGCTTTCTATTTTGTGTTACCTTAGTCTTCTGGTCTTTTTATAGCCTGATTCTAAAAGTTGAAAAGCAGTACTATGTATGTCTCCATAAACATGTGTTACAAGAGTGATGAGTGGTATAATACTGTTATTGTCACCTTCGTGAAGTTCCATTGAGATTGCCCTATTGACATGTGCAAGAGAATGGTCATGGTCATCTCTATTCTTTTCCTCTGTTCCAAATTCTAGGACCTGAAACCCAGTGTAAATTTCTTCAGATTTAATAACTTTTTCTCAGTAGGTCCACAGTTTCTAAATGATTTTATTCATGATTTTTCTTGTAATAAAAGGAAATATGCTTTTATCATGGCCTTAGTATTACCTATCTCTTTGTTAATTCTATTTATTTTCTAAAATCTCAGTTGGTAACTGGTTCTGATCTTAATTCAGACATGTTACTTGATATGTGGACCATTATTGCTTATGCAGATAATTGTTTTAATTGGAGTTTCTGATTAATTTCTTTCTTTCTTTCCTTTCAGTTCAGATTTTGCTCATAGCCTAGATTTAAAAAAAATATATTGAGAACTTTAATATTTGAACATATTGCAAATTGGTCATAGAGACAACCCTAAAGGAGGTTTATAGCCTAGATTTCTGTCTCTTCTCTCAGTCATGGTGTGTATTCTGTAGAGTCATTTTGCCAGGAGACTATTCTGCTGAAATGCAGGCCAGGATATAGTTGAACTGGTTACTTTCTACTTGCAGTTATTATCTTGAACGAAGATTTCATAATTTTCATAGGTTGATGATGAATTCATGGTTTTCTTGATCTGATTCTGTCTTTCTGATATCATTTAATTTTTAGCATATTGTGACAGGTCCAATCAGAGGGATGGAGACACCATAGAATAATGAACTTTGCTGGTATGGAAACAGACATAGTTGTGGCAGCTGATGAAAGAGTCAGTGGAAGGATGTTGCCACTGTGCTTAGTAATAAAACTGAAGTTGCCATTATCTGCAAGACTGGTAGTCAGGACAAAACGGATATAAAGTAACAGAGAGTGAAAACAAACTGAAACTGAAAAGGAGACATGGGAAGCTCTAAGGAGAACCAGAAGCCAGTGTCTGAGTCTTAACCTTGAATCTTGACACCAGGAGCGTTTTGCTCTAGTAGGAAGTGGCACTCACCTGGGTGCAGCATTTCTAGCAGAGGCTGAAAGTAAAGAATGATTGAATTCTGAAGGAGTTGTGGGTCTGGCTGCTTCTGTATTCCAAGGTTAGTAGCAGTGCATGTGAGCCATAGGATTTCCTGGCATTTTCAGACTTTCAGAACTTGCCAGCCACCTCCATCATTAATGCCTATGTAGTGAGTGTCTCAATTGACTACTTTAATCCAGGAATATATGGGAAACAGCATTTTGGAATATCTAAGTTTTGTAGATAGCTTCATATTGCTGGGATGAACATCCACACCAGGCACAGTTTAGGGGAGGAAGGAATTATTTCAAGCTTCCAGATCCAGGGGGAGTACATTAGTGGTAGAAGTTGCTGCTTCCATACATCCAAACAGAGAAACAACCAGTCAGCCTGCAAAATCCTAAAGCAGCAAGCATGAATGGGCAACAAGCAGCAGGGACCCCTGCCAGAGCTCAGACTGCTCTGCATTCCTTTGCGCTGGAAATCAGATCTACCCCCAAACACTCCTTAGGGCTAGGCCCTTGGATCTACTTCTAGGTGGCACTTCCTCCAGCCAGGCTGCTGTGCACCCAAGTTACAAGCTTTAATAAAATACCCAAGTTACAAGCTTTAATAAAATATCCAAGTGTATGTGGGGCATTCATTCAAACTACCACTCTAAGTTTAGTCTAACTAAGTTGAAATAATATAAAGCTGTTACAATCTCACCTTCCTCAGTATTATATTCATAAACAATCCTTTTAATTTCTAAGTAAGGACAATAGCATTGACTTTCAGCTTAACACCTGAATGCATACTACTTCATTAGAAATAGTTCTAGTCACTTGGAGTTTTGCTTATAACATTTCATTATTTTGATAAATAAATAAAATACTAAAAAATCATTACTTTGCTGTGAAATTGACTTGAGAAATAATTATTTTTGTCATAGAGTTGCCTTATGGAGTACCAAGTTTTTGTTATTTAATTTATTAATAAGAAATGTGAGATTTAGAAAAGGTGTAAGTTGTCCTGTTGGTTTTGGTACAAACCAAGTTTATATCCTTTGGCTCTGAGTACTGTGTTCATATTATTTCAACACACTGATTTTTAAATTTTACTGGATTGAATGTGAATGAAGTATTAATGGAAACTTCAAATGGATTCTCCCTTCTTATACCTTTGATTTTGAAACCATGCAATGTTTCTCAAAAGACAAACTAAATAAAAGTAGAGCAATGTAAAATTATTAAGATAATTACTGAATTTCTAGACATTTGACATATGTTTCAGTATTGTAAACTGTATTTGAGTCTTAGTCCACTCATTGTGCTGTGATTTAGCTCTGTTTTCTGGTCGGTGCGTCACTTCTGGCTGTCTATCTAGGTGCCTCAGGGCCCCTGTCTCCCATGTCTGTGTTTTGGAAAACTGAATGTGGCATCTTATTTTGCTTCCTCAGTGACCTTCTCCAGCATTTTAAAGGGCTCATGACATTTATTTAACATAACCCTGGGCAAAATGGCCACATGCTTTTAGTTTGTCAAACTCTTATTTAAAAGCAAATATTCAATATGCAAAGAAATGCTTTTGAAATGCCAACGTAGTTACTTTTTATCAGCATACATCTTGGTCAGGAATGTCAAGTTTCAAAAATATTGGATAGGAGTTATATATTAATAAGTTCTATTAATGAGTTCTATTTCATTCTACTTAAAAACAAAACACTTTACAATTCATCAGGGAGAAAGTAAGGCTCTGCTTCTGATTGTTGTGTGACAGCAAATCATCATTCTATCAAATCTGTTCCTCATTAGCAGGCATTTCTGATACCTGAATAAATACTTTAAAGGTCTTTTCCATGTCACTCCAGCCATAACATTGTTTGGAACTATGACACACCACCACATCATACATGAAGGACCATGTGTGCCATTTTGTTTGCAAAGATGATACATAGATAATACATAATATGAAGATGGGTAATAGATAGAGGTAGGGAGAAGATAGAATGTTTTTTACTTATATAGGAATTAGTATTTTGGTATTGGGGTTATAGCTTTGAATAGCTATCTAATCTTAATTATTTCATTATTTGCCTTGTTTCCAAATAAAATGACTTGAATTATTAGAACTTCAACATATAAACTTATAAATGGGCAATATTTAGTCACTGGCACTATGTCAAGAGAAAGAAAAGAAGGAATCTTAGAACATGTGGACACAGGAAGAGCATGTATTAGAAAAAATGTTTAAGTCAAGACATTTCCTTGTCTGATTCGTAATCATAATTGACAACTCAGACAAAATTATAACTTTGCATGATCACTGTTGGATGTGGTTCTAAATATGTAGATAGTATCTAAAATGTTACCAGTATAAACTCAGGAAATGAACATTTATTTGAAAATAATCTGATAATCTGAACTGACAAAATGTCAGCATCATTGCTCAGTGATAAGTTGTGCATATAAAATCATGTGTCACTTGAAGTAGAAATACATTATGACAAATGTGGTGCTAGTCAACATCATTGTGTGAATATCTTAGCATCCATGAACACAAACTTAGATGTCTATATTACTAGACAATATAATTTTATTGTTAAATGTAAAGATGTGGTATGGTACTATATAAGCTAATATATTGATTCACCACAAAAAGTGTTATACCAAGAGAGATACTAAAAGTCATGAGACATAAAATACAATAAAATTCTAAATTAATTCTTTTTTAAAGTTTTATTTATTTGACAGTGACACAGAGGGAAAGAGGGAGAGAGAGGAAGAGAGAGTGAGAGAGAGAGAGAATTGGTGCTCCAGGGCCTCCAACCATGGCAAAGGAACTCCAGACGTGGCCAATGTGGGTCCTGGGAAATTGAGCCTCGAACCAGGGTTCTTAGGCAAGTGCTTAACCACTGGGCAATCTCTTCAGCCCCTAAATTAATTCTTATACAGATAGACATAGAAAGATAGGAAAAAAAAAAAACAAAACTAAAAGACACAGAATGGAGAAATTAGACAGAAATCCAAATACTATTGAGATGGTAGACCTAAACTGTGGCATCTTAGGTATAATTGTCCTAAATATTGAAAAGGCAGATACTTCATGTTATAACATAAAATATTAAGAGATTTATGAAGTCCATAAATATTCATAAAAATATGGGTAAAATGAACAAAAGTAGGTTAAAAGCAAAAGGACAAAATGGTCCACCATGCGACGACTAATTGAAGGACAAAAGGATTCACTATCTTACTACGAAATCATGATCATAACCAGGGAGTGACCAGAAAATGACATCATATAATGTTGAAAAGTTAATACATCAAGGGTATATAGCAATCATAAATGTGGATTCTTTTGAGATGCAAAATTTGTAAGACAAAGGCTCTGATGTTAAAAGAAAAACTACACATCCACAGTTTTTACAAAAGAAATCTCAGTACTTCCAATAACTGATGGATTATCAATAGTATAAGAGGGATCAATATCATCAGCTGAAAATAACTAATTTGCAGTTAAGGTTCACTTCGTACCCCTCAACAGCAGAATGCACATTTATTGTCCTTGTCCATGGAACATGTACCAACGCAGTTTATATCTTGAGCCATAAACCAAACCTAAGCAAACGTGTAATAATGGATATCCTACAGAGTGTGCTCTGCTCTCTCGTCACAATGGAATCAACAGAGAAGTCAATGTCAGAAAGATAATATGAAGATACAGAACTACTTCAAAACTAAATAATGTTTTCTACATCACTTATAAATAATGCCATAATTGTGTTAGAATTTTATTTCATTTTGTTAGTTAAATAAAAACATGATGGTTAACAATAAATAGACTAACTAAAAATATAGCTTTTAATGTTTTGTGGAACACAGTTAAATTGTGTCAAGAGAAAAATTTATTATATTCAATATGTAGTTTAGAGCATGAAGATCTAATCTCTCATCTCAAGAACCTAGGAAAAGTATATAACATCCCCATAGTAAGCAGACAGATAAAAGTAAAGAGTATAAATACATGTAATTAAAAATATGAAAATATTAATAGAGCACAGCTACAAAACAGAATTTTCACTGGAAAACCAGTAAAATTCAAAAAGCATTTGGGTGACAGAGAAATTTATTTTTTTATTAGTTATGTATATAGTGCGTATGCAGCCATTATGGTTACTATTATTATTATTATTAGCCTTCTCCCTGGCATTCCCCTCATGAGGACTGTGGGTGTTGCATTGTGGGGGTGGCCATCAGTTATGGTGGGAGGCAATGTTTCTGTGCATAATGAGCCAACCTATGGCTCCAACAGTCTTTCTGCTTCCTCTTCTGTGAAGTTTTCTGAGCCAAGTTGGGTTCATTTTAGGTCTATTTCCATGATGAGATCTTGGGAGTCTCTGTGTCTCTGGATATCTGGTTTGGTAGGAGTTGAGTGTTCTCTGTCTCTATTTCCTTGACCTTTGTGCTGATATCAGGTTCACTGAGAAAGCAACCCTTGCTCGTTACCTCACTAACTCTATGGCTTCAGCTGGTGCCCTGGTGGAGTGCAATGGGCTGATTCTGTCCTCAGGTTGTATGCATCTGAAGAAGAGAAGCAAATTCTCCAAGGAAGAGTGAGGATACCACTTATTATTTTAGAGAGAATTTAATAGGCATAGACTCTGTTGTAGCCTACTCTTTGTGGGAACTTGATATTGGAAAGTGAGCTCATTTTTGGATATGGTTCCGTTTTTTTCCTCTATTCCAGGTATGGGTTCCATTCCACTAAGCAGATCTGTTAGCTAAATCAAGAGCAACTGGTAACCCAGCATGGCTGTGTGCCACTATTGCACTGTGTGAGTATCATGTCAGGTTGATTGTTGCTGAGTAGCTTAGGCCATGAGTTCCTTAGACAGATGTTGGTCATTTTCCCCAAGTCACTCATGTAGCACATTTTGGAACTAGACAAGCTAATTGTCTAAGAACTGACTCTCTTCTAGGTTTCAGCCAGGTCACTCCATGTTCCACCCTAAAAGCATATGGTATCCATTAATCTTTGGTGGTTCATCAAATACTCTGATAGAATTCTGTTTTCTTTTGAGAAAACTGGTAGGTCCCTCTGATCAACAGCTCATTGTGTATGTTACCCACATGCTAGTACTGGGAGTTACAGGTCAGTGCTAAGCGAGAAGAAGGAAGAAATATATAAGTAATATAAAAGAGAAAGAGAGGAGAGAGAGAGAGAGAGGCGGGGTGGGGGGGAGAGGGAGAGAGAAACAGGAGAAGATTGAGGAAAGTTTTTATCATACCCTCTCCAGGTACCTGTGATTCAGGTATTCTCTCTAAGCACCTGATGAAGGTTCAACTTTTTTGTATGTCTTTTGGGATATAGGATTTTATTTATTGTTAATATCTGAAATGTAGGTGATATCACTTCAGACTTTGCAGCCACAAAAGGATGACAAAAGAAAGCTACAATGAATTCTTCATGTACAATTTTGACTAAATACATCATTGATGAAGTGTTTCTGCTTTTTACATATTAATTGCACATAGAAATTAATGTTTCAGTTTCTCAGTATTTGCACAGAGACAGTGTTTAGTTTGTAAGTTGTTAGAACCACAGTGAGATAGCTGTACATGGAATGCTTCATAAGAATGTGCTATACTTGCCAAGTGGCATCAATAATAACTCGACAGTATTTGGTCCTAAACTTATTTATTCTCAGAATGTTTAGTAGGAGGTATATTAACCTACTTTTACCATGATGGGTCTGCTTAGGACTGATCAATCTATCAGAACTACACATTTTGAAAACACTAAGACTTATGTAATATGTAATTTGTCATTTAATGATATTTAAGTCAATAATCATAACACACTACCGAAACGCCATCTTCTGTTTCTGGTAAATCACAGTGCTAACATTGGATAATACCCCTCCCAAAGTGAGCTGTTGGTTAGGGAGGCCCAAGAGGTGGACTAAAACAATGCAGGGCATTGCCAAAGCATGTGGTTTAAACGCATCAGAACTTGGTAGTAAAAACATGTGCTTAGAACATCACAGTTTGGGATGGTAGGACATTGAGAAATCAAGCTAAAACCCAGATTGAAGCTATCTCCCTGCTGGCTAGCTTTCATAGTGCTGAGAAGCAATAGACAATATGCTGGGGAGGTGGGGTGGAGGATAAATGTCATCATAAGTGTGAATAAGGGGTGGATCCTTTAAACTACACAATCAAGGAACCAAACAATATACGCCTATTGGTGTAATATTGGCGAGCAGGTTATTGGGTAACTCAATTGTTCTCTGATTGGATATTAGGCTTGCTCAGTGGGAAGGAATTCATGGCTGGTTCTGAGAACCAAGTCAGTAGCTTATAGCTTAGAAGATCATAGACCCTAGAAGAAAACTTCCATTGTTCTCTGACTAAATGGAGATATTATAACTGTCAACAAGCCTTCTAAATATATACTTTTATTCCTCTTTGATTAATGCTACTCTCACTCTTTGTTCGATAACCTTGCTATTTTTCTAGGTGTCAGCAAATACTAGGGAGACTCAAGATCCATCACAATGACAAAAAGAGAAAGCCAAGGGCCTGGCACTAAGAGAGTCATATCTAATCTATCCTCTAGGTCCCAGAAAACATTGCAGAGAATGTAGCTGACTGAGTATGAGTACTATTCTCATTACTAGCCTGATAACTTCTGCCAGGGAGATGGTGGTAGGCATTGATGTGACTAAAAACTCATCAAAGCAGAAAAATATTTTATTCTAATCTCATTTTCCTTCCCTCATACATATTTATCCAAGCCTAGTGTCTTAAAGTCATGTAATCTGACCATTCTAACATGGTTGAGTTACATTTTTCTGAAAAGTCTTAAGTCTGAGAGAACATGTTATGTAGACTAGAATAATCCTGCTACTTGTTGGTCATATTTGAGTTGGTGAATTAATACTGACTTTGAAATACTTTACTGAGAGAAATATGCTAAGCTACATTAGGCTAATACTTCCTGACTTTTTCTGACATTTATTCATGGAACCATAATGTTTTGTCTTATGTGTATAAATTAATGTCAGGCAAAAATATAATTAATAACTTCATACTATATAATAGGTCATTAACATGCCTACTATCTATTTTATCAATGCTTTGCTGAGAAGTCTAAGCCATGTACTTTAGCTCCTTGTAAATAGATTTTTCCATTTGCAGGTGTCAATTCTATATTTGCAAGTGTATGTAAAATGTGGTGAAATATATGTAATGGATAATACCTTGACACAGGGGAAGGTTATTTTCACTTTCCCCATAATGAATTAAAGTAACTATTCCTGAGAATCGTGCAGTTCTTTACATATTGTGATTTATGGACCTGCCATTGTCCGATCTCTTATCAACCATTTGGGGCAAAAGCATTTTTTTCTGCCATGTAGAAGAGCTTACCAAGGGCACACAGGTTATTAATTGGGTAGAAAAGTAGCACACATCATTTCTCCCTCTGCTGATATGAGCTAGCTCCTGGTCAAAAGCAGCTGCAATGTCATCTTGGGCATGGAACCTAATTCTGTTAAGCAGTTACAGTAGTATATAATGAAGTTGGAAAGATAGTTTTAATAGACAGCCAACCAATCCTGCCTTATTAACAAAAAAACATTTTATGAGATTTTGTAGATTACAGAACACTCACTTATAAATCATTTCATGATGTGAACATATCAATACTTTTTGTTTCTTTTTTTTTGACATGTTAGACTTTTGTGTGCCTTTCAGAACGTATCAGTACTTTTGTGACTGAAGAAAATATATTAGTGATTTGCTTAAGCTCATAAAGGTCAAAGCTTGAACTTTGAACATCTCTTCTGAAATCTCATGATCCTTCTGAAACATTAGTTAGAATAAATAAAAATGAAAAAAAAAGACTATGCTCAGCATGATAAAAACTGAAATAACCACAGGCCAGAGATATTTGCTCAACCATGTTTGTAGTGGCTCAATTCATAATAGCTAAGAGCTGGAATCAACCCAGATGTCCATAACTAGAAGAATGGATAACTAAGATGTGGTATATCTACACAATGGAATTCTATACAACAGTAAGAAAAAAATGACACAAAGAAATTTGAGGAAACATGGTTGAACCTGGAACAGATCATTCTCAGTGAACTTACCGAAACACAGAAAAAAATCGCCACATAGTCTCACTCATCTGCAGCACCTAACCCGAATCTACCCAAGATACCTTACATACCAATAAAGCATTTCATGAACTAAACACTAGGAAGGATGGGGAAGGAGGGAAGGGCATCAAAGGGGTGGGAAACAGTAATCTATACCCAAATGTCAAGGGTACCATAAAATTTTACTTCCTAAAAGGTAGACCAAATGGCTGAACCTTCACCAGGCCCTTACAGGAAACACCTGAAACACAAGACACTGGAGAGGGTAGGATCAAGTCTAACCTAAATACTCTATATCTTCCCTCCTTCCCTCTCCCTCTCTCTCACCTCTCTAACTCCTATATATTAGTTACATTTTACCCTCATTTTCTTAGGGGGCACTGACCTGTAACTCCCAGTACCAGCATGTGGCTATCACCCATAATGAGCTTTTGATCAGAGAAACCTACAAGGTTTTCTAAAAGAATGACAGATTTCTGTCCGAGTACTTGATGACCCACCAAAGGTTAATGGTAAGACCCTATTGCTGAAGACACCATATGCAGCTGACATGTAAAATGGAATGGCATGGCTGGAAGCCAGGAGAGAGTCAGTCCCCAGACAGTCAGCGTGTCTAGTGCCAGAAGGTGCTACATGGGCAACTGGGGGAAATGACCAATATCTGTCCAAGCAACTCATGGTCTAACCTACTTAGCAACAAATAACCAGTCGTGATGCCCACACAAGTGCAATAGTGGCACACATCCATGGTGGGGAGCCAACTGCTCTTGATGAGGCTAACTGCTCCCCTCAGTGGTATGGGACCCATAGCCAGAGCTGGAAAAACAAGTCAGAACCATATCCAAACATAACCCCACTCTCCAATATCAAGCTACCATCAATCATGGGCTATGAGAGGGCCTACATCTATTAAACTCTCTATCAAAAAAGTAAGTGTTATCTCAATTTTACGGGTGCTAACTTACTCTCTGTTGGAGAATCTGCTTCTCTTTTTCAGATAGATGCGGATCCTAAGGAGAGAGCTGCCCCAACATACCTCAAAAGGGGCCCGACTGAAACTAAAGAAAATTGGCGAAACAAGCAAGGGTGCTGTTTTCCTGATGAACTGGATACCAGAACAAGGGGGAAGGAGACCAACACAGAGAAAAATCAACTCCTACCAAATCATAGAGCCAGATCCCCAGAGGCCCCCAACACCTCATCATTGAAGCAGACCAAAAATGAACCCAACATGGCTCAGGGAAATTTTGCGGAAGAGGGGAGGAAAGCATGTTAGAGCCACATGTTGGGTCATGATATGCAGAGACATTTATTGTACCAATAACTGTGGGCTAACCCCACAATGCACGACCCATATATGTCAACAAGGAGGAGCCAATGGGGAGGGGGTAGGTCATGGATGAGCCTAATAATGGTACCAAACTGCCTGAACTTGCACAATAAAAAAACTAATAAAAAAATTAAAAAACTGAAATAAATACCTTCACATTATCTAATAAATATCTAATAAATTACTATCAGTAGCACATGTCCACACATCTAAGAATGTTTAGTATTATGTTTTCCTTACAATAACAAAATTATAGAAATGAATCATGTTAATTAATTTAGCATGTCAATACTTTTCTTTCCTAACTTTATACTGACTGGGGTATTCAAATTTAACTACTTGATTCTTGAGTCAAAGGTATACAAACATTTTTATTAATGGGAATTCAGAGTTCATATTCTAATAATAGATTACTTAGAGGTTTACTTAAGGCTTCAGAGTCAGTTTTCCTAATGCACAAAGCTATTTATTCCTCTGATTTTGAAATGTCATTGCGTGTTGCTCCGAAGGATATCTGTGCATGCTGTTCCAGTGCTGAAAGGCATAGCAAGTTCAATGAAGATACATTTACCCTCTGTGTGCTTCTGAAAAATCAAATAAATAGAGCCAGCATCATGTAGAGAATTGTATATTTTTATCTCTGTCTGATATTTTTTGTTTTTGTTGTGGTTGTTTTGAGGTAGGGTCTTACTGTAGCTCAGGCTGACCTGGGATTCATTAAGTAGTCTCAGGGTGGCCCTGAACTCACAGCAATTCTCCTACCTATGCTTCCCAAACGCTGAGATCAAAGGCGTGTGCCACCATGCCCAGCACTCTCTGCTCTTTTATAGTTTCAAATCTGCTAGAGAGTCATAGAACCATATTTCGTGTTAGCCAGAAGTTATGAGTATATTTCTTTCATCCTCTCACTGAAAGGCAGTAGAGTTTATTAGTACAGATTAAAGAAGCTAAATTCGGATACTTTTTCTTTCATAGATATTTATATGCAACTTTAGCTTATTTCATTAGCTCAATTATTGTTGACAATAATTTTCTTTCTTGGGAAGGCAAGAAGAATCCTATGAGTCTACTTTTTCATTGGACAATATTATTTCAATTGGCTCTTTGGTTGGGTGCGTGGTTCCAGTAATATGAAGGTACCTGGCAGAGAAGAGAGGTACTAAGAAGTAGAGTCCTTGCTGCTAGCAAAATGACTGGGAGGTTTTTGACTTTTTGGAACTGATTTGCGGGAGGAAGAATTTGAAACCTCAGCTAAACAGACACCTTGCAATGCTCTCAGCAGAGTTCGATGGACCATCCTGGCCAGGGAGTTGAGAGACCTGAATGAAAAAGAAATGATGGACTGAGAGGTTTTGCTTATGAGTGGAATAATGAACTTTGTCCATACTGGGCTTAAAAGTGGTTTGTGTGATAGACTTATGTAATGAGAACTTGTGCAAGGTTCCATTGCGTAGAAATGGGCTGGTATAAGCAGATGGATATGGCACAGAAATAACTGCAAGTTTCAAGCTGGAAATAGCGCCTTCCCATTCAGCGGCAATTTTTTGAGATGACAACCATTGAGATTAGGCCACCTGTTCTGCACTTGGACAGCGGGAAGGATGATGACTCATTTGAAAGTAGGGACCAAGAACGATGAAGTAGTGTCCTGCTCTTCAAAGTCAGGTTTACTCCCCCCACCTCTCTGATTAACAAGTTTTGTAGCCCACCTGGTCCAATGGTAGTATAACAAATGCCAGGAAGAAAGATTCAGATTTGCAATATAGTTTGTTGTTTTGGAAATGGCCATTGAGTGATATGAAATTCATTTGTTGGAGTGCCTGAGTGGAGGCCCAATGGAGCCATGATGATGAACTGTGATTTACAGTGCAGATTTGAGGATATTTTTGGAGATACCAGAACTATGTGATGGCTGCCAAAGAGAGCTGTTTACAATATAATTTTATCTGGACCATGAGCAAACCAGCTAGAGGGGCAGAATTGGGATTCTAGAGATGTCACTGCTTACTGATCTTTGACTTGGATTTGATGTTTGCCCTGTTTGTTTTAGATCTGGTATTGGTTCAATTTCTCCTTGCTTTGCCCAGTGCCATTCTTTGCAATGTCAATGTTTATTCTGTGCCATTATTTTAGTTTGGTTTTACACCTCACAGTTAAAAGACCTTGTACTATGGATGTTTGAACTGTGCTGGGATTGATAAAACTATGGGGACTTTTAAATTTGGGCTAAGTATATTGTATTATACATCATTGATAAATCATGAGTTTATGGGTTGGGAGTGGAATGTGCTGATTTGGATTAGGTTTCTCTCATAAGTGCACGTGTTCTGAATGCTTGGTTCTCAGTTCATGGCAATTTGGGAGGTGGTGCCCTGTTGGAGGAAGTGTATCACTGGGGATAGACCTTGTAGTTATTTTCCTTCAGTTTGCCAGTGTCAGTTTGCTCAATCCTTTGCTGTGCCATTTACCTGCTGTGACAGAGGTGATGTCTACCCTCTTTTCATGCCATCCTTTCTCCTTCCATCATGGAGATTCCCCTTGAGTCTGTCAGCCCAAATAAGCCATTCCTTTCTACGAGCTATTTTTGGTTGGGTGTGTTCTGTCAGCAAGGTGAAGGTGACTTCAACACAAGTAGAGAAGACGGCATATGGCAAGTATGAAAGAGAGGATAACCTGCTATGTTATAGCCAGCTAAAAATAGATTTGTCATATGACCCACCTATAGCACTCCTAGGCATATATCCTAAGGACCCATCTCACTACCTTGGAGACACTTGCTCAACCATGTTTATGGCTAGCAGAGTAGAGTGGGGAGATGTATATTAATATTCATAAGCAAAGCTATATAGTGAAATATCCTGTGATAGTGTGATAGTACTTGCACATAATAGTGTATAAAGTATGATATAAATTGAGCATTTTGTGAATTACTTAATTTTTAGAATTTTATAGTGACTATGCCTTCAATTGTGACAATTACATTGGGGTTATAGACATGTATACCACTTTTACATCTTGCTTTCTGTGGTAGTTGAGGTGTCTGCAATCAGGTAGGTTTGTATAGCATGCCCTTTTAACTACTGACCCATCTCTCCAGCTGACTATCTTTTTATTCTCAGCAACACATAGGGTCCTTATTTTCACAAGCACACCTTTCATTTATATTATACATTTATCTATTAGAGTTGCATCTAAATTTAAAAAAATCTCAAAGTATTATGGATAGAAGAGTTCACAAAAATGGAGAAAGCTCTGGGAATGTGACAGTCTAAAGTAGAGCAATGATATTCCAGGAATGTCACCAGACATGAGAGTGTATTGTGGCTGGGGAGAACTACAATTAGAAGAAAATTCCAGAGGGTTAATATACCTGGCCAGTGAATTGGGATTTTAAGTCAAGGATTGTGGCTTTCGATGAGAGCCGCTGAATTAACTACACTTGTAGAGATGAATGGTTGTCTTGAGGCTGTTGTTGGTTGTTGAAATGGCAGAGAGATGAGCTAAGGTTCTAGCCCAGTGTACACTGTGTCTTTCCATCTCAATGAACCAACATGCTTGGCTCTTCTTACTTGAACAAGTTTCTTTTTTATGTAATTAAAATCCAAAATAATATACAGATGATTCTGGTATTTATAATTACTGGTCCCAATGAACTTGATATGAAAGCATCCTATATACATATGAATTCACATAAAAAGCACATGTTGTATATAAGAAATTATAATACTGATTTCATTGAATATCTAAAGAATATTGCTTAGATCTGACAAAATTCCAAGAAATAGAACTAGGGGGTAGAGATATGGCTTAGCAGTTAAAGGGGCTTGCTTGAAAATCCTAGTGGCCTGGATTTGATTCCCCAGTAAAACTAGATGTACAAAGTGGCACATGCATCTGGAGTTCGTTTGCAGTGCCTAGAGGCCCTGGCATTCTCAATCTTTCTCTATCTCCCCTTTTCTGCTTATGAATAAAAACTTAGAACAAAAAAGAATTACACGTCTGGAGTTCGTTTGCAGAGGCTGGAAGCCCTGGTGCGCCCATTCTCTCTCTCTCCCTCTATCTGTCTTTCTCTCTGTGTCTGTCTCTCTCAAATAAATAAATAAATAAATAAAAATTAAAAAAAAAGAATTACAAGTAGGCAACATGTTCATAACTTATCAAAACCGAGTAAGATGAGATTTCACATAAGTATTTAGACTGCAGGCTGGAGCCAGTAATGACCTCTGAAAGACTGATTTCATTAGAGTTGTGAGAAGAACATCTCATGAGGAGTGAATTGGAAGTGAGAAACTAGGACTGTATGTCTACATGTACACACTTATCAGTGGACAGACAAAATAATTCAAGCTATGTTAACAGTACAGGTACTGAGATCCTAAGTCCCCTTTGGTTAATCATTGTACTTGTAGTAAATACAGGTAGAGATAATGAAGGGTTTAGATTTTAACCAATCACAAGTTAACAAGTTAGCATGCCGTAACTGCTTGAGTGCTGGAAGAAAGCATAAGGTGCCTGGGTCAGAGACAAAGGGACTTACTACTCATGACACAGCAGACTGCACAGGATTCACGGCTGTGTGGAGCCTTTGCCTGCCCTCCTCCGTGTGTCAGAGCGGCGAGGTGGAGACGGGCTATGCAGATCTCTGAATGGGTTGTTCTAATCTGTGACCTTGGTTTATGACAAATGTGCCTATAGCTAAATTCCTCGAAGGAACCTCTGTCTTTCTAGTGACCCCAGTGTGATCTTGGTTGTCTCTGAACTCATAGACAACTGATCTGAAATGAACATGATTCTGAGAACCCTGCAGTTAGAATGACAACATTTTTTGTAAAGACTGTCTTCTTAAATTATACATTCTTTCAGGGCCACTTACCACTGTGAACTCAAGTGCACTCGGGCTGCTGTTTTTCTTTTCTTGCATGCTTACGTGAATGGCTTGGGAATGGAATATAGGCTTGCAGGTTTTGCAAGCAAGCACCTTTAATCATTGAGCCATCCCCTTGACCCCTAATTGATGTTTGACCATCAGCATGATTATTTTATTTATGTGGTATTATTTTGCTCAATGCATCCTTTTTCTAAGGCAGAAGAGTTAGCAATGTTGCGTTTCACTGGGCAGAATTCTTTTACATCTACTCACACATAGAAGACATATACCTTTTAACAACTAAGATAAACTCCTGTCTTATGAAAATGATTATTCCAATCAGCGTGGGCTAAAAGAGAGCCTACACCTATTAAATTCTCTATAAAAAGTAGGGGTTATCTCATTTGTCTGGGAGCTAATTTACTCTCTGTTGGAGAATCTGCTTCTCTTTTTCAGATAGATATAGATCCTAAGGAGAGCGCCACCCTATCATACCTCAAAAGGGCCCCAGCTGAAACTAAGAAAAATTGGTGAAACAAGCAAGGGTGCTGTTGTCCTGGTGAACTGGATACCAGCACAAGGGTGAAGGAGATCAGCACAGAGAACTCCTACCAAATCAGATATCCAGAGATCCAGAGGCCCCCAACACCTCATCTCTGAAGCAGACCAAAAATGAATCCAACATGGCTCAGGGAAATTTTGTGGAAGAAGGGGCAGAAAGAAAGTCAGAGTCACATGTTGGGTCATGATATTCAGAGACATTTATCCTACCCATAACTGAGGGCTTACTCCACAATGCATGACCCATATATTTCAACAAGGAGAAGACAAGGGGAAGGGCTAAGTCACGGATGAGACTAGTAATGGTACCAAACTGACTGTATTTGCTGGATACAAAACTAATTAATAAAAAAAGGAAAAAAAAAAGATCAAGCTCTTGGTATAGTGCATAATCCTGTAAATTTAATCATGACTTCAATTAGGTTTTATTTTCACAGGAATAGATATTATTATTTATTTATTTCTATGCAACAAATTACTCCAAAATTTTGAAAGAGCACATTTAGCTTGAAACAGCACACTTGTGTTTCAGGCATATTGGTGTGGTTTATATTGTCTTCTCTTTCAGGATCTCTCACTAACTTCAATCAGAACCTCACGTGGGGCTGTGGTCTCCTGCCAAAGTTCTACTGCAGAAGGTTATGTCATTCTTAAGGATGTTGTCAGGATCCATTCTTATGTACCACAGTGAAGAACCTCATTCATTGCTCTCCAGGGTGGCCTCGTTGGGAAAATAAAGTCAGTAAGAGATAAGGAAAGTATGGTGGCATTTTATCTTGTATAACCTATCATAGATGTGACACCCATCAAGTTTTCTATAGTCTATTTTGTTGCATGGCTTTGCCTAGAGATAAGACAGGACCTCAAATAGTATACCCAGAGGACAAAGAAATGGAGGGAGGATAGAAAGACAGGGGATATTAAAGGGGCATAAGAAGGGGAAAGGAGTCTGGTTGAAGCTTCCTGACAGTTGAGAATTAAGAATTCCAGAATAACTAAGAACACTGGCTACGAAAGTTGCTACATAGAGACAATATTCTTTTTCTGTAGAGATACTTAATATTAGAATGGCAATGAATCCTGCTTAAAGCATAAACCTATATGAGTTTCAAGTATGGCCTTGTTCCTTACCCAAGTATTTTCTTCGAATCTCACAAGTAAGACTAAACCTTTGTTTATACTAAAACCACCCTAACTTGCCCTGAAATCCTAGTCAGTTGGGGCTTTATCTTATCAGCCATAATCCTGCTAGTACATAGAAACCACCCTATGGACTAATTTAGGCTCCTTAGCCATCCTTTAAGTTATAACTTCAGAAGCCACCAGGAACAGTCTTGATGGCTACTGTAAGGACACTTAAAGAGATACTGTCCTTTGTGAAGCTCCCATGGGTCTTGTCTTCTTCTCCCCGTGTGCCTCCCTTTCTCTTCTGTGCTTCAGATCTATGCGGAGTACTCTCTGTGCATGCATGTGTGCACATGTGTGTGTTCATGTGTGTGTCTGTGTCTGTGTGGTTGCACAAGCAGGTGTGAACACACGTTTGGAAGCCAGAGAACAACCTCGGGTATCTTTCCTTATGTTCTGTCATTCTTTTTTTTTTTTTTTAAACTTTTGTCATTGAACTGGAGCTAACAAATTAAAATGGGTCCCAAGAATCCACTGGTCTCTGTTTTGGCACTGTGGAGTGGCAAGTGCACGCCATCACATCCAGCTTTTCTCTCTCTCTCTCTCTCTGTGTGTGTGTGTGTGTGTGTGTGTGTGTGTGTGTGGTAGAATCATGGTCTTTTTGTGCTGTGGGATCTGTGCATCAACTCCCATGCTCTGGATTGCAACCTAATCATGTTACTGACTGAGTTCGTTTCCTATCCCTGAATATAAACCCCCAAAATGTTTCCCACTAGCTTCCTTGAAATGCTTTTCTCTGGCTAAGGCAAGCATATGAGTAGAGGTCCTTAAAAGAAGAAGGGACTCACTTGGCTACTGCGTGTAGCAGTATGGGATCATGACACCACCTTCTTGTCACTGGCAAAATGATTCTATCGAATTGCATCCAAATCCAGCTTGGTGAGGGTTGTAGTTACTTTCTCATTGCTGGGACAAATACCCGACTAGAAGCAGCTTATAGTTAAAAATATATATATATATATATATATATATTTCAGGCTTACAGATGCCAGGGGAATCTTTATCATGGTGGAGGAAGCTCTCTCACTTCATTATACATCCATAGCAGAGAGAGAAAGAGAACAGCCAGAGCTCAAGCTGGCTCAGAACACAGTTTAGGGCTGGACTCAAGATACACCTCCGAGTAGCTTCTCCAGAAGACCTTTCCTGCTAGATACTAAGTAGAAATCTTAATCAAAAATACCTGAGGCTGGGTTGGAGACATGGCTTAGTGATTAAGGCATTTGCCTGCAAGGCCAAAAGACCCAGGTTCAATTCCCCAGGACCCATATAAGCCAGATGCCCAGGAGGCACATATGTGCAGAGTTCCTTTGCAGTGGCTGGAGGTCCTGGTGTGCCCATTTACTTCACTCTCTCAAATAAATAAAAGTAAAATATTTTTTACAATACCAGAGGCTACAGGGCTATTTGCCTTCAAACCACTACAGTGAACCAAGGGACTTACAGAGACTGCTTGTAGCAGCATGGGTAAAGGATATTTACAGAATCATGGATGACTCAAAAGCAGCTATGTCACTGCTATGTCCCACTCAAGTATTAGTGATACTTTATGAAAAGGTATTCCCATAGCTTTGCACCCTCAGTTAGGTTTTCTTCTTCTTTATTCTCTAGTACCCACCCAGACTGTGTGTAACTAGGGGGGTGAGCATGAAGAAATGGTGGGTTGGAATCCTGGTATGGATCTTGTGCCGCTCTTATTTTAAGTGAATGTTACCATCTCTATACTATTTCCCTAGACTGACTTATCCCTGTGCTAGTTTGCTATTTCATTGCTATGACTTCAGAGCCAAGGTATTTTGTAGGTCACTATAGCATCGTATGATTCATCTTGCCAAGTGCCATGTTTTGCTCAGAGGAAATGAATACACAGTAGCATGTTTATAAAAAGTAAGTAACTAGGTTCAGTCCACATTGATGGAAAAGGTACTATGTAAAGAAGGAAACATCAAGACTCAGGAATCAGTGTAGACCATTATGAAGTCTACCTGTCATGTTCCCTTTTTAAATATTTATTAAATATTTACCCATTATTGTAAAGAAGGCTGAGAAATGTCATCATCATTATGGGCTGCTATATACTTGGCTAAAAAGTGAGATGCTTTATGTTTAAGAAAGGAGATTAAGTAAATTATGTCTGACTGGTAGTCTGTAATAATGGTTTTCATAGGATATTTTCTACAACTTAGTGGATATTTATAAAGTTCAAAACAAACAAACAAACAAACAAAAAACACATTTCCCAGTAAATGAAAAGTATTCAGCACATGGCATAATTTGACATAACTTGAGTTTCTTTCCCTTATTTCTTTCATTGCTAACCTGATTCAACCTACCATGAATATGAGAATTCCATTACCAATATTTCTTTAAATTGTGTATCTTCAGTACAATAACTTATAACAGAAACCCTCGTTTCTTCAGGGTCAACTTATATCATTGTCTAAAATCTCTCATATGTAGAATATTTACAATATGGAGCTACAAATAGTTTGCAGTTGCTTCTACTAATTGTTTGTCTAATACCCACTTACCATTTATCTACAAAAGCCCATCCCTTATGATAAAATCAGTTACAAGTACATGTCTGCATTATCATATAAATCATTATATATTATTCATCTGATTTATTAATTTGGGCTTCATGTTAATAAATACAATGTCATGAAGTTATAAGAGAACTATAATGGATATGAGTTTATCCTAGAAGGCTATTTTTTTTCTTTTTTCTCCTGTGTGTTACCTTTGTTATTTGGCATTAATGTACCCTCATGCTCCTTTCAAATGGTTATCTCTTCTACAAAGTGTGATATCTGGTTCTGAGATGAATGGCATGTTGTTTCAGTTCTTGTGTTTGTACTCACACCTACTGTACTGCTGGTCTGGTTCAGAAATGAGTCAAAGTGTTTTAATAAACAAGATTTCTGAGTTGCTACATTTTGTTATCCATTCCTAAGGATTGTGTGCTCTGATCTTCTAAAGTAGCCTCTTCAGAGCAAATCCTCTTCTTCCCTCCCATGTTGGAGATTTATCTCCATCCCCAGCAGCACAGGCGTGCCTAACCTGTGTAGTCTGTTTCAAGCCACATGGCAGCCTTCAACATTCTATTTAAGGACAAAATCTTCCAATTGATAGTTCAAGGACATTGAAAGATAACCACATCTGTGTCCAATCAATTTATTCCTGGTCACCAAATAGAAGAAACATTTTCCCTCACATGCACATTCCCACTCACATTGTACCTGCTTGGTGTTTGTTTAGCATTGACCTCCTGTTCCATACTTGAGCCTGTTTTTTGTTGGAATAAACTCCCCACAATTCTTGTCTTTTTATGATAGTGCTCATCTGCCTCCTTTGGCTGAGTGAAACTTAAAATGCCATCAAGGAAACTACTGTGTCTTGTTGGCAATGGTCTAGGAGGTTATTCATTCCTGTGTACTGAGGCATAAGTTGAGGTGGTCAGATTTTTCCTGACTCCTTTGTTTTGTTTCTTTCAAAGCATCACTCCACCCTGACATCAACCTCTGCCCTTCCTTATTGCTGTCACCTACTGACTTCCAGTTATTTATCTTCAATTTTATGTATGCTTGAGTACAAACTTCTTATAGTTACTCCTACCACAATTTTAATTCCTTTTTTCTTTCTTTTCTTTTTTTTTTTTTTTTTTGAGGTAGGGTTTTACCCAAGCCCAGACTGTCCTGGAATTCACTATGTTGTCTCAGGGTGGCCTTGAACTCATGGCGATCCTCCTATTTCTGCATCCCATGTGCTGGGATTAAAGACGTGCACCACCATGCCCAGCTCACAGTTTCAAAGGATTCTGTGAAGCACATGTCTCACACAAAACACTATCAACTTATAGAGTTCATCATCTCTATAAGAATTTTATCACATTTCATTTCAACTATACCTCCTACAGGATGACAGAATAGCTCAGTATTACTTAAATATTTATAATCTCTTTAAAATTTGCATTGTGGAACCACAAAGAAACATATTAATGCTTTCTTTTGTCTTTATTTATCTACACATGAAAACCCACTCCATCCCTCTGATTCACATCCACATTTGTGCTGGAACGAAGGTAGTAATCATAGCCATTTTCCATGACTCATTCCCCCACCTCCCCACAACCCTGGTGACTCCTATTCTTTACTGACTTTTGTTCCAAATTTCTTCGGAGTCATGCACAAAGTATTCTGTATTTCAGTTTAATAAAAATCAGTAGGGGAAACAAAGCAGGATACAAGTTGTCATGTAATATCTGAGATAAACATCAGTTTGACTTTGCATTTAGCCTTCAACATCTATGATTTAGTTGTAGAATGACTATAGATATTGGAGGCTTCATAAAGCCCAGGAGAAACAGAGATAAGGATACATTGTAATGAGGCAGTTTTATTTGATTGTTGTGAAATTAATCTCCTTGTCTATAAAGCTTTGGTGTAGTTATAAACACTCATGCCTTAAATACTTCAAAACCAAGAACTTCCATAAGGCTTTTAAGTATTTTACTTTGGGGATAGAGAAATTGCAAGGTGGTTAAAAGCACATATTTGCAAAACCTGGCCACCTGGGTTTGATTCCCCAGTACTCATGTAAAGCCAGATGCACAATGTGATGCACACATCTGGGGTTCTTTTACAGTGATAAGAGGTCCTGATGTACACATTCTCTCTCTCTCTTTCGGTTTTCATATATGTATATATACCCCCAAAATACATATATATAAATATAAATATAAATATATATATACATATACCCCCAAAAGAATATATATATATATATATATTCTTTTGGGGGTATAGTTAATACTTCAGTATTATATACATGTGTAATGATCAGATAAAAGTAATTGGAATTTCCGTAACCTTAAACTTTTATAATATTTCCGTTGTTTTTATAACAGGATATTGACATGTTAGAGTTATTTACGGTTTCATATTTTCATGTAGATTGCCCAGGTAGTGCCCAATATAATTTTTGCTTTTGAAATTCTATTTTTCTGAAGCATGCATAACATTTCCTTTGTTGCTAAGAGCCTAAACTCAGAAGATACCCTGACTAAATGATAGTACAGAGCCTGGAAAATTTCATTCCATCACATACTCTTACTAATCACAAATCCTACTTTGTCTAAAATATGGTTGAATATTTTACCTGTTGGAAGGAATAGAGGATAGTAAGGATTTTATTATTAATAAGAGGTTTTTTTTAAGTTAATTGTGTTAAAACACTGTGATGGGGCTGGGGGTGGGGTTTGGTGGTGCTACATGTATTTCATGCTTAGCATGTATGAAGACCTTGGTTCAATTCCCAGAACTTAGAAAGTATTCTAGCATCGTGGTTTTTTAAAATTATTTATACATTTATTTATTTGAGAAAGAAGCAGAGAGATAGATAGAGGGGGGCAGAGAAAGAAAGACAAAGAGAGAATGGGTACACCAGGTCCTCCAACCACTACAATGGAATTCCAGACAAATGGGATACCTTGTGCATCTAGATTATGTGGGTCTTGGGGAATTGAACTTGTGTCCTTTGGGTTTGCATGTAAGCACTCCAACTGGTAAACCATCTCTCCAGGCCCTAACATTGTGTTTTATGGCTAACATGAGTGTGGGGAACCCTGAGACATGATAATGGGTGTCATAAAGATGACAGCATGCAAGATGCAAATTGTGGATTTGAGTTCTGGTTCTATCATTTACTGTATAATTAAGTAAGAGCCTCAGCCTTTTTAGTTTCCTCATTGCTAAGGTAGGAACAGGACTGAATGAGAACTAAATACAATGATGACATTTTTGACCTCATAAACATTCTAAAAGTATAATAATTCCACTAGCACTCAAGGTGACTGACTGGAGACTTTTATACAATTGAAAAAACAGCATTCATAAAGATGAAACCAAGAGGTGTGGCAGGGAAGCAAGCCTAGAGAATGCCAGTCAAGTTATAGAAAAATAAATTGTTAAAACTTGCCTTACAACTATATGTAAGTTGAATTTAGACATAAATTGAGCCATATTTATTTATCAATGTTTATTCATTTATGTGTTTGCAGAGGCATAATTGGCTTGAGGATAAGTTCCTAGTGGTGATTGTTTTATTGCTGTACCTCAGTATAAACTTGTAAAATATGATTCCTTAGAATTTGTGTCAGTTTCAGGGAAATCAAATCAAGTGCAGGGTAGCAAAAGTCAATAGTCCCAAACACTTAAAAGAATTTAAAAAGTGATTTGGGTGTCATTTAGATTCCACTTAAGTCATTATGTGGTAAATTAAAGTGCTTTCAGAATAGAGAAATGACTAAACATATTTCTTATACTTAATGATTCCTGGCCAAATTGACAGATGTTTCTGAGTATCAATTCAAAACTCTATGACTGCCAGCTATTGGCAATTGCATATGGTAAAATGAGTTTAGTGGTCAGAACAAGGATTCCAAGTCTCATAGTTGTTGAACTAAAAGTCAGACTATGTCTGTAAAGCAAAACAAATACTAACTTGGAATAACAAACTGTCTGGTATTCTTTACCATCTTCAAAACACATTGGAATATTAGAAAATACTTAATCTGGTATCAATCGTGTTGTTTGAAGAGGCTCCAATTCAATATTGAACAGAAGTGGTGATGTGGTAAGTACGCATTAATCTGTGGGGAAAATTGATGTATATGCCAATCCAACCTGACAGTTTTGATATCTCATGTAATCATGATTAACACTGTGACTGGCATACTGCCAGTCTTCCAGGAATGCCAGGTATCACACTTTCATCACTAAGAGCCCTGTCTTATGACCAGTTGCAGAAAAGGAGATTTTTCATGCTAATGTAATGGTACAGAGAAGGCTATGATAATTAGTTCAAAGTACCTATAGAAACACCTATACTTTCGTGTAAAGTCAGGTTACACAATGTCTTACACACAGTAAAGACAATGGAACCAAATAACTGAGAGAGAATTGACAGGTAGACAGACAGACACATACACACACACTCAAAAGAAAAAAAAAAAAGAAAGAAAGAAATGAAATACACTTGAGACTAAAATAATTGAAAAATCTGTTAATTGCCAATCTTTCCATTTCCTTTCTCTTTATTTTTTTTTAAAAAGTTTTATAGTCAACAGACTGGTTATGTTATGAATTCCAATTTAAAAAGTTAATCATGTAGTCATTATTAATTACATTCCTTAGTGGTATTTTGATGTTATATGAAGCCAAATAAGTTACTAGGAAAGCTTACTTCTTTATAATATAAAACTTAAGGTTTATGACATGGAAAATATGCTTTGTACAGAAGAAAAATATACTTGATCTTCATAAGTGATGGCATTCAGTTGGAACTCTACCACATGAAACAGCAACCCATTTATTTGTATGCACATGAAAGCTTGAAAGTTAATCTTCATCCTCTATCAGTCTTACTTCCCATGTAAATAATTGAGTAATATATTAATTCAGTAGCAATGTCTCTCCCTATTGGTTTCTTTTATTAAATAGGGTTAGAATATTAGTTTCCTAGGGCTGTTGCAGCAAAGCGCCAACAACTTGGTATCTTAATCAGCGGAAACTCCCTGTCACATTTCTCTGAATGCTAGAAATCTAAGGTTATGGTTTCAGGAGGCTTGATTCCTTCTGGCGTTTCCTAGGGAGAAGCTTTACTACTTTTGTAGCTTGTCACAAGGTGTGGCAATCCTTGGCTTTACTTGCCTTAGTAATGCATCTCTCTTTTGTCTGCTGCCATATTCACATGTGATTTTTTGCTGTTTCTTGTCTTGACAAGATCACCCTTTTATAAGGACACCAGTCATAACAGATGATGTCTATCCTCATCCAGTATGACCTCACTTTAATCACATCTATGTGGTCTATTTCCAAATCAGGCCAATTCTGAGGTGCTAGGAACTAGGATCTGTATGTGATTTATACATACATACATACATATTTATATATATATTTACTTTTTTTTGTTTATTTATTTGAGAGTGACAGACACGGAGAGAAAGACAGGAGGAGAGAGAGAGAGAGAATGGGTGCGCCAGGGCTTCCAGCCACTGCAAACGAACTCCAGACGTGTGCGCCCCCTTGTGCATCTGGCTAATGTGGGTCCTGGTTAGTTGAGCCTCGAACCAGGGTCCTTAGGCTTCACGGGCAAGCGCTTAACCACTAAGCCATCTCTCCAGCCCAAGCTTACTTCTTTATCATATAAAACTTAAGGTTTATGACATGGAAAACATTCTTTGAACAGAAGAAAAATATACTTGATCTTCATAAGTGATGGCATTCAGTTGGAACTCTACCACATGAAACAGACAGATATATATACACACATAGCTGTACATGGATATATTTGATTTGAATGTGGTGGTTGGGTGATCACATTTCAACATCTATCAGCTATGTTGATATAATTGTAATTTTACTTTATTTACTTTTTTATTTTGATTGCTTTATGTCACAGAGAAAAAAGGGTTAGAGGACATGTTGTTCATTATAGATAATTAAGTTCTATAACCTTGTTCTTGAGAGTAACAGTAAGCATTGAGGCCTGTTTCTCCAGGATATTTCATCTCAGATCTGCATATCTGAGTAGACAGAATAGGAACACAGAATGACATGAATAATCCCTAGAAAGGAAGGAAGTGAAATTCCAGAGTTTCAGGCTAACCAAATCAATAGTGCTAACACAATGTCTAGCATGGAGGTTGAGTGGAGATCGGAGAGAGGATTGTTAAATAAAAAGGGCAGAAAAGCCTTTGAATGAACATCCTTAAGTAAAAGCAGGGGTTGAGACAGAACCACTGATTATGAAATTCCATATTTGATCACTTATGCAAGAAAACTGGACTTTAGAAAAGTTCTGAACATCACCACTGACAGTCACATAAGACCTTCCAAAACCAGAAAGATAAGAAGTCTTATTAAAGTTTTAAACGGCTGGAGAGTTGACTTAGTTGTTAAGGCACTTGCCTGTGAAGCTGATGGACCCAGGTTTGAGCCCCTAGCACCTGTACAAGCCAGATGCACAAGGTGGCACATGCATCTGCAGTTCATTTGCAGTGGCTTTAGGCCCTGGCATGCCCATTCTCTCTCTCTCTCTCTTTCTCATAAATAATCTCTCTCTTTCTCATAAATAAATGCATACATACAAAGATATATAAAATATTTTTAACAAGCCTTGACAAAAGCCAAATGCTGGACAGGAAACAAAATGAGTAATTAACAACTTGCTGAAGCTATCCAGTTGCTGGGGAAGAGGATGTGAAAAAGAAATGTATGCACATCCATGTAATAGGTAAAAAACAAAACAAATAAACAAACAAACAAAAATAAAACAAGAAAAAGGTCTACACAGATAATTATACTAAAAATCCTAGGCAAAAAGCAAAGCACGTCCACTCAGAGTGAGCATGACAGCTGGCTTGGTGGATTCGCTGGCAAGAGCAGGCCCTCCACTGACCTGTCTATTGAGGTTGTTTAGGCCAGGGACAGGAGAGAGGAGGGGATTGTAGTCTACTCTACACTATCTATTCCTACATCTCACTTGAATGCATTGGTGACATCATCCTCATGGCAAATTAGAAGAAGATCCTCAGAGAGAGTAGAAATAGAGTAGAAATAGTTTCCTTTCATGAAAGGGACAGAAAAGGAAAGGGTACTTTGTCTCTATGTCCTCATAGTTTTTGGCAGGCAAAATAAATAGGGAGTCAATGGTGTGCTTTTGATCTTAGGTTCCAACAAACAAATGCGAACTAAAATAAACAACCAGATGTTCAGTGCAGCACATGAGAGTATGCCCCCTTCTCTGGGTATCACACCAAATGCAGTGGCATAATATAGAAAATTGCAAGGAGATTTGGGCTCAACTGCAGGTTCTAACTCAGCACTGCAGTTCAGAGCTGACAGCTCCCAGGGCTCCCTGAAACCTCATCAGTCTCTGATACTTAGATATATTCTCTTCTCACAGGTACATGAAATACAGGGGAACTTTCTTATGCCAAGTAACATAATATCAATAATTTATTTTTAAAGCATCTGAATTATATTTACTAGGTGAAAAGTAAAATATACTGCCTCTTTCATTGTGAAAGTATACAAAACTATTGAGAAAACAAATATAATATGAAGCTCTGTCTAGGAAAAAAAAAAGTGTATTAGCCACTTTCCTCATTGCTTTGAAAAAATACCTGACAGAAGCAATGTAAATATGGCAGGGGGTATTTTGTACCACTGCTCAGGAGATGAGGTCTCTTATGGAGAGGCAGGCATAGCAGTGGTTGGTCATGTGTGACCATGACAGCTTGTTGCACAGTTTATTATTAACATCTTGGAGTATTTGGAAGCAGAGAGGTTGGTTCAGAATGTAGGCCGAGCTATAATGCTCAAAGCCTGTCTCCTAGTGACCTATTTCCTCCATCCAGGCCTCTCCTGCTCAAAGTTCCACAGTCTCTCAAAATAGTGCCACCGCCTAGCTACCATGTAGTCAAAGCCTGTGGGGGCATTGCATAATGAAACCATAAAGTTAGCTGCAAATTCAATTTTAAAGATGGACTTTGAATGGAAGAACAAGAGGTACAGGGTACATTTGTAATATAAAGGATCTTTGTACATGGATCTCAGAACATATTTGCAAAATTAATTATAGCCATGCATCCTCTAACAACAAAGATGTATTCTTGGCAATTGTCAGGGAATTCCTTTATCTTGTATACATCATAGATTGTACTTATGCACACTTAAATTATATATATATATATATATATATATATATATATATATATAGATGCCAGTCACTTAACATGACCTTTCAATAGAATCAAGGCATGTAGTAGATGGGAGATGTATAGGGCTGCTATCAAGGTAACATTTGTTTCATAACACTGATTATTCATGAAGTGGGAACACATACTTAAAACACAATGAAAAATGTAATACAGAGAATACATGCAATCACACCACAGTCTCTTACCATTATTGTGTGTGGCATATTGGGCAGAACTATTTGTACCCAGTAGTTTTGTTATGTCAGCATCACTTGAAACAGATGAACCATGTATTGTACCAGCACATTTCAATAGCTTAGATATTACCAGGTAATAGTTGGGTTTTGTTGCGCTCAGTTTTGGCCTGTGTGTGTAGCATGTGTGCTGTTGTATGTGTGGCATGTGGTGTGTATGTAGTGCACGCACGTGTGTGTGTGCCGATGCATATACCCTGCCCAAATGTTTGCAGAGGCCAGAGGCGAGCGTTGGGTGTCTTTCTCTCTTGCTCATTTGCATTGTGTTCTTGAAACAGTCTGTCCCTGAATCTGAATGGGAACACCTCCACATACTGGTTCTGTTCTTGACTGAACTAGCATTAAATAAGCAATGACAGTATTTAGAAAATATTTCTGTTTCTTAGAAAGTGTAAAGTATAATAGAAACAAAATATTGTCAACTTCTTCTGTGAGCAATAATGAAATATGAAAACAATTCAGTTTGCATAAGAATTGGTTCTTGAAGATTCATGAACTTATATGAAGATTAGCACTCAAAAGGGTAAGGGTAGTTAGATCAGAATTCAGGCTAAAACTGAGTAATTAGGAGGAGATCTATATATTTTATTGTACACCATCTTCTACATTTTAAATTTTATATAAAATTTTATTTGAAAATACTAAGAATGTGTTTAAAATTGATTGACAATATCAAAATATTGAATAGCATAATAGTATGATAACATTAGTGGGTTTAAAAATAAAAAACCTCTTATCTGGTGTGTTTGGTAGGTTTTTCTGGTCCTATGAAAAATACCTGAAAGAAACTGTAAAAGGTGATTTTTTAAATTTTTTAGCATGGTTTCAGAGGTTTCCATCCATGTTTGGCTCTCTCGTTTCTGGGCTTATTGTGAAGAAGAATATCATGGCAGCTGGAGCCCATGGTGGATTAGGCTGCGCACCTTATGGTAAAGCAGAGAGGCTGGGGGAGGGAAGAAAGTGCATCTTTCCAGTGCATTCACCATGGCAACCTACTTACTTAACAAGACCCATCTCCTAGCTTCTCCCACCTCCCATAATGCCATCACATTATGCATACATTTAGTCCATCGTTAGCCAGAACCTCATCATTTTCTGTCCTCACTCTGAAAACTGGTATGTGGGAAATCAAGCCTTTCACACGTGAGCCTTTTGGCAGATGCTTCTCATACAAGCTATAACGCCTGGTTAAAAATAGCACATTTTAGATATGTGCAATATATTTTAAAAATATTTTATTATGTATTTGACAGAGAAAGAGGGAGAGAGAGAGGTACAGGGAGAGAATGGGTGCACCAGGGCCTCCAGCCACTGCAAACAAACTCCAGATGTGTGTACCCCCTTGTGCATCAGGCTAATGTGGGTCCTGGGGAATCGAACCTGGGTACTTTGGCTTTGCAGGCAAACACATTCACCGCTAAGCTATTCCTCTAGCCCATGTGGGATATTTTGATGGTACATGTCCCCAAGTGGCCTGCAAAGACACAGAGCAAATTTCATAGAACTTTGTCTATTCATAAATACATAAATCGTTAAACTAATATTAATATATATGAATTTAGAGAACATATTATATATGCACATATACATACATAATGTAACTAACTAATATGCATGTGAGATTGAGGGATGGGAAATTATGACTGTTAAAAGGAATTGGGGTGGCCTAGTGGGTTAAATGCTTGCTGTTCAAGGTTGAGGATATAAGTTCAGCTCTTCACTAACCATGGAGAATGCTGCGTATGGTCTTGTGTATCTCTAGGCCCATTACTGGGGAAGTAGAGACAGTAGGATCCCTAGGACTTGCTGGCTAACCAGTGTAACTAAATTAGTGAGCTCTAGGTCCAGTGACAAAAGCGGTCTCAAAGAATAAGGTGAGTAGGGACTTAGTATAATAGCAGACATTGACCTCTGGCCTACACGCAAGTGTGTCCCTGTACTTGTATACACACACACACACATACACACACACACACACACACACACACACACACAGGCATGCATGCACATCACACACATACAAAGACAAGTAAAAAGAAAAGTTAAGTCTTAAAATTTGTCTTAATTCTTTTATTGCCTCTTTCTCATAAACTGATGACTACCCCCACAATGCATTACACACAATCCCTATGGGGATAACGGGATTCAGCAATGAGGAGGGTCCCTTCAGGGGAAGTAGGACAAGGATGAGGGTAAGGATGATACCAACATGTTCTGTTTACATACTGAGTATGTCCAGAACTAATCAAAAAAATAAATTTAAAATTGTCATAGTTCTTTTAAATGATTGAAAATGCTAAAAGTGCAAATTGTAGAATGCCTCAAATGAATGTATTCATTGTAGTGCAGTCTATGGATTTCTGTGTTTTAAAAGTAGTTAACATTTAATCCAGTTTGGTTTTCCACTCCAAAAGCAACTCTTCGGATTGTCTTTTCACTTCTGTGGTTGATTTCTGAGTTCTGCGTCTGCACAAAAGTTCAAATGAGGATCAAAATGATAAGAGAATTGTTTACGTTCCAATTGACAAATTGTTACAGAGTTTCTGGTTTTGTAATAACAGCACTTGTGAACTCCTATATTCAGTTTCTGTTATCCTTCTTTTCTAATCTCAGCTTAGCTTCCACAGACAACCTTTGGAATATATATAATGGACAGTAAGTATTTTTGCAAAATATACATCATTTAATATGCACGTGTGTCTAACTTACAGAAATTTATTTTACCCATATCTACTATTGATTTTTATATTTTTCTCCATAATTTATGTTTCTAAGATCCAAACAAAGATGGATTTTCATTAGAATATTCTGGAATTACATATTTCTGCCTTTCATAATTCTGTTTCTCCCCATGCTTAGATCTATATTAAACTTATTTTTAAATAAGCTCCAACTGTGCTTCATTAAAGTAAAGGTAGAACCATGGTGTTTTGAGCACAATGAACTCATTTCTTGTAAATGTTGAGTGATCAAACATGTTCACCGTCACATTCCTTATGGACTTTCTCTGTGTGGGGACCCACCAAATTCTCATGAAATCAACCACACCCCACACATGGTTTTCTCAGCAGCTGAATGCGAGGGTCTTTGATGTATCTCATAGACTAATTGCTGATTTATGCAGACCCTAGCTTTTCTTTCTCTCTGCCTGCCTGTCTGTGTATCTATCTATCTATCTATCTATCTATCTATCTATCTATCTATCTATCTATCTATCTATTTATCTATCTACCTACCATCTATCTATCATCTGAGAGATTTGCTTATAAAAATGGCTCTCCACATCAGCAGCATGAGGAAGGGCTACAGTGTCCCCGAATTCTCAACAACACATGGCATCATTTAGCATTTTTGTGTTTAAAAGTTGCATAATTATATTCAGATCATAAATATTGACTGATGGTTTTGAGAGTCCTTAAATTTTATTTATTTTGGCCCTGTGTGTGTGGTCATATGTGTGTGAGTGCACCATTGTGTGAGAGTTCACATGTACATGTGTGATAATTCATATGGAGGTCAGAAGTTTGTTTGCTGTCTACCTTATGTTTGGGATAGAGCCTCTCACCAGACATATAATGTACCAATCCAGCTAAACTAGCTTGCCAGCAGTCCTTGCAGAGCCTCCGGACTCTGCTTTTATAGGGTGGGATTACAAGTGTGAGCCACCTCATTGGACATTTTAGGTGGGTGCTGGGGATGCTCATGTTTGTGCAACACTTTGCCAATTGAGCCATCTCCTAGGACCAAGTGACTTAAAAAAAAAAAAAGATTTATTTTTATTTGTTTATCAGAGACCAAGAGAGAGAGAGAGACAGAGAGAGAGAGAGAGAGAGAGAGAGAGAAAGGGGGTGGGGAGAAGGGGCACACCAGGGCCTCTAGCCACTGCAAACGAGCTTCACAGGTATGCACTACATACTACATGTGCATCTGGCTTATGTGGGACCGGGAGAATGGATCCTGGGTCCTTAGGCTTTGCAGGCAAGCACCGTAACCACTAAGCAATCTCTCCAGCTCCCAAATGCCTTTTTAATGCTTAACATATGTAATGCACACTTTTTCTGGTTTCTTATATTCTATGATTTATTTTTTAAAAATACATTAGTAGCATTTTGATTTTATTGATGATTTATATGATTTTTGAAATTTACTAATTATTTCTTTTTAGAAAATTTCAACATATGACTTCTTGCTGTTTGCCATGGCGCTTTGTTTTTTTTTTATTTATTTTTTTTTATCTTTATTTATTATTATTTTTTTTAATTTAATTTATTAGTTTTCTTTTCAGTAAATACAGGCAGTTTGGTACCATCATTTAGGCTCATCTGTGATCTACCCCTTCCCATTAGACCCTCCTTGTTAATGAAAATGGGTCCTGCATTGTGGAGTTAGCCCCCAGTTATTGGTATGATAAATGTCTCTGCAAATCATGACCCAACATGTGACTCTGACATTCTTTCCGCCCCCTCTTCCGCAAGATTTCCCTGAGCCATGTTGGGTTCATTTTTGGTCTGCTTCAGTGCTGAGGTATTGGGGGCCTCTGAGGCTCTGGCTCTCTGATTTGGTAGGAGCTGATTTTTCTCTGCGTTGATCTCCTTCCCCTTTGTGCTGGTATCCGGTTCACAGGAAAACAACACCCTTGCTTATTTCGCCAGTTGTCCTTAGTTTCAGTTGGGCCCCTTTTGAGGTATGTTGGAACAGCTCTCTTCTTAGGATCTGCATCTATCTGGAAAAGAGAAGCAGATTCTCCAACGGAGAGTAAGTTAGCACCCGGAAAATTGAGATAAGACTTACTTTTTTGATAGACAGTATGGTAGATTTAGGCCCTCTTATACCCCGTGATTGATGGGAGCTTGATATTGAAGAGTGGGCTTGTGTTTGGGTATGGTTCTGACTTGTTTCCCAGCTCCAGCTATGGGTCTAGTACCACTGAGCGGATCAGTTAGCCAAATCAAGAGCAATTGATTCCTCACCATGGCTGTGTACCACTATTGCACTTGTGTGGGCATCACAACAGGTTTTTTGTTGCTAATTAGGTTAAACAATGTGTTGCTTGGACAGATCTTGGTCATTTCCCCCAGTCGCCTATGTAGCGCCTTCTGGCACTAGACACGCTGACTGTCTGGGGACTGACTCTCTCCTGGCTTCCGGCCATGCCATGGCGCTTTGTGAATGCTATGATTCATTTACTAAAATTCCATGATTCTTTTTTGTAATTTTTGAACTCTTGTTTAAGATTCCTGCTACAGAGATTCTCTTTTAAATGTTCTCTAGAGCATATTAAGCATTTGACATTTCCATCTAGGTCTTTAATTTGTCTAGCAACCATGTATATATAATATTTTGTAGGAACCTGGTTTTACATGTAGTGTGAAACCTCTCAGAATACTGAGCAACTTGCAAATACAGGTTCAAAAAGATCATAGCAAAATAAAGAATGAAATATGGCATTCTTAATAAAAAAAAAAAAAATCTCCCACATTCTTCAAAATAGGCCCAGAACCAGGAAAGAAGAATTGTCTGATGATGTACAAGAACTTATAGATTCTGTCAAAATACCATTATCTAAGCAATAACGTTTTGTGTTTGATATTGTGGGAATCAGACTGTAACAGGAAAACCTCAGAGTTAGCTAGCTGATGCAGCAGTGAGGTTTCCCTTAAATCTTAATGGCTTTTACGTGGAGGTTGACTGAGAGGAGAAAAAGGAAAACCTTTTTTTGATAAGGTACAAACAATTGTTTCAAGCACCCTGACTTCACCTTGACCCTTTCCAAGTGATTTATTTTACCCCATAAATAGCTGCAGCACTATGCTGACAGGGCCTCCTCTTTGACAGCCCTTCACTTTTGGCCCTCTGGCCTCCATTTCTTTACTATTTATAACTTTAGAGGTTGGCACTGCTCTTTCACGTAACAGTGCAACAATGACTTCTAAATCTAGGTCTTTTTATCTCTTGCCCAACCTCACCAAAACTGCTGATGCTCAGAATGTCTGTACAGTAGACAGACGATCCATCAACTATTGGCAGACAGGCTGACTGCTGTCTTCATGGAATTCCAAGCTTTGCCAAGTAAATAAACATAGCAAAAAAAAAAAAATCCCAAATTAGACATACCCTTAAATAAATTATTATACGGAATTCACCAAGAGCTTTTCCTCTCTCTCATCTCTCAGACTGCCTATGTTCAAGGTCAAAAGGTCACAACACATCTTGCCTACAAGAGTCCGGCCTCAGGTTGTTCCACCATACAGAATGAGCTTTCATGCTTATCAAAGCAAGTTTAGGGGAGTCTGTCTGATTTTACCGAAGGATTGTTCAGCAAGCCTGCCAGAGCTTCCAGCTTATTGTTCACAAGCAGGAGTGTTACCTCATCCATGTGTCCAGAGAACAGCTAATCTCCACTCAGACAGACAGATAAAGAGGCCCTTACTCCTTCTCTCACCAATGATGAAAAGTCAAGTACAAATGCAAACAAAAATGAGGAGGTAGTTTGCAACTTCTCAGCTACTGGGTCAATCTGCCTGATATCTAGACAGTTCCTGCATTTGTTAAAAAAAAAAAAAAAAAAAAAAGATTCCTGCTTTAAAGAAAACAGTAGGGGTGAAAGAGTAGGAAAGTTTTATGAGCCTAGAAGAAACTTGGATAAGAAATAACTCCTAAGGAGATGTCTTCCTTTGAAAATCCACAGTAAGAAACTTTTACTCTTGTTAAATGGTCTAATTTCCATTAAACATATGATGATTTATTTTAAGATGAGTACAGTCCAAAGGCATTTGATAAGGAGATTTACCGGTTATGCTGTTATTTCTTAAGAGAATCAATAAATGCGCTCCTTCTACATCAGATCAGATTTTAACTAGGTCCAGAGGCTGATTATCAAGTAATAATTTTGACTGTTGCATACACAACCAGCGCCTAACTTAGCCATGTGCCACATCCCACATATCTGGCATACAGAGGTCTGACATCCTTTCTCTTCAGAAGCACTATCAGGAGCCTGGAATTGAGGAGTGAAAGTGCCCAAGTGTCCAAGATTAACATTGCAATGCCCTGTCTTGAAATACAGTGCAAATTCTACACATGCATCTCATTTGAATAACTTGGGTCTTAAAAAAAATACTTTCTCCATCTTCCATATAAAGCAGCCAAAAGAAACCCAGGACCAGTATCTATTATTATTGTTATAATATTGTAATAATTGCCTGACAGATTCAAAATTTATGCTTCCTGAGATCAAATATATTCCTTATGTTCAAATAGGAAATATTTTAGCCTTTTATTTAGCTATTTTGGTAAACAAGTTGTGGTCTGAGTACTATAACTGTCTGGTTCTCTTTTGGCTGGACTGTCAAGTGGAGGCATTAGAAATATCTTTGCAGAATGAGAATGAGACAGCTGACTCTTTCTGGACTTTCAGATGCCAGCTCTGGCTGCCAGTGCTGCCCAGATGTTGTTTTACCAAGCTGTAACCTATTTACTTAGCTCAGAAAGGGACAAAAGAAGAGGCAAACAAGGGGCATGGGCAGAGGAGACTGATTTGAGAAATGTGGTGGAAACAGCATTTTAGACTGACCTAATGTAAGCTTATCTATTACCTACTTAATTCCTATCTGTCCAATGTATCATTGGCTGGTTATATCTACTCAAGGGAGATTATTCTCTATGAGTTCTAAGCACATTATCTATACAATTCTTTGTAATAAATAGCTCAAATCACATTTGGGTCATGGTTATTTTATTTATTTATTTATTTGAGTATTCAAGGGGGAGAAAGAGAAAGATAGGAGGGAAGAGTATGGGCACAATAAGTCATCTTGTCCCTGAAAATGAATTCCAGATGCATATGCCACTTTGAGTCTGGCTTTATGTGGGTCCTGGTAAATCAAAACCCCGAACTTTGAAAGAGTTTGTAACCAAGTGCTTTCTATTGCTGAGCCATCTTTCCAGCCCTGGGTCACAATTTTTGATAATAAACATTGAATTGTTTTCTGGATATATAGATTTCATGAATAAACCATATTACATCTGTATTTTGGGCATGCACACACATATATGCGCATATTTATAAATAGATCAGATACAGTGCCTCGTGCTCTGTGATTCATCACACAGCTCTCGATGAACACAGGTGATTAGTGGAACTAAGAGAGCTATTGTACAAGTTCTTCAATGGGCTATTATTTTTGTAGCTATTAGACATCCCTTGAATAGATTAATGACTTTAAAAAGCCATGCCACTACAATGTGACCTTTGAAATCATAATACACTGCAAGCACACTCCACCATGACTCCTCTTTTCTAATGGTAATTTTGTAGTTGCTATAGAAACCAGCCACCCCTCAGTGAGATCAGATTGTCTTTATCCATCCTTTTATAAGCAGCATCTTGATCCTCTACTCTTTTAGTCAAAATGAGCCTCTTATGACATGAAATCTTTGCAAAACAGCATGTTCTTATTACTCCTAAACATGCCCACTTACTGCATTTTATTTGCAAACCCATAACCAATATTTATAGCATTTTATCATTACTCTTTGATATTTATAGAGAAAATACTTTGTTAGTCAATACAGCTAGGTTGAATAAGATAATGATTTACCTTGTTTTAAGAAGCTAGTCTTTCCACCACTCTGGTCTAATTAGTATCCTGTTTTCTATACTTTGGGTTTTTCTTGGGTCATTTCAGTATTTATAATGGTGTCTCCAATTCAGTGCTGAAGTTCTCTAGTGTTCTTAAGAACAAAGTGACCCTGATGAACCTTCTGCAGAAGATATTCATGTTATGTAAGTTCCCTTCAGGTGTAAGTTAGTTTTATTGGCCATAAGTTCAGTTTTAATGTGTCACTGCTGCAGTACCCTGGAAAAGAGAATACTCATGAGAGGTCTGCACAGCACTCTGAAAGAGCTGAGTGAGCACTCGCTGTGCATGACCAAGCCATGGGACAGCATGGGTGCTATTGACTGACAACTGGCTTTAAAATCCTAGCATGCAGTACTGTGAGGAGGTTGAAGGCCAAAGACATTTGTGCTGCTTTGGTTCAATGTCAGCAAATCTTCCTTCTCAGCGTTGAAAGCCTCACATATGTTGAAATTCAACATTTCTTCATAACTTTTAATTTTCAGACAAGTGTATGTACATTCTTTTACATGAGACTTCTACATGGGAGAACTTAAAAGTACCTACTAGGTATTGAAGTCTAGGTTTGTGTGTGTGCATGTGTGTGTGCACTGTATGACACCAAATTTGACCCTCTTTTGCAGTCTCAGGTCCCCTTCCCCTTTTAAAACTGCTTGTAAAATCAGACACCTATTAATCAAAAAGGCTCTTTCCTCCTGCAATTAATTGTCCCCAAACACTTCCAGTCCCAATTCCTAAATGAAGCTGTATTTCACTATCTTAGAAAGGGAAATGGAAGAAACATGACTAATATCTTTCACAAGTTTGTTATCATTCTCACTTGTTCTAGTTGACGTGTGGAGAATGGCCTAAATAGGCTTATGTGTGGTGTTTTAGGTGTTAGATTTGGAGACTTGTTTATTAGAGTAATCTTGACCTTAAATTATGATTTTCTGTACAAATTCTTAGAAAACAGGGTTATGGATGAGATTATCCAACTGTGAACTTAATATTTTAATATGAATTATAATTATTGGCTGTGAAAATTAATATACATTTTGGATGTATGTATATTAGAAAGTCAAAAAGTGATGAGTCTTTGTATTAATCAAACTATTGTGAATGTTTATAAATAGTTTTGCTGAAACTTTTATTAACTTCCTGAAAATAAAATATACAATTTAAAAACAAACAATTATGGATGGAACAGTTATTTTTAAATTAGAACTTAGCAATAAAAATTACAAAATAAACAATATTTATCAGGAAAATTAGTACATCTTTTTCATTTTGAAACTAATCTTGAGCTAATACAATTTGAGTAAGCTTGTCCTTTTTTATGTAAATAAAAATGATACATTGTGTATCATCATACAGAGTTGGAAAACCTCAATTTTTCATCTGTATTGGAAGCAGTCCAACCATGATAGAAGACATTGAAAGTCTTGGATGGGAATCAAATTTAGGTTCACAAAAGAATATGCATCTGGCCAGAATTTAAACTTAATAAAATTGATGAATAGTTTTACTATGTGCATCTAGGAGTTGGTAGCAATTTATCATTTATAAGTATTTACATGGCTCATGTTTTTATTCCTTATAATGCATGTAATATATACACACTTCTGGTTGAGAAAATCGAGATCTCTTTCTTATAAAAGTGTAGATTGTTCTGTCTGAATGTGACTCTCCCATTCCTAAATTGAGACACCAGATGAAAGCTGGTATCAGAAATGGTTGCCTGAGATTACTGAGAAATTTCCACCAGCTTTTTCTATTTTTTTTTCTAAAAAAAACCATTTTATTAACTTATTTGCATGTATGGGAGCGGGGAGGATGAACTCAAGATGTGTGCACCACTTTGTGCACCTGGCTTTATATGGGTTCTGGGGAATCAACCCAGGTCATCAGGCTTTGCCAGCAAGTTCCTTAACTGCTGAGCTATCTCCCCAGCCCAGACTTTTCTATTTTTATTAGTTTTCTATTGTTGTAAGAAATTATTTCATTTTCAGTAAACAACATAAGGTTTTAAGCTATATTTAAATGGGATAGGACTCTTATATTAAGATATTAATGGGGGCTGGATAGATGGCTTAGTGGTTAAGTGCTTGCCTGTGAAGCCTAAGGACCCCGGTTCGAGGCTCGGTTCCCCAGGACCCACGTTAGCCAGATGCACAAGGGGGCGCACGTGTCTGGAGTTCGTTTGCAGTGGCTGGAAGCCCTGGCTCCCGCATTCTCTCTCTCTCTTTCTCTCTCTCTCTCTCTCTCTCTCTCTCTCTCTCTCTCTCTGCCTCTTTCTCTCTGTCTGTTGCTCTGAAATAAATAAATAAAATAAAAAAAAGATATTAATGGGTATCTATCTTTTCTGGAAGTTTCTTCTTCTTTCCAACCTAGAAGCCATCCTCCTTCCCTTGGTTTATCCACTAGCTTCAGTGCTGCAGTGTAATAACTTTAAATCTCTTCCTATCTTTCTCTCTCACCTCTGCTTCAAGCTCATTCCTTCCTTTCCTTCGTAAGGACCTTTGTGATTATGGATAGTGTAGGTTATCCTCATCTCATGATCCTTGATTTAAAATCACAGCTATGAAGTCCACTTCATCATGGTAAAGCAGGCCACTAAAATTGACTAGGACATGGCTATGTTTTGGAAGAGGTTGTTCTGAATGTGGTCCTCTCCACAACTCATCTTCAACATGTCTAAAATGAGGACCATCTACAGTGCCTCATTTCTAGAGAATTCCTGTCCACATAATTACTGTGGAAGTCTTATCAGTGTATATACTGTCTCAGAGTAAGATATTCCACTCATTAATATATTCTACATAACTGATGCTCTTAAATGTATTTGTCACAATGAAAATTGGAAATCTTTCTCCATTGAATTTTACAAGCCTTCCATTTTATGAGTGTATAATAGAGAAGATAGAAGTTTACAGTCCGATATCCTGGATTGCCACCTCACTCCTGACAGGTCAGTGGGAAGACTCTCAGCAATGTGGACATCTTTGGGATCAGTCTTATGTTTGACACATAGGAACAATGGCCTTGCTCTTGGGGTAGTTCAAAGGGTTATATTAGGAAAGCTAACACAGAAAACATATGTTGATTTATGACAGCTTCTGTAATATATTACTAAATCCTGGAGACTTGTTAAAGAAAGCAAATTAGTTTATCATAGTTCTAGAGACCAGAAGGCTGCAGTGGAGGGCTCAAAAGATCTAGGTTCCTTCTGAAGTCTCAGGTTGTTTCTGGTGCTTTCGTTTGTCATCATTTCCTGACTCTACTCCCTCATCCTCTTTTCTGGTACTCACTATGTCTCCTTTCCATAACAATACAGTCATGGACTTTAGACTCTAAATCTAGAATAATTTTAACACAACACCTTTCAAGTAATTACATCTAGCAACACACTATTTTCAATGGAGGTCACTTTGCATCCTAAATGAATACTAAGTTTAGAGGGATAGTATTCAGTCCTCTATAATCCATAAGCTTTGTCTTTACATGGAAATAGTTTTCTTTTGAACTTTATTCATACTGAAATCTCTGTATTTTGAATAGTAATTTCATTCATTTAACAAATTATATTACCCGAAGGCAATGTATTAAAATTCTTTCTGAAAAATTCATGTATTGAAACCGTGGTACCACTGTGATGGTGTTGGGAAATAGGTTGTGAGCCTGTGCTTCTCATAAGTGGAATTAGAACACTTATAAGGAGAAGCCAAGAGCTAGTTAGTTGCCTTTGTGCTGGGTGACATTGCAGTAAGTGAGCATTCTGCAGCGCCTCGTTACGACATCTTGGCCTTGGATGCCCAACTACAGAACCCTGAGAAATAAATTTCTGTTCTTATAAGCACATGGTTTATGGTATTTTGTCTTAGTAGTCCAAATTAATGCACCTAGTATGAATCAGAAGAGGAGGGGGCAAGAAAGGCATTTTACTCTGAATCTTTTTTTTTTCCCCCTAAAGACAAAGTATATCAAGTTCCTTCTTCTGTTTCCACATTTATCACAAGTATCAATGCTCTCCAGATCTCATAACCTTCCTTTTGAAAGAGTTAGTCCTCTCCTTTTAAAATCAGTCTGTTTACCTTGACTTGACTAGAGGAACACAAGCCTTTTAGTCACCTCACACCAGCTACCAGCTAAATGAGGCCTAGAATAGCTTTGGCAGCTCAGCCCCAGACAGCAGCCTAGCATTCATCAGTAGGTCCTATCAGATCATCTCAGACTGGATTTTTAAAAATACTTACTTAATTAATTAATCAATTAATTTATGTGAGAGTGAAAGAGATAAGGAGAATGGGTACTTCAGGGCCTCCTGCCACTGCAAACAAACTCCAGATGCACACACCACTTTGTGTATTTGGCTTTGCTTGGGTACTGGTGAATAGAACCCAGGCTGTCAGGCTTTTCAGGCAAGAACCTTTAAATGCTGAGATGTCCTCCCGGCCGGGGGGCTGGGTTTTGTCCTGATATCTGTGAGGACACATGGAAACAAATATATTGGTGGCTTAGTACAGGCTGTAAAAGAGGGGGATTAAAAACCTCTGAAAGAATAATTAGGGCAGAAGGGGTATTGAGCACAAACAGCAAACACATACGGTATCCAAGAAAGGACAGAGTAGGGTGCTGAGATCAGCTGCGGTCTTGGAAGGTAGAGCTGAGGCAGGGAGGCATGGGGAATATCTTCGTAACCCGGAACACTCTTGGCTTGGGCAGTAAACATGCCTCTCCCCTAACAATGCACTTAGCTACTTGTTGGCCACCTGGAACTCCCACTGCCATCAAACTGCATATACTTCTGCTTTAATCAGAGGAAACAAGGCACACCCCCCAGCAACTCTTTGTTAATGTCCAAGTTCTATGCAAACACATTCTAGGATACATTTGGGATCAGAAGACAGGAGGATGGTTCGAGATCAGATGGTTTTGAGTGCATGCACAATAAGCGAAGTATCCTCAGCAAAGTTTTCAGGAGAATCCCTATTTACTATCCTATTCCTGCTTTACCACTGAGCTCTGATACATCCTGGGTAAGAACACTCACAGGGAAAACACATAACCCAAGCATGTCAATCAAAACAGAGAACCACCCAAACCTACATCCCCTAGCAATCAAGTTCTTCTTTTCCTCTATCCTATAAAAGGTGGCCCCAAGTAGTCACCCAGAGTTTTCAAGAACCTGGAAACCCCCCAAAGAGAGACCACTGACAACATAGGCCCAGCTGAAGTGAAAGCAGAAGGCATGTGCCATTTTCTGTGAACAGCTGCCCCCTGACCTGCTCAGTGGGACACATCTGAACTAAGTCTCCCCTTGACTCTGCCACACAGTGAGCCCTTGGGGTGCTCACTGATTCTGTACCTAGCTGCCAAGTGGGGATGTAGTTCGATATGCCCTCACAGGAGGTTGCATAGAAGCAGGACTGCCAGGCACAGACCTCTGGAATATTCTCTGTGAGAAAGCCTGGGACTTAAGTGTCCTGGGCACACAAAAGCAATGGAGAGCTACAGCGTTGCAGTAGGAGAGAAATGAGAGAAGTGGCTGGGCAGATGACTCCACAGTTAAAGGCACTTGCTTCCCAATTGCCCTTCTAAAAGCCAGTGGCGCATTAATTTGCATCGGCAACATAAATGAGAGAAGTATGTATAAGTTTGTTATTTTGTTTGTCTGGTTCTCTAGCCTACCGCAGCATAGGGTAAAGAATCTATTTCTTTCCGGGAATCAATAGTTCATTCAAAATTGGGATTTTCTTTTACAGGCCATAATGCTTTTAAGACCTAAATTCTCTGTTAGACTGGGAGACTGCAGGTTGAATAGAATGTATTTGATGGCATTATATTGCTCAAAACCTAGTGAGAATTTTTCCAAGTAAGCATTTTATTTTAAAGAATTTTGTCACTATACTAGTTCACTTGTGTGCTAGGAGAATTAAAAACATCTTTTTAAAAAAGTAATAAGGTTTTATAATCAATCACCTTTATCAAGTGCTTAATGAGCTTAATGAACAGAATCTAAGATATCCTTGAAGTTAAGATGTGTAGGGAAGCAGCTTAAAATAGAGGTAAAACAGTATCCTTGTTATCTCAAAAAGTCATCAAATAAACTGCAAGAATGCCGGTCTACAATTATAATGATATATGGTCCATGGAATTCTTTTTAGTACATTATTTTTGGTAAATGGAAGGGATCATCAGTAAGCTATTCCTTGACATTGTCAACATAAAAAGTCACATTGTAAGATAAAATATGTCACATAATAATCACAGAAAGAGATAGCAGAAACACTTCAAGAATGCAGAATATTCTGACTCATTCTAAAGCATATCTGTGCATTTTAAAAATATATTGCTTACACTCTCTGAGTTGTGTTTATTTAATATAATATTAAAAATCTAACACCAAAAAATTTATTATATAAAAATATATCTCATGTTTTTCTAAGCAAATTTCCAAAATGTATGTTGAATTTATTTCTTAGTTAAGATATTGTATATCTATATTATTCTCAGTCTTCTGGAGTAAATGTATTGAGAAAATAGACTTCATTTTGTGCTATCTTTAAGGAAGGATAATTGTCATTTAATACATGATCTGTTTATAGTATTTGTGGATGTTATCTACACTAAAAAGCAAATGATACATGTGAAGAAAAGCAGATGGTGAAGTGTCTGGCTTGTGTCTGAGATTTAAGTATCTGAGGCCTCTGAAGTCCTGAAATGGGGTCACCCATTGTGCCCCTGGCATTATGCAAAAAGGCCTTTCAAGTCAAGAGTCATTATTAGACATTTGCTAGGGAGGCTCAAGAGTAGAAAACACAGTGTAAATATCACCCCTCTGTCTCTAATTTGGTTTGGCTTGCATAACATGTGTATACCACATATAAACACCTAGGGGGAAATAGACACTTTGCAATAGAGTGATTATACCAACTTTAAAATGTAGGACATTTAAGTTTCAGTGACTGTAAATTCCATGTTTTAGAGTTAACATAGATTTTATTTTTGATTTTGATATGTTTCAGTTTGTGGCTACAATTTGAACTTCCCTGGGCTGTAAATGTGTTTCATATACAATGGCACAGGTCTTGACCCCTGACCAGTTTCAGCTTTGTATTTTGATGAGCTGGTGGTGGATCCACCTCTTCCTTGTAGTGAAGCCCTGAACTGGCAGGTTCACCAGTTTATAGATGCTCTTTCAAAGAAAGTTCTCAACAAAAGATGTTCTATCTGTTTATTCCTTACAAGGGTGCAAACAAGATATTACCTTGTATCCAATGCATGTATTTGAATGGTATCTGGAGTGAAAAGTTAACAAAATATATCTTCTACCTTTTATTTGCCATTTTGCAAAATGTATTCCAAATTCCAAATTAAATGTGAAATCGGTTTTATAGGTATTTTAATTGTAACTAGAGATATACATCCTAGAATATCAGTGGACGTGCGTGCAACTATTAACTCATAAAAAGGATGCTACAGTCTATTTTAACTACCATAAATTGTTACCATAAGCTTTCCCTTACTTTCTTTTCAATTTTATTTTTGAAACAAAGACTCTAAAGCTCAGTCTCAAAGCAATTTCCATGCCTCAGTCTCATGACAGGAATTATAGCTGTGACCCACTGTGTCTGGCTTTTAGTAAATTTCTTTTAAAGTTTAAAAAAGCTAATCTTGGGCTGGAGAGATGGCTTAGCGGTTAAGCGCTTGCCTGTGAAGCCTAAGGACCCCGGTTCGAGGCTCGGTTCCCCAGGTCCCACGTTAGCCAGATGCACAAGGGGGCGCACGTGTCTGGAGTTCATTTGCAGAGGCTGGGAGCCCTGGCGCGCCCATTCTCTCTCTCCCCCTCTATCTGTCTTTCTCTCTGTGTCTGTCGCTCTCAAATAATAAATAAATAAAAAATGGACAAAAAAAAGTTAAAAAAGCTAATCTTTCCCACATTTTCATATTTATATTGGAGCAATTTTAAACATTGCCCTTCAATAAAATTAGAAATAAAATATATAACCAATGTTAATTGTCAAACCTGGGAGTTAAATTTACATCTAACCATTTTTAGAATGTTTTCCCAGATCAACAGTTTCTAAAGAGATTTTATTAATTGAGGCATCTTGCTTGTATTTGAATGAAAATTATTTAATAAACTACCAATTAACTTTTACATATAGAACCACAGCTTAGGCCAAGTCCATCCATGTTCTTGAATTTCATATGCATGTGATCATGGATACATTCTGTTTTTTGTCTTTTCACTTAATTAAAAGTTCACTTTTGCTCATTTGTTGCTTAAAACAAATGAATTTGAAGTTTAAGTTTCTTTTTAGACAAAATATGCAATATCATATGTATACTTTCTACCATTTGTAAATAACAGGGATGCTTTGAAATCTACCAATGAATAAAGCTGCACTGAATACTCTTGTATTATTATTTTCATGAAGTTAAATGTTAAGGAAATACATAAGTCATGAAAATTATGTTTGAAATACTTAAATGTGGTAATCAAACAATTAGTGAAAATAAAATAAGGTACAGGAAAAAGCTGCATCAAGCTTTTCCCAAAATCACAGTACTGATCTTTTCTCAAACCTCTAATTATCAACCTGAGAGTTCTTGTTATTCCCCATGAATGACTTTTTGGCCCTAGAGTTTGCTAGTTTTATTTTAGTCTTTCCTGATAGGTGTTAGTATCTCAGATTGTCTGCATTTTCTGATATATATATTGTAAATGTTATTTTATTTGCTTGTGTGTATCTAATGTGGTTGTGTGTGTGTGCGTGTGTGTGTTATGATGTATATGGTATATTCATGTGTATGTGCTTTTGTGGCACCTGAAGGAGTATTGTTGGGGGAGTTAGGTGTGTTAGTGGGAGCAAATGTCAGGTGTTCCTCTCCATCATTCTTCTGCATTTTCTTGAAGGAGTCAGTCTCTTACTGATAAAGAAGCTTGCTGTTTGTAGAGAGCAAAGTTGAATCCCTAGTCACTCCTCTCCTTTGCATGACTGGGGTTACATGTCCATGTGGCCACACCTAGAAGGTCAAGTACATTCTGAAGATTTGGACTCTCGCAGCCTCAGGCACTCTCAGGCTCTCGTGCTTGAATCGAAAGTGCACTTAACCTGAGCCTTCTTTCCAGTCCCTGTGTGGTTTAATTCTCCAGTACCCATGTGAAGTCTGGCGCACAAAATGCAGCATGTATGTGTTTGGAGTTGGTTTAGAGTGGCAAGAGGCCCTGAGGCACCAATCTCTCTCTCTTTTTTTCTTTCTTTCTCTCTCTCTCTTTCTCTGTCTTTATCCTTGCAGAGATAAAAATATTTTTAAAAACATATTATAAGTCTAGTGATATGCAAACTCAGATAAAATGCTGACAGTTTGATTACCTAGCCCATTCTTTTTAATTTCCTGAAAGACTGATTTGTTTCTATCAAGCATAGTTTAATTATTGAGATTGTACTGATCATACCTTTTTTTCCCCTTTAATGCAATAAGGTTTGCAGTAACTTTAAATGGCTCATGTAATACTAAAATTAGCATTGTAACCTATTTAAGTGTATTTTGTCTTACATATGCAATCAATATGCTGTTATGTGTAAATTGCAATTCAAGACTCATAGAAAAAACTCGGAAACAAACAATTTCATAAATAGCAACTTGTGTTATATTTCTGGTCTGAAACCACAAATATACATCCTTCCAAATGTAGGCTACCTGCTTATTCATTCAATATACAACCCAGACTAAAAACTCAAACACAAAAACACTGTTTTTGAACAACCTGGAAGATTTTCTGCTCTTAGTATTTGTTTCATTGTTACTCTTTTAACATGTAATGACATCTGTCAAAAAGAGCAGCCTCATGATCATGTAGCAAAACACAAACTGCACTAACTTTATTGGTGCATGACACAAGACCTCATAAAGGAGCCAAAGTATATACTGAAGGTGATTCTGACTCTGAAGTGTTTGTATCTTCTCAAATATTTGCTAATGAAACTTGCATTAGGTTATATTATGAACATAATTATCTTTACCACCAACTTCCTGATTTGGTGCTTCTATTATCTATGAATAGAGATAATGTTCTTCTCAAGTTGATACAACAGCAGAAATTATCCAGTGTGTAGTCCCTTAAATATGTTCTTTTGAAGCTCTTCACATCATCTGGTTGCCTGTTTCTAAATTTCTATGTTTACTCTATTGCCAACTCTTCACTTCTATTGATTTATGGGAGGGATACTGAAAACCTTTCAATCAGGAGTCTTAGTACGTCACGGATGTAAGCCCTAGCATTTGCTCTGCTTTATGGGTCCTATCACTGTGGCAGGATGTGGAGCTGCACGACTGTGCCAGTGTCTTCTCTCCAAGGTCTAAACCGTGTTCACCACCTAAGCACCGGCATTAGTAAAGTTAGTATTGCACTTTGATCTTCCTCTTTGAAGTCCTATATCTAGACCACTATGGATTCCAAATGCCAGAGGATTAGGTGATATCACTTGTAGACTTTCCTCCAAGTCACAGTGTTCCTCTCTTCTATTTCCAAACCTTGATGTGCACCAACATACTCTTCTTGGACTTCTCTAAAGACAGATGTAACATGCTACAGCCTACTGCTGATTCCACTAGCTTCATTACATTCATTATTTTCTTCATGTTTTTGTTTGTTTTACCATGAAACTTACCAAAGTGTATACAGTATTTACTTTTTAAATGATTTCACTCATCTAATCCTCACAATTATTCTGGAAAGGTCTTCTAAATTACTCAAATCTGGGGCTTGGTAAGATGGCTCAGCAATTATTGGTGCTCATTTGTAAAGATACCCAAATCCTATAGTGTTTTCTTAGTCTTAGGTAGCAGTGGGTTTGAATTATCTATAGCCTCTTGATGATCAAGGTAAATATGCAGTAAGTCTATATATGTAAGGCCACTGACCTCAGCACTACTTTTTGAAGCTTTCTGCCCAGAGAACACGAATAGTGTACTGGGCCGATGTTGACTCGAACAAATTGACTGACTCCATGTTAAGTCTTGATAACACTGAAGATAAACAGCTAATGAATAGTTTTTCATGTGTAGGTATTGTTCTGGTGTAAGTAAGAATTTCAAACACTGACAGAATGTTACAGCCACGCATTGGGTCATGATACAGAGAGACATTTCCTCCTACTCATAACTGATGGCTAACCCCACAATGCATGCATGACTCATATACCCCAACAAGGAGGGTCCCCGTAACATAAACTATTGGTGAACATACCCAGTGTCAGTGCATGCCTAGAGATGGCTGCTGTGGTGGTGCATGCCAATAGAGAGTTCCTGAAGAGGCAGAGGCACAAGGAATGGAGTTCAGTTTCAGTCTGCCCTATACTTTATGCCTTGTATGGTGCCTCTCCACACTATAATCCCAGAGCTCAGGATTGCCATGTGCCCAAGGCCATCTTGGGGTACATAATGAGTTCCATGCATGTCTGGGCTAATGTAAGATCTTACCTCAAAAAAGGAAAAAAATAGGGGAGTGGGGAAATGACAGTGGATAAAAGCCCTTGCTTGCAAAACCTGACAGCCCAGGTTTGACTCCCCAGTGCCCAACTAAACCAGATGCACAAAGTGGCACAAATCTGTGGCATATGTGTGCAGTGGAAGGAGGCCCTGGCTTGTCCATTCTGTCTCTCTTTCTCATAATTTTTTTTTTTTTTTAATGAGAGAAACCTAGATCATTTAAATTATCAGACTTGGTTGTTGATACTTCAAGGTAAACCTGTAAATTTTGTGGTTTAGTATAAAAAAAGCAATGATATTGGATGTTACATTTTCTAAAATAAAATCCAACTATTATTAGAGTTAGAGCTTGTGTTCCCATATATACTTCAGGGTTTGTTTTGATTTTAAAACAAATGTACATCTACAGGTTGGTAGAGGGAAAAAAGAAAGTTCAAGGACTAAGCAGAAAACAAAAGCGTGTGCCAAAGATTATCTTGCTGTCAAGCTGCTTAGAACTCAGGCATAAGGAGTGAGGAATAGCTTAGGGCAATATACATGCTATGCATGTAAAAGATCATGGCTTTCATTTCCCGAAATGTAAACAAAATTATATCTAGAAGACTGGAGAGATCGCTTAGCAGTCAGGGTGCTTGCTTACAAAGCCTAAGGACCCAGATTAAATTCCCCAGTACCCATGTAAGCTATATGCACATGCATTTGTAGTTCTTTTTATTTATTTATTTATTTATTTATTTATTTATTTATTTATTTATTATTTGCAGTGGCTAGAGGACCTAGCACTCCCATTTATTCTCATTTTCTTTCTCTCTTTCTCTTTCTCTCTCTTCCTATTTTCCTTTTACTCTCTCTCAAATCAATAAAACTAAAATATTTTTTAACAAGTGAGTCTATTTTAACTGGAGAAGAGGTGATCTAAAGTCATTCTTCTGGATAATTGTCATAAAATATCATGGAAAACTAACAATTAATTTCTATCAAAATAACTCCAATCCAATATATTTTAGTCAAGTTTATTAATATGTTTTAAAAAAGAAAGCAAAAAAAATGACCAATTCTTTGGAAATTAATGAGTTTGTTGACAACAACTGACTTCAAAATAATTCCAACTCATTTGCTATCCAAATGGCAGGGACAAACTCAAGTATCTTGGTTTTTGAGGATTTGGGAAAACACTTAGGAAAATTGATTTAACTTTTATACTTCCTCTTTCCTTCTCTTGGTCGTTAAAGCATTGAATATTATTGGTAGGTGTCAAATTCTTGGAGAAAATTCATTTTCATTTTATAGGCACATGATTTTTAATCAATTTGAACACAATGGGAATTGCTAAATTTAGAAATAAAAATAACTCCTTCCCATGGAGTGAAACGTCAGTTCTTGTTAGGATTAATAGCTCACCCATGCTTCCCATCCCTTATTCCCTATACAGCTGTCACTCTGTTGAGCTGACTTTGTCACTTGACTCTCATAGCACTCTTCTTTGATTGATATAAGTTTCTTTGGAAACATTCCTTTCAGGTCTACAATGTTCCAAAGGTTAATAGTCCTTTTTAAAAGATCTGATTGGTAAAATCATAAAATGTGAGTATGTTTTCAACAGGTTAAAATATTAAAATCATAAGACAATTATATATTCTTATCATATATGTTACTGATAATACAGATATAAATTTAATCATCTCTGGTGGCTTAAAATATCTTTTTGAATAAGACAATCAATTTAGGAAACAGCTCTTTCAGGATAAAATGGAAATATAAGCACACTTACTACCCTTTTCAGGAATGTCAAAAGTTATTGGCATCAGCTACATGGTATGGTATACTATCCTCCCATGAGTTTATAAAACTTTGCAACAGAAGTAACATGTAAATAAAATCATTTGATATAGTTAAACCATAATCATGAAGGTAAATTTTATGTATACCATTTACTGCATATGTGCTTTTACATACTTAACTCCCCTGTCCTTGTAACCTATCTTCTGTGAAATGACTCATATCTTATAGTTAATTAAATCGGTATAGTTAAATGAGATAATATGTGAATCTGGAATATGGAAAAAACAAACACAGATAGCTATTATGAAATCAGCCATAGTGGCATATTTATGTAGACCTGCACTCCGGAAGCTGAGGGATGTTAGGTTGAGGCCAGGAGCTCAAGGCAAAATTGAACAACATGGAAACACTTTATCTCAGAAAATGAAGAGGGAGAGACATAAAGGGTGGGAGAGAGACAAAGAGAGAACAGAGAAAAGGAGAGAGAAAGAGAGAAAAGACAGAGGCAGAGAAAAATAACAGAAACCTACTTTAAATCATTTATGTTTATCATTAGGTTAGAAAATAAATATTTATGCCACTATATTAATAACATATTTGAACAGTAACTAATTTGGTCAGTTACACTTATAAAGCTGTTTTAGATTCTTAACAAATTCCTATATAAAGAATGACTTGATCTCAATTATATTAGAAAGTTGTACTCACAGACAAGATACAGATTTTCATTAAGGAATGGATATAAGGTCCCATTTATTTAGATACTGTAAAATTGATTAGTTTCTGAAAATATCTTTTTGCAAAAAAAATTAACAATGCAGAACAACACACATTTTAAAAATATCTCTTGGAGCTGGAGAGATAGTTAGAACAGTAAAATACTTGCCTTTCAAGCATGAGGACCTGAGTTTGTTGTCAAGAACTAACAGCAAAGCTGGGTACATTGGAGTACTTGGTAATACCAGCATTGGTGGGGAGGAGACAGGCAGATCTTTATGCTTGCTTACCAGCCAATTTAGCCTTTTTGGTAGAGGCTTTGTCTCAAGAAAATGCACACACACACACACACACACACACACACACACACACACACACACCATAAAATATCTCTACAAAAGTACTGGAGGATAGATGAGTCATGAACCGCTGGACCAAATCTATAAGAAATCCATGACTAGATATGTACTCTTGCCTGATATGTTTTGGATATAAGATGAGTGACCCCCAAAGGTCCATGTACTTATGTGTTAAAGATCTGTTACCTATTGAATCTATTTCCAGATGTTTGTGAGGCTATGGAAACCTCAGCAGGTCATGCCTAGCTGGAGGATGTAGGTCCCAAAGGGTGCATCCTTGGAATCTGTCTAAGACACACCCATCCACTCTCCATTTCCTATCCATCATGAAGGGAGCAGTTTATGCCACAGACTCCTGCCCCCATGGTGTTCTGCCTCAGCATGGGCCACAGCAGCAGAGTCAAGAAACAGAGACTGAGTCCTCTGAAAACAAGACCAAAAAGAAGTTTGCCCTCCTTTAAGTTCTCACAATTTATTTTGATCACAGTAGTGGGATTATAGCACATGCCCAAAGGGCATTGAGTAATCTAAGAAGATTATGAGAGATGAGAACAAAGTCAGAGTGCTTGATCTTCAAAGGTGGGAAATCAATTGCAGATCCTCCTCATTAAGCTGAGATCTCAAAGTTATACACTGTTTCATCCCATTTTTCAGCACTATGAAAGAGCACAAGAGATGACATTATTTACAAAAACAATACAAGTTTGCTTTGGCTCATAGTTCTGGAGTTTTGGAAGTACAAATTCATGTCATGAGGATCTACTTGGTTTCTAGTGAGGGCCTCATGCTATGTCCTCCTGTGGCAGAAAGTAGAAGGATGAGTGGACATTTGCAGAAGGGGGGAAACAGGAGGGGCATCCTTGTTTTACCCCAGCTTCCTTTGAAGGTAACTAAGCCAGGGGTGTGAGGATACAATTCACAATCTCAAAATGGCCTTAATCCTTTCATAAGGATGGGGTGGCCTCATGAGTCAAACATTTCTTAAAAGCCCAACAACTTCTCAACACTATTACATAGAGGAACAGATCTCCATGTGAGTTTTAGTAGGGACCAGCCATATTGGAATTATAGCATGTGCTTAAAGAATGTGTGAACAGAGCAGATAACAAGAGAGTCTTTGTGGATTTGCCTGACAACCCAGAATGTGTGTTCCCACTATCTTCAAATTATGAACTTTACTTGGAATTCTCAGACTGTCTCCAGAAGCCAATCCAAATTCTCTTGAAGGCAATTTCACTTGGTTGTGAAAAAGTATCACAAACGTGCTTAAATCAATGAGTATGTCCTTCTAAAGCAGGTGAGGAAAAAAATTAACCAAAATGCCATGAGCAAGAAACAACAGTACAAAAAGAAACAGGGTAAAATAAATAACATGATAGGTTTAAAATAAAATGATGGGCTGGAGAGATGGCTTAGCGGTTAAGCACTCGCCTGTGAAGCCTAAGGACCCCGGTTCGAGGCTCGGTTCCCTAGGTCCCACGTTAGCCAGATGCACAAGGGGGCGCACGTGTCTGGAGTTCGTTTGCAGAGGCTGGAAGCCCTGGCGTGCCCATTCTCTCTCTCCCCCTCTATCTGTCTTTCTCTCTGTGTCTGTCGTTCTCAAATAAATAAATTTAAAAAAAAATAAAAAATAAATTTATTTATTTATTTGAGTTAAAAAAAAATAAAAAAAAATTATTTATTTATTTGAGTTTAAAAAAATAAAAAAGTTATTTATTTATTTGAGTTTAAAAAAATAAAAAAACTTATTTATTTATTTGAGTTTAAAAAAATATAAAAAAATTATTTATTTATTTGAGAGTGACAGACACAGAGAGAAAGACAGATAAAGGGAGAGAGAGAATGGGCACGCCAGGGCTTCCAGCCTCTGCAAACGAACTCCAGACACGTGCGCCCCCTTGTGCATCTGGCTAACGTGGGACCTGGGGAACCGAGCCTCGAACCGGGGTCCTTAGGCTTCACAGGCGAGTGCTTAACCACTAAGCCATCTCTCCAGCCCAATAAATAAATTTTTAAAAAAATAAAATAAAATGATTATTATAACAAAAATAGTCATACCCTGAAAGATGTAAAACCTTTTAAGGGTAGTTTTAAAATTAGGACAGAAAATTTAAAATATAGCAGAGATATATTTAAAAATACATGAAGTTGTCTTTCTGGAAAGAAATATCACATAAGTGATAAAAACATCAGAATGGCATGATTGAAGAGTTTGTGTGAGCCCAGAGAAATGACCTGAAATTGGTGAGTGTGAAGGCCACACACAGGATGTAAGGCAGAGAAGGTTAAAAGAAATAGAGGGAAGTGCAATAAATTTCAACATACATTTAATTGGTTCCTGAGAGTGTAAGGATAGAAGGGAAGAGTGGAAACTTTAGCAGCATTAAAGCTGAGGTTTTACAGAAACAATGAAATATGCTCACCTACACATTCAAGAGTTCAGTGAACTCTAAGGGGGATAAATAAGGAAATATCCACACTGAAATACTTCACAGGGCACATCAGTCCCACTCCCAACAGCAGAAGGAAGAATTTTGGAACCACCATAATGGAAAAGGAAGGTTCCTTTCTTCTCAGTGACAGTGGGTGGCCAGCTTGTTTCCTGGCAGCCATAGCATTGTCCAAAGGACACTTTCCCCTAGAGTTTCGTGCCTTTGAAACGAAGCTCAACAAAAAGGAAACGTGGAGAAACAGGAGCGGAGAGCAGTGAAAAGCACTGGTTCAGGAGGATGCTCACTGCAGGTAGAAGGTCAGTGAGCTCAGATGAAAATAAAAACAATGCAAAAAAGAGAAGTTGATAGGAATCAATACAAATCACTGTTGCATCATGAGTGACATTTTATACATTTTTAGCTGAGCACTTTCTTTTGTAGTGGAAAGCTGTCCTGATTATGGTAAGATCTTTAGCAATATGCTTCTTTTCTACTCATTACCTGCAAATATAATCTCACAGCCCTGGGCCCTATTGTGACTTCTAATAAAATATAATATAATAAAATATAATTAAATAAAATATGTCTAATAAGTCACTAAATGTCCCCTGGGGAGCAGCATTAAGAACTATTACTCTGAATTTGAGAATTGTAGTGTAAATGAATACTTGTTTATAACATAAAAGTACCTTGTAGCACTTAAAGTTCCAGAGCTCTCTGCTCCCATTCTCTTTTCTTCCTCCTCCTAGCTGGGCATTCTCAGACTGGGTCTGGGATTCTGCAACCATGGCCAGCCATAACAATTGATAGTATCTCTGGGCTGAGAAGGGGAATTATCTCCTTCCCCAGCCTCTTTTCAGCATATCTCCCAAAGCCCCTCCTCACAGGGAAATTTCCCTCCTCCACGTCCTGAAACCCTTAAAACTCTCACTTGAACCTCATGAGATGGCTAATCTTTTTTTTTTTTTTCTCAGCTTATCCTTTCTTTCTTTCTCTTTCTCTCTCTCTTTCTTAATTCCTTCCTTCATTTCTTTCTTTCCCCCTCCTTCTCCCCTCCCTCCCTCCCTCCCTCCCTCCCTCCCTCCCTCCCTCCCTCCCTCCCTCCCTCCCTCCCTCCCTCCCTCCCTCCCTCCCTCCCTCCCTCCTTTCTTTCTTTCTTTCTTTCTTTCTTTCTTTCTTTCTTTCTTTCTTTCTTTCTTTCTTTCTTTCGTACATACTCAGTGTGTAAACAGCCATGTTGGTACCATTGTTAGCCTCCTCTCTGTCCTCCCCACTCTGTAGGTTTATCTTGAAACCAGAAACTGACAGTAGCAAGAATATATTCAATAAAAATTCCTTTCCCAGCGCTCTGTGTGGTAGTGAAAGCAGAGGTAGGAGGATCTCTATGAGTTTGAGGCCAGCCTGGAAGTACACAGAATGAGATCCAGGTCAGCCTTGGCTACATTGAGACCCTACCTCAAACAAAAAGCAAAACAAATGAAACACAACAAAATCCCCTTCCCCATATCAACAATATATTACTCAGAATAAGGGAAAGAATTTAATAGAACAAAGGGAAAAATGGAAATGACCCAAAGGAAAAGAAGGAAGGAGAGAAAAGTAAACAAAGTACATAGAAGAGAAAATAGGAAGATGATCATTAGGAGGCATGTAAAACTCAAGCTGACTCACTCGGTCATTGCAGTAAAGGCATGGAACAACAAATGAGCATGCAACAGGCAGCTTAGGTAATAGAATAAAAATCTAGCTACATGTCACTAATGACAAACAAATCTAAAACCAGAGGACATAACATTATCGAGGTGAAAAAAAAATAAAGAAAACATAGGCTCTTGAGCGAATGCAGTGAGACTATTATTATCAGATAAAATACACTTTAATCATAGAGGCTTAATACACAATCTGTGCTGATTTATCAAGTTGTAATGCAATGAAATCAGCCTTTTCTTTTTCCGGTCTTTCCTGCATGTTATACATTTGGACTTCTGCGTGAAAACCCGGAGGAGGAGCTCTGCGGAAGGACTGCCAGGACTGTATGACAGCCAGGGGACATGGAGAAACATGGGCGAGTGCGCTCTCCACTCAACCTCTTTGGCTTTCACATTAGTGATGGAAATAAAAATGTTACACAGCAGATTAAAAGTCTTTTAATGTATACAGAATAATTGAACTAATTTATAAAACTTGGTTAAATAGCTTTTCATCATTCTGTAATTCTCTCTCTCTTGCCATGAGGACTAGTATATGGAGATATTTGGTACTCCCTTAGAAAGAAATCTGAGTCCGTTTTAAAAATTGTTTAGCATAACCCCACAGAATCATCTGCTTAATTTTGTTTATTTTGGCCAAGATGCAGCCACAGATGTTCATTATTACAGAATAAAAACACACGAGTACTGCCATAGATGGCTCAGAATGGATTTCAGGAACAACGCATGAAGCAAGGAATCCCAGTGGCTTTTTTACAAATGAGTTTATATGTAACATGGCCATGGATTGGCAAGCATGTATTAGAAAGGGTCTGGTTTCCATTTAGAACACTGAGGTAAATTCACTTCACCCTAAGAGAAATTGTTGAGATAACTGACCAAATGGTTAATGGAAGGATGATGGAATTGCACGACGGTGAAAAGGCCTTCAAAGGGATGTTTTGGAGGATCTGGGGAAGTTAAAATTCCCAGCTGGCTCTTCATCACTTTCCCAAGCCAGTGTACCTTCACTGCAACCTGGGTATGCTGGAACGTGAGGTTATGGTCTGTCTTTTTCCTGACCTTGTCAACTTTGGGGCCAAGACAATAAACAGCCAAGAGCTCTCAGGAAGGACCATGTTTTAAAAATTCTATAAATAGACTATGGTCAATTATTAAGCTCTCCAGTCTTTCTAGTAAGTGGAGAATGAAACTACTAACCTAACAAGCTAATTCCATTGCAGTTCTGAATCCTCTAAAATTTGGATCAACTTCCTTCCTTATATTCCTTATTAAAAAGCTTTCTGGTCTTTACCCTGTATAACTGAAAGTGCATGTTTTCCTTTTATATCTTCACAATAAAAACTGTGTACATGCGTAGCATCCAAACTTAATGAATGCACCACAGTGAGTTCCTTACACATAAATTTAGTTTTAATGAAGACAGAATGTTAAGCATTTTGGCCACTCACATTATTTATCCTGTTAAGTTAGCCTTGCTAAAATGCATGGTGTAGTCCATGCTCTTCTTATTGTGACATTAGCTGTTTAATCCCTGCAGAGATTTGTCGTTACTGTGTGGATCTCCAAAGCCCTTCGTATCTTCCAACCTCAGCTCTTCAACTATCAGCTCAATGTCTTGTAAAAAAAAAAAAAAAAAACCTGATCAGAATTTAGGAACAGCATATATCTTATTCAAAGACAGTCATCCACAAATAATAAATACTAAAACAACAATGTCTTTGTTTTAGACATATTTATTTCTTCCTTAGGAAGACTTGTGAAAGCATTTGTTAGACAGAACTTTTCATTGAATAAGGTTCACAGTAACTGAATAAGACAATCACTGTTGTAAGAGGCACCCTGCCAGGACATATTACACTTGTTATATGGAACTAGCTATTATAATTGTTTCCATTGAAAGGAATTCTTTCTCTAGGTACAAAAAAATAAACATGTTTATGCTCAAAAGAATATCCACTGTCTTCATTTCTGAGTAGGTTCCACATTTATTTACCCCTTCCAATGTATCGTTCTGTTGTCAGTTCTCATATTAATCCTACACCTAATATTGTATTTTCTCTCTCATAACCAATGTATTCTATTTTTCTCTGAAATGCATTTTCAGAAACTCTGATTACTACTGACCTAACTATGTTGTTTCCACATTACCTAAAAAGCATATTTATACTTTTGTATTTTAAAAGTTAAATATGCTGGGGCCATGGGTATAGCTCCATGATAGAAACCTTGCCTGGTATGTGCAAGGATAAGAGTTCAATTCCCAGTCCCTTAACAATTTTTAAAAAACTGTCCTGATATTGTGTACCCATTTGTTTCATTCTGGCATATGTATAACGTATTAGTTACTTTTCTTGTCACTATAACAAAATATCTGAGGGAGGAGGGGTTTATTTTGAGTGACAGATCAGGGGATAAATACCATCATGGCAAGGAAGGCTCAGCAGCAGGAGCATGAAGTGGCTGGAAGTCAGGAAGCAGAGGGATGTATACTGGTCCTCAGTTAACTTTCTCCTTTTTACTCAGCTTGGGAACCTAGCCCATGCAAATAGTGCCATCTACATTTGGATAAGACTTTCTACCTATTAACCACATCTAGAAACTCCCTCACAGACATGCCCTAGATATTTACGTCCGTGTCGTTCCATTTCATATTATTTTTTAATTGTGTATGTATGTGAGAGAGGGTGACTGATAAAAAATAGACACATACATGGTGGGGGAGGGAGGGAGGGCATGGGTACATCAGGACCTCCAGCCACTGTGAACAGACTCCAGACACATCCCTTCATGCATCGGGCTTTATGTGGGTACTAGGGAATTAAACCAGGGCTATTAGGCTTTGCAAGCGAGTTCATTTAACTGCTTAGCCATCTCTCCAGGCCCTCATGGTATTTCTTCATCAATAAAGCTGACAGTCAAAATTAACCATAACATAAAATTTATTGTGTAATGTTCTCATATTTATGTTGACATTAGTGTAGGCAGGGGCAGTCAACAAGAATATGAACAGTACATATATCAAAATGTTTGGCAGAAGACATTTTAATGATCAGATTTTAGAGATCTGAGACTCAGAGACTATATCCCGCATCAAGATCCCTTAAGTCCCTATATTTAAATAATAAAACTGGAAGAAACTTGTGGAAAGAAGGTAGAAATAGGTTATGGATTGCATTTGCAGTATATTTTTTTCTCTTTCTTTCTTTTTAATTTAATTCAATTTTATTACTATTACTAAAATTTTGTGTTTTTGAGGTAATCTCTTGCTCTAGACCAGACTAAGCTAGAATTCAGTATGTAGACTCAGGGTGGCCTTGAATTCATAGTGATCCTCCAACCTCTGCCTTCTGAGTGCTGAAATTAAAGATGTGCACCACCATACCTGGCACAGTATATTTTTTCTTTAGATTTTAAAAAGTGATCTGATTTTCTGCTAACTCAATAGGTGCTTTGTGTTAGGCACTGCTGTTGGTGATGTAAATACAGACTCAGCCTCCAGTGGTTGATAGCTCAGAGTGAAAAGTCAGCTGTGTTCTGTTAGGTTAATCTTACATATGTGTGTCCAGAACTTAAACTTGACGAAAACAGAAACTCCTATGTTTTATTTTTCGCTGATGACTTTAAGTATCTATAAATAAGCCAGCACACTTTTGAGTGATAGAACAAAGCTATACATAATCCATATTTTTGTTGTTGCTTTGTGTGTGTGTGTGTGTGTGTTTTGAGGTACGGTCTCCCTCTAGCCCAGGCTGACCTGGAATTCACTATGTAGTCTCAACATAGGGACAAACATAGGAGGCAAAAGAGGGAGCTTAAAACTTTCCCCCAACTTCTTTTTCCCCAGCTACTTTCTTCTCAGGGAAAAATTAAAAAAAAAAAAACATGAATCCATTGTATAAAAAATAAAAATCATAACAATGAGTCAAATGAAAATATAGATGACAAGTGCAGGGCATGTTTGAGTCTCAGGGTGGCCTCGAACTCATGGTCATCCTCCTATCTCTGCCTCCCGAGTGCTGTGATTAAAGGCGTGCACTATCATGCCTGGATCCATAATCCATATTATCCATTTCACCCCATAGATTTTATTACAATGCACACATTCTTGAGTTTATTTTCAGAAGCAGTGAGGGTAGTGTTCCTTCAGGAAGGGGTCTCTAGTGAAAGTTTGAGGATTTTGTTGTTTTTCTTCTTAGGCTTTTGAAACACTTTAGTGTGCATTTTTGTATACAATGCTACAGGATTACAAACCCTGGGAATAAAAATATACCTGAGTGTATAGATGAGATTTTTACTTGATTGATATTTGAAATTAAAGCCGGTACAGCTATGCCCCTCTTTTTCACACTTCAAGAGCAAATGTAGACTTGAAAATTAGTCACGCAGGACAGCACATCTGTGTAGCGTGCCGAAGGGAGGAGGCGCCAGAGACTCAGAACATGCCCTGGAGTATGTCAGTGTGTCTCCACAGCACAGGACTGGGCTAAATGAAAACATTCCATATGACAATTATTCTGGGCCATATCCATAATAAGTGTGGGACAAACATAGGAGGCAAAAGAGGGAGCCTAAAACTTTCCCCCAACTTCTTTTTCCCCAGCTACTTTCTTTTCTGGGAAAAATAAAAACATGAATCCATTGTCTACAAAGTAAAAATCATAACAATGAGTCAAATAAAAATATAGATGACAAGTGCAGGGCATATTTGAGCACTTGCATTATATTCAAATAGTATAAGCAATCGATTTGCAATAGTGCATGCTAACAAGTTCAAAAATAAAATCCAAAGCAGACTACACACACACACACACACACACACACACACACACACACACACACTCATCTAAAACAAAGGCTTCTTAAATGACATAAAATCTTCAGAGATATATTAGAAATACTTTTATGTTAGGAGGTAAAAGTGAGTCTGTTAACACCATTAATGAGGATTAAGATCTAAAAATAGTATGTGAATGATAATTATCTGGCTGCATGCACTTTTCCCAAAATGTTGACTACTTAGCCATAAATACTGCTCATCACTGGAGCTTTTCTCTGCTGCATTAAAGAATCTTCTGAAGTTATGAGACATGTCACTATATGCTGTAAATATTGAATTAATCCAATGAGAAATTCATTTCATTGAGCTCTAACCAATCTCTGATTTTCCACACATAGTGGTTCCAGATTTTTCCAATTTTCTCAGACTGATCTTAAAATTTAAAAATATGATTTCTGGGCTGGAGAGATGGCTTAGCAGTTAAGCCCTTGCCTGTGAAGCCTAAGGACCCTAATTCAAGGCTCGATTCCCCAGGACCCACGTTAGCCAGATGCACAAGAGGGCACATCTGGAGTTTGTTTGCAGTGGCTGGAGGCCCTGGCGCACCCATTCTCTCTCTCTCCCTCTCTGCCTCTTTCTCTTTCTCTCTCTGTCCTTCTCAAATAAATAAATAAAAATAAACAAAAAATATGATTTCTGTTTCTATAAGAAATTTGTGGGCTGGAGAGATGGCTTAGCGGTTAAGCGCTTGCCTGTGAAGCCTAAGTACCCTGGTTCGAGGCTTGATTCCCCAGGACCCACATTAGCCAGTTGCACAAGGGGGCACATGAGTCTGGAGTACGTTTGCAGTGGCTGGATGCCCTGGCCCGCCCATTCTCTCTATGTGCCTCTTTCTCTGTCACTTTTGAGTAAATAAAAAAAAATTAAAAAAATATTAAAAAAAAAAAAGAAATTTGTTATCCATTTTTCACACACAACACACAGTGAGATAGTTTTGCAACAAAAGAAAGGAGCTATGGAACCCTATTTTCTGTTAATACTCTGAACAATTAACCATTCAAAACATGTTTCTACTAGTGAGTGAGAAAATGAAACCAGTCTTCATATCTGACCTATCAGAATTGCTTTATTGAAATGCAAAGCCTGTAATGACTTTATGCTTCTGTTAGTCTCCATAAAACTTGTGGATGTGAACTGAACAGACTTAAATGTGAATACCAGACTTAGTAGGAAATGCAGAACATCCAATTAATTTTAAGTGTCATGCTGATGACGAACACTGTTTTAGAAACATAATCCCAAGTATGTGCAATAACCTAAGTATTGTTAAAGTCATACTTATATTAAAACATATTCTGTGTTTATCAGACATCCCCATTTAGCTAGATTCTGTAGCAAAATAAACTGTTCCCAATTATATTGATAAGATTATCCATCTGCAAGAGGAACAAAATGTACCATGCATGAGAGGGATAAATTAGGCCATTGAGCACATTTTCAAGGGAATCAGTTTACTTGGCTATGGATTTACGTGTGCTACATATCCCAATGAACACAGTGTCCAATGGTTAAAAAAAAATAAATTAAAAAAACTTATTTAATTCAACAAACATTTTTGTGTGGCTAAAGTTTGACAAAAACCATAAAAGCAACCTGTGCCTTACCCCCTGCCCCTTTTTGTTTTTCGAGGTAGGGTTTCTCTCTAGCCCAGGATGACCTGGAATTCACTATAGAGTCACAGGATGGCCTCGAACTCACGGCAGTCCTCCTACCTCTGCCTCCCGAGTGCTGGGATTAAAGTCATGTGCCACCACTCCTGGCAGCCAATGCTTTTTATCTTATGAAACAAATAAAACATAAAATGAAAACTTAATGCTTGCATGTATCCCATAAACTGGAAATAGTATGACATTCACACATACCTATTCGTAAATTAGCACATTTCCTTCCTTCATTTGTCTTGAGTACTTTTGACTACAGAAGTCACCCTGTTATTAGCTTCCATTTGTAAAGAGTGATTTGATATTTTCATATCTTAACCATGCATTTTTTTTCACTTGCTGTCTCTCAAGAACTCGCAGAAAGTCTAAAGCATTATCCATTTCCTATTCATCATCTTTCTTATATGATTTTAATCTGATTTTTACAGTCTTTCAAATGAATTTCAACTTTGTTTTTTTTTTTTTTCGGTTTTTTGAGGTAGGGTCTCACTCTAGCCCAGGCTGACCTGGAATTCACTATGGAATCTCAGGGTGGCCTCGAACTCACAGCAATCCTCCTACCTCTGCCTCCCGAGTGTTGGGATTAAAGGCATGCACCACCATGCCCAGCTTTGAATTTCAACTATCTTAATTAATTTGTTTTAAAAAATAATCCGATATTTAAGTTATCAAATAAAGAATAACCTCGAAATATAAATAAATTGGCTTGAAATTTTTCTTAGAAAATTTCAAAGTAATTGACAAGTCAGTTCATATCTATAATTATTTCTGGAAGATTGCAAATCAGTGATAGACAATCAAAGGTGATTTTCCTCATATTATTTATCTTCGCCCTTTAGATTTAGGTAGAAGTACATACATTCTTTGTAGTTGGACTTGTAGATTTTTCTGGAAGCAGGTACAAATAATTATACCTGTTAGATAAAGTTGCTTGTTTTTAATCTTGATGACCTCAACACTGGCTTACATACCTACCAAAAACTTGGTCTTCACTAAATTGTTCAGAAATGACACCAACAAATATACTGTATTTAGAATAAATGATGTAAGAAAGCTTTTGTTCAAAACATGTTATGTCAATGATTTTTTCTAAAAATCACAATGTGCATATGTATATTTCCTATGTGCACTTATCATCATGCCTTCCTTTATCTATTTTGACATGCTGCTATTTTGCTCTATCCAATATTCTATTACCCAAATTGGTGTATAGCAATAGAATAAAAACTAAACTTCAAGGCATTACATTTCATAAATCACTAATTTAATTTATTTTTTGAAGAGTATCACATGTTGATTAAGGCTGATTCAGAAAGAAACTTGAAATTTGAAGAGCTATTTAGGGAGAGATTTTGACCTTAAACACAAGGGAACAGTGATAAATTCTTTCCGGGGTATTGAGTAATGTGGCACCTAAACAACATAATGAGTGTATGGACATTTATAGAGATCTCACTGAGAGCCAAGATGTCTTAATTCAGTCCTTGGTATCTCATTGCACACAAACGTCATAAGAAAGACTCCTAGAAATGCAGCCAGTCACAGGAGGCACTACTCTTTCCTATTTAGTGCCTTCCTACAGCATCCGGACACATGCGCGCTGGTATTCTCAGCATGTTTCCTTTATTATTTATATACTCCATATTTTGTCCAAACATCTTTCTCTTGTTTTCTTCTCATTCATACCTTTCAATATTCAAATGAAATAGAACAGGTGAGGTATTTGTACCCATTTCCCTGCTCATAATAAGGGTTCTTACACGACAGTAACTGACTCCCTAACTCCTTCCCATCTTATGGAATGTATTCATTCATTCTTAAAATATTTTCAGACAATGGGAGGAGCACAGCGGAAGAAACAAGCATATTAATTTTTCCTCAATGTTGATCACATGGCTGCCCAGTGGTTTTTGCTTGTAAAAATCCTACTTAAAGGGCTAGAGGGATGGTTTAGCAGTTAAGGCATTTGCCTGCAAAGCCAAAGGACCCAGGTTTGATTCCCCAGGACCCATGTTTGCCAGATGCACAAGGGGACACACACATCTGGAGTTTGTTTGCAGTGGCTAGAGGCTCGGGTTCACCCATTCTCTCTCACCCTCCCTCTTTCTGTCAAATAAATAAATAAAATAAAATAAAAAAAAATCCTACTTAAAGAATAAAAACTGAAGCACATATAACTAAGAGTTTATGAGAATCATTAATATGCTTAACTGTTTCAGTTACAAGATTTAACAAAAATGGCTCAGAAGACTGAGAAATTACTTTTGAATTTTGTTTAGAAATTTATTTGCCAATTATTCATATTGCATGCTATTTTTGATGGAATACTGTTAGTGTCAAAACATTTAAGTGAAAAAAATCCAATTATTTTGATGGTAGATGTATCTTAATAATTTTGAAGAGCTTTCAAATTTTAATCTTCTTGAATGCAAATAAGTATCACATACAATACAATTATTCTTATTTTTTCTTTTCTTTTTTTTTTTTTTTGAGGTCTCACTCTGGTCCAGGCTGACCTGTAATTAACTATTCTCAGGGTGGCCTCAAACTTAACGGCGATCCTCCTACCTCTGCCTCCCAAGTGCTGGGATTAAAGGCGTGCACCACCACTCCCGGCTAATACAAATTTATTCTTAACATATTGACCTCATGGATTAGATATTGCTTTTATATTGAGATAGAGTACATTTCAATTTAGCACATAGACAAACTACTTTGGAAAAGTTCTTTGAACTTACGTATCCACAAGAGTACTCTATGATATTGAATAATTACTCAAAAAAAGTTTATAATGAAATTGCATTGGAATTTGTTCAGAATTTAGTAAGATGTGCACTCATGGTGAGAGTATCAAATTTGCTCCAGTTTACAGGTAGGCCTAAATTTCAGTTTCCCAGAGAGGCGGGCAAGACTTCTGGGAAAAACCATGAACAAGAGGCTGTTGATCAACAGCCACCCTGACATGTGCCAGGGAAGATAGCAGCCCAGGGGCCTCAGTCAGCTTCTGCAATACCTCTGGATTCTGACCAAAAAACGGCCTTGACCAAGATAGTGAGCTCCAGGGATGAGTCAGTTCCTGCAAAGTCTCTAAAACTTATCTAAACACATCGAAGGATGGTAAAATTTGGGCCACGGCCAATAAAAAGTATACAAATGTAACCCCTGCTGGCTTAGTCAATCACATTAGAAGATGACCTAACCCTACTAAAATTTACCTAGCTGTGCTTAAAAGGGGCCTGCATGCTCCTCTCAGGGTCGCCATTTTGTATGAATGGTTGACCCCCATATGCTGGTTGATTCTGCTAAAGAAATGCTCTTTGCTTTTACATGCTTTTCGAGTCCAGAGTGTTTTTTCAGCGATTCTTGGACCTTTAGAATGGCACTTTTGCAAGTAAGATATGAAGCCACATATACGAATCAAATAACATGCATAATTAAATCATATTTGTTAGTCTTCAATTCTGTTATCTTGTTTTATTTATATTTCAACATAGTATCAATTATATATCCATGTTCACTGAAATTATTCATGTTTCAACATATTACTATTATATGTGGGTTTTTTTTTACTGTTTTCTTTCTTTTTTTTTTTTTAAATTAGTTTTGTCAGTGAATGCAGTCAAGTTGGTGCCATTGTTAGCCTCCTCCCTGTCCTCCCCCCTCCCTGGGCCCTCCTTGTTAGAGTATATGGGCCATGCATTGTGGGGCTAGCCATCAGTTATGGGTAGTAGGAAATGTCTCTGTGTATCATGACCCAATGTATGGCTCTGATATTCTTTCTTCCTCCTCTTCTGCAAATTTCCCTGAGCCATGTTCATTTTAGGTCTGCTTCAGTGATGAGGTAACTATTAATTACATAAAATAATACAAAATTAGTTCTTAAGTTATAAGGAATTACTAGTCTACATATTTTAAAATGTTTCTGATAATAAAACATAGTGTTATTTTTATTATAACAATGGTTGTTTTAGGCCACACTTTCCCACATATATCTAAGGTATATAATCTTCATTAAGGTAGACATTCACGTTCATGGAAAACACTGACACTTTTAGAAGTTGGAAGATTTAGAAATATTGCCAATCAATTAAAATACTATTCCTTATAATTTTTAGCCTTGTTTGCAATTAAGAGATATTAAATGAGATTTTTATTGCATGCTCTCAAGCTTTTGTCATATTTAAACTATCCATGTACAAATTAGCTAATATGATTACAATAGAAACTAGGAATAAGAAATGGTGCTTAGGAAAAATAATTATTTTGGGAGCTATAGCACAAATGAAGATAGCAGAATGCAGACAAATTCCAAAAGCAAGAAGAGAGGAGCACACACTCATTAGGTAGAATCCATCAGGGAGATGAACTGAAATTTTTAAAATCATGCGTCAGAAAATAAAATGCTATTTTCCAAGAATAAATACTTGCTACCTTGAGTACTTATTACCCCACCACACAGTATTTTTATATGTATAGTCATATATGTATGTATATATATAGCACTTTTCATATATCCAGCCATTTCATATATTAATATATGTAGATCTTTATTTAATATCTATCTATCTATCTATCATCTATCTAGCTATCATCTGTCTATCACCTAATCTATATGTCTATTTTTGAAGTCTAATGAAATAGTTGTCAAAAATGTAGTTTATTAATATTGACTCATTAGGATGAGTTCAGAAGTTGTGAGTACAGGGTGTACGCTGGAGAAATGTTTCTAGATGAGAGTTCTTTCTCATTAACTCAATGTGGTGGTTTTAATGGATGTTCCCTCTAGTAGCTTCAGGAGTTTTATTCAGTTTGTAATTTAGACTTCCAGACTCCTCGCTAGAAGTGGTGTCACCTTGGATAAATCCTAGGATCTATCCCTAAGGGCTGTTTGGGGAATTTCGGTCTAAAGATATGCAAAGTGCTTAAGTTCTGCCTGGAGTTCCTGAAGTGTGGTTGCTTCCTCTCTCTCTTTTTCTCTCTCTCTCTCTGCGTGGACTTGTGAAAGGGGCCCAATTTCTTGTGTCATTATGGAATTCTTGTTGTATGTGTAAGCTTTCTCCATAACTGAGCCTGATATGGAAGTTCATCTCAGCAAGTAAAACTGTATGCTATACCCTATGTCTACAAAATGTAATTCGACTAAGTAGAACAAACTTAAGCCTTTTTGCTTATCATTGTATTCATTTATTTTTGTTGTGGTAAGAGTACAACCAAAGTTTAATATCATCAGGAGTCATTGATTTTGATTTCCATCTTAGCTGAGTTTTTGAAATAATAGATACTTAATGTAGAGTATTGTAGTTGTATAGAAAAGCATAAAAAATAAAAAGGCCACTTATGATCATACTATGCAACTATGATAATAAGTATTCAACTTAACCCTTCATTTGTGTGTTTATATGTCCATTTGTGTATGCATGTTTACGGGTGCTTTTGTTTTAGGAAAACACCATTATCCTATGTGGGCAGAGCTGTTCTATTGTGGAAGCTTTGGTGTGGTGTAAGAATACATTCCAGTAGTGTGTGGTGTTTACATGCTCAGGCATTGGCTCTCAGTGGAATGGAAGGGAGCTTTGCTGGGGATCCTTGCTAACTGTAACATCCTGAATCTGAAAGTGTCTCTTATGCTTCAGACTTTCTGAGGAACTGTGAGAATAAGAGAGACATCTATTTTAGAGGTTTAAAGTGGTGATCCATGTGAAAAGTTTGGTTCAGGACACATTCCATTTATTTTTGAGTAGCAGTTTGTTATGTCATTTCATTGGCACATGCTTTACTTAAACAAATATTTCCTAAAAATTGGAGAGACATACATAAATGTTGATTTATTAAATTTCAAGACTGTGGTCCTTCCATTTTCATTGTGGTCCTCTGCAAATCAATTAATTTATAAAGGTAACTACCAACCAAAATAAGAAATGGCTTATGGAAAGCTTCAAACAATGCATTTGTACTGCAAAGTACTGACTTTCTTCTATGTTACACCTAATTTTTTATATAAAAATGTTGCCCATTGTGATATAAGAGAATGTACTTTAAGTATTTATGATTCAAATCTCCAGAACGTAACTAAGGATTCCAACTGGTTACCAAACTTGAGTTGAAAGAAAATTTAACAAGTTAATGAGGCATATGACATTGTTTAAAATTGTCATTCCTCGTCTACCATGTTGGTTAATATTTTACTGTCTCCCATGTTTTTCCTGTTCATGCTTACTGAATCCCTTAAATCCCATGACTGAGAGGAATTAATTAACTGAATTACTATTTGTAAGCATGTCATTTCTTGGAATTAATGTTTCTATAATAAAATCTATGTTATCTGTAACATTGACTAATATTACTGGACAAGGCTGAATCATTCAATTTAGTTAATTTTTAAATGTCTCAATCAGGTATTATAGATGAGGGAACTTCAAGACTTCTCAAAGGTTAAATGGTGAAATTCCCATGGTAAGTTACAGATTGAGTTTGCAAGTATCACACAAGGCTTAACAGTTGCTTCCTCCACTAGAAGACCATGGTTGAGTATGTAGTTTTCAAAGATATCTTTCTCTGTCCATTGACCTATCCATCTGAGTTTCTTTAGTCTTGTGGGGTCATTGCCTGTTTCAGGCATACCTATTCTCAAGTATGAATATAGAATATAGAATATAGAATAAGAAAGATCAATAAGCATCATGATACTGTGGAAAGCTTTCAGAATCAGTCCTATTGTTTTGTAAAATGCTTCTAAAAGTTATTGTTTAAAAGTGTCTAGGATATTAATATTCTCATGGAAGTATCTAAAAAGCTAATGTGAGATTATCATTATCAAAAGGTCAAGAATCTCTGAAGAAGTCATAAGCAGAGAAGGGATGCCAATAATAAAGGAATTGATTTTAGGATGTACCTGTATTCCTCTGGTAGACTAATAATATTGTAAATTAAACATTTCATGAGCACTGATATATTTTTTTTTCTGAATATGTTGCCTTGTCTATAGTATTAGCATACTGAGTGTTTGTTAACTAAACAACCAAGAATATAAATTATTAGCTGGGCATGGTGGCACACACCTTTAATCCCAGCACTTGGGAGGCAGAGGTAGGAGGATTGCTATGAGTTCGAGGCCACCCTGAGCCTCCATAGTGAATTCCAGGTCAGCCTGGGCTAGAGTGAGACCCTACCTCGAAAAATCAAAAAACAAACAAACAAAACAACAACAACAACAAGAAGAATATAAATTATTAATCCACCTTTCTACTTGAAGAATGAGTCATTTTGATAGCTTAAAAATGATTATCAAATTAAATTTAGTGCCAGGGATCTCACCATTACTTATTTTACCTATTTGGATACTATTTCTATATACTATTGACTAGTATTTCCTTCATTTGGATACCAGGTCTCACTTATTATCTGGAAGCCTTGGAAAGGTAGTTTAGTTGACTTTTGAGTCAATTTCATCTTTTATGTATATTTATTGTAATATGACTCTATTATTCATGGTTCTGTAGAGGAACACGACAGAGTGAATGAATTGTATTAAAAAGGGGTGCAGTGTGAGAGGGGGATAGAGTTAGGGTGACTGGACCCCTGAAGGTGAAAAGTGCAGGGAACTTTGCACTTGCTAGAAATCCAAGATGATCTGACTTCTTATCTCTTGCCTGGTGCCCTAGACGTAAGGACCCCTCTTGAGAGAGAGGTCTTTCATAGGATTTTAACACTGTGGTTGGTCAAGTTCACTCCATGGAACTTGTTGCCAGAGCTAATGTCTTCCTGAAATCGCCCCTAACCCTAACCAACCAACTGGACTTCTGTTTCACCTGAGCCAGAAGATGGCCACCAGTCTAAGGTTATGAATACCTTTGCCAGGGCAGAGTAGGCTCTCTGATCACTTGGGAACTTTCAGCTGTGTGTAAGCTTTTCCCTTTCTAGGTCCCCTAGCCCTTACTTTCTGCATGGGCTCTTCATCCCATCCAGCTCCCCACATGGCAGTTGATCCTTTAGATTTCTTTTCTGAGGCCAAACTGGAATAATGCCAGGCAGGGATTTTTTTGTAATGGTGACAACTTTGTAAGGAGATGCTGTTGTTTCAGCTTCTCTGACCCCAAGGCTGACTTTCTCTACAGCTTGGGAAGTGATTCCGCTGAGCTGAGGGAGAAAGGAGCTCATGGCTACATGGAGGCTCCAGAGCCAAAGACCCCTGGCCTGAGTATCTTCTAGATTTATTCATTTTTTTTTTTCCTTTTCCATTACAAGCCAGTGCAAGACACATGGCTGCATGTGGGGTATGGGAGGATGGAGCTCTGACTCCTGCTCTGGGCTCTGCCCATCCTGCAGCAAGGGCCTTGGCCCAATTCAATTGGAGATTTGAGACTTCACCTTTGGAGCAGAGGGTGGCCCCATCCAGGGACTGTGGGCCTCTGGCCACCTAAATGAAGGAATTAGAAAATGCTCCAGCCATGCCCTAAGCTGAAGCACTTGGTTGTAAAGGGTTTTCAACAGGCCTGGGTCCCAACCACATGCCTCCTCCCTCCTATGGAGCTGAGGCCTGCAGCTATGTCAAGTGGGTAGGGAGGTAACCATGCTGTGCCTCAGGAAATACAGGGACACAATGGGAAATACATGCCTGTCATGATGGTGCTTACTAACTGCTATGATTCTCTGCCAAAGTGCTTTATGACAAACACATCTTTACATAACTGTAAACCATGTACTCCCACAGGTATTATAAACAGTAAAATGAGCTAGGCTTGATGGTACAAGCCTACTATCCTAGCTACTTGGGAAGATGAGACAGGAGGATCTCCAATTCAAGGTTCCAATGTGATAGCCTGACCCCACATTTCAAAACCATGTGGCTTTTAAATTGCTTGGTAAAAATAAGTACATAATTTTAATTTGAACTGTGCCTGATATTTTCTCTTTTGTATGGGCTTTAAACAAATAAGATGTTGTTTATAGACACCTTTTTGGTTTCTTTATTAATCTAAATATTTCAACAAGGCTCTCCTAAAGTTTTTGTTGGCATTTTATTTACTTCAAGATTTTTTTTTTTATTTTTGTCTTTAAACATTAAATTTAACTAAAGCCTATGGTGAACTGAAATTTTATACAGAGACATAATTTGTTATATGATACCATATATACATATATATATACTGAGTTTATGTTCTAGATTAACTTCAACCTACTTAGAGGATTATTGAAAGCAACAAAATTCTCTCTGAGGGGGTGGCTTATAATTTGACAGGTATTTTAAAAGATTGTTAAGTCCTGTTATCTAAAAGGAGGAGGCAATTGATCTGAGTTCTAGACAAGCCTCAAAAAAAAAAAAAAAAACTGCCTAAGTTACTCCTAATAAAAGCATTTCCAAATGATTTAGAGGTATTAATAAGATTATCCCCAAAATGGTTGTTATATTTTGCCTGTATTCATAGACTTATAAGTTAAATGTGTATTTTATGGAGTTTATTAATAAAATATCTCAACTCAATGGGTTATATAAAATCTATAAGTATATGTACTGCTTATAAAACAGGTAGAGATTTTTGGCAACATAAATTCTAAGGAAGTTGTTAGATTTTCCCCTGAGGCTGTTTCTTTACAAATTTCCAACAATATGATGGTCAACTCTTTGAAGCTAGACTACTAGCATGTTTTCAGTGGGTGATAGGGTTAACCAATTTGGTATAGTTTATCTTAATATTCTTATTAAAAAGATGGTTAATTATGGTTTGAGATGAGATGATTGGAGGAACTGGGAAGGAAATTTTCAATGTTGGACATAGAATGCTTGTTAAAAATGCATTTTTTTTTTTTTTTTACTGGAACTTAGATCAGAACGTTAAAGTATATGGATGAAGGTGTGCATGTGTAGAAAAGGCAGGAGATCTAAACGGACCAAATTTTGCCTAAAATTAATTTCTTTTTATAAGGAACAGAAAGCTAATTTTCAGGCTAAACCTAAACACCATGCCTGAAGTTAAAGATTTTCAACTGTTTACAGACTCTTAAGGACGCTTTGAAAGTTTTAAGTAGGGACATAGACTTAAGGTAAATCCAGCTTACATTAGACACAAGTGATGTCCTATGCTACGTGGGTCACAAAGTCAGAAGTACAGATGTAATTTGTATTCTTTGGAGGTCTATCCAGATTAGACATAGACGAGACCCTGTCATATTATGCATTACAAGTGGGTAAAATAAATTTCCTATGTAAAATCCAACAACTTCAGAGTAGGACAAGGAGTGTCAGGATGCTTAACTCTCTAAATGTCATTTCCTTTTGCTCTTGCTTACTGTTATATGGTACTTAAAGTCATGGCAGACTGGACTCTGGAAAAAGGAATGGCATCCTTTTTATCTCAGACCTCATGCAAGTGTAAGCTGTGTGTCTCTTAGACCTGTCATGAGATAACATGGCCAATTGTCTCTGACAAGGGAAATGGAAGAACAAACAGCATGTGTTTGGTTCTCTTTATAGTTTTTCCCCTTTGAACACCTAAAGTCACCTCTGCCAAATGAAGTTTCTCAGTAGACAAAAAGATCAAATATGTAAATTGAGTCAAGGTACTTGACCAGGTTACAAACTCCTTTCACAAGACAAACATTAGATTTACCTAAAATGTATTTCAGGGTATAAACATGTATAATGAAAAGACATCAAGTATGTAATCTCATTTCTCTTTCTCTAATATGCATAAAGGGTAGAATCCCTATACTTAAGGTAATAAAACCAAAGATTACCTTTAAAATAAAACCCTTTAGTCCCTAGACCACTATTAAACATTCTCAATTGGGGGGGGGGACCCATATCCCAGGCTCCCACAGCACATAGAAGGGAAAGCTGTCACAGGAAACCCCTTCCCCCAGAAGGGTATACAGGTTGTCAAGACAACAGTAGATGCAGAGTGTTCACCCTTGGGCCTGTGTTGCCAATGGCGCTGCTTTATGCTGGGTTGAAACTCTGCTGGAAGTACCTGGGCTTGGAGCCGGCCCGGCAAGATGAGCACGGATATCCTGTCCAGGACCTTCCTTGCTTGTGGAGTCCAGTAGATCACACTATGTGTCCCAGTTTGGTTGGGGAGTAAACAGGGAACTTTGGGTGAGGATTCCTGTAAGAAGGAGAATTTAAAAAAGACCTAATTTCTTTCCCTAAATCTGGTTCAGAGGGATAACCCCCTTCTACAAGAACATGAAAGCCAAGGTTTGGTTAAACTTGACTCTAGATTCTTCTTTCACTTTGTTTCAGATGGGACAGTTGGCTTCCAGCATAGACCAAATTTCTCTACTCTACAGTCACCTGAGAAGCTGAGCTCATTTAGATGATACAGGAAGAATGGGAATTGGTCATTTACTTTTCCCCAGAAAGTTACATAAATTTGTAGCCAAACCAGATAAGAACTTAAAACAGTTGCTCCAGGTGGTAACTTCTGCTTATAATTGAGATGCCAAGAAAAAGGGACCAGAAAGGGAGATAAAGAAAAAGAGGATAGATGTCATCAGGAGATCATAGCAGTAATGAATGTTGTCAGGGAAGGGCATTTAAATGGATAAAATCTAAAATATGTCTACCTGATGTTAAGGTTTTAACCAGTAGAGAAACTGATTCGTTTGACTCTCAGTAAGCTAAATTAGGTTCATCTATTCATCAAGGTTTTAACTAGAGAAACTCAGTCTTAAGATAAAGGTTCATGTATAAGTGTTTAATTTCTAAAGATGAGGTACTCATACTTAAAGACATTGTGACATTAAAGATAGCTTCTGAATTAATTATACTAATTCTATTGAAGGGTCATCACTAGGTTTAATCACTTAGGTTTAATTGGTTTAATTTTTATCTTCCTGTTATGTAAAATATATTGGGATAGCTTGTCTAAGCTATATTAATTTTAAGTCTGGGTAAGACATATATTGTTTTATGTTAATAAAAATTTCTGTGATACAGGGTAGGCAGAGTGGTGCATGCCTTTAATTCTAGTACTCAGGCAATAGAGCTAGGAGAATCACCATGAGTTCAAGGCCATCCTGAGACTACATAGTGAATTCCAGGTCAGCCTGAGCTAGAGTGAGACCCTACCTCAGAAAAAAAAAAAAATCTATAATACATAAAATCAGTTGCTATCAAGATTAAGCTAAAAACATTGGTTGTCAAATGGTGTTCTCGCTTTCAAAACATATTTGTCAAGTGTTGTATTAAGTTAGCTGCTTTGGCTCAAAAGTGACCAGATTCTGCTGTATTGTATGTAAAGTAATCGTCTTATTTCTGGTATCTCAAGATCAGTGCTTATAACAAAATTAACGCTTAAAACATGTTCCCTAATTTAGGGTACAGTTTCATGTTCAAACAATGGTTTTCATTTGGGAGAAATAATTTTAAGCCTTGTGGTTGTTTCCAATGCTCCTGGGTAATTGGTACCCACACAGGCACCTGGACTAATAAAAGATGTTTTCAAAATCAGGTGATAAGATTTTATACTGTTTTTCTTTTCTTCTTGCTGACAATTTCTAAGTTAAATTAATTTATTTAGATTTATATTGTTTTCAAGAGTATTCTTTAAATATCTAATAGGTATAATAATAATCCATGCCTATTTGCTATGCTTCAGAGATGGTCTATTCTATCACAGAATAACTAAACTTAGAGGTTAAATGAAATAATTTAAAACATTGATGTCATTCTTTAACTAGATCTACTTAAAAATCAAATGTACTATATATGTATATACATCTAGGTTGGTGTAACTTCCTTTCTAAGTGTATTAATCACCTATGTAGAAGCCAAAGCCAATGGGAATCATCAAAGAAAAGAAGGCCAATATTTTGGCCTGTGTTTTCAGGTCATGAGGCCACTGGAGATGATGGGATACTTCTACACTAGCCCTCTGGTAAGTCACCTGTATTCCTGATCAGGGAGGATTCAGAGACCCAGAATCAAAAATATTGGTGTTGAGTCTGAAATAGGAGGGTCACAACTGAGGAAAAATTGAGTCCTCCTGGCTTCCCAAAGAAGGAAAAAACTATTTGGCCATCACAGCACTGACTCATCCTAATAGACAGCAAACACCAGTAAGTTATAGGGCTACTCCCAGGTCTCTAAAGTCTCCTTTAGAGAGCCATTAGTGACATCGGAAATTAAAACCTTGATTAAATTTTGGCTATCTGCTTGGTCTTAAATACTCAGAGAGAAATGCACAACCAAAGATAAAGGGATACCTCAAATATATGAAAGGCCTATTAAGTAATACAGTGAAAACATTCCAAGAGAGGTAACAAACAAGACCTTAAGACATGTTTTCCCCATCTCTAATAGTTCTAATTCTATAAAAAGTAAAAATAACCATAGATGTCAAAAGGGTCATTATCTTCAAATCTAGAAAATATATATGGACAACTTTGACCAAGGCTTGCCTAATTCAGAAGACTTCCTTTTAGTGGAAGCAATGCTAAATGTCTTCTAACTTGTCCTGGATATCCTTAAATAAGCCCCGGGACCAAAAATATGTTTGTACAGCTTTTAATCATACCCAATGGCTCTATGCTATCAAACTTTGGCCCTGGCTACCTCCAGGACAAATCTTAAAAGGTACACTATGGAAGGTAATAGGGGACATTTTATATAACTGAAACAAAATTCTGGGTAAGGAAAGATGGTGAGTGGATCTGTGTGGATAAGTAGAAAATTTGAAACAGAGCTGTCCTGAAATCATGTTGCATTTTGTCCAGATGACGTATTCTGTGTCTAATAGAGGGATCACCCATTAATTTCTAATATCTGTATTGGTAGCAACTCAGTGACCTATCCACCTGGGGCTTAAACAAAAGTAACCCCAGGGCTCTCATAAGAGGAGGTAAAGTAAGAGAGATAATAAGTGGAAAATAAAATAATAAACATAAAACTTTTCTTTGCAATCCCTATTTCTGATACTTGTCATGATGCCCAATTTGTTAATTACAGCCTCATTTTTCCCCACTACCTGGTCCAACTTATTTTACCAATGTTAATATCTTAGATGAAGATGAATGGAGCTCTTTATGTACTGAATTGGATTCTGAATGATCTATGTACATGATCATTCTGTTTTTATCCCATTGTGATCATGCCTACTGCCCAGGACACTTTAGTAAAGAAATACCAAGAAGCATGCCAACTAATCTCTTGAGTTTCATTTACTGAGTTAATAGTGTAAATTGTGCATCAACGACCCAATATTACTATAAGTTCAAACATATGTAGAACCTGGGGAAATCAAATCTTGTAATAGAGTAACTTTATGTCCTAACAGAAACTGTGCTTCTTTAGAGAATATGACCCCAGACTCAATTCATCAACAGTTGTGGGGTAGTCAGATGCATACTGTGGCACATGTCTGAAGTCTGTTTGCAGTGGCTACAGGCCCAAGTATTCTCATTCTCTCTATCATCTATCATCTATCTATCTATCTATCTATCTATCTATCTATCTATCTATCTATCTATCTATCTATGTACCTACCTACTTACCTACCTATCTACCTCTTTCTCTCTCAAGTAGATAAACAATTTTTTTTTAATAAAAGAAAGTGTCTAGAAAGAGTCTAAATAAAAGTATGACTAGAAAAACAATACAATTTTCTAGAAAAAAGGGCAGGTAGTTTATCACTATGAAAAATTATTTTGAGTTTGTTCTCTTAAAAATTATGCAGATTAAGATGGGCATGGTGGCACATGCCTTTAATCCCAGCACTCAAGAGGCAGAGATAGGAGGATTGCCATGAGTTTGAGGCTAGCCTGAGCCTACATAGTGAATTCCAGGTAAGCCTGGGCTAGATCAAAACCCTACCTTGAAAAACAAACAAACAAAGCAAATTACCCAGATTAAAATAACAATTTAGGTGCTAGTGCAAAAGCAATTGTAAATAGCAATAAATAACAGTAAGTCCACACACTTGAACTAGGATATCATGAGAGTAACACAAGATGAATATAGTTCTGAGCATTAAAACAGTTCTGATATGCTGCTGTACTTAAAGAATATAGCCCAAGTTTTCCTCAACTAAGAAAAAAAGGCTGTTTCTTGATCAACTGAACACTACCATGTGCCATATACTATCTCAAATGTCAGATGCACAGGAATAAAAAGCCAACAGAAGAAGCCAATATTCCAGCCAGTTAAAAGCCATGAAATACAACATACATAATACAAAGTAGTAGCAGATTCTATTCACTGAGGAAGGAGACTATTGGTTCAAGGTGTCAGCATGGGAAGGGAAGAGGATCAGGAATTCAGGGACAGTTTCACAAAATAGTGGACTCTGGGCAAAGGAGAATGCAATCACAAGTAGAGATGACAAGTCCTGTCATGGGGAGCTGTGAATTAGTTCCACATGGCTGTCATAGATTGTAAGAGATGGGAGACAGGGCAGGGGAAAGTCTGGAGAGTACTCAAGAGACAGGAGGCTAGTGCAAGGCACTCTTCTTGTTCCTTTCATTGTCATGTGCAAATGCTTACATTGAATGTTCTTAGCATCTATCTGTGAAAACTAGATGAAACATTTCCTCTTCATTACTTGTTCTCATAGATGGCAAAAAGTTTGATCTTGCCCTAGTTATTGTGTATAATGTAGTCAGACTATTGCTGGAAAATATGTGTCTCTTGGACCCCCTTAAATCATTAGATGAATTGTTTTCCTAATGCTGTTATATATTTGTTTTATGTGAGAGAGTGAGAGACAGAGAGAGAGAGAGAGAGAGCGAAAGAGTGAGTGAGGGAGTTGGTATGCTAGGGCCTCCAGCCACTGAAATTGAACTCTAGATATGTGCACCCCCTTGTGTGCATGTGTGGCCTTGTGTGCTTACATCAACTTGTGCATCTGGCAGACTGGAGAGTCGAACATGAGTTCTTAGGCTTTGCAGGAAAGTGTCTTAACTGCTAAGCCATTGTTCCAGCTCCCGTTAAATTTTATTAATTATTTCCATCTCTTAGTTTTAAGAATTCTTCATTATACATATGCGTATATACATTTATATGCTTCTCTCTCATATGTACATATGCACTTTTATGTGTCTTTACATGCCATATATATGATCAACTTACATGGAAAATATTAACACACGTTTCACAACATTTGTTAGGTTTTGAGTGATTCCACAAGATATGTTTTTCCATTTTATTAAATTTTATTAAGGATTGAAACACAAAGATAATCTATGGATCCGTTTCAACAGTAAAACACCCAATTACAAGGTACTTCCTGGCCTAGAGCAAGACTTGGGCAAAAAATACCAAAACTTAAGTGACTGGAGCTATTTAAGACACTCCACAAGATATTTTTTTCAGGACTACTCTACTCATAGTTACGTTTTATCCCAAATACTTAGGATCACTGAACACAACACTAAAGTGTGGTATTTTTGGAGGGCCACATGAAGATATTCTGTCATTTTTCATATTTTAATTAGACAAGAAATTGAGTAGAGTCCCCGGGGACCAAGGCTGAGACATTTGGACATGCTTACATTCTTAGAGTGAGCTTGAGAACAAACAGTTCAAGAACATGCATGACATATTACTAAACTTTTCTTGGCACGGATTTTAGAAATGTTTTTAGCAGCTGATGTATTCTTCAGTTTTTAACACTGTTGGTAGCAAAATATGCTTACATAACTGTTGCTTTGTTCCTGTTTGAATTTTGTATTCATGAAAGCATATTTTGCACAGAGACAGAGCAGTTTGTGATATTACAAAAGAAAGGCAGCTAAAGCATCACTTTGGCCTGAGATTTGTTCATATTTGTCTAATACTCTAGTAACTGACTTGATAGAGATCAAAACGTTTTTAATCTATAGCATTCACACATGTTCTCTCACACTGACAGATGTACATGCACCATTAATCAACCTGACTTTTAAATGAGTGAAAACAAACAAACACAAAGAAAACAAAGGTTTAATGTTTTAACTATGCTATTGCAAACATCTGGAAAAATTTTCAAATCACAGAATGCACTTACTCTAAACCGATCTTCCACTTTATTTTGTATAAGTAGCCCATGTTCTCACTTTTCTCCTTGTGTTTGTTATTTTTCTTTGGTAAAGTTAAAGAATAGGCCTATATATGATATATATTCTCTGAATGAGGCACTGTTGGCTTCAATAATTTATTTTTCATTCTCTTTTGTGCTGGTCATCCAGCCTGGGATTCTTTCTGGAATAAATTGAAATATTTATTATGAAAAGAAAGTAAAAGACCTGGGAATAAATGTTTTAGAAGATGTCTGATTATAATGTTATAATCAGGTAAAGGTATAATACAGGCATTTAAAATATATTCATCTAATATATAGAAATACAATATTTAGGAGTGCAGAGTGTGAATTCCATCTACATACAACATTTTTTAAAATACTTTTGCATTTGCATGTTAAATTATAACATCTAATTATTTGTACTAAGGGGATATTTTAAATGAAATATATTAACTGTATTTTTCTGCCCAAAATTTCAAGACTTTTATTTCCTTCCTCAATGAAACTTCTTATGAAAGATACCAGTTCAATGAAACCACATGCAACCAACATTAAATAAACATATACATTAGCTGATAAAAAGTGACTTTCATAAATGCTTAAGTTACACATTAAAAGCCAATTAGAACATATCCGTTTAAAATACTTGTGACATTCTGGACACTAAACAATATCAATTTAAAATGTATGTTTCAATAGTTGTAACAACACTATGTATAATAGAATCCACATAGTTCTAGTGTCATGAATAGTAATTTAATACCAGAACAGCAGTGATTGGTGAGGAGTAGAGACTCTGAAGAATGACATTCCAATATTTCTACTGGGACCAATCAAATGAATATTGACTCAGATCTGCACACTTGCTGCCAATGTGGAATTTTCAAATTAAATTTCAGCTTCAGAGACTTGCAACACAGATACTATGAAAGGATGGGAGTGTGTGTGTGTGTGTGTGTGTGTGTGTGTGTGTGAGTGATCATCTCTTCATATGAACTTTACCACAGAGAAATAGAGCCCAGGAACAGAACTATTCCTTCCTGCTCCACTGTTCTGCCTTTTGTGTGGTAGGAGGATTGGCAGAGAAATGAATCTGGATATATTTCAGAGACTTCTAGAACATCTAGCCTTCTTATGTTCAATGTCACAGTTCCAAGCATGAAACAAGGATGTTGAGCAATGACTGACAGCCCTGAGGATATCTTCTTAATTTATTTTTTATTAAGTTTTTAAAGTTTGCTTCCAAAGTAGTGGCCTTTTCATACTTATCTATTGTCATACTTTGTTCTAACTCATTCTTCTCCCACACTACTCTACACTATTCTACTTTTCCCCACTTGGTATCCTTCTTTGTTCTACCAAATGTCCCCTTGAACTGCCATGTCACATTTACTCCTCTTTCCCTTCTTCTTGTCGACCCTTGTTCTAGTTTCATCACACACACACACACACACATGCCCTTAAATCTAAGTTATGAATAGAGAAAATACTCAGTACTTGTCTTTCTAACTCTGGCTTCTTTTACTAAGAGAGTGATTTGTAATTTCACCCACTTTCCTATAAATGTTGTGATTTCACTTTTCTATACAGCTGAGTAAAAGTCCATTGTGGATAGGTAACCCACTTTCTTCATCCCTTTATCAATTGATGGATGTTTAATTAATTCCACTTTCTAGCTATTGAGAACAGTGCAGCAACAAACATATACATGCAAGTACCTCTGCCATGGTATATTGGCTTAGGAGTACTTTTGGCCTATAACCCATCCAGGAGAGACAAACTTGGGTCATAAGGTTGTTCCATGTCAAGTTTTTAAAGTTTTTATTCTTTATTTTTGGAATCATCTGATATCCATAGTGGCTGAACTAATTTATGTTTTGAGAAGTAGTGTACAAAATTACTCTTCCCTCACATCCTCACCAGATTTTGGTGTTTGTTTCATACCTGTTCTGACTTGGATGAGATAGAACCTCAAAGCATTTTTATTTTCAATTTTTGCTATGGAAAAGCATGTTGAGCACTTAAAAATTTTGGTTACTTGTAGTACTTCTTTTGAAAACTGCCCATTCAGTTCATCAGCCCATTTATGGATTGGATCATTTTGGATTTTTTTTCAGTATTTAATTTTTGTGGTTCCTTTTATGCCTTAGATACTAATCCTGTACTTTGTGTATACATGGCAATGAAATTTTTCCTATCCTGTAGGCTCTTCACTCTTATGATTGTTTCTTCTGTTGCACAGAAGTTTGTTAATCTCATGATATTGAATTTGCGAATTACTGGGATTTTTTCCTATGTTATGGGAATCCTACTCAGATTAATTCTTACTATGTACATACCTTGATACATGTTTTCCTCTAACAGTTTCAGGTTTTACATAAAAGTATTTGATTCATTTTGAATTTATTTTTATTTAGAGTGAGATGTGAGATATATGGATATAACTACATTCTTCTACCTGTGGATGATATTCAGTTTCCCCAGTATCATTTGCTGAAGAGGCTGTCTTTTCTCCATTGCGTTTTTGGTAAAAAAAAAAAAAAAAAATCAGATAAGTATCAGAATGGGATCATTTCTGGATTTTCTGTTCTAATTGGCATACGAGTCTTTTTTGTGCCCTTGGTGAGACAAGCACCAACTGCTGTTTTAGCCACAACATCATTTCATACATTATATAAATATGCTTAAGTTGACTAGTTATTAATCCTTAACCAATGACTGCAAAACATAGTATTAAAGCTAACATGAACTGTCCTATGAAGTTAAAAGTTATTTAGGGAAAATATGAATTAGCTTCCTATTACTCATGATAGTTTGTGATGGCATTCAATGAATATTTGTTGAGCCAAGGTTAGTAGGTACATCGTTTTACTTCTATCCTGTCTCATCCTACTGAGTTATCACCTAAAATAAAATTATATATTCTCTTTTATGCAGGCAGTAAATATTATAGACATTGAATTTCTTATATTTCTGCATCATAATTCAACTGTTTCAATCACTACATATTATTTTCTTCCTTTGTTATATGTAACTTCCAGTGTTTTCAAAAAGGATTGATAGAGAATAGAATCATGGTAACTTTTTTATAGGTTAGTCAGCCAGGAACAAAGTCCTAAGGAGTACATTAGTGTCTCCTTGTCTGCTCTGGCTGAATTAGAACCCACATAAGATCCAAAATCCAATCTCGTCTAAGATGGCTGCAAGCAACATTTCCTCAGCAACAGCTTTCTGACACTTCTTCAAGTTCCCCTGGGTTTGGCACACCTGCAGGCTGACCCTTCCTTCCTGAGTCATTCTCCTAAGCCCACCAACCAAACAGCTCCTTCCCTTGCACACCTGAGTCTTATGAGGAAGCTCATCCTAATTGGATGTTTTATCTGGATAAATGGGCCTGAAACACATATAACCCTCTTACTCTTCTTTTTGTCTCTTGGTTCTAGCTTCTTGGCTCCTTTGGTAAGCTATTGGCTCTTTCCCAATGTGAAGAGGATGTTATGTCTGGGCTTCATCAATCAAAATATTGTAGAATGTCCTAGAACCTGTATTTAAAATAATTTTTAAGATATTTTTCTGGGAATTCAACTTAGAAAATAGTTATAAATGTATGTGCAACTCTTATTTTTACTTAAGTAAAACTGGACCATTTTGATGGTCTTATATCTATGGTTATTAGTTGACTGAAAGCATAATTGCTGTGATCTTGGAATCTTAGCTCCTTCTGAATGAATGAGATAATCTTCAAGGGGAGAAAGATGGTAGAGAGCACTTACTTACCAATTTTTAGTCTCAGGGGATTAAACAGGGTATAGTTGAAGAGTCACCAATTTAGGAGGTGAAGGATTATGGGAATAAACTGATGTCAGCAGCAAAGAAGGTATTGAAATGTAAGAACCCACAACAGAGGGAGAGATAACCATCAGCCCTAAGCAGGAAGGACTCAATGCCAAGTATGGGATGGGTGCAATTGTAGAGGGTAGAACAACTGCTTAAGATAAAGAGGCCAAGAAAATACACATTGTACATTCAGTACCAAATAACTTAATGAACTGTTAGAAGAAGGATGGAAGGGAGGGGAGGAAAAGAGAGAGAGAGAGGGAGCAAGCAAGAAGGAGGAAGACACTGAGAGGGAGAGAGAAGGGTGGAGGGAGAGGGAGGGAGGAGAGAGAGAGAGAGAGAGAGAGAGAGAGAGAGAGAGAGAGAGGGAGGGAGGGAGAGAGATTCTAGAGAGACTATAGTATCCATATGGCACAGAGAGGTGGAAAGTGTTACAGAGAGGAAAACAGAATTCAGTTTCACACATTTAATAATGAGCTCATCACTGAGAAGATTTGGACAACCAGAGAGGAATTTTGGGATCTGTATACCATACAGGTGTTGACAATATTCTTTTGTATTCACCTAAAGCAGTAGTAAGAAGCATTTCAAAAGAACCCATCTGAGTCAGAGGCTTGGCAGCTCTAGAGGCAAAGGTCTCTCCCTGAAAAGTGATGACATTTTGGACATTTTTAACCAAGAGAGACATGAGCTGATGGTACTAGTATTTGAATATTCATTTTTCCTCAAAATTTATTTGCTGAAGTCCTAATCTTCAATGTGACATATTTTTTTTTTAATTTGAGAGCGACAGACACAGAGAGAAAGACAGATAGAGAGAGAGAGAGAGAGAGAGAGAGAGAGAGAGAGAGAGAGAGAGAGAATGGGCACGCCAGGGCTTCCAGCCTCTGCAAACGAACTCCAGACGCATGCACCCCCTTGTGCATCTGGCTAACGTGGGACCTGGGGAACCATGCCTCGAACCGGGGTCCTTAGGCTTCACAGGCAAGCGCTTAACCACTAAGCCATCTCTCCAGCCCTCAATGTGATATTTTAAAGTGGGAATTTGGGAGGGTAATTTGTTCATGAGTATGGAGGCATCGTGAGTAGTGAAAATTCTAAAAGTACCATATAGGAGAAAGAAGATCTGTGTGTCTCCACTTTTTAAAGATATAGCCAGATGGACATTGCTAGCAGACCAAGGAGTTGCCTTACATGAGCAGCTATCTTGGCAAACACCTTAACCTCAGAGTCTTCAAGCTTTCAGAACGATTATAAATATATACCTGTTGTTTAACCTTATCTGTCATTGTCCAGTGGCAGGCCAAAATGAATGAGACAAATAGGCCATGTTTACCTCCATTTAGTTTTTATTTTTCTTTTGTGCTTTTAAATAAATGTCTTAGAGTATTTTTAATCTTGTCAAAATTAGAAGGGATAGCTGAGTTGTTAGCATCAAAATTCAAAGGACATCTAATTCTAAAGCAAGAAAGAATATTTCAAACATAAACTTGGCACATAAGATCCTATACTAGTTGTAAACATCAGTTATACAAATCCAAGATGTGGAAAGAGGTAGGCTAAGGACATTGTATTTTCACAAGGCAAAATGGCTCTTAGCTGATTGCAAGCAAGCTGTGTATGAATCGATAATGTGATATGGTTGCCAAAAATGGAGAACTTGTTTTTATTTTACTTATAATGATTTAGCAACATCAGTTAGAATAAAAATCATCATATTGTCATCATCATTACATAATCTTAATTGGCTCTCACTCTCTTCCATGTCACAATTCAAATAGCTTAATTATAATATATACATGGTTGATTAAACACAGCTTTTTAAATCAAAAACCCTATCATGAATCTAAAATGATAACTAACTTTATTAAATCTAGCAAACTGCTTATGGGAAGGAAATCTATGCCAGCATCTTGTTCCATGCATGCCATTGGCATAGAGGGACACATCTGGCGATGACCTCCCAAAATACATGGAGTTTGGAAACATGAAGACACATGTCCTGCCAGGAAGAAAGATTCTTAGGAAACCAGGAGAGTTGTTTTCATGTACTTGAGAGATTATTTTGTTGGCTTGAATGTAATGCCCCCATAACTCATGTGTTTTAACACTGGATCCCCAATGAGTTGACAGTATTTGGGAATGTTGTGGAACCTCTAAGAGGCAAAGCCAAGCTAGAGGAGGCATGTCACTGATGGTGTCTCTGAGATGTAACAGTCTCACTCTGCTTTCTGATGGTTCTCCCCCACTTCCCACCCAAAGCTTTCCCTGCTGGTATGGTGACATGACATCAGCTTCCTGCTCCTGCCATGTTTTCCTTGCCATGATGATGAACTCTCCCCTATGGAATTGTAAGCTGAAGTAAACTCTTTCCTTCCCGGAGTTACTTCTTGCCACACACTACTGTTCAGGGCAATAAGAAAGTAAATGATATGAAAAATTTGTACTTCAAAGTGGGGCTATTACTGGGATAAACCTGAGCATGTGGTTTTTGGCCATTTAGAAGTGGTCAGAATTTGGAAGACTAAGAGCAATGCATACTAGGAGGCTCAAGTTCATGATGTTCCAGTGGGAAAAAAGGACTCTGTGGAACTGGGCTAGAGACAGTTCATCTGATATTCTGGCAAAGAAACTGTCTGCATTCTGTCCATGTCCTGAGATATTTATAAGGTGAAAAACAGCTGCATTCAGGAAAAAACAACAAGTGATACATGATGATAACTTCTGTAACTATCATCTCTCATTAGAAAAAAAAAAAATCTTTCCTAAAGCCTTGCAACATTTGGATGACAATGTTGGACTTAGACCAAGGCATCTTGGGAGACACTTTTTGTCATGTGGATCAGCAATTCTTCAGTATGATAAAATGTTTACTTTATTCATTTATATACTTACATACCAGTGTCTCCTGCTGCAGCAAATGAATGGCAGATCCATGAGCCACTTTGCATTCAGCTTTTCATGGGTGCTGGTGAATTGAACCTGGGTCAGTAAGACTTGCAACCAAGTTCCTTTAACTGGTGAGCCACCTACCCAGTGCTTCCCCCACATCCAGCTTGCTATATGTCCTTCTGTCTGAAGATTACTAGATCTTTAAAACAAAAAAATAAACACACTCAGTGTCCCATCCACTGGCTAAATTGAATTATGACATGTTCTATGAATAGTCAACTGCTACCTATATCTAGACACATTGAGGACTCAAATAAATCAGAAAGGAAATAAAAGTAAGTATTTGTTGGAGAAGTAACATTAGCTGTCATGTAGATTATATAGATTTATAATTCAATTTATGGAATCTAATATAGAATTTGTTCTTCCTTTAAGAGAACCCCTACTGGTCTTAAAGGAGATCAAAATTATAAAAATGACAGTAAATTAAACATCGTGAGCCATTTTAAGTATAAAAATGAATGAATTGTAAGAATTGAGAAACATAATGTTTACTTCCTCCAAAATAATAATTTTCAGGGCTAAAGAATGAAGTGGGGGAGAAGGAGAGATGGTCTAGCTGGTTAAGGCAGTTGTTGTTAAAGCATGGGTACTAGGATCAGGTCCCTGGTACCCATGTAAAGTCAGATACACAAACTAGTGCACAATGTGTCTGAAGTTTGTTTGCAGTAGCAGAAGGCTCTGGGGTACCTTCATTCTTTTACCTCTTTATCTCATAAATAGAAAGTAAACAAAAAGAAATAATGGGGTGGGGAGATGAGGTGCACTTCAATCTACTGTTAAAGGCTCTGGTGAATGAGTAACGGGATCAAACAAAATGATGCAAAATTCAGTAGAATAAAAGAACCTCTCATTACTTGTGCATTTTGCTTAAAAGAGATGCTAACCTGATATTATTTTTAATATTTTATTTATTGACTTATTTTAAGGGGAAAAGGAGCAGATGAGCATGCCAAGGCCTATAGCCACTGCAAATGAACTCCAGACGCTTGTTCTGCTTTGTGCATCTGGCTTATGCCGGGGAATTGAATCCGGGTTCTTAGGCTTCACAGGTAAGCTCCTTAACCACTAAGCCATTTCTCCAGCCCTGATTTTGTTTGTGCTGAGACCAAAATTTAAGTGGGATTTATGAAGTAAATTACAACTAAATTCATATTGAGAGACATTCTACAAAAACAGTCTCCCAAAGCCTAATGTCATGAACGTCAACATGACTGACAAAAGGTAATCTGTGCATCTGGACATAAGGATTTAGTTGATTGAACTGAAGGATAATTTTGAGATAACTGATACATTTTGAATAGGGTCTGGAAATGAGATGACATTAATATATCATTGTTCATGTGCTGGTAATTCTCTTGCTAGGAATGTCCATGGCCCCATGTTAGATCCTTTGTCCTATAAACAAAACAAAACAAAACAAAAAAAAAAAGCAAAACAAAACAAAACCCACATATGACAAAATGAGCATGTATCTCCACACTTTCTCTCTCCTTCCCTCTCTTCTCCCTCTTTCCTCTTTTCCATTCCTTCTATCTTTCAGTTTTTATTCTTCCCTTTTATAATTCTCTTTTTTGTAGAAAATATATTCAAGTATACTTTAATTATTTGAAACTGATAAAAAAACTAATGTTGAAAACATTTTTTCCAAGTAATTCAGGAAAATACCATTTTTTTAAAAAAATCATAGTTGCTTGTTTTCTGTATGTCTGTCATTGTTTCATAATTTAAAATGTTTTAGGTGTTGGCTGCTAAGACTTGTTAAAACATTTTGTTGCATATAAAATTTCATTAAGTGACATGTATGAAAGTTTGATTAACCAGGAGAGAAGTGAAAATTCATCCTAACATTCCTTGACATTTTCAAATAAATAGTAGGTATGTGATTAACAACATCTGCATGTGTCCCTTTTTTAGAAAGTCAAGTAAACCTCCCACAGTAGTTTCATGTGACAATCCAACCCCTCTACCATCACAGGTATCAAAGTCCTAAAGTCTGACAGAAAGCTGTCATTCTTTTAGGAAACCTTGTAGTTCTCTAATCAAAAGCTCATTGTGGATGATAGCTACGTGCTGGTACTGGGAGTTACAAGTCAGTGTCCACAAAGAGAAGGAAGAAAAAGGTAAGTAATATAAAAGAGAGAGAGAGAGAGAGAGAGGCTGTAGAAGGTTAAGGTCAGTCTTCATCATAACCTCTTCAGTGCCTTGTGACTCGGGTGTTCCCTCTATGGGCCTGGTGAAGGTTCAACAATTTGGTCTGCCTTTTAGGATATAGAATTTTATGGTACCATTGCCATTTGGGTCTTTATTTGTGTCCCCCATGCCCTCTCTTGCCCTCCCCTCCATCCCTATCCACCCTATTGTCTGGTCTTCCTGGTGAAGACACCATATGCGGTTGACACGTAACATGGAGTGACATGACTGGAAGCTGGAAGATGGAAGAAAATCAGTCCCCAGATAGTCAGCATGTCTGGTGGCAGAAAGTACTACATGGGAGACTGGGGGAAAATGACCGATATCTGCCAAGCAACTCATGGTATAACATACTTAACAGCAAAAACCTGTTGTGATGCTCACACAAATGCAATAGTGGCATACAGCTATGGTGAGAAACCAACTGCTCTTGATTTGGCTAACTGATCTGCTCCGTGGAATGGAACCCAGAGCTGGAGCTGGGAAATAAGTCAGGATCATATCCAAAAATGAACCCACTGTCCATTATCAATCTACCACCAACTGTGGGCTACAAGAGGGCCTACACCTATTAAATTCTCTCTAAAAAAATAAGGGTTATCCCATTTTTCTGGTGTTAACATTACTCTCCATTGGAAAATCTACTTCTCTTTTTCAGGTAGACACAGATCCTAAGCAGAGAACCACACCATCATACCTCAAAACAGCCCCAGCTGAAACAACGAATACTTGGTGAAACAAGTAAGAGTGCTATTTTCTTAATGAACCTGGTACCAGCACAAGGATGAAGGAGATCGATACAGAGAACAATCAACTCCTACCAAATCAGTTATCCAGAGACAGGCTCCCAACATCTTATCATTGAAGCATACCTAAAATGAACCCAACATGGCTCAGGGAAGGTTGTGGATGTGGAGGTGGAAAGAATGTCAGAGCCAGAGACATTCCCTCCTACCCATAACTGAAGGCTAACTGCACAATGCATGACCCATATCCTCAACAAGGAGAGGCCAGGGGAAGGGAGTTGGAGGCCAACGATGGTATTAACTTGATTGTATTCACTGAGTACAAAACTAATTAATGAATGCATATATATATATATATTAAACTCATAACAATGAAAACAATATAAAATAAACTCAAAACAATGAAAATGAAGAGAATGTTAAAACAATGACAAAAAGTCCTAAAATCTTACTTAGCTCAGGGTAAAACATATGGAGAAAAATTGTGAGTTTTGATTGTTTTTAGGACAAGGCATCATCTATGGTTGCTTTTGTAAGTAAATCTTTGACATGACTAAGGCGAGTAGGAAATATGGCCATAGCTAATAGTTTCCCAAGCCTGGTTTTCCTAAAGAATAGTGTCCAAACTTTCCTCCCATCTCAATATAGTGAAAGTTCTGTTATAATCATTGGGTTTTCTTCTAATTACTGGAATGGAAGCATCATTTTTCATAGGCTGGTGGGCTGGTGCAATTTATAGTCTTCCATGTAAAACTGAAACTACACCAACAGAATTTATTTCACAGTATTTGATCATGGTATGATAGAGGAAAATATGGCTTGAAGAAGATTCAAGGAGCAGTGGTACACTGCTATCAGTGAGTGTCTCCAGTTGTCATTTTCCACTGGGCATAACAGGGTATTGGTTTTAAGATTCAGCCTGGGTCTGTCTGATACCTAAAATTTATCTTTTGATAAGCTTAAACAAATTGGGACAATGTTGTGTGTGTGTGTGTGTGTGTGTGTGTGTGCGTGTGTGTGTGTTCCACTGAATGAGACCTGCATTGCAATAGTGGGTGGGTGAGAGAGTATGTGAAGGAAGTTCTCAGAGCATGGATAATTTTCCAGGTGACATGATCAGACTTGGGGGAAAAGAAAAATGTAGTTCTTTGTGGTAAGCCCCATAGTACAATGGTGAGAATTGGAGCAGTGGGTTGAGCTTGCCTGGGTAGAAATGGCAGCTTCATCAGTGGTGAAGGTAATAGGACAATGAATGACTTCAGGGAGGTGTCTTCCCTTTTCGAAAGTCATATTTCTTACATAGAAGGAAATCCCCAACACAGTTGGTAAGTCTAAAAGGTGATTTTGTGGGCAGAGCAGCAAGGACAGGATATGGCACATGATAAACTTGTGACCAGTATGGTCAGATCCCCTGTGGCTCAACCACAGAGAGGTGGTGTGAAATAAAAAGGGGCACTCAAAGAGTCAAGTCCAAAATTCAGGCTTTACCTTAAGAGTCACAGGAAAATACTGGAGATATGTCTCAGTGGTATAGTGCATGCCTAGCGTGCATGAAGATCCAGGCTAAATTCTTAACAACAACAACAACAACAACAACAACAACAACAACAAAACAAAGACGTAATAGGAAAATAGGAATGACTTCAAGCCAGAAACTTAACACTAATTTTTGTTTTTGCAAAGAAATTATTATTTGGATACAGTGACATTGTATCATAAAAGTAAGAAGTGTTTTTTTGGGGAGGAATTATGATTATAAAATTGAATGAAAAACAAATGCATGACCAAGTGTAGCAAGAGAAACAATGCTGACTGGGTGTATATGTCATATTTATTCTTCCTGGATATAAAGAAATTCTAAAGGCCAAACAGTATCTTTAGAGACTCAAGCGTATAGAGGAATATCTCTCAAACCATTACATAGCATGCTTATAATACTAAGGAAAAGATATCATCACTCTTATTGTTAGCATATTCACATGTGCAGGAAAAGAATATCAGATGTTTGGCAGATTGTCAAAACTATTAACACCTAAATTCAGTATTGTAACATTTGTCAAATAGTTACACGTTACTTATTATATTAGGCAATGGTGCTTCTCCAAAGTTTACATGCAAATCATTTCACTTTTATGCTTACTGTCACATTGTGTAGACTTTATTCATGTGTTGTCTTACAACATAATATAAAATTGTGTATTTCCTGTTAAACTGTTCTTTTCTATTTCACTGTGTATGGTACAGACCCAATAAATATTGTTGAGATTGAATTTCTTATATGTCTGAATTATGTTTCTTTGGCTTGAAATTAGTATAGATTGTTTCCTGTGTAATATATAATTTCCAGGATTTTTTTTCAAAATATGGTCCAATGACTAGCTATGGAGGGTAATCTTTGTGAGTACCCTTTGCCTATAGATTTTTTTATTCATGGTTCAAATTATGGAATCAAAATGTTCTATGGGGAAGGTCCTGGCAACTTCATTAAAAGAAAAAAAAAATATACTGTTGCACCTGCACATAATAGTCTTATGTGAGTTCAATTTTGAAAAGAGTTCAGAATGTATTGCAATTCTTTTGAACATCAGAATATCTTTAATTTTATTATTTTTATTTTTGGCATGTATGTATTTTGCATGTGTGTGTATGTGTGTGTGTATGTAGAGATATATGTGCTTGTATACTTTTTCATGCATGTGTGCACATGTTTGTGTGTTAAGGCCAGAGATTCTTTTTGAGGTTGAGTCTCACTGAGCCTGGAACTCAATGACTTGGCTAGACTAATGAGACAGTAAGACTTAGGAATCTGCTAGTCAGTATTTGCTCAGTGCTAGGGTTACAGGTGAGTGTTATCATAGCTGACATTTTACATAGGAATTGGGGCTTCAAACTCAGATCATCATGATTGGGAAGCAACAACTTTACCCCTTGAGCCATCTCCCATTTCTTAATATTGTTTTTAAGCAAGAAGTCTTTTAAAAAGGCTTCAAAGGGGGATTCTTTTCTCCACTTATCATGCCCTGTTCCCAAGGAACTTGGAATATCTGGCCCTAACATTGTTTGGGTTGTCCTACATCTGTAGTTCTTATTTATTTGGAGCTTCTGTGGCTATGCAGGTCCATGTAGCCTTCTAAAGTAGCCTCTGATATCATCTGGCCCTTGGAAGTGTCACCTCCTCATTATGCCAAGCTGAAATATGTTTCAGCCAATTGGAATTGTGCTACGCCATCACATTTCCATGTCTCATGGCTGTATGACAATGATATCTTGTTATAGGGAGATTTATTATTTTAATATTTTATTTTTATTTATTTGTTTGTTTGACATAAAAAGAGGGAGGTAAGGAGAGAGAGAGAGAGAGAGAGAGAGAGAGAGAGAGAGAGAGAGAGAGAGAGAGAGATAGATTGAGAATGGGCACACCAGGGCCTCCAGCCACTGCAAACGACCTCCAGATACATGCACCCTTGTGCATCTGCTAACGTGGGTCCTAGGGAATTGAACCTGAATCATTTGGTTTTGCAGGCAAATGCCTTAACTGCTGAGCTATCTCCAGCCCTATAGGGAGATTTTTAACTGTTACTTTTAATAGTCTACTTTATTGTTCAGGTTCACTTGTATTCTCATAAATAATTATTTATATTCATGGGTAAGAATAAGTAGGGTAATAGATCTAGTTTCTGCTCTGTTTCTCTCTAGAAAGCATTTGAGAGTTCACTAGAACATCAAGATCACTACTACTACTGGATTTCTATCATTTTTTAAGTTTTATTTTGAACAAATCATTTTTTATGAACCTGAGTCACAAAATGAGCATCTCTTTGACAGGGAAAAATTTAATGTTAAAAAAATGAGGGCTGGAGAGATGGCTTAATGGTTAAGTGCTTCCTGTAAAGCCTAAGTTTTGGTTTGAGGCTCAATTCCCCAGGACCCACTTTAGCCAGATGCACAAGGGGCTGCACGCATCTCTCTCTCTCTCTATCTCTATCTCTCTCTCTCCCTCCTCTCTGTCACTCTCAAATAAATAAAAATAAACAAAAAAATTAAAAAAATGATACTCTTTCTGTCTCTATAAAGCTTCACTGAATTTTTTGCCCATTACTGAGCCTTTTAACAATGCTACAATCATCACTTGATGTCCACTGTGCAAGTGAGTCAGTCTCATGCCATCCCCTCCTCTCCTGTCTCTTCCAACTCATAGCTCCGTTACATATTTAACAATGCATTATCTCTTTTTAAATTGGTATTTTTAAAGTAAGATAATTTATTTCAGTTTGAATTAATTCCATTGAGACAATTATAGCACAATATCTGAAAAATGTAAATCGCAACTGTGGTAGTTACCTTAATCTTGTTGGTATAAACACCCAGCAAAGCAACTGATGGGAGTTTTACTTGGGCTTATGGTCTCCATGAGAAGATTTATGATGGTGGAGGATAGCATGGTATGAGCAGAGGCTGGACATCACTTCTGCCACAGAAGATGGAAAATGCCTGCAGAAAAATAAGCCAAACTCTGGCCAGGTTGACCTAGCAATCACACTATTAAGCCCACAATGAATAACACACCCTCTCCAGCAAGGCTCCACCACCAAATTACCATGATCTGGGAAGCAAACATTCAGACTACATGAGTTTATGGGGCAATATCTGATTCAAACCATCACAGTGGCAGACTGAGTTAAAGAAAGTAGGTAAAACTTTGCTTCAAGCTTTATGTAAATAAATGCTGCAACTTACATGTCACAAAAGAGAAAATAATTCAAAACAAGACACTATAATTTTTTTGTGTGATAGCTACACTGGACATGTAGTAGCAGAAACTCAAAAACAAGGAGGTGAGATGGGAAGCCCTGCATTTTTTTCTACACATGACAAGAGTCTGGAGGTAGAACATTCAAGGTTAACCTAGCAAGCAACCAGTTTCGGATTCTTGGTTAGCAATTCTGAGCATGTTGCATTCAATGTCAAGCTTCTTTAGTGCAGTTTATTTGGGGGTATCCTAAGGGAAGTAAAAGGGGCAAAATGTCATAGGCAACAATATAAATGCCAGGTGTGTCTGCCTTTATCATCAGCTTTACAGGAAGCCAAAGTCAGTAATTTCCTCTTAAATCACATTGGTTGTAAGTATGACATGTACTGTTCTAGTGGTATTAAATTTTGGGAAGTTAAATAACTGGTCATATTGCTGTATCATAGAAGAAACATAAGGTGGATGTTAGGCAAGACAAAGCAATCTTGGCCACAGATCACTGAAAATGATATTATATAATCAGCTTCTGGGGCCAGTTTGAACTGTTGGTTTGTGAAATAAGTCTCCCTTAATGATTTCTGCCAAGAGAAATACATTTTCTTTGGAGGAGATACTATGTTCTCATGTACAATGTTAATTTGGTTATCTCCATTCCTTGTTTATAGTACTTGCAATTTCAAAAAACAAAACCAAAAACAAGGTATTATTTCTGCTATTTTTTCCCATACCCTTCTGTAATGAAAACATTTAATGCCTCTGGCATTTATGGATTAAAGAACTTTACACATGAAATTATTAAAATGACTTGAAAATTTGTTTAAGCATTTTCTATTCAGAATTATTTAGAATTGAAACAATAAACGTAGGTGTTTTCACATATTTTATTAGTGTATTTTAATCATTCTAATGACTGTTTATTGTCAAAGGTTTTAATTTTATCTCATTTAAGACAGAGCTTCTGCAACAGACTTACAGTCCTTCTGTCTCTTCCTTCAAAGCACTGGGATAGCAGCCATGTGCCAGAATATTTAGCTTCACTTCCATTTTCATACATGCTCAACAATCTTTACATAAATTTAGTACCAGGAGTGGGGTTGAGATGAAATAAATTTGACTATGTGGATTTTGGTCTTTTTCTAGCACTTGTGTGCTGGAAGAGGAATTTGGACTTGGTATTTGTGACTGCAGACGACTTACAGTATGGTAAGTCAAATTTTATGGGTTATTCTAGTAAGAGTTTGAAAATGCTAAATACAGAGATTGATTTCCTTTATCAAACACATGGCCTTGTGATGATGGTAGTTCTACTTCTTTGAAGGAACATCTCTTTCTGAAATCTATACAGAGAGGAACCACAGCAAAAAAAAAAAGAAAAGAGGATCTCTGGTCCTGAAATATAATACATTTCCTGAAATTGGGACAATAAGTAACAAGAGAGAAATATACCACAATTATCCTTGGCACATTCCTGACAAATGTATTATTCGTACAGATGGTTAGGTAGATTTTAGGAATCCCAGTGTATCAGGAAGTCCTCTCAAATTTTCTCAGTTCTAAAAAGACATCAATTCATCAGTAGCTGAAACGTAAAATCTTTTTATCTAGATGATATCTTATTGTTGTCCAATCATTTACACCATAATGTGAATATATTGAGTAAGTTTCCTAAAGCCAGAGAATTTTTTCAGACTTATATGTGTGATATAAGAAGGGACATCAGATAGTTAAGTACATTTTGGAAAGAAGAAGCTGAACAAAGATTTAGGATCTAGCCTAATGCACAATAGCTGAGTCCTTAGCTGTAGCACAGTTTAATGGAAAGTTTGATAAATATCTAATTTAATTAGATGTATAGATGATTATAATAACCATAGTTGTTTCATGTCTCTTGTAAGCCCTGATTTGTAAATTATTTTGGAATTTTTGGAACTTTCCTGTATACCTCCATTTATCCTTATTAAAATATTTGCTATTTTTTTTAACGTGGTGCTGGGATTGAAACTTGGGCTTCACACATTACAGGTAAGCACTTGAGCATTGAATTATATTGGCAACTTTCTTTTCACTTTATATTTTGAAGCACAATGTCATTAAGTTTCCTATGTAAGGTACAATTTAAGATCTTTGTGCCTCAGTCACTTTAGCAGCTCAGGTTCAAGCCTGTGCCAACATGCCCTGTTATTTTACATTTTCAACTAGGTGCAGAAATAATATGAAGACATAAATTGTGGAGCATATAATCTAAATTGAGCTACATCGTGACCTCCCTAAGCAAAGGCTATTTTCTAAAAAATAAGAAATACACTAAAATATGTTTCTCCAAAGAAGAAATTATAATAATAATTTAGGTACATTACATTAATTTCATTTTATGTAAAAACCCAGTGTAATGAATGTGAGGAATATCTATTTACTATCATGAGTTATGCACATTAAATTTCTTTTGTTATCTCAGTAGAAGGAAAAAGGCACTGCATTTTTTTTTGTTTCTTTTAAAATAAATTGTTTAATCTACAATTACAACTTTTATGTAATATGGCCCTTTATAGTTCACAGGACAACATAATACTTTAGTACAAGATATGATTATCAATTACATATATAAGATCATCACAGGAAATTATGAATATCTAAGAATTATAAGCACAAAGTCTTAAATAAAAGTAATATCAACTGGAATTTGTGAATAATCTTGATAAATAACCTTGAGTAGAAATACAGTAGTTGAACTGTACAAATAACTAACAATTGTGAGAAAAGACAAAGCACAGAGTTTCATTTTTCCTTTTCCTAGATCTATAGATGAATCCATTGCATACAGTTCATATGCTTTTGGAAATTTTAAATAATCTTTTGAGTTCAGTGTTATAACAGATAAGTCCCCAAACCTTCAAGTATCCACTTCCCAAGTGCATGTTCACGTTTCCTCTCTGAAACCAGATGAGGCCTGGATTTCATGCTTATGATATAAGATATATATATATATATATATATGCCAGAAGAATGAGGGAACAGACTTCAGTAAACTCATATATTATCTTGACTGCAGAATAATTACATTTATATTATTTGATGAAAACAATCAGCTTTGAAAATGGGATGAGCATGAAATACAGGTATAGCATCAATGCTCTGCCTGTGGTAGGAAATGGAATTCAGATGGTCTATGTATTTCCAAGTACAATGGTGACTAATAAAAAGTAGAAAGATATGTTAGAGCCATCATATGATAAAATAATGGAAAGAGTATCTATTTATTCAGTTTATTTTTGTTCCAACAGGACTTCCTTTTTACAGTCTGTGAATTTCATTAGTGGGAGCATAAAACCAGATTGAAGGATATTTATAAAATATTTCAAATGCCACTATAGGACTTGGAAAACTTAAATGTTATTTGGAGAAAATACATTGAATAATTCATTTGAAATATTAATGTCAAAGACAGAAATGAATAAAATCAGTTAAATTTTTGATTTTGAAGAAAGTGTGAAAAACTATATTAAAAGTGTTTATGCCAGGAATTTTAAAAAGTTAACAAATTAATTTATTTTTTGTATATGTGTTTTTTTTGAGTTTTATTATTATTATTATTTATTATTAGCAACATATTTTAGGTTCCAGGTATTCCATATGGAGTTGTATGTTATGCACTGTGGAAGTAGCAGTCTGTTATTTTGGTGGGGAGAGAATGTCTCTGGGCATGATGTCTAAACCTGTGGGTCTTAAAATATTTCTGCCCCTTCTTCCATGAAATTCCCTGCAACATGGTGGGTGAATCTTAAGTCTACTTCAATGGTTATCTCTTAGGAGCCTCTGTTTCTGTACTTGGGTAGGTGTTGAGTATCCTCAGGTTCTGCCTCCTTCACCCTGGTACTGATTATCAAGTTCAGCATGGAAGCAGCACTCTTGCTTATCTCTCCAGTACCACTCTGGTTTTAAACTAATAGCTTGCCTTGAGTCTTGCTACCTTCTGAACAAAGAACAGATTCTGCAGAGGAAGGTGAAATCAGCATAGTTTAAAAGGAATAAGCATTATTAATTTTGGGAGATTTTGATGTATATAACCCCTCTTTTAGCCAAAAACTAGTGAGAGCTTGACACTGGAGAGCATAATCATTGTCGCCATAGGATTCTGATCTGGTTCCCGATTGCAGATGCGAGTTCTTTTACACTGAGTTGTTCTCTTAGCCAATCAGAAAACTACTGGTTACTCACCAAGGCTGTGTGCTGCTATAGCACTGACACGTACATCTTGTCAGGGTGTTTGCTTCTGAGTAGCTTAGACCTCTCCTTGCTCAGACCTTTGTTGGCTACTTGCTCCCAGTAGCTCATGTAGCACTTTCCAGCAGTAGACAGGTTACTTGTCTGGGGATTGGCTCTCTTCTGGATTCTATCCAGGTCGCTCTTTGCTTTCTGTAGGCAGCGTATAGTGTCTTCAGCAATAGTCTCTTACCTTTTGCCTCAGGCAGGTAATCAAGTGCTTTGACAGAAACCTGTCTTGTTTGGGGGACCTTGCAGGTCTCTCCAATCAACAGCTCATGGTGAGTAGAAACCAATTTTTTGTACTGAGAGTTACAGTCCAGAGACAAAGACAACAATCAAGCTTAGGCTTCATCCCACCCTTTCTAAAGATCCCCCCCAATTTTTTCATTTGTTTTTTTTTAGGTGCTTCCTCCTTACTCCTGTTGAAGATTACATATTTTATTATATCTTCAAGGATTTGGGATTTAGTTTTGTGTTTTTCCCCACCCCCCTTTTCCTCTCCTCCCTAACTCTTCTATCCTTATTGCTTATATGCTAGCAACTGGATCTGGTCCGGGTTAGGGACCGCTGATAGTGAGAACAGGCAACATTCATTTTTTTCTGTGATTGGGTGAGTGCGCTGAGTATGATCTGTTCCAAGTCTGTCTACTTTTCTACAAATTTCATTCTATCCTGTTTTTTTTTTTTTTTTAACTGCTGAATAGAATTCCACTGTTTAAATGTACCACAACTTCCTTATCCATCTAATAATGGGCACCTGGGTTGATTCTAGTTCTTAGCTATATGAATTGAGCACCTATAAACATGGTTGAGCAAATACCTGTGTAATGAAGCATGGAGCACTTAGATAAATGTCCAGGAAGGGGATGACTGTGTCTGTTGGTAGCTCTATGTTCATCCTTTTCAGGAATCTCCATATTGATTTCCATAGTGGTTGTACAAGTTTACATTCCCACCAACAGTGGATGAGGGGTCCTCTTTCCCCACATCCTTGCCAACATTTGTTGTTATTAGATTTTTTTCCAAAGATTTCCATCATTACTGGAGTGAGCTGGAATCTCAAAATTGTTTGAATTTGCATTTCCTAATGGTTAGGGATGTTGAATATATTCTTCAGTGTGTGTTAGCCATTTATATTTCTCCCTCTGAGAACTCCCTATTCAGTTCTCTGCCCCATTTTTGGAGTGTTTTTATTTTTTTTTTATTCAATTATTTATTTATTTATTTGAGAGCGACAGACACAGAGAGAAAGACAGATAGGGGGAGAGAGAGAGAATGGGCGCACCAGGGCTTCCAGCCTCTGCAAACAAACTCCAGACGTGTGTGCCCCCTTGTGCATCTGGCTAACGTGGGACCTGGGGAACTGAGCCTCAAACCTGGGTCCTTAGGCTTCACAGGCAAGCGCTTAACCGCTAAGCCATCTCTCCAGCTCTGGAGTGTTTTTATTTTATTTAATTTTTTATTGTTTACTTTTTTAAGGTCTTTGAAGATTCTAGGTATTAGGCTTCTGTCAGTGGTATAGCTGGCAAAGATTTTCTCCAATATATATTTGGTCTGCTTATGTTATGTTTGCCTGTGCAAAAGCTTTCCAGCTTCACAAGATCTCATTGGCTGAGTGATTATTCACTTTCCTGGGCTACTGGGGTTTTGTTCAGGAAACCATTCCTTATTCCTGTGTTGTGAAGAGTTCCTCCTATTTTATTTTTCTTCCAGAAGGAGGAGAGTTTCAGGTCTTATATTGGGGTTTTTAATCCATTTGGACCTGGTTTTTGTGCATGGTGAGATGAGTGGATCTAGTTTCAGATTTCTACATATGGTTATCTAATTTGCCCAGCACCATTTGTTGAAGGTGCTGTCTTTCCTCCAGTCTACATCATTAGCACCTTTGCCGAAGATCAAGTAGCTGTAGTTACTTAACCTAAGGTTGAGTCATCAATTCTTTTCCATTGATCTATGTTTCTGATTTTATGCCAGCACCATGCTGTTTTAATAACGATGGCTTTGTCATATAACTTTATATTGGAAATGGTGATATCTCCAAGGGTGTTTCTTTTGCTGAGGATATATTTGGATATCTGAGGCCTGCTGCCATTCCATCCGAATTTTGAGATAATTGTTTCTATTTCTGGGAAGAATGATGCTGGGGTTTTTATTAGTATTGCATTAAATCTGTGTATTGATTTTGGTAGAATTGCCATTTTCATAATATTAATTCTACCTCTCCAGTTGCATGTGTCTTCTTATGCATCTGGCTTATGTGGGTCCTGGAGAATTGAACCAGTATCTTTTGGCTTTTTAGGTAAATGCCTTAACCACTAAGCCATGTCTTCAGCCCCTGAGTATTTCTTTTATAGATGTTTTCATTATAAAGGTCTTTCACATCCTTGGTTAGTGTTATTCCAAGGTATTTAATTTTTTTGTTGCTATTGAGAATGGGACAGCCTTGCTGATTTTTCTCTCTGTATAATTGTCCTTTGTATGTAGAAACACCTCTGATTTTTATGTGTTGATTTTGTATCCTGTCACTTTTCTGAAGGAATTAACCACCTTTAAAAGTTTTGAGATGGAGGCTTTCAGGTCACTTATAGGATCATGTCATCTGCAAATAGGGTTAACTTGACTTCTTGCTTTCCAATTTGTATCCCTTTTATCCTTTCTCCTGTCTTATTGCATGAGCTAGAACTTCTAGTATTATGTTGAAGACCTGTAGTGATAAGGGAACCCCTGTCTTGTTCCTGAGCTCAAGATGGGAACTTCTTGAGTCTTTCCCCATTGGGTATTATTTGGGATTTAGATGATCTCTATATAGCTTTTATTGTGTTGAGATATAAATGCCCAATGCCTATTATCTATATTGTTTGATGATGAAGTGGTTTTGTATTTTGTCAAAAGCCTTCTGTGCATCAATTAAGATTATTATGTGATTTTTGTGATCAATTTTATTTATGTTATATTCACTGATTTCCATATGTTGAATCATCCCTTCATCCCTGGGATGAAGCCTACTTGATCAAGGTGGATAATGCTTTTGATATAGTGTTGAATTTGCTTTGTAAGGATTTTGTTCAGGATGTTTGCATGTAAATGCACATCAGAGCCTCTAGCCACTATAAATAAATTCCAGACACATGGGCCTCCTTATGTATCTAGCTTATGTGACTATTGGGGAGTCATTCCTTTGACCTTAGGCTTCACAGGTAAGTTCCTTAAAAGCTAAACCATCTCTTAAGCACTGGAAGTCTTGATCAGTGGGTATAAAGGCAATGAAATACCAATATGACAGAGAGAAAGAAAGAGAGAGGAGATGGGGGATAGTTTGGAACAAACTAGAAATTGACAGACTTTGAAGTCAAAATGCATTCAAATAATAATGAGAAAAAATCTACTCTTTAAATTTTCCTGGAAATATTTATATTAAAATGTAGGTAATGGGATGTCTAGTACACAGTTGCATTCTCCCAAATCAAGCAACTCAAGTCGCTCCTTGAAAAGCCAGCAAGCCAGGGGTAATACATGTCTTTCCAGCTGAGTAGATATCCAAGGAGTATTTTTATCTCACCCACTTGGTGATCCGTGACTTTTCATTCTGGCTTTAGGCATCTACAACTGCATCCTTCCTATTATCTCATGGTCCTCATAGTAATATCCTCTGCAGGCATTGCTTTAGTTACCCATATTAAATGTTATTTATTCCTAACTTTCCCAACTACCTGCCATGTAATATTTTCCAAATGAAACATAAGTATGTCACACATTTTCGAAACCTAAGTGGCTCTTTATAACTCTAAGGACAAAAGAATGATGTAGCATGACATAGAGAACCTTGTAGAACCACACTCTGCTTATCTGAGCTTCTGCCACCTCACTGCTTAATCCATACTTTACTGCCTGCATCAAGAGGTATATACTCCCCCACAGACAATACACACTGCTTCTTTCCTTTTGATATTCATCAAATTCTTCTCCTTCAAGTTCAGATGCAAACTCTCCCAGATGACTGAGAGATATGATTAAGCACTCATTTCTTTCCCCTTTATTGATATCCTGTATGTACCTCTGCCAGAAGGTAAGTAATAATTATTTTGAACTTCTTTCAAATTCAGTCATTTCATGTAGTGTCATTAGAAGCACACATGTAATTTATTTGTAGCACAGAATAATATTTACAAATAGATAGTCATTCCACAATAGGAACTCCTCTGGGGAAGACTGACTATGGGAGATACTTGCCAGTGTGAAAATATTTTAAAATTTAATTAATCTACTCTTTTTATTATATTCATGACAGAAAAGTCAAGAGCAAGAGGTGATAGAAACTAGATGAACACAATTTAATTAAACCTGGGCAGAACTAGTCAAGGAAAAACTAGTTAGCAATCATATTACTAATATAGCAGATTTTTAATTTGAAAAAAAGAGGAAATGGACCAATGTCTCGTTTAATAATTTTAATCACCTAACCTATTGGTATTAAATGCCTATTATCATTGTGTTAAATACACCACACTAGGTATGTTGGCTAAGAAAATAAACAGCATATGGATACGGCGCATAAAGTACTCAGTTTTCAGCTCTGACCTGTCTCCTTTCAATTGTGCTTCCTCAGTACATAAGAAGACACCTTACAATGCTTACCAGGGCTTAGGCTAAGGGTTATAAGTGAACTGAATGATGGTTACAAAATGGGCTTGGGACTGGGGATGCTGTGAGAGCTGAGGTATAAGTTATGCTATCTCCAGCCATGCTTTGAGGTCTGATTACTCATTTCACATTTCTGAAATTTGGCTCATGGCTCAAGATAGAGTGATCTCTACTGTCTCTGTGGTAAGCTGCTATTAGTTAAGAAGAAATAGGGCTCTGGAGATGCTCAGTGGTGGGAGGCCCTTCTTCCTCATGTAAGGTTATTTCAAAGCACTGGGTTTGAATGTGGACCCTGAGAACTGAACCTGACTCTCTGCCTTATCAAAATGTGTTTGCTGTGTGGCTATTTCTTCATGTACAATGCAGAGTTTTATTTTCTACTTTTATGTTATTAGATGGAGCACTATCATAAGTAGGATAAATATCTCACACATAGGAAAGTATTTATTTAATTCTTGTTGTTTCACATATGTTTGGGAGCATTATATCAGTCCTAATGTTCTGTGGATACTTTAACAAATGTTTCTCCCCAGACACACATGCAGTCAAGAGCCTGCTCTCTATGAGCTGACTGGCCAAAGCTCCTTAGCCAGTACGTGGATGGTGGTAGGTATTTCTCCCATAATTCCACACCTTTTTGCTCTGAAGCTAAGCTTTGAGGCTGGTGCACATAAATGGTCAAAGAACTCAAGGCCATGTGAAGTGAAGACTCCCCTGGATTAAATTGTTGTGTTCAAAAAATAAAGAATGAGTCACACCATGCCTAATTCCACAGGAAAGAGATTTGTTGCAGCAGAAAACATGTGGAATTAATTTGATGAGAAAGGAAATGTTAACATCTTGAATTACACACAAAGTCCACTATTCCTTGGAGTAGGTTGGCTCATTTATACAGCCCTATTACAGCTTTGCATAAACGTAGAGGCTACATTTTAAAAATGCATTATAAACAGACAAATCAAGAATAACCATTGTTAGACTGAAAGTTTGTAATATATATATATATATATATCTCCTAAACCTTATTCCTCATCTGGAGTCTTCTCCAATAAGGGATTTGGGGATTTTATGGAGAATTGAAACAAGAAGTGATTTTTACATAATGTTCTCTCAAGTTCCATTTTGGCTGTATTTTATATCATGATTTTAGAATAATGTATACTTGGAATGAATCAAAAGAAGACATTTGTTTCACCAATATGGAAGTCAGATGCAGTTCGTGTAACGTGAATATTTCATTAATTAAGTGTCTCTCTTTACTGCTCTGTGTTGCTATTCATATATCATGTGACCTCATGTGACAGTTCTGTTCTCTGCTTTGCCCTCATCACTCTCATGTTTTACATTGGTCAAAAGAAGAATAGAATTTTTTCCCCCTTTCTGATTCTGCCTATAGACTCATTCCTAAAACTCTGCTTTACACATTTGTTTTTACTTAATTATGGACTTTATTGTATGAACAAATCATGTGTTTGTCACAATGCCCTCATATTATCCTATCCTTTTATATCCCCTGTACTCCTCTCTGACTCTACTGAGGTCCCTCTTCATTGTGGCTAAATACTGTGGGGTTATGAATGTGTCAGTCAGTCTCTTTGGGAGAGCAGTGGACTATGCCTCAAGAAACTTTCCTACCCTGTGGCTCTTGTAATTTTTTCACTCACTCTTCCACAATACTCCCTGAACCTTGGTGGCTGTTATTAGTTCAGTGGAGGGTTGAGCTCTCTGCAATCTCTGGATTTCTGCTTTTCTGGGTTGTGAATGTCATAAGTGTCTATCTGTATCTCCATGGAGCTAATTGTCATGGTAGGAGTAAGAACAGCACTCATGTTTAAGTTACTTCTTCTTCTGTCATGGTTTCCGGTCCTGGCAGACGTGTGAGGAAGACTCAGTGGTCTAAAACACCAGACTCAAGCTCCACTTTCTTGCTTTGCATGTTTTCTTACTCAACCTTAAGTACTGTGTGTATATGTGCACATTTTAAGATTGTTAATGGATGATTATAGACACAGTGCTGAAATAGACAAACAAATGAGGTGTATTATAGGAAACCAAATAAGAATATAGCTCATTTAGGAAAATATATTAAGGGAAGTTTCTATTATCTACACCATATTTCCCAACCTTTCCCATACATATATGAGGAACCTAGTCTTGTGTGAGATACGAAGTAATACATTTTCTTTTTATTTAATATCTTTACATTTTGTAGGTATGCATTTTATGGTTTGTGGAATGTTTCCTGGCAAATACTTTGATATGATTTTTATCATAATCAAAAAGTGGAAACACTTAAAAGTATTCATCACTTGGTGAATGGATAAAGAAAATGTAGTGGCTTCACGTACTGAAACTATTCAGTCATAAAAATGAATCCCTGACATTGCTAATTGTGGAACTGGAGATTGTGTTAGTTGAAATAAGTCAGGCACAGAAAATCGAGTACTTCATCATTTCAAACTTATGCAGAATTTTAAAAAAAATACTTGAAAGTTGAGAGCAGAAAAGTGGTTGCCAGAGGCCAGGGAAGAAAGGCTTATCAGTTTATTAGGTGATGGTCAGATAAGATCTGGCTCTGGTGTGCTCTTTGTCCAGCTGATGAATAAAAGTGGTATATACTGTGTGTGCAAAAAAGCTGGAAGAAGAAGGAATTTTGAAAGTAGTAGACATCAAGAATGATGAATATTTGAGAAAATAGTTATGTTTAGCCTGGTTCAAGCATTATATGATACATAACTGTACTGCACATTACAGCATGTTTAACCTGATTAAGCATTATACAATAACTGGTTGTACTGGACTTTAATATATGCTATCCCATTACTATGTACACTTTGATGTTTTCTGTATTACTTACACATAGCGAGCCGTAGGGATGCTGAAGGAGGAGGATGAAGAGTTCAAGTCCTCAAGTTCCTGTACTCCTTAAAAAGATGTCTTCATCCTCCTCAAAAATACTAAGAAATGGGCTGGAGAAACGGCTTCGCAGTTAAGTGCTTGCCTGCGAAGCCTGAGGACCCTGGTTCAAGGCTCGATTCCCCAGGATCCATGTTAGCCAGATGCACAAGGGGGCACATGCGTCTGGAGTTCGTTTGCAGTGGCTGGAGGCCCTGGATCACCCATTCTCTCTCTCTGTCTCTGCCTCTTTCTCTGTCTATCATTCTGTTGTTCTCAAATAAATAAAAATAAACCACAAAAAAATTTTAAAAAATACTAAGAAATAACAAAAATGTACATAAGCAATATAAATACACCTAAAAATAAATAAAAATCAAATTTTGGAAACATGATTCTTAAATTTCTGGGGTTTAAAATCTAACAATCTCAGAAAAATATATTTAAATTGCCTTTTATTATATATTTATGAATATATAGGTATACATAGCCAATATTATGCATCCATATGTATATGAATAAATTATTTTAATTTTTTAACCCCAAATAAATAATTGTAAACCTATAATTATGATAACCAAGTCCACTTTCTTTTCTTTCTCTGGATTCTCCATGCTTCAAAGTTGCCAAATACTTATTCATGTTTATGAATCAAGAAATTTACAATATCCTTCACACATATGAAACTCACTCATTTTTGAAATATTGTAAGTTACATGAGCCATTGTCCTTATTAATCTCAAGCCAGAGACCAAGCACATTGAGGTCATATAACTTTTCAGAGACAGTGTGTAGGGATTTCTGTAAGTGAAATAAGTATAATTAAAATGTATTTTATGACAATATTACATAAAGAACCACAAAACACAGCTATTGTTCACTGTATGCAAATGATAGAAAATATTTTGTGATTTATATAATTGGGCTGGAATTAGCAAGTTTTAAGATGGAATCACCTTTGGTCATTTTTTCAAATAGCACATATGATCCAGACAAGATAAAGGAACTGTTTAAAAAAAAAAAAAAACCAAAGTAAAGGCTATTTGATATAAAATTGGTCAGAAGACAGAGAGTGAGAGAGGCTATTCAGAAAGCAGAAAACAAGTAGAAGCCATTATCCCCTGTGGATTGTACAAGCAAAGTGTTGGGAAAATGTGAATGATTCAGGGATGGAAATTTAGGAAAGGAGGTACAGGAAGGAGGTGGAGCCATAAAGGAAACAAATACAACCACAGACATTAGAAGAAGCAGAGATAAAGGGAAATGACCTGGTTTTTCCTGCTTTAGCATGCTACACATTTCTTAAAAAGCATAATTTAATAAAACATGTAAAAATTAGTAGAAAGACAAAAGATAGGTCTCAGAAAATAATTTTGAGGTACTTCCCTCCTTCCCATCCCTAATCCATGAAAATTAAATTAAGTAATTTTGGATAAATCACTATTGTGAAACCACATAGGAATTTTGAAAACATGTATGCTATTTCAGGCCACAAGAATATTTAGAAAAGTCAATGAAATGGTATGAATTGACCACCTATAAAGGGAGTCCCAATATACATACAAATGTTTACTACACTATATGAAACAAAGCATAAAGTTCTTGCTCTATTCATTGCTGATCTTTATAAATGTATTTATATATATAAATATACATTTATATCTCTATATATGTATGTTTATATTTTTAAGAGACTGTTAAGCTAGTCAGTATTTACTAAGCCCTTTTTTACTGACTAACACAAAATAAGAGGTTAAAATCCTTCCTAATCTATGCACTGGATTTTCCTAAATAGTAGAATAATGCCTCTGGTTGTGATGCTAACCACATTATTATCAAATAGTACAGGACTACACTTTTATCATACCATTTTTTTTCTGAAGTTGTTTTCATGTATGAAAATATAAGTTTTAAAAAATCTCATCACCCCCTGACAAGCAATGATCACTTTACCTTTCAATTAATCCCCAAGCCTCACTCATTCCATCCTCAGAATCCAAGGCAAATATTCCACAGAGTATCTTTATGGGATTCCCTTATTTGAATGTGTGATACCCAAAGAGTCAACTAATAGATGCTACCTCATGAATGACTTTTTTCATAACATGTTTCCCAGGATCATCTGTGATATAGTATGTATCAGTAGTATTCAATAGTCTGTGAGCACTGAAAACAGTATGTCAATGTACCTTAGTACACATCTTTCATGGATGTACATTTATTTCTCTGAGTACATACTTAAAAGTAAAAGAGCTGTGCCACCTGATTAGTGTGACATCTTGAAGACTGACCCATGGTTTCCCTAAGTTACAGCACCATTTTGGATTCCCAACAACAGTGCATAGCTGTTGCAATTTCCCCACATTTCTGCTAAGACACCGGGTCATTTTTCTAGAGCCGGTGCACTTAGCAATATGTCTATTGACAATATACTCAGCTAGCTAGGATCTTTTGAGAAGTTCGTATTCTCGGTTTCTATCAGTAACTGAATACAGATTTCTATCATGCTTATCTCTAGCACTGCTACCGTGGTGATGGTGTCACACAGCCAGAACTGAGAAGTGAGTTTACAGATTCTGTATTACAAGTATGGTGTGCCTGTATTTTATCTCTCTTGTCGTGTGTGTGTGTGTGTGTGTGTGTGTGTTACTCTTCATTTTCTTAATGGTGTTCTTTGGCACCACAAAAGTCTTGATTGCAAGTTACATTATTATTTTTTTTTCTATTTTACTTGTGTTCAGTGTTGTACATAAGATTTTTGCCTTGCTTGAGATCAGGAAGAATTATGCATTGAAGAATTGGCTTCCACATTTAAATATGATTCTTCTGAGCTAATGGGTGTGGGGCATGTAGAGGGTTTTCAAGTTCATTCTTGTGTATGTGGGCATCTAGGTACTCTGGCACTATTTGCTGAAATGAGCATTATTTCTTCCAATGAATTGTTAGCATACTTGTTGAAAATCAATTCACCTGTTTTAAGGGCAAACATCTAGGTGCTTAATTAGATTTCATTAATGTATTCATATATCCTCATGCTAGTATCACGTTGTTGGGATTTTGATAGTTTTGCCGAAAGTTTTGAATTGGAAAGTGAGACATTACTGTCAACATTATTCTTTTCTTGGATCATTTTAGCTATTTTCTGCAGCAGTTATCTTCTTGTTTTTTGAACAAAACACCTTACCCAGGGCTGGTGAAATGCCTTAACAGTTAAGGCATTTGCCTAAGAATCCCAGTTCGATTCCTCAAGACCTACATAAATCAGATGCACAGAGGGTGCATGCATCTGGAGTTTGTTTTCAGTGGCTGAAGGCCCTGGCATGCCCATTTTCTTTCTCTCTATCTGCCTCTTTCTCGTTCTCTCTCAAATAAATAAATAAAATATTTTTTAAAAAAGCAAGACACCTTACCCAAAGCAGCTTATATAAGGAAAAGCTTTCTTGTCCTTACACTTTTGAAAGGAAGTTTCATCACGGTGAGGAAAGCACCACAGAACAGACAGCTGGGCATTAGATCTCCGCAGCAGCAGAGGAGAAAGCAAGTAAGACTATTAGGGACACCCAGCAGATGTGATGAATACAACTCCAGGCTTGACTCACGACAAGCTTCCCCCAGCAAGGCTCAACCTCTCAAAGGCTCCACCAACTGGGAATTAACTCTGAGGCTTCATCACAAACAAATGAGACTTATTTTTTGTACCAGCTTCTTCTTAGTCAAGTGTTTTACAATGAAGGAATATTTCATTGAACTCTGGGTCATCTAAGTTTCCTTGATTATCAAATATTTTCATCCTCTGTACATCTTTCCAGTTCAGGAAGTATGGTCCCTTCCCTTTCACTGTAGGGAAGTTGGGAACTGGTCTCACCACAACTTTTTCAGACTCTGTATGTTCAACTTTCTTACCTTTTTGTTTATCCTGTTTAATGTCCATTTATTACAATGTGATTTTATTGGGGCACGTGTTTTATTGCAGACTTAGGATTCATATCACAGATCTGCACTGTCTCTGACTTTGTTACACACTTCATGCTTTTTTATTTAATTAAGTTCATGCCATTTTATAATTTTAAATATTTTAAATGAATTTAAATAAATTCCTTTAATTCTATTATTGTTTATCAGTAGTGTAAAGAAACTCAAATTTTCTAAACTCATTTTTAAATAGTTCTAATAGTTTTTGGTGAGTTCATAAACTTATCTTTTAGTAAGGACTGGTCATAGAGGTAGAGTCCTAGCTTGCACTGATTTCTATTGCCATTTTCCACCTGAATTTATATGTATATTGATTCCTTTGGCCTTTAACATCAAGTGTGGCATGATACCAAGGCTAAATTGTAGGGCAGAGAAATGTGGACGGACATGATGGACAGTACTTTTAGGTTGACTCTAGATTTTTCTAATTGTTCTATACTTGCCTGTAGTTAATGATGGTGATGCAGCAATGTAATCTGAGTGCGGAGATATCTGAGAACTAAAATCCACACTATCTAGTACTGTAAAACCACCTGCCCCCACACAGCCCATATACCAATATACCATATACCATATACCATATACCAATATACCATATACCATATACCTTGACCTCTTGTGTTATTGCATGTGAGAGGGGATTTTAAGAGGTAATTGAGGTTAAATGAGGTCTAGGATCTCAAATATGGTTGAATCAGTAAACTTACAGGAAATGGAAAGGCTAAAGAACTTCCTTCATGATTGAGCCAAGAAGGAGGCACAGATGTCCTGTTAGCAGAGTCATCATAAGAAAATGAATTGTTGGGACTGGAGCGATGGCTTAGTGGTTAATGCATTTGCCTGTGAAGCCAAAGGATCCAGGTTTGATTCCCCAATGACCCCTGTTAGCCAGATCCACAAGGGGGCTCACACATCAGGAGTTCGTTTGCAGTGGCTAGAGACCCTGGCTCGCCCTTTCTCCGTCTCTCCCCCTCTTTCTCTATGAAATAAATAAAAATAAAATATTTTTAAAAGAAACTGAATTGTAGTGAACCTTTCTCCTGGACTGCGAGTAGATAAATGTCTATTCTTGAGCCACCATAGGTGGCGGTACTTATGGCTGTCTATGCTCACTTGTCAGTATTCTCACAGAACACAGCTGCTGTAGAAGGGATGCAAATGTGTCCCAAAGCTAATGGGTATGAGAGGAAGAGTTGTTAAAGCAGTCTATCTGCTGTGACGAATGGGACCAAACAAAACGTGGCAAAATATGAAAAGACACACATGGGAACTCTTGAAAATTTTAATATTTCAAGCAATGGAAACCCCAGTGAAACAGGTGATTTAGGACAGAATTTAAACGTGTTCCATATGACCATTTGGATTCCTTGATGAAGAAGAAAAGTGGTTGTGGTAATTCACAAGACCTTGTTTTTTGTTTTTTTTTTTTTTTCACATGGAATTTCTTCTTCAAGAATGTTCTAATTATGTGACAGAATGAGCCAGATATACCAACTGTGGTACAAGAAAGCAGATAGTTGTTCAGTAGTTTCCCAAACAAGAAACTCTAGACTAAACGGTGAACAGAAAGATATATTATAGCAAGTGCACTCATGATTGAGACTGAGACACAAAAAGTCGCAAAATATTGGCTGAGGTGTGGCAGACATTTTTCACCTTGAAGCACATGCCTGAGAATGGCAGTCTATATAAAACATGGCTATTATTTTGACTTAGCAAGTCTCTTCATTTCTCAAAATAAACATATATTCTAGTAGTTTATTTTTTTAAGAGTGGAAATCTGTGTGACATATTTGAGCCACTCCATATGTACAAGTGGTTTTTTTTTTATTATTAGTTAAGGACATACTCTATGTAAACAGCACAGCAGCACATGTTGGTACCATCCTTACCCTCATCCCTGTCCTCCTTCTCCAAATGCACCCTCCTCACTGGGCATGCCAGTTATCTCCACTATAATTGTGGGTCATGCATTGTGGGGCTAACCATCAGTTATGGGGAAGAGGCAATGTCTGTGCATAATGTCCCAACTTGTGGCTCTAACAATTTTTCTTCCTCCCTCTTCTGTGAATTTCCATGAACCATGTTAGGTTTGTTTTAGGTGTACTTCAGTGATGGGCTCTTGGGGAACCTCTGTGTCTCTGCTTCTCTGATTTGGTAGGGGTTGAGTGTCCTCTGTGTCTAGCCACTGTAAATGAACTCCAGATGCATGCAACACCTTGTATATCAGGTATCTGAGGAATTGACCCTAGTCCTTAGGCTGACCAATATCTTGATCCACTTTTTACTATATTCTATAGTTTATGTTTGTGACATATTTTGTCTTCTTTTTGGCATAGTATCTCAGGTTGCTCCTGTGATTTTTAAAACTATTTCCACATCAACTATGTTGTTTATTATAAAACTATAAATTGCTAAATGCATTAATTTGAATATATATATATATATGTGTGTGTGTGTGTGTGTGTGTGTGTGTGTGTGTGTATAGTTTGTCATCATCAGTAATATCAGAGGAATATTTCAGAAGATATAAAGTTTAGTGTATTTGTACATTACCTGCAAGAAAATCTGCTGCAGAAATGAGCTTATTCAAACTCTTTGAGTTTAGAATTAAAACTGTAAATAATGGGCTGGAAAGAAGATGGCTTAGCAGTTAAGGCACTTGCCAGCAAAGCCAAAGGACCCAGGTTTTATTCCCCAGTTCCCATGTAAAGCCAGATACACAAGGAGGCACATGTGTCTGGACTTAATTTGCAGTGGCTAGAGACCCTGTATGCCCATTTTCTCTCTCTTTCTATCTCCTTCTCTCTGTTTCAAATAAATAAATAAAATATGTAAATAAAATGGAAGTGATGTTCCACCCTACAGGTGGTGAAGCAAAAAGTAATATGATACCTTTAATATATATTTATAAGTGCATATTTATATGAAAAGTAATGTCCATTTTAAGAGAATGAAAGATGACATGCTTGAAATTATAGAAGAATGTCATAACTGATATATATTCACACACAGAGACATATATATGTGTATATATACATACATATATATATGTATGTATATATATGTATACACAAATATACATACATATATATATAACCATCCTCAAAAGTTAGGGTCATGAAAGTTAATGTCAGCAAGATTTCTACTAAGATGGTAAATATGACCCAGGTTTTTCAAACTCTGATCTGGGATTCTTATATATTAAAGGCAGCATCCAAAAGCAGCTGAAGAGTTTCCATAAGTGAAAACTGAACATGTTCCTTTAATTCATTGTTGTAATTTGAGAACTATGTTCATGTTCAATCTCTACTTTTATTATGTCAACATTTGTGGGTCTTTGGATCTTGCCAAAACACTAAAGCACTGTTATTTTAACTAATTATGATTTAATATCATTGGCAAGCTATGGAGTCAAGCTCAGCATATCAGAGATGAGGTGACTCTCTCCCACTGATTTTAATGAATGTGCCAAACTTTTCTTCAAAACATATGGATAAATATTGAAGCATGGTTTCAAGAGCCTTCTAGCCATCACCTTTTGGGAAGTTTTGTTTTAAACACATTGTTTTCTCATATGGAATACATTACAGAATTTAAAACTCATATTACAATTGTTATCTATTGTGACTAAGGAGGTATTTAAGCAATAATAATGTTAAGGTTTAAAGAATGGAAGTCCTGAAGTCTATTAAACAGATATTTTTTTTTTATCTTCCTGAGAAGTGACCCTGCACATAATCATTTTGAAGATAACTGAGATAAAGACAGAACAAATACTTTCACAGTCATGAACCATTATTAATCTTTTGACTAAGCTATGAAGTTGATAAGATGTATATTATTTAATATCTCATGATAGCAAATAGTAAAAATCAGGTTTAATTATTTTAGACACAGTAGTCTGCACAATGCTATTAATGAAATTACAAAATTCATTGCTTTTTAGAATACAAAACTTTATAATATTCCAAAATTTTACATTTTGAAAGGATCTACATCATTTATTCCATCTTATCATTTTTACATCTACTTTATTAAAAAGAGAGCAAAGAGGTTAAATTTTCTGTATTGCACAAGAACAAATTCATAACCAAATATTTAAGCAACCTTTCACACACAGATCATAAAAAAGTGATTTACAGAATTCGGAATAGAGGGCTGGAGAGATGGCTTAGCGGTTAAGCGCTTGCCTGTGAAGCCTAAGGACCCCGGTTCGAGGCTCGGTTCCCCAGGACCCACGTTAGCCAGATGCACAAGGGGGCGCACGCGTCTGGAGTTCGTTTGCAGAGGCTGGAAGCCCTGGCGCGCCCATTCTCTCTCTCTCCCTCTATCTGTCTTTCTCTCTGTGTCTGTCGCTCTCAAATAAATAAATAAAAAATTTAAAAAAAAAAGAATTCGGAATAGAACAACTTTTATAGCTTTAATATATAGAATAAATTTTCATAATATTGAAAAAAGTCATCTCCAGAAAACATTGTGAAAATACATGAAGTCATAACTGAAGAAGTTTTTTTTTTTCACTTCTTAAATTGATAACCTTAAGGAATCTCACTTTTCAGAATTCAATAACTATTTCTTTATCACTACAAACAAAGTTATCTTGCAGCTGAGCTCCCTGCAATTATATCTTACATATAACATTTGTATGTTTCAAACTATAAAAGATTGAATTAGGTGTTTTGTTTCATATTTAATTTTGTAAGAAACAACCAGATTCTTTTCTTCAACTGGATATGTTACTTTATGTTTTTATCAATGATCTTTTGGAAATTTAGTGTTTTCAAAATCTTACTGTGTGTATAGGTGTTTTAAAATTTTATCCATTATAATATCTAGTGATATCTCATTTAGGTCTATTTGTATTTCTCAGGTGAGTAAGCCACTGGTTATCCCCTAGGCTGGGTGCCACCATTGCACAGGTGTGTGAATCTTGTCACTCTGGTTGCTTTTGTATAGCTTTGGGATCTGCTTGATCACTATGACGTTGACCATTTTTCCTCTGCACTTCATGTAGTGCTTTCCAGTACTATATAGGCTAACCCCCTGGAAAATGGATTCCTTCCAGATTCCAGCAAGATCTCTTTATGCCTTTAACCACAGAAGACTGCTTTTTACTTTTTATTTTTATTTATTTATTTGAGAGAGAGAGAGAGAGAGAGAGAGAGAGAGAGAGAGAGAGAGAGAGAGAGAATAGGTAAGTCATGGCCTCCAGCTACTGCAAACTCTAGATGTATGTGCCATATTGTCAGTCTGGCTTATGTCAGTCTGAGGGAAATTCACCTAGTTCAGTTGGCTTTGCAGGTAAGTTCCTTAAGCACTAAGCCATATCTCTAGACCAGAAGACTGCCTTTAAAATATTTTTGGAGTGCAATTTGAAGATATCTACTAACCACCCTGTGATGCATGTTTTCCCTTTTAATACTTTCTGACTACATGTGCTTATTGTAGGACTATTCTCCTGTATCAGGTTTTTCATAGTGGATATCTTGGCATTTTAGTTGGCACATTGGTTGCTGATAAACAAGGGAAATGCAGGTCCATGATAGACAACTGCATGGTCTTGAGGAGCCTAGTCCTTAACCTTGTGTAGGCATGAGAATGTATGGCATTGAAATGATACCTGTAGGGAGGTAGAAAATAAATATTCACTACATGGAAGGAGAAAACAGCTTGCTGACCAGGTTAGTGGACTGTTGGAGAGGAAATGTTTGATTTTCAGTACATCATGTATCTAAATATGTCCAAATAAATGTGGAGTAAGGAAATGTTAAGTGAATTCAATGTCTAGAAATTCAAAATATATCACATGGGTCTCAAATTCTTCACTAAGTTTAGAAACTCAGAGTTCTAGTTAGCAGAGCTACAAAGTAATCAAATCATTGGTAGATGTCATTATTATTCATTATTTGTTACTCAGAGGTCACAGATTCACACAACATGTGTCTTAAAGATACACTCTTGGTAATAGTCTGTGTCAGGATATGTTCCCAATATAGCAAGTTTGTAGTCCCAATAGTACTTTTAGAATGTTGGGAGAGTGAAATATCCCTAAAGACTACACCGAAAATAGCAGCTTTCTGAGCCCTTGGAAAGATGGGCTTGTTGAACTTCTTCGTGAGACATGAGTAACACTTACTGTTCTATTGTTTGGAGGGCTTCTGATCAGGCTCGAGGCACCAATCAAGAGGGAACACAGGAGAAGGTGGAAACAGCTAAGTAAGAATGGTGATGTCATTTCATGGTCAGAATGGAGAGGAATCATGAAGAGCATTTCAGTTTTCAAATGTCACAGATGCTTTGTTATTCTGTGATATCTAGTGTTGACATTACTTGTATCAAGTCCACATGGGATTTGCCACTTGACATGTATTCTTCTATTTTTCACACTTAACTGGCAGGAAGAATGTGGCATAGAGAAAATGCGTTGCCAGTCAAGAACTTTGAATATAGTGAAAGTTTCCGTTGTATGCTGGCATTGTTTGGAGTTCTGATTCAGTTGGGTGCAGCTGTGGAGCTCAGTTGCTTTCAGTATTTAGCAGGAGGGATAAAAGCAATTTCAGGAAGCAGAAGCCTGTTGGGAGCCACCTAAGCACCTATTAGAGTTCTAATATCTTCTTACTGTTGTGTAAATAGGAATGTTTCCTGTTAAATCCTTAGAGTTCAGACCTTGTAGTCATTTGGAAAAATAGCTCTTTAGAGTCATTCCGTTATCACCTTCATCAACAAATACTGTTACACATTTTTTTCCAGTACATTTCCTCTTTGTTTTGCACTGCACAGTCTCCTTTGATTGCTTCTTTGCTCTTCTATCATACCTATTTTTTTTAGCAGCTTTTATTTTTCTTTTCATGTACTGTGACTGAATGTAACAAAAAACAAGTCTCAAGTTATTAAGATAGGCTTTTTTTCATTGTTCTGAAGATAAAAGAAAGTTATAATGCATTTCTTAAATAACTAATGGGCATCACAATGTTCAGAACAACATCTTTGCTAGCTAATTGCAAGTGAATGAGAAGCATATGTATTAAGTTTATATCAAAACACAAATTGAAACTCTGCTTAGCAATTTTTTTATGCATTTTTCCAGTTTCAAAATATTTGAAAATAAGTTGAGTGGTTTTTAGCATTAAGAAGTCATACATAAGATATTCTTTGCTTTTACAGACTGAAAAAAAATGATGAAAAAATTCACAAGGGTTTTTCTACAGAAATAATTATCAGGCAAAATATATTGTCATTTTGATAACCCCATGGATTATTTCAAATGTAATTACTTGAGGGAAATAACATCGTGTTCTGAAAATCAACTCAGTGTTGGAAAACACAGGAAAATATGAATCAAAGCTATGATGCTCATTTTCAAATATAAAAGAGGCAGAAAATTCCAAGTTTTGTTTTTACAAATACTTTCTTATTGCTGACAGAATTTTTTCATAAGAATAAAATATATAACATTGACTATAAATAGTAATTCATTTTACTTCAGCTACTGTTAAATGAGATTCTGTTGTTTGCATATATATGTATGTGTGATGTTCACACATGTTCATGTGTGTGGACACTTGTGTATCTATAGGCACATATGCACATGGATGTGGAGGCCAGAGGTTGACATTGTGTGTCTTGCTTAGTCATTTTCTACCTTTTTTAAAAAAATTACTTATTTATTTTTAAAAGAGAGAGAGAGAAGAATGGGCACAGCCAGAGTCTCTTGTCTCTGCAAAGGAACTTCATATGCATGTGTAACTTCATACATCTGGCTTTGTGTGGGTGGATACTCAACTCAGGCTGTCAGCTTGTGCAAGCAAGTACTTTGAACTACGATCTCTCCAGCTCCCACCTTGTCTTTTGATACAGGGTCTTTTACTGAGCCTGGAGGTCATGGATTCATATAGGCTAGCTAGCTGGCAAGCCCCCAAGGATCCTCCTCTCCCTTCTTCCCCGGTGTTAGAATTCCAGGTGCATTGCACTGTTTATGTGGGCTGTTATGTATGCTCTAGGGACCAGAACTCTGGTTTTTATTCTTGGTGGGCAAACATTTTACCCAATGAGCCATTTCTTTGGCTTTACTGAGCTTCTTTTGGAACTAGAATTAATGGTGACCTCATTGATCAGGATGAAAATTTAGCTTCCCTAGTCTTAAGCAAACATCAAGTGTGGGGTTATCTTTCCTTACATTTTTGTTAGCATTCATTGTCACTTGTTCTTTTGGTGATTGTCATCTGGCTGGACTGATGTGGAATCTCAAAGAATTTATACCAGGTGCTGATAACTAAGTCAGAATCCATCCAATAAATATGAAGGCCATAGACGCCAGAGAGAAGTTCCCACTGGCCTTTGGCCAAGAAGACTGGCTATTTTCATCTAATAGTCTCCTATATGACTAAGGTTATTCCCTTTAATCTATGCTAATCTCACTCTTGGATGGAGAATCTGTTTTGCCTTACAGAAAATGGTGAAAACCAAAGAGAACCAAGATTCATCAATATTGCAAGAAAGAATAACTGACTGCCCACTTGTAGCAGACAAATTCAGGTTCACTGAGATAAACTCCAAGACCAGGCACAGTAATAGCAGAAGAAGCTGGCTTGCCTTCACAGGCCCAAGCAGACAGAGAGACTCACAAGCCTAAAGTCCAAAAAGCACACTTCAGGAACTCCTGCTAGGCACACTTTGCATATCTTTAGATTGAAATCTGAAACCCACCAGCACACCACAAGAGCCACCCAGTGGCACTGCCTCCAGCCAGGGGGCTACAGATGCAAACTACAAACAATTAAAAAACTGAATATATTAGGGGCCATCTATTCAAACCACCACATTCCGGCTCTGTCCCCCAGTAGATTTATAACCATCACACATTGTAAATTTTACTCAGTTCAGTTTCAAAGGTTCCCACAGTACTGACCAATTCAAACAAATCAAACAAACTAAACATTTCTAACATATAAAGGCACAGAGTAAACATTTTTAACTGGTATAAGGCATAGCAAGGAGAGACTAAAATAATGCAAACTCAACCACCATCAAACAAACATCAAACTTCAGCAGTTCAAGTTCAATACAACCAGGGACTGACAATCTCCAGATTTTCCAATTCTGCCCTTCCAGCTCAGCAGAGTAGACAGGGGACACTTCCAGCTTAGTCCAATAGTGCACTCCATGGTAGCCCTTGCATTGTCCTGGTATATACAAACATCTTTAGGTATTCATGCAAACCAAGCTCCATCTTCCAAAGGCTCTTTCAGCCTATCAGGGCATCAGACCCTGCCTCATGCCGCATCTCAGCAGCAGCTCCTGGAACCATGTGCAATTCAAGACCACTCCTCTCATTTTTCATTCTTCTGGAACCAATACCAGGAGTGCAGGACATAGCCATATTCTTAAATCACAGACAAAATAAATCAAAACCTTGAAAAGTAGGTTCCTTCTCCAGTCAGCTCTTTCCAAAAGTGTTTGCATTTCCATGGTAGTCTTTCCTCAGGCATCCTTTCCATGGTAAAGCAATTGAACCATCCTCCTTTACAGTGTTTGACAATAGCAGATTCAGTAACCTAAAACCAGTCTCAGTGCCTGTAATTTTAACTTGCTTGAGGTTTTCCAGCTTAAAATCTTAAATCTCTCAGTCCAATATCTCGAGCCAAGCACATCAGTCCATTACAAATTTAACCTTGATCAAACTCTCAAGGCATGGGCAGCAGGATGCAGCCAGCTCTTATGCCAGTAGCCCAGATCCAACAAAGTCCTCTGTAGTCTTTCATTCTCCTTAGAAACCTCATAAGGCAAGCCTCAAAGTTCAATACTGTTTGCACTTAGCATTCTCAAACTTTCATCAGAATAATCCATAAAACTTGGCTTACCATTCCAGAAGGCATCTTCAGTTGCAAGCACCAAATCCATGCCTAGTCCTCCAAAACAAAGGTTCCAAAAATTCAACATCCACATGGTCAGGTTCATCTAAGTCCACTCCTTGGTATCACGTTCTGTAGCAGACAGATTCAGGTTTGCTGAGATGAACTTCCAGACCAGGCACAGTTATGGAGGAAGGGATTTATTGAAGCTTACAGATCCAGGGGAAGTTCCATAATGGCAGAAGAAACTGGCTTGCCTTCACAGGCCCAAGCAGACAGAGAGAAGCAGAAGCCTAAAAGCCAAAAAGCACACTTCAGGAACTCCTTTTAGGCACACTTTGCATATCTCTAGATTGAAATCTGAAACCCACCAGCACACCATAAGAGCCACCCCATGGCACTGCCTCCAGCCAGGTGGCTACAGATGCAAACTACAAACAAATAAAAAACTGAATATATTGGGGGCCATCTATTCAAACCACCACACCACTACAATACAACCCACATCTATCACATCTGCCAGGGCCCAAAAGACCTCACGGAGGAAGGGATGACCTAAATACAAGTGCTGCTAGCAGTGCGAGTCTGAGGATGACCTCCAGAGAGAAGGCAATAGATGCAGAGGATATCAAAATTCCTCAAAGCAGAAATTCAGAGAGCTTTCTGCTAGTCTCACACCCACAAAGGCACAGGGAGCATTGTTGAAGAGAGGGCAGAATGATTATAAAAGCCACATGTTGAGGAGGAGTATCCTTTGGCACTGATCCACCCTCCACAGAGACTGACTGATGCATTCATAACTTCATGTAGAACACCAATGACCCCAAAGAGGAGGACCCTCAGTGGACTGGGGTTTGGGGAAAGGATATAAGAGTATAACCTGGGCTGGAGAGATGGCTTAGCAGTTAAATTGTTGGCCTGCAAAGCCAAAAGGTCCCGGTTTGACTCTGTAGGACCCACATAAGTCAGATGCACAAAGGGAGCACATGCATCTGGAGTTTGTTTGCAGTGACTGGAGGCCCTGGTGTACCCATTCTCTCTCTCTCTCTTTCTTTCAAGTCCATAAATAAATATATTAAAAAGCAGTATAACTTGATGGGAATGTGGCCAGCATCAGATCGGGTCACATAATAAAATTCATAACCCATGCAAAAACAAAAGATTCAGTGGAGGGCAGATTTGGTAGACAAAAAAGGGAGGCTGTTGAGAGGGGATTGTGATCATGGCATATACTTTTTATATTTATGGAAGTTCTCAATAAGAAAGCTTATAGAAGTGATTAAATGCTTAAGGAAAGCAGAAGAGAATATATTAGATTGCTTGTTTGGAAAGTTTAGGTCTTCAGATTATTTTTGATTGACAGGATTTAGGGGCTCACTTCCTGACTCATGTCTTCCCTCTGTTATTTATTTATTTATGTTTTATTACACAAATGGATATCAGAAGTGAGCAGCTCCTCTATCTCTACCATGATGACACTGTGGGCAGCAAAACATCTTTTAGTATAGTTATAGCAAAGACCTTAAGAAGACTGTGACAATGCCATGCGATATGTTTGTTTAACTGTGCTTCAGTCAGTAGACTCCATGGAGCCACAGGTATGAGGGGAAGGAGCCATGGTGCACTGACTGAGGGGCACTGTCTTATCAGTAAAGAGGACTCACATTTCCAAAAGAAATGATTACTTGGCACACAACAACCTGACGATCATAGGGAAGACAGATTTTCCTCTGGTCCCTTTGATGTACAATTTTATCCTCCTAATACTATTGCCTTGGGTGTTTAATATATGATTGGGGGGCCCAAATTACATATATATTAATTATTTATATGCATATGTGTATATATATTTGTATTTATATATACACATATGCATATATACATATATATGTTTGTATGTATGCATATATAGCTTCTAGCTGCTAGTGAGAAAGTCAGTCCTGTGCTTGTTTTCTCTAAGTACTTCTGTGAGCAAAAACCGGCCAGCTGACAACTGGGAGATCATGCTTGCCTTAAAATTAATTCAATTAATTTATTTGAGAGAGAGAGGGAGAGAGAGAGAGAGAGAGAGAGAGAGAGAGAGAGAGAGAGAGAGAGAAAGAATGGGCAAAATAGGGCCTCTAGCCACTGCAAACAAACTCCAGATGCATGTACTGCCTTATGCACCTGGCTTATGTGGGTAATGGGGAATCCAACTTGGGTCCTTAAGCTTTTCAGGCAAGCACTTTAACCACTAAAACTTCTACCAAATCCCATGCTGGCCCTTTTATATATTCCACATTGTTTTTTCCACTGAGCACAGACATGGCTACTCTCAAAAGGAATGTTTTAAAAGTTGTGAGTATTTGCATGTGCTTTGAAAATTAGGTCACAAGGAAAAACTGAATCGCAACTCAAATTTCTAATAACCAGACAAAGTTAACAGAACTATTGTATTTCTAGTCATGCTAAGTGCTTTGAAATTTTAAAAGTCCAGTAAGATCTGACAGAAAAGAATCCGAATCAAGTGTTTAAAAAGAAGCTAATCTATGCTATTTAAGTATAAAGGGTACTTTTAAGGGATAACATCTTAAATTTTCTATTTCCTTTATAGCTCCTTGAATGATTTAAAAAATAATTTTTCATGAGGAGAATCAAATTAGGAGTGATTTTTAAAGATCATATTTTATGATATTTTGACTTTTGTGCTATTTTTAAATATTTATATATTCCATATTTATTATATTAAGTACTTTAGTCATCCAGACTCATTGTATTCCATTTTTAACAGACATGACAAAAATGTCTTTCTTAGTGCTACTTCATCCACATATCCTGTTTATATTTTCATCTGAACTTCTCTCACAGGGACAAGCAACATTTTTTCTAATTCTTGTTACAGTTTGTAATTTACTCAGGAAATGCATACTATGCTCAAATAGGTATGGTATAATAACAGTTGTTAGTTTCACTTTAACTTCATAAAATCTTCTAGTAGAAATATATAAACATTTAGTACTATTCATTATGTAGCCTTTATTTTTCTAATAGAGAATAAAAGCTATAATAAATATCTTATTTCATAGTAAATCATATAATGTCTTAAAACACAATAAGACATATAATGAAATTTAAATACTAGCCAATTTTTTTAGTGCTTTTGTGTGGTAAAAATTATTCCAAATATTCTTCATTAATGAGCAAATTTATTCTTCATAGCAACATTTGGGTCTAATTAGTATTATCTACATTTTATGGTGAAGTGACATGTCAAGCATAGTATTAGGATAATGTGATAATCCCCTTCTTGCTAGTATTTGCATAAAGTCCAAAAACTAAGGTGATAATTTTTTCATCTTTTTGTTAAATTTTATTTATTTATTTGCAAGGAGAGAGAGAGAGATTTTGAGAGAACAGGTGTGCCAGGGCCTCTAGCTGCTGCAAATGGAACTCCAGATGCATGTGCCACCTTGTACATTTGGCTTTACATGGATACTGGGGAATCAAACCCTGGTCATTAGTTTTTATAGGCAAGTACGTTAACCGCTGAGCCATCTCCAACGCCCTGTAATTTTCAATCTTAATTGGCAGCTTTATTTGGTTGATATTAGCCTAGGAAATTAGTTAGGCACACTTCTGAGTGAGTCTGTGGGGGCGTTTCCAGAGAAAATTGACATGGGGACAATAGCTGAGAGGGAGAGACTTGCCCTGAGGTAGGCTGCAGATTTGGGAGATGGGGTTTAGAGGGAATAGAAGGGAGGAGGAAGCCCTGCAGCAGTCATGCTCAGTCTCTGCATCTGATTTGCTACAGAGTAAGCAGAATAGCTGTCCTCCATCAAACCCTCTGGCCAAGGTCACAGACCCAGCTGAGCACCGATCGAAAACTCTCAAACCCTGAGTGAAAATAAATCTTTCTTCCTGCAAAATTCTTAAATTAGGTATTTTTTTTTTCCCAGCATAAGAAGTCTAACACCATTTATTATCCTAGAGGGAATGAAAATTCCTTCTATGTAAACGTAACCATTTTACATTTCTATATTTTCTTCTTACATTATCCGTTTACATATACTCACATAATATTTTCTCTGATGTGGCCTCATCTTATCTTGAATACTCTCAGGCAATAAAAAAAAAAAAAAACTTTCTGAGAAGCTATTAAAATACCAAGTTCCATGTAATGTTATAAAAGAGAAATGGAGGGCTGGAGGGATGGCTTAGCTGTTAAGGCACTTGCCTACAAAGCCAAAGGACCCAGGTTTGACCCCCAGCACCCATATTAGCCAGATGCACAAAGGGGCACATGTGTCTGGAGTTTGTTTACAGTGGCTGGTGTCAATGGCATGCCCATTGTCTCTCTCTTTCTCTGTCAAATAAATAAGAGGAATAGAAAAAAAAAAATAGATAGGGGCTCATGCATGCTTCCTATTCTGATCCCTCAGAAAGAAAAGCCAGCACACATAGTCAGGTGCCTTGCTAGGTTTGATCTCTTCCCAGAGTCGTTATTTTACGTGTTTTCTGTATGCTTTGGAAGTATTGGTTTCTTCCCCAGAGAGTGAGTGGAGGAAGAACAGTTAACAGTTCTTTGAATCTACCGCCAGGGTGAAGCTGATCTCTTTCTTAGATGAATGCTTTCTTTGTGGTCTCGGCCTCACCTTTGAAGTGGAAGAGAGCCCTCCCCTGACTCCTCACTTGTACTTTTTTCTGTTCCTACACATCAGAGATGATCACTAGCTTCTTTTTACTCAAGTGTGTTTGTTCTTTGGGCAGCACTTTTGCGCGCGCGCGCATACACACACACACACACACACACACACACACACACACACACACACACACACGATCTTCAACAATGACAAACTGGAAGCGTCGGCTTCCCTTGATCAGCCATCTCCCTTGGCTCATCCATCAACAGGATGTCTGCCTGTAGTTTGTCCTTCAGATATTTTAGTCTGAGTCTTAACATCTTTGACCTTGCATTCCAATTGTAAGAAATGCTCCTCCAGATCTCTGAGTTGTCTCTTTAAGAATATGATCTCTAGGCATGTGTTTAAAAAAAAAAAAAAAGAAAGAAAGAAAGAAAAAGAAATACAGTGAACCTGCTTTTTCTATGTTCCTGTCTTTAATCATGTTAAAAAAAATAAATCCAGCTCTCTCTTATAAAGTTGATAGGGGTTGGACTCTGGTTTGGTCAGCTTCTTTGTAAATTCTCCATAGAGTTTATAAAGTTAATGAATCCTTATATCCTAGGAATGTATTTCTCACTCCGAAAGTCTGCTCTGTTGAAGGTTTGGGTTTAACCCTAGACTGCTCATTGAGTCAGGATACGTTACATCTTCTCCCTTCGACTCCATACCCCACTCCTGCTCAAATGAACATATTGGTCTCGAGTGACTTCACTGGAGATTTCACACAGCCTTGGCAGGGGCAGAACCTCCCAGAACCAGCATATGCTCTTCTGAGAAGAGTAATGAGAGTAAAAGTGGCCGTGATAGTGTCGATTAGCCTCAAAGTGAGTTCATTGAGCAGGTGTCAGTTGGTGAGAAAGAGTAGATGAACAAACGCAAAAGGTGAGCCTGATAACCTGGGCAAAGGTCATGCAGACAGACCCTGAGGTACTCCAAATGCACCAAAGCAGAATTCCAGAAGCTGCTGAGAGCCCAACACTAGAGCAGACTAAAACCATCCCGCCAAGGCTCAGGGGAGTGTGTGCAAGAGGAGGTGGAAAGAATGTAAGAGCCACAGGGTGGGAGACAATATCCAGAGACACAGCCCTCCTCAACAATGTCAGACTGCTGCCCTCAAAACTCAAAACCTACAACATGGTGAATAACAGCAAACCCACTACAGATGGCCCTCAGTGTCCAAACAAAGTTTCTTCTTAATGTAAAAACAAAAAAAAAAAAAAAAGATATGTTACCAATATTTTCTGAAAAGTACAAAGATAGGTATGTTAATTAAAACATTAATCCAAGATAAAGTCACCCTCTCTTTCTTGTTTTTTTTTTTCCCTTTTTTATTGACAACTTCCATAAATGTAAACAATATCCCATGGTAATTCCTTCTCTCCATCCTATCACCTCTCCCTCTCAATCAGTCTCTTATTTTTGATGTCATGATCTTTTCTTCCTATTATAATGGTGTTGTGTAGGTACTGTTAGGCACTGTGGGGTCATGGATATCCAGGAGATTTTGTGTCTGGAGGAGCACATTGTAAGGAGTCCTACCCTTCCTTTGGCTCTTACAATCTTTCTGCCACCTCCTTCACAATGAACCCTGAGTCTTGGAAGATGTAATAGAGATAATGCAGTACTGAGCACTCCTCTCTCACTTCTCAGCACCATGGTGCCTACTGAGTCATCCCAAGGTCACTGCCATCTTAAAAGAGAAGCTTCTCTAACCAAAAGTGAGAGTAGTATTAATATCTGGGTATGAACATTAAGAGAAGTACTTACTGGGAAGTTTGGTGAGCATAATTATATACTTTTAGACAGATAGCAGCACACATTACACCTCTAGGGCTCATGACTACCCCCTATTGTAGGTTTTCAGTATCAGAGATACATTCCCTCCTATGGAATAGGCCTACAGGCAAATTAGAATGCGGTTGGTTTCCCCCATAACAGACATGCCACTATTGCACCTGTTGGCTCACTTGGCCTGGTTGGGCAAATATAAGGCTTGCAGTGTCCACTGTTGGGTATCTTCACTAGTGATTTCTCTCTGTCCCATTGAGATGCATGTAGCATGGCTTTCTCCAGCTTTCTTTCAGGTGGTCTACATGGAGGAGGTTTTCAGCTCAGCTCCTGCAGGATTTCTCAGTGACCTTGCAGCCCAAGTTATGTGGAGTCTTCAGCAAAAGGGTCTTACCATGTATTCCTGGTGGGAAGCCAAGGGCTTCACCAATGGCTTGTAATGTTTTGGGGGAATCAGGGACCTCCCTGGCCAACAACTCACTGGAAGGTATCCCATCCCTGGAAGTAAAAATTTTTATGGTTCCTGTATGTTCCATTGTCTACAAAAGTAGGTTTCCATATGAATTATTTATAACCTCTTAGATTTTGATTAGCTCTCTCTCTACCTTTTCTTTACTCAATCTCTTCCCCTGACCTCACTTAGGCCTTTTCACCCCCACTAATCTATTCTTCTACTTACATATAAATAGTACCATTCTATTAAGTCCCCCTCCCTCCCTTTCTATTCCCTTTATATCTCCATTCTAGCTTACTGGCCTATGCTGCTGAGTTTTCTTCCTACTCATAGAGCAACATCACACCTTAAGAACACCTCCCTAAAAAATAATAAATAACTAAATAAATAAAAATAAAAAAAAATAAAATTGAGACAAATGGAGAGGGGGACGAGATAAGATGGAGCGTAGATTTGTGAAGGGGGTGTGTCGGAAGGAAGGGAATTATCATGGCTTATTGTCTGTGAATATGGAAGCTGTCAATAAATCAAGTTTAAACAATATTCAGTGATAACTTATATATGTAGTTTTTGAAAAATTATTTTAGTAAACTTGAAATCTCTTTCAGACTTTAAGATGCAGAAAATATATATATTAAGCCAACTGTTTAATATATATATATATATATATATATATATATATATATATATATATGGCCAATTTACACAAATAAAAACAATGATATATGGATACAATAGCCATATGCATTTTTCTCATGTTCATGCAAATGTTTATATGAATTTCTCTTAGAGAAGTATCATTACTTCACTTAAATATATGTATACCTAAATTAACTTGAAAAGATTTTGTTCAGAGACTCTTACAAAATGTATTTGGATTGTGTGTATGTGAATATATGTTGTTCTTTCCTATTATCTTCTTGAATCCTTATAGACACATTGCATTGAGTTTAATTTTGCCCTGAACAGATTCAAGAAATACTATGCCATAACTACATCAAAGAAATGAAAAATAATCCATGAAGTAAAACATAATGGTATCCTTTTCTTTATTTCCCTAAATGAAAAGGACAGAAAATTGAGTGATGATTTAAACACACACACACACACACACACACACACACACACGCACACACACACATACACACACACTACATTCACTACTAAGATAAGACACTCTATTCTGAAAGAAATTTTGTTTTAGTGTTTGTTTTGTTTTAGTTTTTGTCCACTTTGTTTTGCTTTGTGCTGAATGAGGAGCTGAAACTATTTATATTGAATTGAAACTGTCATTTTGTGGCAAGTAAAAAATGTAATATACATAAAATGTATTTAAAATGCATTGCTTTTACATTTCATATTTATGTGTCCATAGAGTTTTAAAGAACTTATTGGAGACTGGCTTTCTAAATAACAGTCCAAACAAAGTTTCCTCTGGAGCAGATATGAATTATTTGGTGTCAGAGGATATGACTTCGTAACATGTTGTGATGTTCATCATACTTCCAGATGTTCCTATCATCCCTCTACACAAACAGCCCCAGGGAAAGAACCCTGTCAGAAACTTGTGATCCAAACAAAATAGTCAGACTGTAGTTCTTTTTACCAGTCCACTGAAAGAAATAGGAATGGATGATCCCAAACACCTTTTCATTTCTATAATCTTCTAAAACTTTATCATTCAAGGGTGCACACTTATGACATTATTGCCATCTAGGAATTAGCATTATTTTCATAGACTATGATTAGTACTTTTTAAGTCCAACATGTCTCTTATTCTTATTTCAACAGTATCATAATTTTAATTTTTAGTTTTTTTATCGTAATAACATGGCAACAAATTAGATTATATGAAATATAAAATCGGCCCTACCCATCCATCTCCTTGAAGAAATCACAGTTAAAATTAATGCATTAAACTCATCTCTGAAATATTTCATTAGCTAATTGAAGATGACATATTAAGAGCATATGAGCCTATAATTTATAGAACTCTGCATATAAGAGTATAAATTCTATACTATCATTTTATGGGGGTAACATAGCTAACACTTTGCAGATTAGATTTCTCTTGTGTGATATAGAGAATAGATTATTTTTTTTAATTTTTATGTATTTTATTTTATTTATTTAATTTATTTAGTTGAATGAGAGAGACAGGGAGGCAGATAGAGAGGGAGAGAAAGAGAATGGCCACACCAGGGCCTATAGACACTGCAAACAAACTCCAGAGGCATGTGCCACCTTGTGCATCTGGCTTACATGGGTCTGGGTTACTGAACCTGGTTCCTTAGGCTTCACAGGGAAACACCTTAATGAATAAGCCCTTTCCTTAGCCCTTAACTATTTATTTATGCTTCAAGGCATGTTATACAATACAGAGAGGTATATGGCTCACCATAGGCTTCTAAATGTTCACTCTCTTTTTATACTTTTCTTATGCAACCAAAGAACACTGATTCTGCTAAGAGTAAAAAAAAAAAAATATTAAGAACAGGTACTTTATACGCGTTCATTTATTGGTACCCTTTAAATTGTACTTTCCTTTTCAATGAAACTAAAAAGACTTGCATAACTCTTGATATTATGGAGCAGATATTTAGCAGAAAGAATCTCAACTAATTCCTATGTATATTGATAAATTTTGAGCATGGAAGAAATGTGCTCTTAATATCTTAAGATATAGTTGTGTAGTTCTATTTATATTATTGGTTAGTGGCTGAGTGGAAGACTGTATCTGAGGGCTCATGCATACAGTGTTTGACTAAGAAGTGTCCCCTGTAGGCTCATGTGTTCATGACTAAGCCTCATATCTGAGATTCATACCTTCATAGGTGGTAGAGCCCTTGAAAGGTGAAGCCTTGCTGCATGAGGGTCACTGGCTCTGCATCTTGGGTTATTATAGTCAGGCCCCACTTTCCAAACTCAGCAAGATCTCTCTCTCTCTTTCTCTCTCTTCCTCCCTCTCCTTTCCTGCTGCTGTGGCTATATAGCTTTCAACTGTCTGCTCCTGCCATGCATTTTCTGCAGCAATGAAACTTCCCATCAAAAGAGAAGCCAGGAATACATCTTTTCCTTCCATGGGCTGTTTCTGGTTGGGCATTTTGTCCCAGTAATGAGAAAGCAATTTGTATAGTATGACTTTCTTAGGTTACTAAGAAATGATTTGATACATTTCAAGTACATGTGGCTCATTTCTTTTTTGTACACACCATTTGGTACTGACAGTCTGTAAAAGTGTTTATGGTAAAAAAATGTTTGCATTTATTTTTAGTTTTAGATACTCATAAGCCAAGACAAACTAGAAAGTTTGAAATAAAAATTTTCAACACTCATTGTTTTAAAGAGTATTGATTTATAACTTCTAGCTGTTGTCCTAATGCTTTCTAAAACATGAGACACTCAATGTGATAATTCATAACAAATGATTACTCACATCCTTTCAAAATTCACATGTTGAAACATAATTTACAGTGCGATGGCATTGTATGACTTTTTCTGAGGACAGATGAACAAATGTCTATCAACACCACATAAGACACAGACAACACATCAAGAAAAAAATTCTCACCCAAGTGTGCCTTAGTGCACTAGTGAGTTTATTTGAGTTACTCACAGAAAGTTGGGTATCTCAAAGACTAAGAAGTGTCCCCTGTAGGCTCATGTGTTCATGACTAAGCCTCATATCTGAGACTCATACCTTCATAGGTGGTAGAGCCCTTGAAAGGTGAAGCCTGCAGCATGGTGATGACTCACAAGTCCTGCATCCCTAGAGCTCCCACATGATCTATAGACAGTGTGGCCTATAGGAGAGTCCCTCTTTTTCCATTAATTTTGTTTCTTCTTTTGCAACATTGGGAAGGGGATCTTTTGAGTCATATAATTTTCAGGAGCTTCCTGAACCTTGTAAGTTTCATTTATTTCCTAAGACTCACAGGCCTCCATCAACCCTACAGAAAGAAATGTTTCAACAATAGATGGTATCTAGACTGCGGTGATGGAAAAGTAATTGAATTATGAGTGTGGAATTCTCATGAACAGAATTGTTCTCCTTATAAAAGAAAGCCCAGGGGCTGGAGAGATGGCTTAGCGGTTAAGCGCTTGCCTGTGCAGTCTAAGGACCCCAGTTCGAGGCTCGGTTCCCCAGGTCCCACATTAGCCAGATGCACAAGGGGGCGCACACGTCTGGATTTCGTTTGCAGAGGCTGGAAGCCCTGGCGCGCCCATTCTCTCTCTCCCTCTATCTGTCTTTCTCTCTGTGTCTGTTGCTCTCAAATAAATAAATAAAAAATTAAACAAATGTTTAAAAAAAAAAAAGAAAGCCCAAAGCATTCTCTCGACTTCAGTACTGTGAAGAAACAGTGAGGAGTCACATGTGAAAAAGAAGTGGACACTCTTTAAACACTGAATTCCCTGACACTTTGATCTTGAACTTCCAAGTTTTGACAACTGTGATCAGGTTCTGTTCCAAAGTAAGCAATCCTGTGGTGTTCTCTTATAGCATCCCAAATAGACTAAGAAATATGTATGTATGTATATATAATATACATATACATATACATACATACATACATATGTATGTATGTATGTATGTATGTATGTATTATTTGCAAGCAGAGAGAGATAGTGGGTGCATCAGGGCCTCTAGCTGCTGCAAACAAACTGCAGTTTCATGAACCACTTTGTGCTCTGCCTTTACACAGGTACTGAGGAATCCAACCTGGGCCATCAGTCTTTGTGGATAAGTGGTTTAACCACTGAGCAGTCTCTCTAGCCCCAGATATTTTTGTATTGAATACTCATTGTCTCTCCATTACTAAATCTTGAATACATGTTGTATATACAAATGAATATTTCTTAGATAAATAATACTTTGAACTGATTTTTGAAATGTTATTTTAAAATCTCCATTCATTACTGATTTTGTAGAACTTTTTTTTTTGCAATGTGTACGTACATCATGTGTATGGTATGTGTGCATGTGTGTGGAGGCCAGACCTATATTGCTTGTCTTCCTCAATCACTCTTCACTTTATTTTTTGAGTCAGAATCACTTACTGAATCTGGAGATCACTGATAATATATATGACTATACTAGTTACCCAGCAACACCCAGGGATCTCCTGTCTCCACCACAATTAGCATGGATGCTGGAGAACTGAACTTAGGTCTTCATGCTTGTATGATAAGCCCTTTACTGAATGAGCCATCTCCCCTGTCACTTGTACATGATATTATTGGGATGCATTATGTGAGTAAGAAAGAAGATTTTGTCCCACTATCCTTTCCTATAATGAATAAAAATATCCCACATCCTTTTCTGTCTTAATTATTACTATAGACAAGACATTGCTGCTATATAGACAAGACATTTTAAGACAGAAAAGGGGCTGGAGAGATGGCTTAGCGGTTAAGCGCTTGCCTGTGAAGCCTAAGGACCCCGGTTCGAGGCTCAGTTCCCCAGGTCCCACGTTAGCCAGATGCACAAGGGGGCGCATGCGTCTGGAGTTCGTTTGCAGAGGCTGGAAGCCCTGGCGCGCCCATTCTCTCTCTCTCCCTCTACCTGTCTTTCTCTCTGTGTCTGTCGCTCTCAAATAAATAAATTAAAAAAAAAATAAGACAGAAAAGGATGTAGGATATTTTTATTCATTATAGTAAAGGATAGTGAGACAAAAATCATCTTTCCTACTCACATTAATTTTATTTGATAACTGAAATTTCCAAGTAAATCTCCTCTCTTTACCTGAGTTTTTAAAAATTTCTCATTATTATAGAAATATGAATGATTTAGAAACTCTTAATAACTTCTAAAGACTGAAATTAGCTTACTACTTGTGCTTATAATGACATAGTTATTCTAGACTGGCATGTGACATTATTCTCTCAGATGAAAACAATATTGTTGAAATTGAGTGCGATAATTAATAGACAATAAAAAAAACTGTAAAAAATAGAATTGAAGTGATGACTTTGCTCATGTTAACTATTAAAACTCAGTACATTAATTTTAAAAACAGGGAAGTTAGTATTACTGAATTATTAAAAACCCATTTCTATACACAGATACAACTTTAATGATAGATTTTTCTGGGAAATGTCTTCTTTTCTTTAGTTGCAGCTTAAAGTGATTAATGATTTTTATCAGTTCCTGTTTATAACCCAACCCTTATGAAGATTTAATGACAAATTGTATACTGGGCCAAAATATGGCTTTTATAACCAAGTGTTCTATTTGGAGTAATGCCAAAGGACATTTAATTAAGATGGTAACAAAGTTGGCAAAAGCACCTATCTCTAGAGAACTCTACTGTTTATGTACTTTTCATCCAAAAATGAATTCTCTACTTAGTTTATTTGTCTTTAGGTTGCTTAATTATGTCATAATATTATTCATGACCTTGTGATTTTGCTGAAAAAATGTTGTGCTTGCTCTCAGACAACACATACACTCACACATACTGATTTTCCTGGGTCACTCTTTATCTTGTACTTTATTAAAAAAATAGATTGCTAGAATGAATTTTCATGCTTTCAGGAGCGAGTTTTCTATCTGCTAAAGCATCTTTTTTAACATTCTATTAGAGTGTCAGAGGAAGTGCTTATTAGGGAATGAAGAGCCTAGGCACAGTAGGGACTATCGATTGGAAAAGAGAAATGCACAGAGACTGAAAGTCCATGGTACTTAAGGAATTCTCAGGAATGTAGAAAATGTTTATGGGCATTATGATTGGAATAAAAGGTAGACTCAAGATGTAGAACTAAAAACGTATATAGGATAACATGTTATTCAAATGTTATTTTTACCAATACTCTTCAAACTTTTTAAAAAAAATTGTTTATTTTATTTCTTTATTTATTTAAGAGCAACAGAGAAAAAGAGGGAGAGAGAGAGAGAGAGAGAGAGAGAGAGAGAGAGAGAGAGAGAGAGAGAATGGGTGCGCCAGGGCCTCCAGCCACTGCAAATGAACTCCAGATGCGTGCGTCTCTTGTGCATATGGCTAACGTGGGTCCTGGGGAATTGAGCCTCAAACCAGGCTCCTTAGGCTTCACAGCAAGTGCTTAACTGCCAAGGATCTCTCCAGCACTCTTCAAACTTTTAAAAGTGAAAATTTCAGCCAAAATATAATTTTATGTTATAACTCATGACTAACACATAAACTACTCTCTTTTCCTAGGTCTACTATTAGTTTTTCCACTTTTTTTGTTGTTTTTCTTTTTTTAATATTTTATTTATTCATTTATTTTTCTCTTTTTTTATTAATTAACTTTGTACTCAACATTTCCACTTTTGATAGGCACAAATTTTAATTTAGTAAGCTTTTTTGGTTAAATAACCAATCTTCAGTAATTGCTTAAATGCTAAAAACAAATACATATTAACTTTGAGAAATTTCCCGAGAAACAATCTTTACTGTGCTATCATCCATGTTTGTTTCTATGTACATTTTGACCAGTAACCAGTCATCATACCATTTCTTCCAAAGACTGCCAGTGATTTTTCAATGCTGATGCTACTCGGGTTAATCTTAGTTCTGTTTCCTCCTCATTTCTCTGTGATGGAGGCCAGTGGAAAGTCTATAACAAAAACAGGAGCAAAATATGAGTTGTTCAATGAAAATGAAAGTACTGGAAACAAACAAAATGTGCTACCCGTGGAAGTGGTCTTCTAACTCGACACAAGCAGTGTTGTGATAGGGAGGATGATAGCGAGCGTGGAACTACTGCTGTTTGATTGTGAGCCATGTACACGGGCCGAGGAACAGAGAGAAATGAACTCTTCAACGTAAATGGGGAAGCATTCTTATTTATTTATTTGCAGATCAGCAAGGGCTGGTGGGGGGGATAATGACATACCATAAACAGTGATGTCTATGCTAAACGAGTCTAAAGATTCATTTTCAGACATTGAAAGCCAAAGGATAAAATGCTGGAAGTTTAACAAAAGCATGATTAGATATATAGAAAATTTCCAACACATAGTTACTCCTTCTGTATCGTAAATTATTTGATAATACAACAATTTCTGTTCAAAGCACTAGACTTAAAAAAATATACTTTAAATATAGATCCATTAGGAAGATGAAAGAAAATGTACAGAAAGTTCCCATATATATAATTCTGTCAGTATGTCCCCACAATAATATCTTGAATAGTACCAACAAAGTACGCCAATTCCCAACCAAATTGGGAAATTCATGTAGAATTTATTCATATCTCCCCAAGTTGATAAGCACTCATGTAGTAGATTATGGTGTAGCTACAAGTGATTTTATTATATGAATAGCCTTTTTTAGCTACAAGAATAATCATAGTATTTTTCTTTTCCACAGGAATTTCAACACTTTACTTCACAGTTCTTAATATCTTTTCAGGCCAGTCTCTCCTATACTTGGCTAATTTTGTTGTTGTTTTGTGAGTGTGTGTAAGTAAACACACACACACACATATATAGGCTACTTATATTAGCTTTCACTTCAGGTTCAATATATCAACCATTCATAAATATTTTATAATGAAACACAACATTTCTACTATCAATGTTTCAAACATTTTAATTTACTATAGACTTTTATTATTTTCAATTGTCATATATTTATAAATCAATCTATAATAATAAATATATGATTTGAAAAAAATAAAATTTTGGGACAGTTACAATCATCCATATTAATTATTATTTTGTAGGGGTTCATTTTACTTCACCATACTATGTACAAAGGAGAAACTGCTTCTGTGGAGGGGTGTGTGTGTGTGTGTTGTCTGAAAGGCTTTCAAGGTACACAACTTCTTACCACATATATCAGTTATCTATTATTGTTAAAATTATCAACACCACCAGCCGTGGTGCATGTCTTTAATCCCAGCACTCGAGAGGCAAAGGTAGGAGAATTGCCATGAGTTCGAGGCCACCCTGACACTACATAGTGAATTCCAGGTCAGCCTGGGCCAGAGTGAGACCCTACCTTGAACCCCCGCCCCCAAAAGAGATCAAAACATAACTGACATTAAAAAAACAAATATAGGGCTGGAGAGATGGCTTAGCAGTTAAGCGCTTGCCTGTGAAGCCTAAGGACCCCGGTTCAAGGCTCGGTTCCCCAGGTCCCACGTTAGCCAGATGCACAAGGGGGCGCACGTGTCTGGAGTTCGTTTGCAGAGGCTGGAAGCCCTGGCGCGCCCATTCTCTCTCTCTCCCTCTCTCTGTCTTTCTCTCTGTGTCTATCGCTCTCAAATAAATAAATAAAAATTAAAAAAAAAATATTAGTAGATTATTCCAAACTCTTGAACCTAAAAAAAAGTAAATCAAGGTTTTAGAACTGATCTTTCTTTCCTCTTTCCCTCCCTCCCTCCCTTCCTTCCTTCCTTCCTTCCTTCCTTCCTTCCTTCCTTCCTTCCTTCCTTCCTTCCTTCCTTCCTTCCTTCCTTCCTTTCTGTTGCTGGACTCCCTGCCCCCAACAGTCCTTGGGGGTGTGGGTAAGAAGCTGCAGAGTCAACCTTGACACAGACTCCTGAAATCAGGTGAGAAGCTGAAAGCAGGCTCCTTTTTTGAGGAAAACAGACATCTCTATATATCCCTTCCCTGCTTCCCATTGGTCCTTTCATATGCCCCTTCCCTGCTTTCCATTGGTACTTTCATTGTTTGGCATTGTGTTGTCTCTATTTCATTGGCATTAAGCCCCAGCATGAGGACTGCATTTATTTCTGTAATATCTACTAGAGGTTTGCATGCTACATTCTTTTCCTTTATTAAGTTGAAACTTTGTATGGAGTCATCATGTATTGGCACCATCATTTATCTCCTCCCTGTCCTTATTCCACTGAGGAGCCTCCTCAGCAGGATTGCTGGTTTCCATGGGGTTATGGGATAGGAATTGTGAGAACAGCAGTCAGTCATTGTGAGTGGAGCAGCACCTCTGGATGTTCCCTCCCACACTGTGGCTCTTAAAATCTTTCTGTCTCCTCTTCAATAAAATTCCCTAAGCTGAGACCTGTGGCTCACACTAGGAGACGTGCCAGTGTGTTTGGGGATGGTGCACTCAAGGGGGGTGAGATGCAGGAGTTATTGTAACCTATGAACTTGGACTGGCTTATTTGGAGCCTGTGTGCTCTGGAATGGTGAGGTGCAAGGGTATTTGAGGCCTACTCACTGTGATTGGGTGAGGTGGTGGCTTGGTCAGGGCTTCTGAAATTAGATAGTGAAGGATTGCCAGTGTGTTTGGGGCCTTGCCAGGGATGGATTAAAAAGTACTGATTATTGGTGTGTTTGGGACCCCACACTGGATGTTATAACAACCTCTCTAAGCTTGAAGACAACACATTGGACTGGAATACCCAAAATACCATACCTGTGGCTATAGCCCTGCTGCATATACAGTCTTGGGGCTGACTGTACTTGCAACCTCCACAACCCATGCTTCTGTGCATACAATGACATCCTACTCCAAGCTGGTTCAAACACAAAGCAGAACACTCACTGAAGATCCTACAAGCATGAATTCTTTCTTCCTTGTCAATATCATAAGACTTTTACCCCAAGATGGGTAGACCCCCAGTACAAGAAAAACAAGCAAAAAAACCCAAAACAAAGCAAAAATACCTACAAAGAACAATGCAAAACAACAAACAGAGAGATCTCCAAGTTTTCCTAAGCCCCCAATGGAAGTCTCCAGTGGTAGCATAGAGGAGACAACAGGAAAAGAATCCCCAAATGAAAGCACAATGATCCATGTGATCCTGACCAAGCAAATAAGTAAACTGGAAACTGATCATCAAAACTCAGCCCAGGGTGGTAAGACATGCCTTTAATCCCAGCACTCAGGAGGCAGAAGTAGGAGGATCTCTGGGAGTTGGAGACCACACTGAGAACACATAGTGAATTCCAGGTCAGCCTGGGCTAGAGTGATACCCTACTTCGAAACACCAAAAGAAAAAAACAAATACTCACATACTGGAAAGCAACGGAATCATCTCTTCCAGCACACTGCTTTTGTCACTAGGCTTAATTGAAGAAAACCAGTGAGACTTCAATAGAGAGATAAATGAATTGAAGGTGAGTTAAAAAAAAAAATAGAGAATCTCAATAACCATCTGGTTAAGCTTAATGAAGACATGATCAAATGGAAGAATTAATTCCAAAAAAGATCAAAAAAAAACAAAACCAAAAAAAAAAAAAACCAAAAAACGAAAATCTAAACTAGACCTGATATTGGAACTCAAGAAAGGTATGGATATAATACAGAAAATGCATCAGAAAACAAAACTCTAATAGAACTTGTAAAAGCCTCTCTAGAAACTCTGACAAACAGGGTTAATCATGTGGAAGCCAGAACCTCAGATCTGGAAGATAAGACAGAAGAAATGGTTTGGGGTTCCAAAAACATTGAGAAGTTCATTTTTTTTTCTTTTTATTGCTTATAAAGGCCACCCACATTTCTTGAGGTTGACCTCATTTTTTTTTTATTTTCAAAACCTATAATGGTAGGAGAGTGCTCCTATTTCCGTCCATCCGATTCTCTGACTATAGGAAAGCCAGAACATCTCTACTTATAAGGACTCATGTGTTAAGACTGGACTCATCTGTAATAAAAGATATTCCTACTCCAAATTCCTTATCCTTAATCACAAAATTCCTCTTATCATATGAAGTAAACTTATAGATGTGAGAATTGGGGAATGCATATGGTTGAGAAGTCATTTCTCTATGAAGAGAAATATGCCTCTGTTCCTCTGAGATTTATGTCTGTGCTACTTACAGGATTCATTAAGTTTCTTAAAGTTTCACCTCACTAAGATATCAACTAGCTATCCAAAATGCCATCTAAACATTAGCAGCTCTAAATCCTAAATATATCTTTTAGGTATTTAATGCATGGATTGCCAAGGTTCTGTGTGTAGGGCCTAACTCTTCTCCTTTAATGTATTTGTTGAAGTAAAGAAATCAATGATCAGTTAATAAAATGAAATTATACTATAGGTATAAGAAAGTAGTTATGGGCACTTCAGTATGAAAAGGGGAAAAAATGAAGAGAAAATTATACATCCCAAGCCATATCCAAATCCATTGTCTTTCAAGACTTTAAGATAATATTCTCAAACGTCTAGTCACCTCAGTGGTGGCTTCTTCCTCTATCCAGAATTCCTTTTGCCAGAAAATGTGGCAGATGGTGTCAGATGAGTATTTTCATAATATGACATTTGGGTAGAATTCCATGGGTTCAGTAGTTTTCTTTAATTTCTTACTTCATTCCTTTCGGGCCAGACTAGCTGTGTTTTTCCTAATATAAGAGCTCAAGGCTCTTGGGGGTCTCTCAGCTTTAGCACAGGTATTCACGGCAGGTGTTCACTCCATGAGATGAAACCCTTTGACATAGTTTTCTCAAATAATCAGCTGTCTACTTTGGCCTTGATGGTATCTGAGTCAATTCGAGGGTTGATATAAATTATTTAATTAATTCATTTTTTAAAAAATTTTATTTATTTATTTATTTATTTATTTGAGAGCGACAGACACAGAGAGAAAGAAAGGTAGAGGAAGAGAGAGAGAGTGGGCGCGCCAGGGCTTCCAGCCTCTGCAAACGAACTCCAGACGCGTGCGCCCGCTTGTGCATCTGGCTAACGTGGGACCTGGGGAACCGAGCCTCCAACTGGGGTCCTTAGGCTTCACAGGCAAGCGCTTAACTGCTAAGCCATCTCTCCAGCCCTTAATTCATTTTTTGAATTAACTTATTAGCATACAAGGAATCAGGTTTCATTATGTTGTATTTCAAACAATTTTTTTTTTCAGTTTCCCTTCCTTCTCTTGTCCTCCCAATTTAGGAACCTCCACCTACTCTGGTCTCCTTTATGTTTATATGTAAGTAACTGAGGGGATGTGAGAGTGACTAGGGGCTATGAATCAGGATAGAAGATCGCCAGAGAGGAACAAAAAGTAAGGAGAAGGAGGAGATGAAGAACAAAATGAAACACGCAGTTTGAGAGGAAACACGTCGGGTTGCTCGATGTTCTGTGGTTTACAGTATAGTTCGGGAAGGCCCGCTGTCAGCCTTTTCCCACGGTCTTTTGTGTCTGTATGCCTCATCCATTTAATCTGTCTGGGGTTTTAAAAAGTGCTGCATCCCCATTTTAGACCATATAAAACTTTCAGTTAATCTCTTAATTTTAGTAATTTAGGGTAAATTAGATAGGTTCGGATCCAGAAATTTTATGCCTTAATACCTTTAAAATTATTTTTCTCAGTTTATCACAACCCTGGAATTCACTATAAGTAGGAAGAGAAGTCAGATTATTTATTTGGCCCTCTTCTTAAACAGCTCCTTCACTACATTTTTCGTTCACTCTCATTTACAGGTTTGCCTTTTCAAATAATAGTCCTGCTACTTTTCTGTCATCATATATAGCGAGATCTTATCTCCTGTTTCACCATGACATATATATTTCCTTCTGAGCTTTCACCTGCGGCACTTTATATCCACATCTTTATGATGTTGGTTCAGGATGATTTAAGGATTCTGTATGTCCGTCGGTTTTTACACTACCTGTAGAGCCTTCAGTAGAAAACTCTAAACCTACAATTCTAACAAGTGTGTTCAGGGCAATACAAACTAAGTATAATGTACTTTGCAAAATTCCTTCACCCCCTCCATCCATTCCAAAGCTACTTTGATATTTCCCTGATATTTGGTAAAGCAATTTGTCAATCTCCATTATCAAAACCCATTATTTTCTTATCTTGGCCACAACAAATGGTCTAATACACATGTAGAGCCATTCTGCCCACCCCTCCCCCCAGCAAACTCTGTTATAACTCAGCAACACCTTCTACCTCAAAATGGATACCCTGTGGTCTCAGCTTCCAGCTGAAGCCCACCTCCTCTAAGGCACAAAGTCACAGTAATTCTTATTTAAAATAATCACTTTGTGTTCATAATCAGTCCCTGACGTTCTGTTGTATCATTGTTTCTTCTCATACTACATGTCACATTATCTTCAGAATACAAGTTCATATCTGATAGTAAGAGCTTCTGGCTTTCTTCTTAATGTATTATAATATCTCATATGGTAGGTAACTATGTCTCCACTAGTGAATGATAAAGCAAGCTTGGTATATACAACTGGATAGTTAGTGAAGGGAAGTTTGCTTTGTGAACTAATACTTGCAGACTATCAGAATATTTTACTCATGTCTTCTGTACATTTTTATGTTGTAATATATGATCACTTTCTAAATTATGCATAGGTGAGATGGTGCTATTGTTTGCCAAATACTTCAATTCACAAATATTATTAACACATTTAATTTTTTAAATGTTGTACACAAATAATTATCCAAAAAGAACAAGAAAAACATTCAATTTGAGGTAAGAAGACCATCCTGATTTTGAGGCCAGCCTGATACTACAGAATAAGTGTTAGGTCCGTTAGGGCTATAGTGAGACCCTATCACCCACCAAAAAAAAATAAATAAAGAGACAGAGAAAAAGGAGAGACAGTTATTATTGGGTTTTAATTATATGTTAAATATTTTAAGGCTTGAGGACAAGATAAGAAGTAATAATTAATTTTAAGATCTCCATTATCGAATTAACCAGTGAAAGTGTAATAAAATATTTTGTAGGAGGAGAGAGACTAAGAGGGATTAAACAAGGAGCCAATAAGATAAATTAACACAATGAAGGAGTGCAAAGTTTGACTTTGTGTTTTGAGATATTCAATACATGTTGATTTTTATTAATTCTTTAAATTTTCTATTATTTAAATGAAAACACACAATAAGACACTGCTTTAACCTAACACATCAAATGTGTTCTGAAAGGTAAAAAGGCATTGTACTACTGAAAATGAGATGATTAGTTAGATGATCAGACGTGCTTATTACAGGAGCTTCTTTACCCCTTCAGGTGCAGCAAGGGAAATGTGTGACATTGAAGTGCATCCATCAGGGCTGGGCACTGTAGCACACACCTGTTCTCCTGCCACCTGAAAGGCTGACGAGGTAGGAATGTGTGCTTGGGGCTAGCCCAGTCTAGGTAGTGAGTCTGAAGCCAGCCTGTTCTACTGAAATCTTGTCACAAAACAAAACAAAACCAAGACCAAAACCAAAACCCAAACCAGAGATAAAACAAACAAGTGAATTCACCAAGACAAAGCAGAACAAGCAAACAGCACTGATCAAAACATATCATCACACAGAACCGAAAACAATGTTCCCAAAGGAAATAGTTAATAGCTCATCTAAAAACTTTGTGGGTTTAGAGAAACTGAAAATTCTTTTCCCAATTTTTCCCACTATTAGTCCTTCTAATGGAAATAAATATCTACCAGGATTATAATATTCAATCTTATGAACAATTGTAACTATGTTTATCAAGTGTAACATTATCACCTGGATTTCATGCTCCTGAATTGTTCTGATCATAATGTGAGAGAATATAGGAGCTCTAAGGCACCAAATGAAGTCATTTACAGTTAATCTGTATAAGTTAATTTAATACATTTGCATTTACTTATATAAACTACACTTGATTCATTTGTAGAATAAAATTATTTCTTTAAAGAAAAATAAATGCCTCTGGCTAACTTTTGTAGCAAAATTAAGGACTATATTGGGAAAGACAAATTTTTTTATGAGTCAGTTTCCTAAAATGACCATTTATGAAGGAAATTTTGGAAAGATATTTTTATCAGAGCCCTACTTGTACCACAAGGCACATAGTGATAACTGCTTTGCTGTGCTGTGAATAGTTCACAAATTACTCATGATCTCTGTTTCCTATCCCAGTGTCCTTGTGAAAACAACTGGATGGCCAAGTATGTCACAAGGTGAGAAGAGGCAGTATCTTGAAAATAAGAGGGATGCATTGAATGCTGAGCATCTCCAAACTGAAAGCAGTCCTTCAAAACAAATTTTTAAAGAAAAGTGTTTGATTATCCTTTTACATGGGAGGATATCTTCAGTCTATGAGGATGTGGACTGAAATTATAACCTAGATTCCAGTAGGCATGAAGGCTGAAACTCATTTGGTGGCATTCTTTTACCAAATGGAATCCTTGCTTCCTGGAAGTCATGGAGCTGTTGGAAAATCATCAATGCGTTCATTAACTCTTGATTTTAAAAAAATCAATTAAATATGCATGACTAGGTCAAGTATAAAGTGTCAAGACTTGTGCTTCAAAGACTCATGTGATATTATGAAAGGCTCCATAATACATAATAAATATTATCTATCAAGTTTTAGATAACTTTACCTGGTGGGCAATTGTCAGTATTCCATTAGGGAGTTAATTTGTACATATTTTTTTTCATAATGTAGATATCTGAGAACTTCCCCAAGCACTTTCATGATTTATATGAGGCTAAATATGGACTGTTCCTAGATTGTTTTTTTTTTCTGTTTAAATTCATTTATTAATCTATCTTTTATTTATCCATCCATCCATGGGTGAACTCTGATGTCATGTCATATCCCAAGGTTAACAGTATGTAGTTAATGAGAATGCAATCCTTCGACTAAACAATATCTCATTATGAAAGATCAGAGATGATTTAAATTATTTGTCCTGATTTCTAGCCAAGTTGCTGCAATAATTTATATGGGATGATTATCCTCACTGGGTTAAGAAATGTTTCCTGAAAATAACCTCAAAAATCATATGGAAGAACAAAGGACTTTTATAGGAAAATGTATCGTCATCTAAAGTATACTTCTGGTGGTATCACTAAATATGATCTCATGATACACTCCAAAGCTATAATTAGTATCATGGTACTAGCACAGTCACATAGATCAATGGGATATAACAGAATATCCAGATATAAGTTTTAGTAACTACTGTTAATGATAACACCACACACTACAATAGGAGGGCATTGAGAAGTTAAGCTGGAACTGAGAAGGAAGATATCTCCCTGCCAGTTGGAAAGCACTATAGAAGCTTCTGGGGGATAAAAGCCTCCAACAGTGTGTACAAGCAGTGGATCCTGAAAGCTGTAAAATCAGTCATCCAGGAAATATGTGCCCACCAATGCAATCGTGGCATACATGTTATGGTGATAATCACTTGTTCTGTGATTGGATATGAGGCCTGCTAAATGGGAAAGAATTCATGCTGGGAACCAAGTCAAAAGCTTATCTATTGCTTTGAAGGTCATAGACCATAGAGAGAAGCTTACACTACTCTCTGGCTGCATGGAGAGGTTATGACCATAAAAAGTCTAAATATATATATTTGTTTCATTTAATCAATACTTCTTTCAGTCTTGGTTAAAGAAACTACTTTTTACTGGTGGTAGCTAATACTGGGTAGACCCAAGACTCATCAGAATGGCAGCAAGAGGAAGCTCAACCAGTGCCCAGCAATGAATCCTCTCTAGCTTACCCCCCAAGGTTGAGAAAGAGATGGATTAAACACATGTGCTTCTCTCACTGCTAGCCAGATAAGCTCCTCAAGGAAGAAACACAAAACCCATCAAAGCAGAAAACCAGAGGCTGCTGAAGACTCAACACTAATTTGTAACAAGCCGTCTAAGGCTCATGGGACTTTGTGGAATAGGGGGCAGAAAGATGGTAAGAGGTACAGGATTGGAAGGTGTTGTAGTCAGCTTCACATTGCTGGCATGGGCATCCAACCAGACACAGTGTATAGGAGGAAGGATTTCATTTCAAGCTTATAGTGTCCAAGGGAATACCATCAATAGTTGAAGAAGCTAATCTCCCTTTCAAAAACCCAAGCAGAGAGATATCATCAACATCTGGCACCACAAAGTAAAAATAGCTAGAGCTCAAGCCAGCCTCTCCACACCTTATAGGGGTGGGCTCAGACCTGCTTTAAAACACACCTTAGGGATAGACTCTAGGATCTTCCCTCAAACACACCTTAGGGCTAAACTCCTGGATCTGCCCCCTGAAACATGCCACCTCTAGCAGGAATATGCCTGTTAGGGGCTGAAGTTTCAATCTCAATTTTAATAACACATCTAAGTCTCTGGGTCCACACATTAACATTAGCATTCAAACCACAGCAAGTGTACTCTGAGGCATTATCCTCCGCAAAGGAATTGATTTGGGCAATCATGACCCCCACAGTGACTACCAATACCCCAAGGAAGAGTGTTGTCAGGGAAATGAGGGAGGGGAGAGAAGAAACATAAAAGGATAATCTGATGGCAAAATGACTGATTTGCAATATGTTCACATATTTAAGTTCTCAATAATTTTTTTTTTTTTGAGGCAAGCTCAACAGACTGGCCTTTTGCATATGAGAGAGCAAGAGTAAGAGAGAAAAACAGAGAGAGAGAGAGAGAGAGAGAGAGAGAGAATTGGTGCACCAGGGCCTCCAGCCATTGTAATCAAACTGCTCATGCATGTTACCCCTTTTGTTCATATGCAACCTTGCAAGCTTGTGACACTTTAGCTTATGTGGGACCTAGAGAGCTGAACATAAGTCCTTAGGCTTTGCAGGAAAGTGACTTAACCACTAAGCTATCTTTCCAGCCCCTAATATTTTTTTTTTTAAAGAAATATTTTCTTTTTTTCAACTTTCTCTCTGTTGTATCCTGATTTTGTTCAGGTGACAGTTTCCCGAAGAGACATATTTCTCTGTATGGTTAACCTCTGTGGGAAGCGGAGCAATGCATGAGCGGCGGCACTCAGGTCACTGGAGAGTACTTGGAAGTGTCAGGGACTGTGGTAAGCCAGAGCATACGCTTGTCTTTTGGCAAGTAGCTCATCAGATCTAGCCAGCATTATATAGAAATGTGAGCCCAGTGTTGCCAGATCTCCTTTTTTTTTTTTTTATCATCAGAAGCCAGAAATCTTTTTTTTTTTTTTTTATGTGAAATTTCCCAGTTTTAAATGGTGGTAACATATTTGAAGTGGTACAAGAGCCAACTAAAACACATCACAAGCCAGGTTCAGCTTTCTAGCTGCCAATTTGCAACCTCTGCTCTGGAGACAGAGTTGGAGCCCAAGAGAACTCTAGTGTGTCCAGATATTGTTCTCCTAGAGGAACCCCTGTTCCTAGCAGATATGGAAACCTGATACTCTCTCCTGTCAGCCTGATCACCCCTGTGCAGACTTCAGAGGCGGCAACTTAGATTCCCTTCCTGTGGATCTCACACCAAGTAGGAAATCATCCATTGCCTTTCCCACCAGACCATGGAGTCAAAGAAATTTCTGTGTCTCATAAGCAAACTACACAGTACCTGATGCATGCCAATTTTATGAACGAGCCCCATTTTAAGAACTTTTCCCCTACTTTGTATCTTTAATTACATTGTATTGTAAGCAGTCTTTATGACACCCATCTCCCACTGTTCCTAAATATGACTAAACATGGAACATTGACTCAATGGGACTTCTGTCAATATTCTTTTTATTGTACGTTGATTGACATCCTTTGTGTTTTTGTACTGCTAGGAATGAGACCTTGGGCCTTGCACATGCTCAGCAAATTTCTACCATTGAGCTATAGTAATAGCTCACATCCATCTCATGGTCCCTCTCTTGCTTCTTGGACTCTGCAGATACTCACTTCAAGTTAAAGAAATAAAGCTAAAAATTCAAAGCTAGGAAATGCATATGAGAGTGAATATTTACTGCTTGTCTCTTTAGGCCCAGGTTACCTCACTCAGAATAATATTTTCCAGTTTCATCTATTTTTCTTCAAATCAATCATTTCTCTTTAGGGGTGAGTAGAATTTGATTGCGGTTATGGACTAAATTTCCAGATGATGAACGTATAACCTGATTCCATCTTCTAGGAATTGTGAATATGCAGCAATGGCATGCATGGATATGCAAGCGTTACTGTATATAGATAGACATTCTATAGCAGGATATAAAGTTCTCTGGGTATATGCCCAGGAGTAATATAGGTGGGTCACATGGTAATTCTATTTTTAGGTGTTCTAGTTTGAGAAATCTCCATGCTTATTTCCATATTGGCTGCACTAGTTTACATTCCAACCAATAGTGAATAAGGGTTGATCTTTTCCCACATTCTTTCCAGTATTTTTCGTCATTTTTTCTTGATGATGTCCATTATGAAAAGGATTGAAATGAAATTCCAAAGCAGTTTTAATTTACAAGACTAATGAGGGCTCATCCATCCATTGTTATATCTGTATTGCCCACTCCACAAGTCAGGAAACCTCATAGAAGAGAGACTGGAAATAATACAAGAGGCAGAGTATGAAGTGGACTGTTGTGGAATGCTGTTTTCTGGACATGGCATGGCCATTGTACCCATGTACCCAGCTGTGATTACCTGCACTAGACCTCCAAGACAATGTTAGTCAAGTACACAAGTGCATCATGGGACCAACACCCTGCCCTGAGGAGCTACTAGTTTTTTGTTGTTTTGATTTTCAAAGTAGGGTCTCATTCTAGCTCAGTCTGACCTGGAATTCAGTATGTAGTCTCAGGGTGGCCTCTAACTCATGGTGATCCTCCTACCTCTGCCTCCTAAGTGCTGGGATTAAAGGTGTGCACCACCATGCCCAGCCTCTACTAAATTTTTTTGAATGTTTCATTTTAATTTTTACATGTCTATTTGAAGGACAAAAAGAGAAAGAGGGAGAGAGAGAGAAAGAGAGAGAAAGAATGGGTGCACCAGGGCCTCCAGCCACTGCACACAAACTCCAGAAAAACGTGCCATTTTGTGCATATGGCTTACATGGGTCCTTTGGAATCAAGCCTAGGTTCTTGGGCTTTGCAGGAAAGTAACTTGACAGCTGAGCCATCCCTCTAGCCTGAGCTACTGAAATTTAATAAGTGATGACGTGATTGACAAATAATCCCTTCAGTTGTATAACCACTGGTGAGTTGCCCATGGCATAGTAAACAGCCCTCTATCCATCCTTGGTTAAACTCAGTGGGTCACAAAAAAGACAGGAAAGTAGGATGGCATTAGAGAGGAAGTAGGGTTTCAATGAGAATGGAAGAGGGATAAAGGAGAGTAATGATGGTGAATATCATAAAAATACATTATATTATATGCATGTATAAAATTAGCAATAGAAATCTTAAGTGGAAATTTCCAGAAGTATGCAATCCATCACATTTGTGTTGTGTATCATTCTGTGCAATGTGGTAAAATCTTATGCCATTTTCCCCTCATGCCTGAAACATGGATTATTTCACAGTCCATATTATCCATACTGTACACATACTACTTACCTGTCAGCCACTTAGTGACCATCTCAGTCATCAGATGAACTGTGGTGGTTTTGTATTGTACATGTTAAAGTAGCTCTGATTTCTTTTTCTTTTTTAAAATTATTTTTATTTACTTATTTGAGAGCAACAGACAAAGAGGGAGAGAGAATGGGCGTGCCAGGGCCTCCAGCCATTGCAAACGAACTCCAGACATGTGCACCCCCTTGTACATCTGGCTAACGTGGGTCCTGGGGAATTGGGCCTTGAACCTGGGTCCTTAGGCTTCACAGGCAAGTGCTTAACCGCTAAGCCATCTCTCAAGCCCCCCCCCGCTTTTTTTTTTTTTTTTTTTTTTTACTTATGATCCAAAAGCTCAGGAATGGTAATGCCAAAAATTTGTATATATCAAAGAGCAGGAGAAAAGCCTTACCATTAAGGGAAAAGTGCAATTTTTTAACAAGTGCAAATAGTTTGCTAAGTTTCTTAATTTTATAAGACTAAATCTTCATGAAGTTGTAAAAAAAATATAAGTATATACTGGCTTTGCTGTCACATCTGAAACCTCAGAAGTTATCACTGCAGCATCCAAGGGCTTAGTAAAGATGGAAAATGCCTGAAACTATAGCTGTCAGTTTGACCAGTAGTTTCCGGCATCACCCACAGATGGGGGAATTTTCTGTATCAGAAATCTTAGAAAGAGTATGCTTACTAGTATTGTAAATCAGTTTCTGTTTCAGATACTAGCATCTGAAGTTTTCAAAGGAAGTGTTCCCACAAGAACCACCTTGGGACAAGTGAAGGACTCTGGTTACAAGGAAAGTTGGATTGACTTTATTTTCAAAGCATGGACTCAGCCAAAGTCTAAAGAGCTGGAAGAGTAAACACTTCAATTCTGAAGGGGGGATCTGAGCATCATAGTTATTTTGATTTTCTCTCATAAGCCAATGAGTGTATTTACTGAAGGACACAGGATTTTAGTATTGTGATATAGCCACTCAATGATATCATAGTATCACCCTGTATTGCATTTTTGTTCTTGTGGTGGTTTGAGTCAGGTATCCTCCCCAAAATTATGTGTTCTGAATGCTAGGTCTCTAGCTGGTCTATGGGGATATGTGAAAAACATTGAGATTGACGTTAAAAAAACTGTGGAGAGTTTTAATTTTGGACTGCATTTATCACATTTTAAGTCATGGATGGTTATCAGTTCATGGGGTCTAGGGGCAGAATGTGGTGGTTTGATTCAGATGTCCCTAATAAAGTTATGTGTTCTAAATGTTAGGTCCACAGCTGGTAGCAATTTGGGAATTGGAGGCTCCTGGAGGTGATGCATTGTTGGGGGTGGGCTTATGGGTGTTATAGCCAGCTTTGTCTTGCCAGTGTTTAGCTCACTCTCCTGCTGCTGCTGTCTACCTGAGGTTGCCCAGGAAGTGATGTTCACCCTCTGTTCATGCCGTTGTTTTCCCTTGCCATCATGGAAGTTCCTCTCGATTCTGTAAGGTAAATTTTAAGCCATTTCACCTCACAAGCTGCTCTTGGTTGGGCTTCTTCTGCAAGCTAACTTCAATAGTCCTCATAAGCACGAAATGAAGGTGTATCAAAATGAGAAATAGAGGAATTGACATCAATTAATTTTGTTCCCTCTTGAGAAGTCTAAAGATAGCCCTGAAATTCATCAATCTTATATTCTTATTGTCCATAACTGCATATCAGGGCAAGAGAGATTGGCAGATTTAATACTTTTTCATGGAAAATGAAAGCACTGTTTTAATTCACTTAAATTACTTCTGTGAAGCTAGAAATATTGTCCCTTGAAGATATTTCTTAGTGCAAAAGGAACAGGGTAGATACTGTAAAAGTAGAAGGGATTAGTTACAGGTCATTTTATTCCGATCTTGTAACCGCACTGATCCCAGGGAAGAGCACACCTTCCAGCCATGTGGGTGACATCTGTGAAGGGAGGTTACCAAGGCTGGAGTAGGACAGCTATAGCTCTCCTTGAGCCAGTGATTATCCCAGCTCAGTCTCTTTGAATTTGGAGAACAGGATGTTACAGTGAAAAAACCAAGTGGGGAAGGAAAACAGAACAAGGAACAAAGGACTCAGTAAAGCGTTCCAACCTTACGTGTAATAGGCAATAAAGAGAATGAGCCGAGTTCCGGTTCTATCTAGCGAGAGCTTAAACTTTGCTTTCATTTGTATCAATCTCTGTTTGAACCATCAAGGACATGTAACTTCATATTAGCTGTTTCTCAATGCTGATGTTCATTGGCATTCATATTGGAAGAGAGTACATCTGCAGTAAATTAACTTAGCTTAGTGAGGCTTCAAAAAATGGGGTCATACAGTTGTAGAAACTCAGAGCTGGAGAGGCTCTGGAAGTCAGCTCCTGCTGAGTCATCATTTTATACCCAGGAAACTGAGGTCACAAAAGGGCAAGTTGCCCACTATATAGGTACAAACTTTCAAAGAAGTCCTCCCCCCATTTTTCTTTTCTAACAAACAACAGTTAGGCATTTTGGTGTCCCTGGATTTTCTTTGAATGTATTTAAATGGATTGTGATTATCACTAAAAAAGTTGAAATGATTCAAACCCATTTGTATCCAAAGAAAATACATGTAGATAACTTTAGTAATTTCCATTAAGATTGAAGTTTGATTTAAGGGCCAGCAAAAATCAAACATTAGAAGTACTGCCTCTGACAAAATAATTATTTTAAGATAATACTTGGTTATAGTTCTTAAATTCACAGAATTGTGTTTCTGAATCAGCAAAACAAAACAGATATTTTAACAAAAATCTATTTAACTTGGTGATGTCCCAATGACCCCAATCTCAACATAGATTTTTAATGGCTGCAGTTTGTTTAATGTGAAAAAACTATCCAAAGAGAAACATTTGTTTTGTTTGTAGTGAGGAAGTAGCCTCTGCTATTAGGTTGGTAGAGAAAGCCAAGAATTTTGCAAAAATTTCCAGTGTCTGGTTGTTACTTGTGATCTGAAAGAAGAAAATAGTTGAAATAAAAGTCAATGGGAGAGGGTCAGTCGCTTTTAAAAAATGCTGCTTTGGCAAAAATGTATTTGAGGATTGGGTAGTGCAATAGCTGAATAACATTTTTTTTTTGCTTTTGAATGTGCTGAGTTTGGTATTATAAATAGACTTCCAGTATGTGTGAGCTGACAAAAACGAATATTGTAATATAAATAGCAAAATTGTTTGCAGTAGTAACTATTATCTGATGATCTCTCAAGATGTGTGACACTATTTTACATTCCTTATTAACCTGCATTAATTAGTAAGCAGTTCAAATTGTTATCTCTCTTTTCTAGCAATTGTTTCAATATATTAATATTGACTTAGTTTTTATCATCTTTTTTGTTGTTTAACAGCTGAGTTTGGAAAGCAAACCTGGTTAAATTCTTCATTTTATAACAACAAGAATGAATGCAAGACAGGACAATGACTATGCCAAGATGACATGCCTAAGTTGTTAGGAGTTTCCAGGATTTATACACTTGTATTCTTTCATACTGTAAAGATTGACAGATGGTTCTGTTAATTTCTACTATCTTAACCTACTATATAAATTCAATTGTTAAAAAATGATTGTGTTTTATTTATTTATTTTTAGCAGAAATAAGTGTGAGGGAAGTTGGGGCAGTGATTCAGAACTGGCAGAGACAACCGGAAACACAGTTGCCATAGAATACAGTGGTAGGGGTGTTGTTTGCTTTCTGTTACTGTGACAAAACACCTGAAGGAAACAACTTAAAGGGAGAGAGATTTATCTTGGCTTACAGTTTCAGGGGTTTCAGTCCATGGTTATTTCACTTCACTGCTTTTAGGTTTGAGTGAAGGTAGAGAAATAGCAGCAAGAGTGTATGATGAAAGAGGGAGCTCAAGTCAAGGCAGGAAGGGAAGAAGGATGGAAGCCGGGGACAAGATGTACCCTTTGAAGGCAGAACTCAGTGGTCTCTTTCCTCCAACTAGGCCCAAGCCCTAATGGCCCATTCTTCCATGAGGTCATGATGGATTAATCTATCACTGAGTTTGGTATCCTTAGGATTAAATCATCCACTAAGCACAAAGCCTTTGACAGATGAACCTTTGGAGATCACCTTTTAAGGATAAGGATATCTTTATATATTTCCACAGGCTTTGATACATCCATGTAACTGAAACATGAAACACATTAAGTAGCTGAGGTTAGCATGGCTCAAGGTCTTTCAGTGTATGTATCCCAAATTTCATACAGTGAAAGAAAAAACTACAGGTGTAATTTTAAATCAGAATAGGAAAATGCTTATACTCATCTTGTGACTCTTGGAATTAAAGGCAGCTGATATTCATAGGGTTTCTGATAATCACATGTCAACATAATTAAAATAGTGCCTCATGTTGATTACATCCAAATGTATCATATAAATAATTGTAATATAATTTTCTGTCTAATTCAAATTTATTTCCTTTATTTTTATTATTTATTATTCTTGATAGAGGGGGGAGAGGAGAAATAGAGAGAGACAGAGAGAGAGAATGAGCATGCTATGGCCTTCAGCCACTGAAAACGAACTCCAGACATGTGTAGCCCATTCTGCAAATGTGCAATATTGCATGCTTGCATCAATGTGCATCTGGTTATGTGGGACCTGGAGATTCAAACATGAGTTCTTAGGTTCTGCAGGCAAGCATGTTAACTGCTAAACCATCATTACAGCTTCCTTTCTTCTTAAGGTTAATCAGAATATGGTTTGGTCATAATAGTAGTAGTTCAAATCTACATTTTATTTCCTCCTGCAAACTTGCCAGCATTGGATTTTTGCCATCATGTTGATATTGTCTATTTATTTAGCTTGTAATATATATTGCTTATATACCAGTATTATAGGATGAGATGCACAGCAGTTGTAAGCTAAATTTGTAATGTAAAAAAAAATAAATACCTGAAATATTGAAAAATATCATGATTATTTAACACAGGATTTGTCAAGTTGATAAAATGAAATGTAGGAAGTTATGATGAAATCTATGATAAAATCCCCCAATGAGAGGGCCACTATAAAGTTTCTCTTATCTTCACTTTCATTATAACTTCTCTTCAAATTAAACAGAATAATACAATACCACCTTTTCCCCTATAAAATTAAAATCCACATTTTCCTAATGGCTTTAAACATAGAAATCCCAAAAGTGAGCTCAAATGTTTTAAACAAAACTTAAGCTTCCAGAATTGATACTGTCAGTGTTGCAAGAAGGACTTTTAGTACTGACCATGAACTCTGGCTAGTATCAACAAAAGATGTTATTCCATTGGGCATTTGAATAATTGCCATTTGTTTGTTAGATTTATATTTCTGAGTATGAATGGAGAAATGTTCATTCCTTGTTTTTAATTATGCAACAATGAGATCAAAGCACTGTGGTGCCATTGTAAGCCATTATCTACCAAATGTCTTCCCTTGTGTATACCTTTCACAGAGACATGAAGGGTCCCCACAGAAAAGAGGTGACTATGACTTGTCCTTGTATTCAATGTGATTAGTCTCTACGCTCAGCTGGATGAGACACCGATACCTCAAACAACAATCACCCCTGACATGACAGTAGATGTGTTTTATGTGAAAATTGTTACAAATCAATTCTCTAAACCTTAAGCTTGTGTTAATCAAGAGTTAGTCCTGAGAACAGATGTTGCAGATGAGTTGGTGGGCCAAGAAGATTCTGAACATGTGAAGGGCTCTGTGCCAACATCCAAACAGGACAAAATGTTTGTTCCTGACAACTGGAAAACAGCTTCTCAGTGTTAAAGGAACCACTCAAAGGGTAGAGCAGTAAGAATGGAGAAAAACAATGACAAAAATTTGTGGATGAGTATCCATATTAATATAATAATTCATATTCAAGGACAACATATTCAAACATGGACAGCTATGGAAGTATTAGGATTTATTTATTTATTTATTATTGAGGTAAGGTCTCACTCTAGCTTAGGCTGACCTGGAATTCACTCAGTATCCACAGAGTGGCCTCAAACTCACAGCAGTTCTCCTGCCTCTGCCTCCAAAGTTCTGGGATTAAAGGCATGTGTCACCAGCCAAGCTAGGATTTATTTTTAAAATAAATATACTGTATTGTCACAACCATTTAGACATAGTATATATTAATACATTGCTTTGTAATTCAGGTAAATTGGCCTTTGATCTTTTAACATATGGTTTGAAAATCACTATAGTTGTACTTGAAGATAATGGTAAATGAATATGGAAACATCTTTGTACTCTCAAGGTCTACTCCTTGATTACAATCAATGAGAATAGCTTACTTTATCAGTAGTACACTTGAAATTTTCCCACTAAAATTTCACCACAAATGTAGATATTTAGAGTAGGAAGTTAGATAATCTGAAATATTTCTGCACTATCCTTGATCTCTTTGTATTTCTAGCACAATTCAGATGCTATGAGAAATTAATGATAAAATAAAATGATTTTACTAGAGCTAGATCTATAATGCAATACTAAAATGAAATTAGTGAAGTAAAATTTCTATAATGAAATACTAAGGTGACATTTTACTTTAGGATCCATATAGTTTCATTGTTTCCTTTTCCCCCTTTTAATTTACACTTAACTCTTCTTTAAAAATGAGCTCACAATTAGAAGATTAGATTAAAAACTATAGACTGATGATTGGGAATATGACTTAGCAGTCAAAGGCACTTGCTTGCAAAGCCTGCTTGCCTGGGTTCAATTGAATTCCCAAGTTATCTATGAAAAGAGGGATGCAAAAAGTGGAGTAAGCATCTGGCATTCCTTTGGAGTGGAAAGAGATTCTGGACACACATGTGCACACACACACACAAGCAAAACATGACAGGAGTATATTAATATTAGTGTTCCACTATAAATCAATGAAAATTCAAACTACACAACCCAAAACAGCAATGTCATGGGAACCAGAACAATAGTTCTCTAGCAGTCCCTTCTTAGGATACAGCACCTCTGGAGAAGGCTCACTGGCTATACATCCTTTCCAGTGTTGTTCAAACTCTAATAATGTAGGATCCCAGTCCCTAGGATAAGAGCTCCAAACTCGATCTATGGGGCTCTTGAACCACATGATTAGAGAAGAACTTATGTCTTCACTTGTCATTTGCTATAGCAGAACTCTTCTTCCCACTGTACCTTCCCAGGAAATCCCTTAGCATGGTCAGTAGTTAGGGTGATGATTCTGATAAGTGAAGCTGGCTGGCTTAATCATTACACTGTCAGTTCCCGTGAGCTTTGTGAGACGGTCCCATTGTTTTTATGGCTGGTCAAAGGGAAGACTGAATCTTGAGCAAGTTAAATTAAACATATAAGTACAAGGAACAACTAGTTTGCATGAATATGTAGATTTATTAATGATACAAAGGTAGTTTATTATTGATACAAAGGTATTTCAAACAAATAATAGCCCTGTACAGTCTCTGTCTCTTTTCCATACTACTAGATTTCTAATCAGTTTATTCAATTGAAGATTATATTTTTAGAAGGTACTATTACTGCAGTACATGGTGTTACATTTTGTTTTTATCAGATTTATAATGTCATGGGCTCATCATTCTAAGCAACTTTCCTAATGATGTTCTTTATTGAATAAAATTTTGTATTTATAGCAGTTGACTAAAAGTTAGATTTCTGTCAAAATATCTGGCACTGAGTAACATATTGGCTTGAGACTTATCAATTTTTCTTCTTTTTTCCCATATGACCATCTATCTGTACTAGTCAGTCTTTCATGAAGTCACACATAGCCGTTTGACTGAGTTTTCCCAGTGGAATGTGGACAGAGAATTGCTTATTTTTATCCTGAGTCTATAAAAGACCTGACCCATCTCAATTACTCTTCACACAAGTCTGATGGGTATTACTATTCAGGGATGCTCATGGTTCAAAGACAGTATTGAGCTTGATAGCTTTTCCTTTCAGAAAAAGACTTTCAGGGAAATAATCCTCTCATTGTTGATGAAAATGTATGACAAAATAAAATCTCTTTGATATTGGGGAATTTTATTGTACTATCTAATATAAATTCAGAGGTGTGGCCTGTAGACCATAAATTCTAAAATATTTAGAAACTAAAATATTTGAAAATTGCATTTGAAAGAATTTTCAGTTGATGTATTGATCATTTTGCTAAATTTAGTAATGATATTTTCAAGCTTTTCTTCAGCTCATAAATTAGGAATGGTTTTTACATTTTAAAGGATTATTACAAAAACATAAGTCAAAGTAGAATAAGTGACTGAGATCCTAATTAGCCCTAAATGGCCTAAAATATATGTCCATGACATTGGTCTTCTTCCTTGAGACTACACTGTATACAGTTTAAATAGTGCCATTGTGCTGGTAAGAATACTATGCTGAGTCTAAAGAAATAATGAATTAGAAAGTGTGGTAAGGTATTCGATTAGACATATATCTGAAGCCAGATGTGGTTGGCTGATGCCTGTAATTCCAGTGCCCAGAAGGGTAAATTGAGGGGATCACTGCAAGTTCACAGCCAGCCTGGCTACAGAACAAGTTCAAGGTTAGTCTGAACTATTTAGTGACACTGTGTCTCAAACAAAAACATTTAAAACATTTAAAGGTATATTTGTCTTGCATGAAAATGCCCTTATCTAATAATGATTGATAAAACAATTCCATGGTGAATACTAGCAATCCCACTAAGGAGGGCCCTCAGTGGAGTAGGGGCCGAGAGAAGGGAAATGATGGTACCAACATATGATGTGTCCATACAGTTTTGACTTAATATGAATGAATGAATAAATAAATAAATAATTGGATAAGACCCTGGAAAGAGGGACATTCATCTTGGTGGGAATCAACTAGCAATCTTAATCTGAGTTTACCTCATCAGTTAAGAGCCTGAGAAAGTCAACTAGGGCTCACAAAATGATCAATCCACTAAGGGGATACTTCAAATGGTTTAGAAAAATATATATTTTTATAATAGAGAAAAAATATGAATTAAAATGTTACAGGTGTCTTATTATTTCTGCTTTGGTAAAATAGGAAATATTATGTTAATTCTTATATATTATTTCCAGTTTCAGAAAAAGCCCACCATTTCTCATCATATAATACTTTTGAAGTGATAGAAGATGAGATAAGAAATCTGAACAGAAGGGACATCAAAAAGTCCTATAATTAACCAGACATGGTAGGCATGCTTTTAATTCCAACACTTGGGAGGCAGACATATTAGGAACACTGTGAGTTCAAGGCCAGCCTGAGACTACTTAGTGACTTCCACATTAGCCTGGCATAGAATAACAAAACCCTACCTTAAAAAAAAAAAAAAAAAAGTCCGGAGAGATGGCTTAGCAGTTATGGCTCTTGAGTTCAACTACTCAGAATCCATGTAAGCCATGGTGGTGCTTCTGGAGTTAGTTTGCAGTGGCTGGAGGCCCTGACATGACCATTCTCTCTCTCCCTCCCTCTCTTTCTTTCTTTTTCTCTGCCTGTCTTTCTCTGTCATGAATAAGTAAATAAATAAATTAAAAGTTAATAAAATTTAAGAACATGACCTTAAATACTTCTAGACATGTTATTTTTAAGTAGGCATTGTAAAAAAAAAAAAGAGCAAATAGGGCTGGAGAGATGGCTTAGCAGTTAAGTACTTGCCTGTGAAGCCTAAGGACCTTGGTTTGAGGCTTGATTCCCCAGGACCCACCTTAGCCAGATGCACAAGGGGCACACACATCTGTAGTTTGTTTCTAGTGGTTGGAGGCCCTGGCATACCCATTCTCTCTCTCTCTCTCTCTCTCTCTCTCTCTCTTTCTGCCTCTTTCTCTCTCTGTTTGTCATCCTCAAGTAAATAAATAAAAATAAGCAAAAAATAAAAATAAAAAAGGACAAATACATAGTGAAGCAGTAGAAGTACTGTAATTACAGGTATAATTTATTATAGAAAATTATTTCTTGACTCTCTCAGTCTGTGTTGCATGTACATATTTTAAGCACTAACACACACACATATGGTATGTGTACTCCTGTGTACATGCACATACACATGTGTACAAAATAAAACCATCAAATTAAATTTAGCAAAAATTTCAATGCAAATTACATCTCAAAACTCATAGGATCTTATCAAGAAAAGTTTTAGCTCTTAAGTATTTTTAATTAAATGTAACAATAACTAATACTTCAGCCCTATTTTTCCTACTATGAAGTTCTATTAAATGAAGAGACCTTGGTTTTGAGTGGTTACCTTAGAAACATGAGGTCTTGAGTTCTATTTTCTCCCTTAAACCTATGTAAGAATGCAAAACACTAGTAATCAGAGCCCTGGGGAGGCAGAGGCAGTGGCAGGCAGATCACTGGGTTTCTCTGGCCAGGTAATCTAGTCTAATCAGGTTGTCCTACAGGACTATGAGAGATCCTGTCTAATGTATACTTAAGACAATGTTCAACATCCCTAACTATCAGGGAAATGCAAATTAAACAACCATGAGATTCTGCCTTACTCCAGTAAGGACAGCAATCATTAAAAAATCAAACAACAGGGCTGGAGAGATGGCTTAGCGGTTAAGTGCTTGCCTGTGAAGCCTAAGGACCCCGGTTCGAGGCTCGGTTCCCCAAGTCCCACGTTAGCCAGATGCACAAGGGGGCGCAAGCGTCTGGAGTTCATTTGCAGAGGCTGGAAGCCCTAGTGCGCCCATTCTCTCTCTCTCCCTCTATCTGTCTTTCTTTCTGTGTCTGTCGCTCTCAAATAAATAAATTTTAAAAAATTAAAAAAAAAATCAAACAACAAATGTTGGCAAACTTGTGGGGAAAGAGTAACCCTCATCCACTGTTGGTGGGAATGCAAACGTGTATAACATCTATGGAAATCAATATGGAGATTCCTGAGAAAGATGAATATAAACTACCAAGAGACCCAGTTATTTTACTGGGCATTTACCCTAAGTGCCTCCCCCCAATAAATGACTGCTGTTACCACAACACATAACCCACAACTCCATGGGGAACACCAACAGCCCCACTGAGGTGGGCCCCCCCAGCAGAATGAGGGCAGGGAGGAGGGTAAAGCTGGTACCAACTCATGATGTATCCAGACGAATATGCTTTTAATGAAAATAATATAAAACACAAAGCAGAAAGCATTACTGAAGAATGACATCTAAAGGTATCCTCTGGCCTCCACGCAGGTGCATACATACATGCACACATACTTGTCCACCCCCACACATACATGGATATATATTCACAGGCAGTACAAATATATCAAGAACTGCCATTATTATTTATGTAACGTCAAACAACATACAACAGCCAGTAACTTTTGTATGTATCAATAGAAACATGCTGAAAAGAAGTAGGGTGGGGAGGGGGTTGGCTAGGAAGATGTCTCAGTGGATACAGCACATGCACTGCTCTTATGTAGACAAGAACTCAGGCCTGTAGCATCCAAATCAATGTCAAATGTGTGTAATGGCCTTCCTGTAATCCTGGCATTGAACAGCCTGGGGTCCCTAGTGGAGACCTGGCTGGCAAGATTAATGAAATGGTTGAGCTCTTGATTCAACTGCAAGATTCTTTCAACAGACCAAATAAGAAAGATAAGGTGGCATCAACCTGCGGCCTTCACACACATACACACACACATGCACACACACACACACATGCACATATGTGAACACACACATATCCTCTTGTACAAACATATGCAAATGAATAGAAGTAAATTAGGAAAAGAGCCCCAGTCATAATACCTAGAAAAGAAAAAAAAAATAGGAATGAGGATGCAGGGAAAACAACCTTTACCCCCCCCCCCCCCGGCCCCGATGTTCCTGTGGAAGTAGCAGAGTTCCAGAACAGTCAGAGCACACAGAAAGAGCAATTTGGGAGAGAACACAGTGCTGAACCTAGGTTATCCTGAGTCTTAGTGGCAAGCACATCCTGGCACTGATAGAAGAACAAACATGCAGACGAATGACCTAAACTAGAGGAGTCAGAAACTACCCCACCCAACTAAAACCATCTCATTTCCTTATTGGTACCAAAAGCATAAATTAGAGATAAAGTAGTTTTAGGAAAACTGCATGTTCCCCTGTGGTAGTTTGAATGTATGACACCTTCTCCCCATAGACTCAAATATTTTGTTAAAACCTGTAACTTGGGTCTCTATCCCCTTGGCTGGAGAAGGTGTCACTGAGGGCAGATCCTGGAGTCCAGCCCTAAGATGCCACTAAGGATAGTTATAAATTCTAGCCAACAGGTGTTTGGGTGTTCATCCCAGGCACATGGAAGCTGACTATGATACATGTGTATAGAGGGGAGCTAGATCCCTATCCTTTACACTATACAAACTTCAATCTTGTATAGTGAAATGAATCAAAGACCTCAATCTATTACATTAAACTCTAATATGGCTAGAGTGAAAGTGCAAGAAAACATCAAAGATATAAGCATAGGCAAGATCTTTCTGAAAAGGACTCCAACTGCTCAACAGTTAATAGTCAGAGTTGACAAATCAGATTTAATGAAAATATAAAGCTTCTGCTCAGCAACAAAACCTACTGATACAGTGAAAAGAAATCTATGCATAGGATAAAATCTTTGCCAACTATACTTTGGACAGAATCTACTATAATTTTTTTAATGAGCATCAAAAAAAAATCATACACCCAATAAATGGACAAATGAATTCAACAGACAGTTTTCAAAGGAAGAAATACAAGCGCCCATGAATACATGAAACACTATTGAACCTCCTTAGCCTTCAGGTATATACAAGCTAAACCCACTGTGAGATTCCACCTCTCCCTAGTCAGAATGGCAATCAACAAGAAAGCAAGCTACAAGTTCTATGAAGGATGCAGGGATAAGGAATCCTTTTTCATTACTGATGGCAACATGAAATAGTGACTATGGAAACCAGTGTGTGTGGGGGTCACTAAAAATGTACATATAGAACTAGCAAAATATCCATTTATACAACTCCTGAGGATATACCTGAAGGGATGTAAGTCAGCACAACACAGAGATGCTTGTTTGTTCATTCTTATTGCAGAACACATGATTTTTCTCCTCTACAAATCTATACATATGAAAACATTCATTGTTCATTTTTGTGTTTTGCTCAGTGTAGTGTTTTATGATTCACTTTTCTAACAGTCATATATGTAAATGATTTTTTAATAGCTAAGTAAAAATTGTTTTTGTCTGACTATAGCATTATCTATCCAGCTGTTAATAGACATTTGGTCTGTCTCCAGCTTGGGGACATGATTATATAAAAAGCTGTAACTGTAGGTAACAATTAGGTTTCTCTTCTTTTTGCTCTGACAGCTGTTGGTCAGGACCTCACATTTCATAAGAGTACCCATCTTGTCTCATTGGTTGTTTGTTATTTTATTATTGAGGTCTTCTCATTAAGTTTCTTAATCCCGTGTGACAAAAAATCCAAACCTTGTGTGTATTTTTTTTTGTATCTTCTGTATTTCAAACATTGCCAGTGTATTTTAAGATATTATAAATATTTGTTAAACAGGATAAAACCTAAATTTTGTCATTTATCTTTTCAATTACCTTAATTGTGACAGTATATCATAAGTCAGTGATGGAAAACAAGGTCAACAAAACAATGTGAGCACAGAATGTAATACTGCATTTTCAAGAGTCATGTACTAGAGCATGTGTACTATCTTCATTCAGGTCCTTTGCACTTAAAAATAATGCAATGTACTTTATGTCTTAATCCTTCATTTATTGTGCTCATTTTAAACTAAAATTTAAAAATTTTTGTGTCTAAAAAACTTATCAAAGTATTAGCATGTGTTAGTAGCTCTGAAGAAGCCAATCCCAGACCTAATAACTCAATCAATATAAAGTATGGTATGAAGAGAACACATAATGCCTCTCAGCTTAACTTAAGCCTTGAGTGAGCAAAGATCATATCTAAGAATCATCTTATCCTTAGATGTTGTTCAGATACTATTGATTCAGTGTTTTCATGGACTTTGTGAGTTACAAACAACTGCAATATAAAATATGGGCCTTGGGAGCTTACGTAGATGTTGTAGATGGGGATCACAGCTACTTCTGTACTGCCATACACCTGACTGATCACCATCCATTAAGGTAAGTGGTCTTTATCAACCAAATGCCGCTTTGGGAAGGATATCCATATAGCAATAAGAAGGGAATCCACCAATGTCTATCCAGCCACATCAGCAGAATTAATCTTTGCCATCAACAGGGTGACAAATGTCACTAGCAGATCAAATATACATCCTTTAGTGGTTGTGTGGATGTTTGTAAACTCCATTAAACTATCTCTACAATGTTACCATTTTACGCCAACAAAGATATTCACACAATAGATAAAATCCACCTAAAAATATGTAAACACACACACACACACACACACACACACACACACACACACACTTCTTGGTGTGTTTACAAAAGATTTCTATAGAAGGAACATAAAACTATATTTTGTTGGTGAATTTAAGAAGTAAACATTGTTATTAACAATCAGTCTTTCTTATATAGAATTATCATCCAAGATATATCATTAAACCTAATGACTCTAGTAGTGCTTAATAAGGCCAGAAAAGGAAAAAAAATGTGCAATACTTTTGATGTTTCCTTGTGTGACAGTTGCAGGTTCTTGCCTTCAGGACATACACAGAAAAATGGCCAAGAAAAGCCTGGCTTCGATTCTATGAAACCAGAAAATAAGCATGGCTGAGTGCAGCAGTGGTCTTCCTATAGAAAGTGATCATCTACTGTTCTTGGCTATTAGCTTTAACTTCCATATAGGACCTAATGTTTCTTAGTCACTGGGTGTTTACTGTGCAATCAAAAGTCCTTGATTTTGTGTGTGTGTGTGTGTGTGTGTGTGTGTGTGTGTGTGTGTGGTGTGTATATTTGTTTATTTCTTTTTAACAAATTTGTTAAAATATTGCTTTTTTGTGTTGGAGTTAAGGCTTTGCGGAAAACACTGTATTTTTGAATATATGTATAATTTGTCTCTGATAAATTTGGAGAGTATGGAATTTTCAGAGAACCCCTTTGAAATCCCTTCTGCGTCTTGATTTTTAACTCCTAGGGCAATTTAGCCTTTCTATTTTTTCTTATATTCTTTTGAATGGATAGTGTCTACAGGTAAGGCATAACTTCCATTACTGCACATGGCATACTTTAAAAAGCAGTGTAGGAACTAGCCATTTCAAGAACTATTATTTATCCTAATTGATCCCAGCTGAGCTTGGAAAGGAGCCTGGCCCCTGAGTCTTCCAAGACTTGCCAAAAGGCTGTCAAGTTTGATAACTCACACTACTCTGAACTTGGCTCAGAGAGGTCAGTTACAGAGTGCACACTAAGCTTCCCAATATCCAAGCCTGCTTTAAAATGCAGGAACATGGCCAGCTGACTCGCGAACCACTAGGTTTTCAACTTTGTTTTAAGAGGCTCATGTTTTCTTGGAACTGAGGATGGGCTGGTAAGCAAAGAGAAGGCGTTCCCATGTGGAACCATGGAGCGGACGCAGCTGCCCTGTGTGCTGGGACACATCTGTTTTTGTTAAAACAGGGTTTATACATTGCCTAGAGAATGAACTGGGGGCTTAAAAAAAGCATTAAATAATGCTAATTTGATTGAATAACTGAATGCATTCAAGGAATTGTATTTGATTATTTTAAGTAATATTAGTTTTTTTTCCACATAAAATTCCTCACTTATAGATTTTTCAAGCTGCTGTTGTTTTCCACTACCAAAAGTTCAAGTCAAATGATATTAAAAGAATTAATATTTTGTTATATGAACTTGTAAGCATCACAAATAAAAATAAAAGCAAAATTTATTTCTTCATTGTTGCAGACATTTTATTTAATCAACTCCTGGCTCATGATGAGCCATCAAGCAATAGTTGTTGGATGAATGAGTAAATGAAATTTTAATGAATGAAGAAGTTGGACAATCTATTTTGTGTTTCATTTTTCTCACTCAGCTTAATAAATGCTATCATTATTGCCTCTTAATTTATTTTATTTTATTTACTTTTGAGAGAGAGAGAGAGAGAAGCAGGTAGGGAGAGAGATTGGGCATGCCAGGGCCTCCACCTACTGCAAAAAAACTGCAGACACATGTGCCACATTATGCATCTAGCTTATGTGGGTACTAGGGAAATGAATCTGGGTCCTTAGGCATCATAGGCAAGTGCCTTAACCACTAAGCAATCTCTCGCTAGCCAATTATTGCCACTTTTAAAACCTTTTTGTAGGAATATAAGATTTAACTCATATATTCATAGCAACACATAGAATTCTATCTGTGGATTTCTGAAATTTTTATATTACTCGTGGAGATATTTTTCAAGTATCCTAGAAATTAAGATAATTTTATATTTGAAATTCCATTTCTGTATTTTCTAAAATATGATTCACGCAAGTCCTTAATATATTGACTATCGTATATGAAACCTGGCTTATACACCATAGTTGACTGAACATGGGCATGCATTGCTTTGCCTCTTTCATAAGAAGGGCTTGAGTTCCTCTCCTTGTACTAGGGACAGGTTCAGTCACTGACCTGATCTTCTGCATGAGGGAGAGGTGATACAGTAAACTTCTGCTCGGGTGCAGCCTTAAAGAACCTTTCAGTTTCTTGTCTCACTTCTGTTGTTCTGCTTCTTCTTGGAAGCCAATGTACACTGAAGAAATTCGGATGACCATCATACTGAGAGAAGTCTAACCTCAGGTGGAGAAGAGTACCCTGAAGGATATGGTCCATATAGACATGAGAAAGTATCTCGTATCTTCCATGATATAAGGAGACAATGGGAGATGCTAGAACTGTCTTATATGGTGTTTCCTGTAGTAGTCTCCTGTAGTGAATGCTGTAGCCTATCCCTGCTTGTTTGTGTTTGTACATGTGTGCCAGGACGGTGTTTTCTCATGGTAAGAAAAACAGCTCAGAGGGCAACTGTAATATCAATGTTTTTGAGAGAAAATAAAGTGTTTTAAATTTTGAAAATATTCATACAGACAACTATTTAAAAACTGTTTTATTGACAACTGCCGTGACTATAGACAATAAAGCATGATAATTCCCTCCCATCCTCCACTTTCCCTTTACACATCCACTCTCAATCATATTCTCTCCTTCTCTCAATTGCCTCTCTTTTATTTTGATGTCATCATATTCTCCTCCTGTTATGATGGCCTTCTGTAGGTGGTGTTAGTTGCTGCAAGATCATGGATATCCAGGTCATTTTGTATTGGGAAGCTTGTGTTATAAGCAGTCCTGCCCTTCTTTTGGCTCTTACTTTTTGTTTTTTGCCACCTCTCCCACAATGGATCCTGAGCCTTGGAATGTGTGAGAGATGTTTCAGTGTTGAGCCCTTCTTTGTCACCAATTACAGCATAAATTTCTGAGGAAGTATAGTGATTTTTGTTGAATTTTCAGTGGTTTTCATTATCTCTTCAATGGTTAATGGGACTACTTTCAAATAATGTGTATTAACATTGTGCTACCAATTAAAAGGTACAGGTACTAGCAATGCCTTCTGGGACAAGTTTTTTTTTGGGGGAAAATGAGGCTTATGAGATAATTTCTTCTGTAACTCATCTGTCAATGAACATATTTTTTTCTGATAGTTAAAATTTCATTACCATTCTGATTAAGGCTCTTTTCTACCCAAGTAAGGATCAAACATCAAGACTACTTACTCAGGAACACCATATTCAGAACTCTTTTCATTTCAATCACTTATAATTTTACCATAATATACATTCTCTCCACCAAAGGGGCCATTATCCTTCTAACATTCTCATTTCTTGAGTACTTGCTTCATACTTTTTCTCTCCCTCTCTTGGGAGATGCTCCTTCTAGTATTCTTACTTAGGCTCCTCAATCTGATGAAAACAAGGTTGCAACTTTGTTTCTTGGCAAAATAACTGTAGAAATTTCCTGATAGAAATAATTACATCTTTGTTTCATCTGTACTCACAACCTTGAATGCTGATATGTCTCCTTTAAAAAAAATTATAAATAGTCATTTTTAAATATGCTTCATGTCTGTTTCCAAGAATGTGTTTTAATCTGTTTGTTTGTGAAATGTTAATCCTAGTTTTTATACTTACCCTTTTCTTTAAATACACAGTGTAACTTTGATCCCATTTTCCTTCATTGATGGCTAGAATGCCAACAACAGCCATGTCATCTGTACCCAGAGTCTCCATGGGCACTGACAATCCCGAGATGGTGGCTGCCTTGGCATTTCTTTACCTTCCCCACTTCTTGGATTTCTAATATGTCTTCCCCAAATCGAAGTGGATTGCATTATACTATGTGTTTTCTCCTTAAATTATGAAGTTCCTGTCAGCAGGTTTTCCTAAAAGACCTTCACCTACTGATTGTCATGTTGTCAGCAGGGCTGATTGCCTTCACCCTCCAGAATAGTAAAATCCCATGTCAAGATTCATTTTTCTTATATTGATTTATTTCATAAATATATTTTGAGGTGTTTATGTCAGATGCCAGCTGCTAGATTTAGGAAGATAATAAGCCAAGATCATCTATTATAAATTTCCTTTCTGCAAAGAGAAATATTTAATTATTTTCCATTTGGTGTGTTAGAAATCATATCTATGGTTCTTGGTCATTTCCAACTAACTTCTCTTTAATATAAGAAAAGAGATTTTATTCTTTATTTTTATTTCATAAAGTTTGCAAACATATTCATTCTGGAAATGAGGCTTTGCAACTAAACAAGCAGCTGGATTTGCACCTATAAGTGTAGGTGGGGAGGCAACACCTGTTAAGATTTTCTATAGGAACAAACCTCTCATCCCATGATTAAATATATGTCAGAGAAATGGAAGGCATATAGAGGTATTGGATGTTCCAGGGCCTCTAGCCATTGCAAATGAACTCCAGACTCATGTGCCACCTTGTGCATCTGGCTTACCTGGGTACTGGGGAAATGGACCTGTGTCCACTGGCTTCAAAGGCAAGCACCTTAACTACTAGGCTATCTCTCAAGCCTTCATTTCATGTTTTAATAAAATAACTGCAAGTGAACTACATAATATATGTGGGCAAAAAGGCAATGGGCAGGCTCTAAGTTTATATTAAAGAGCTTTTAATCAGCATGTGCCTGATTCACATTACAATGGCTGCACCTAAAAACATCATCCTTTGAAAGAATACATTTGTCTTTGTGTGAGTTTTCCTTCCTGCCTCTTTACCATATTGTCTCCTTAGCTAAAGCACATTTCATTTTGACACAAAGGAGTCACTATTTTGGTGCACTGTTTATAAGTCTCATATTCTCCTGTTAGCCTTATATTTATACATTCAGTCTACAAATACTATAAGGTATATGATGAAAACCATCTCCAAATATTTTAGAGCAATTTCAAACTAAGTTCCTAAGCAAAATTATCATATTGTACACTTAAGTGCTGCTTTAGTTACCACTGCTTACTAAAGCTTGCTTTACCCACTTCCAGTGCTATCATCTTTCTTTCTAAAATTTTAATAGTACACATTTAATTCAACACTACAGCAGGATTAAAATAGAGCATTAAGGGATGGAGAGATGGCTTATTGGTTAAGCACTTGTCTGTGAAGCCTAAGGATCCTGGTTTGAGGCTTGATTCCCCAGGACCCACGTTAGCCAGATGCACAAGTAGGGTGCATGCATCTGGAGTTCATTTGCAGTGGCTGGAGGCCCTGGGGTGCCCCATTCTCTCTCTACATCTGCCTCTTTTTCTGTCTGTCACTCTCACATAACCACATAAAAACAAACAAACAAACACTTTATAAAAAGAGCACTAAGACAAAAGTAAATCAGGGGCTTTAAGTTATATTTTCTTTATTTTTCTTTTGATCAGATTTTAATGCCAAGTTCTCAACAGAAAATAATGCCAGGAAGATGTCTTTAGAAGATAAAAATTATGAGGTGGGTGTGGTGGTCCACACCTTTAATCCCAGCACTTGGGAGGCAGAGGTAAGAGGATCACTGTGAATTAGAGGACATGCTGAGACTACATAGTAAATTCCAGGTCAGCCTGGGCTAGAGTGAGAGCCTACCTCCCAAAACTAATAATAATAATAATAGTAAAAAAAGAAGATAAAAAGTCTGGCTGTGGACATAGCTCAGTTGTCAGAACAATGCTTGCCTCCTATGCACAAAGCCCTGAGTTCAATCATGGAAACAATTACTTTTATTTATTTTTAATCATTTATAAATATCCTGCTGAATGAAATATTTTACTGATTTTCTTTCTTTTATTATCTCTGGAAGGAAAAATGTAACTTTTCACCTTGTTTTTTAATGCCCTTCTTTTTAAATATTCTGCCACCCAGAGACTCTCAGAATTAATATCTACTTTAACTCACTGTTCACATTGCCATCTTAGCTAATTGTTTACACTCTATAAAAAAACTCCAAAAATGTAAACAAGTTGAGAAGTTATTATTTAGACTATTATAGACATTTGACTTTATATTTTGAGCTACAAGGTAAGATAGAGCTAATTAGGTTAAAAAATAAGCATGTGGAAATATTTCTTCCTCTTCAGCTGTATAACTAAATTTGCCTCCATCAAAGGCAGATTAGTATTGTTGTTTGGATGTATGCCTCCCATAGACTCTGGTGTTTGGTTGTAACTTGTCTATAGTCACCTGGCTGGAGGAGATGTCATGGGTGTGGATCCTGGAGTCCAGCCTTAGGGTGTGTTGGAGGCAGGTCTGAATTCCAGTCAGAAGGTATGCAGAAAGGTCTGAGTTCTGCCTGAGTCTATGCAAATTTTGTGTGTGTGTGTATGTGTGTGTTGGTGCTGGTGTTCTGCTTGCTGTAGTTTTTTTCTCTGTTTGGATGTATGGAAACAGTTTCTGCCATCACAGACGGCCACTGCAAACAAACTCCAGATGAACGTGCCCCCCCCACCACCGTGGTGCATGTGTGACATTGCGTGGTTGTGTCACTGTGGGTCTGGGTCCATGAGTCCTGAAGATTCAGACATGAGTTCTTAAGTTTTGCAGACAAGGGTTTTAATCACTAAGACATCTTTTTCAGCTCCCCTTTCTATCCTATATTCTTAATCTGTCAAAACCACTGATGTATTCTTTTTTGCTTGTAAAGTTAAAAAAACATAAGTTTTTGATAATGCCACCATAAAGCTAGTAAATTCAGCTCCTTGAATCTTCTTAGGAAATTTTATTTGAGAGGAAGAATGAGGAATTACCAAATATTTACCTAGGAGGTTTTGCATACAGTCAGGGTCTCACATAGATATGGTTTTCCAAAAACTTCTAACTATGCTAGGTTGCTATCATAGTAGCCACGTCTAGTCACCAACAGGAAGGTTTACTAGGGTTTAAGTTTCAGCATTTTCCACATGCATTTTGTATCAGTAAAGATATTAAAAGTCATCTACAACTAGAATTACCTCAATTGTTACTTAAAAATCAGTTTTGAGATCTTGGTAAATTTTATCACATGTCATGTTAATCAGAACTTCTTTGGAAGTGTATTGAAAATATTGAATACATTTTAAGTTATTGTAAGTCTAATCACACACACACACACACACACACACACACACACTCAAACAAGCAGAAACACAATTAAAAAATACTCAACTGGCAAACTTTAATCAAAATTCCGTCAAAACATATTCAACAAAATATTTGTAGAGTTAGTACAAAAGTTGTAGGAGAATTTCCATATTCTACTTAATTTTATTTGTCTATAGGTTTTCCTTAGCTATTGTCTCTTCTAGAATTTCTTCCTTGACTTTATTGTGTCTCCATAGATGCTCTCTGCTCCCATATTCACACAAGTGTGTATACTACATATACTGCCATTTTAATGCCTAGGGTTATAATGACAAAACACTCCCCAGTGTTGGGTGTAGAATGTAATCATAGTTAATCTCATAAAATGATAGGATTTAGAATCACCATGGGGAAATAATATCTGGGAATGTAAGTGAGGGATTTGCTAGATTAGGTTAATTAATATGTGGAAACACCCTATCTGTAGGTGGAAACATTCTCCAAGTTGTGGTTCTAGAGAAAATAAGAGGGAGAAAGTGAGCTGAGCAACAGTCTTCATCCCTTTCTGCTTCCTCACTGTGGACTGAAAGTGACCAACTGCTTGATGTTCCTGTCATGTGTTTCCTGTCATGATAGTTGCAGCCTTGAGCTATAACACAAAATGGGCTTTTCCTTCCTTAAGTTTTTTTCAAATAAATTGCCAGATATTTGGTAAGAGCAATGTTAAAGTAACTCATAAAGTTCCCTTTGATGATTTAACTCCACAAACAAACTTCAATTAGAAGCACAGCAGCTTTAGACAGAATAGTGGAAGACTGGAGAAACCCAAATATTACCAGGTGGAGGTATTATAAAGTGATTGCATAATTATACTTCATATTGAAAAAGAACTACCAGTTATCCAAAAACATAGAAGTAATCCATTGGCATGATGCTTATATGTACTGTCCTTAATGAAGATTGATAGTAGTATGGTGCTGAAAAATGTCAAATTGGGGACTAGATATGATGGTTTAATACATTTGGTAAAATATATCAGACCTGGGCTAGAAAGATGACTCTGTGGATAAAGTGCTTGCCTGCAAAACCTAACTACCTGGGTTTGGTTCTCTAGTATCCACGTGAAGCCAGATACACAAAGCAGCACATGTATCTGAAGTTCATTTGCAGGGGCTATAGTTCCTAATGCCCATTCTCTTACCCTCTCTCTCTTTCTTTCTCTGTATCTTTGTCCCTCATCTTTGTATCTCTCTGTACTTTTAAATAAATAAATAAATAAATAAATAAATAAATAAATAAATAGGACTTAAAAATATAGCAGATCTTACACTTAAAGTTTATCATTTTGATATATTAAAAATATGCCTGAAATTTATGTTTTAAATATTATATAAGTTACTACTATTACTAACAATTCTAAAGAGAAACCCATATGATCATTTGGATAGATAAACAAAGTAAATAAAATAAACTATCATGTTTATTTTTATTAGAAAGCAAAGAAAACATAGAGAGTTAGTTTTCATTATGGTAAAGCATAACTTACTAACATCAAATTAACAAAATTAGAAATGAAAAAGGAGAGATCACAACATACATAAGTGAAATTAGGGAAATCATCAGGATTTATTTCATAAACCTCTACTCCACAAAAGAAGAATATATGGAGGAATGGGCAAATTCCTGAACAAATACCACCTACAAAAGCTAAACTCCAAGCAAATTAATATCCTAAACAAACCTATCATACCCACTGAGATTGAAAAAATAATCAAAAACCTCCCCCAAAAGAAGAGTTCAGGACCAGATGGCTTCCCAGCTGAATTCTATCAAACCTTCATGGAAGAACTAAAACCATTTTTTTCTGAAACTGTGCCACACAATCAGAGAATAGGGAAAGCTCACCAGCAACTTCTATTAAGCAACTATCACCTTAATACCAAAACCAGACAGAGATGCCACGAGAAAAGAACACCATAGGCCTATTACCCTGATGGACTTAGATGCAAAGATCATTGCAAACCAAATCCCACAACACATCAAAAGCATTATCCAACTTGATCAAGTAGGTTTCATCCCAGGAAGGCAGGAGTGGTTCAACATACAGAAATATATCAATGTAATATACCACATAAATAAGCTTAATACAAAAACCACTTGATCATTTTGATAGATGCAAAAAAAAAGACCTTTGAAAAATACATCACTTCATGATCAAAACATTGTAGAGAATAGGCATGGATAGTTTATATCTCAATATAATAAAGGCTAAATATAATGCTCCTAAAGCACAAATAATGCTTAATGGAGAGAGACTGAAGGAATACCCATTGAGATCAGGAACAAGACAGGGTTGTCCACTTTCACCTCTGCTCTTCAACATAGTACTGGAAGTCCTAGCTCAAGCATTAAGACAGGAGAAAGAAATAAAAGAGATGCAAATTGGAATTAAAGAAGCTAGGTTAGCTGTATTTGCAGATGACATGATTCTATATGTGAGACCAGAAAGAACCCCTCACAAAACTCTGAAAGGTGATTAACTCTTTCAGCAAGTAGCAGGATACAAAATTAATGCACAAAATCAGTAGCCTTTCTAGATGCAAAAGGCAAATATAAAGAGAAAAAAATAAGTGATATTGTCCCATTTTTAATAGCAACAACAACAACAAATACCTTGGAATAACATTAACCAAGGATGGGAAAGACCTATACAATGAAAACATAAAAACTTTCAAAAAAGAAATAGAGGAAGACTTGGGAAAAACGGAAAGACCCCCCCCCACCATGCTCCTGGATAGGCAGAATTAACATTGTGAAAATGGCAATCTTACCAAAGGCAATATACAGATTTCTTTCATCACCAATAAAAATCCCACATTGTTCTTCACAGAGATCTAAAAAATGATCTCAAAATTCATATGGAAAGGCAGAAGGCCTTGGATATCCAGAATATCCTCAGCAAAAGAATCGCCTCTGGAAGCATCACCATACCTGGTCTAAAGTTATATCACAAAGCCATAGTAATAAAAACAGCATGGTACTGGCATTAAAACAGGATTATAGATCAATTGAATAAAAGCAAGACCCTGGAAACTGGGTCAAGTAACTATAGCTACTTGATATTTGACAAAGGCCCCAACAATATAGGCTGGAAAAAAGACAGCATCTTCAACAAATGGTGCTGGATAACCATATGCAGAAAATTTAAACTCAATCCACACATCTTGCCATGCAAAAAAAAAAAAAAAAATCAAGTCCAAATGGATAAAATACTTCAGTATAAGACTAGAAACTCAGCTACTACTGGAAGAAAAAAAATAGGAGGAACTTTCCATGATATAGGAATGGGAAAAGACATCCTGAACAAAACCCCAGTAGCTTAGAACCTTAAACAATCACTCAACCATTGGGATCTCATGATAAAAAGTTTCTTCACAGACATACATATATAAGAAGAGCCAATAGACTACACACAGAATGGGAGAAAATTTTTGCTGGCTATACAAATAACAGAGGCCTACTTTCTAGAATCTACAAAGAACTCAAAAACCTAAAAAATAAAAGGTCAAAAAACCCACTCACAAAATGGGGCAAAGAACTGGTCAGGGAGTTCTCAGAGGAAGAAATACAAATGACAAACCCATACTTAAGAATATGTTCATCAACCCTAATCATCAGGGAAATGCAAATTAGAGCAAACATGAGATTCCATCTTACCCCAGTAAGGATATAGCATTCTTCATCCACTTTTGGTGGGAATGTAAGATGGTACAATTTTGAAAGCAATATGGAGACTCCTAAAAAGGTTGACTATAAACTTACCAACAGACCCACTTATTGCCTTAGGACATTAGCCTAAAAGCCTCATGCCTCAGTTCATAAGGGTTTGCTCAACCATGTTTATAGCTGCTCAATTCATAATAGCTAAGAGCTGGAATTAACCCAGATGTCCATCACTAGATGAATGGATAACCAAGGTGTGGTATATCTACACGATGGAATTCTACACAGCAGTAGAGAAAAATGACACAATGAAATTTGAAGAAAAATGTTTGAACCTTGGCCAGATCATTTTCAGTGAGCTCACCCAATCACAGCAAGATAATCATCACTTAGTCTCACTCATCTGTGGCTCCAAACCTGAATCTACTCAAGATGCTGAAATACATAATAAACATCTCAAGGACAGGACAATAGGGTGGGTGGGGTGGGAGGGAAGGGTAAAGGTAGGAGAGGGGGACACAAAACTGGACCAAAATGGCAATGGTGTCATAAACTTGTACATCCTAAAAGACAGACTAAATTATTGACTCTTGTTCAGGTCCTTAGAGAGAACAATTGAATCACAGATCCCTGAAGATGGTATGATGAAAACTAACCTTAATTGTCTCCTATTTCTCTTTCTCTCTCCTCTCAATCTCTTTTATATTCCCTATCTTTTTATCCTTCTTTTCCTTTGCTCTGGGCTGTAACTCCCTGTACCAATATGTGGCTAACATCCACAATGAGCTCTTGATCAAAGAGACATGTAAGGTTTCCCAAAAGCAGACAGCTTTCTGTCAGAGTACTTGATGACCCACCAAAGGTTAGTGGTAAGACTCTACTGTTGAAGACACCATATGCTGTTGGTACAGAACATGGGGTGATCTGGATGGAATGTGGAAGAGAGTCAGTACCCAGACAGTTAGCTCGTCTTGTACCAGAAGGTGCTACATGAGCAACTGGGGGAAAATGACCAACATCTGTCCAAGCAACTCATGGTTTAAGCTACTCATTAGCAAACAGCCTGACATGATGCTCACACAAGTACAATAGTGGCACATAGCCATGGTTGCAAACCAACTGCTCTTGATTTGGTTAACTGATCTACTCAGTACAACGGAACCCATAGCTAGAGCTGGGAAACAAGTCAGAACCATATCCAAAATGAGTCCTTTCTCCGTCACCAAGCTCCCACCAATCGTGGGCCACAAGAGGGCATGCACCTATTATATTCTTTCTATAATAACAGTAGTTATCCCATTTACCTGGTGATAACTTCACTCAATTGGAAAATTTGCTTCCCTTTGTCAGGTGGAGAGAACTAGCCCATCACACCATAACACCATAACATATCCTCAGTTGAAACTCAAGAGTAATTGTGGCAATGAACAAGAATGCTGCTTCCTTGGTGAACCTGACACCCAGACAAGGATAGAGGTAGACACAGAGAATAATCAACTCCTACAAAATCATATATCCAGGGACACAGAGGCTCCCAAGACCTCATCACTAAAGCAAACCTAAATGAACCCAACATGGCTTAGGGAAATTTTTGGAAGAGGGGGTGTAAAGGATGTTAGAGCCACATATTGGGTCATCATGCACAGAGACATTGCCTCTTACCAAACAGATGGCTAACCCCACAACTCCCCAATGGGGAGGGTCCCTGCAAAGAGGGGAGGACAAGAAGGAGGCGAAGGATGGTATCAACATGACTGTAAATACACAGTGTACATAACTAAATTTTAAAGTTCAAAAGCCTTTGCTAACCATCTATTCCATGAGAATCCATAATTTTAATGTGTTAAAATTTATGTTTCAAATTCCGCAGTGGCATGCCAAATCCTTGGCTATTAAAGGGAGATGTTAATATTGAGTTAATCTGATGACATTGAACATGTGTTAAGCAACCACACACAAATCAAGTTTCACCCCCCCAAACACCTCTTTACCTAGAAAAAAAGGGGTCTCTACTTGCTTTCATCAAAGTGCTAAAATATAAAATGTTGTATACTGAAAGTGTTTTGTTTTACAGATTTTGAACCTAATATAATGTAGTTTTTAAAAAATCTAGTATTTTATTTTTCCTCCTGTGTGTCTTATGTACTTCCTTCATTTTTATTACTTCTTACCTTTGGCATTGGTTCCTACAGATTACTTATGGGTGAAATTTCAGGATAGATACTTAGTATGGAAAGTTATGAGAATAAAATGAGATTACACACTTCTCAAATGTTCTCCTGATTGTCGGATGATGGAAATGTTCCGTAAGTTGCAGCTGCTATTATTATCAGTTTCTTATTTTAGGTATCTTTGAAAATATAAGCTGATGACTAATTTTGAAAGTGGATATAACTATAAATTCTTTCATTATTTTTATAGAAATGCTTATAGAAACATCTTAGAAACAATCCTTTTAAATATCTCAATATACTTTTAATCATGTGTAATGTTTTAAAATTTTAAACACCTTTTAGAAAAGACTTTAGTTGTTTGCTTACTAGCCTTACATCAAATTAACTAAAAATTTATAATTCTTCACAGGTTCAATTTTAACACTGTATCCAAGAGAGAAAAAGAGTAAGCTGTCACATGCATTTTGATTCCAGTAACATTGTGGCATAGGATTGAGCCCTGATTCTTCTGTTAGTCAAGTCATTTTTTTTCCTGTACCTTAGTTTCTTCACCTCTCTTAGCATGGAGTAAGATAAGCTTTTCAGTTTTCTCTGATTCAGAATTTTTACAAATCATTTATATCTTTCTGTTGGGGATTTATTTTCTTAAAGTAAGTAACAATGATTTGATTCTTCATAATTATTTTTTGAGGTAGTGTCTCACTCTAATCCAGGTTGACCTGGAATTCACTATGTAGTCTCAGGGTGGCCTTGAACTCACAGTGATCCTCCTACCTCTGCCTCCTGAGTGCTGGGATTAAAGACTTGAGCCACCACACCCTGCTGATTCTTTATATTTTTCACAACACATGCTGAGAGTATTTTTAAAATTAGTGTCCCAAAAAGACTTCAGATGAATAAAAGTCTTTTCCACTTAGTGTTGACATTTGCTTATTCAACTGTTTCCCAAGGAAACAGTAAATGATGGAATGATGTGACTCTAGCTGAAGGAGGGTAGACAAGGGCAGAGAAGTCTTCATCAGACTTCAAAATTAAGTTTAGAACTAACAGACTGGCTTTATTCATCTATCTGTCTATTGCTTATCTGTCAGTATGTATATTTCATATTATAAAAGAATATCTACTTTGCTATACTATATAATTCTTTACAGTCTAAGTAGATTCATATATTGCTGTTTCCTTGGAATAATGATGAGCTTCATACCAAGGCTTTGAGAACAAAGCTGTCCAAGTGGTGTGTGTGTTGGAAATTGGGCTGTACATAACCAGGATAATGGAGTTCTGTTACACTATTATTTTATTTTTTATTTCTATGCAAACTAACATATTGAAATGCTTTGTGAATGAATGTATTTGGTATAAAGTTCAGACTGTGAGCCACATGCCAGCAGGCTGGGGCTTATATTTGAGACAAATAGAGTTTTTAGGTGGTCTTCATTGTGAAACTCTATATATGATCAGTTACAACAAGGCAATTCCATGAAAGTCATGAATCAATATTGTATAGCCTATAAACTACACTAAAAAATAAATTTAACTTTCTTACAGAATTACACATAGTATTATTTGGTATGAAAACATTCTATTTGAGTGACGAATTAAGGAAAATTTTCAGAATATTTCAGACACTAATTTAACCTAACAAGTTTAAAAATTAGGTGGACATGAATTACAGTCAGGTTCACATTGCTGGTAGAAATCACCCAACCAATAGCAGCTTGTGAAATAAAAGAGATTTGTTTTGGCTTAAAGGTTCAAGGGGAATCCATGATGGCAGAGGAAAACAATGGTATGAGCAGAGGATGGACATCATCTGCTCACCCACATAAGGTGGACAACAGGAACAGGCGAGTGTGCCAAACACTGGCATGGGGAAACTGGCTGCACTATCCATAAGCCCGTACCCAACAATACACTCCCTCCAGGAGGCATTAATTCCCAAACCTCCCCAGAAACCTAGCATTCAGCACACTTAAGTTTATGGGGGACACCTGAATCAAACCACCGCAATATGAAATTCTAATTTTGAAATTAGAGATCAAATGGATCCAGTTTGCTAAATTTATTCTTAGTTCACTGATGAAAAACCAAACAAAACTGATGTAGTGCTTTTCAAACAGACTTTCTATTTACACCCTCATGCTCCTTCTTATAACCTCATAAAACTATATCCATATAAATGGGGTCTGGGAATTACCCTTATAATCTTATTGTAATAAGTATCCACTCACCCAACAAGTTAAAGTCTGACATACTAAAGAATGGTCACCTTAGTCAGTTTGCTATACAGTTTCTCTTGCTGGGAGTAGCTTCGATTCTGAATAAGAATTTGTTGTTAAATAAGTGGCCTTAACTTCTCTGAGTAAAATATCCTGTTCATTAGGATTTATAGCCAACATTTTTATAAGATCAGGAAGCTTCTCATCAGCAGTTATATATGGTGTTTTCTGTTGTTTCCAGAATATCCACTTTCCTTACAGAAGTAAAGCTATGTTGCAGGTTCAACTGCAACTTCAACAATAACAAATGCAGGGATCACACAATTACACAGAGGAAGAGAACTCATCCTTATGCTTTTGTGACTAAGCCATGGAATATGCCCCTTGATTCTCTCGAACTAATTCACCTAACTGAGAAAAGTTCCCAAAATTCCATGCAATCAGTGGTAATTCCTTTGTGGATTTCTTCCCCATTATTAGTTTTCAAAGGTACTTCAGTTTTCAAAGTGATTGAACATACAATTATTTGTAACATTTTTCTTTAATGTACTTGCCATAGGACAAGATCTGAGGTTATATTTTCACATAATGACTAAATTATAATGTTGTGGCATGTACACATGCAATAAGGAGAACACAAATTATTAAGTGTTTGGATACTGTACACTATTGCTGGTATCCAGATAAGTCACTGCCTTTTGGCAACTTTGTAATTTTGTAAATATTATTCATTTTCGAAATCTGTACAAGTTCAAAGCTCCCTGAACTACATGATTTGGATAAACAATACTGAAGATTATACTATTGCCATTTATAATTGGATTGCACTTCAGGAAGCATAACTTTTAATGGCCTTCCAGAAAAATAACATTTGAAATAATATAAGTTACAATTCAGTAAACTCTTAACCTAACACTTGATGAATGATGCTTTAACTTTATGATATTAAATTATAATCCCTGAAAATTAGCACTTGTTTTATAAAATGGACTTTAAATTACCAGTATAGTCCATTTCCAACATATTTATTTTGTAGGAAACTATTCATTGTATATATAATGTCTTAAATGTATTATGGATGATATATGCAAGTGGGATATTGCAAACAATCTTTCAAGACTGAAAGCCATTTTATCTTCATTAATTATTCTCAAATGACTGATTAATGAAACCTTTTTGTTTTCCCCAGAACTACTAGACCAAGCAGAACATAAGAACAATTAATTAGCTACAGATTGAATGCATTAAGTTATCAACTTCCTCTCATTTTCCATGCATTTGTTCTTTATATTCTATGATTGCCAAGAAATAGAGAATGAATTATTTTAGAAAATAATTTTGAAAAGTTCTTTTAGAACATTATATTTAAAAAGCCACTTCAGCAAATTTCATATCAGCATATCAGTGTTCATGAAAAAGCCAAGATCCAATAGTCTGGTTAAAACAAAACAGAGAGATTTGCTGGTTTAACCAGAGGATTGGCCAACAGTCTATAATAGTCCAGTTATCAACTGACTGACTTTTTGTTTGTTTTTAAACTGCTTTTTTTTATTAATTATTTTTATACTCAGTGAATACAGTCAAGTTGGTACCATTGTTAGGTTCACCCATGTCGTACCCCCTCCCCCTGGACCCTCCTTGTTGAGTTATATGGGTCATGCCTTGTGGACTTAGCCCACAGTTATAGGTAGGAGAAATGTCTCTGTGTATCATGACCCAATGTGTGGCTCTGACATTCTTTCCTCCCCATCTTCTGCAAAATTTCCCTGAGCCATGTTGGGTTCATTTTGGGTCTGCTTCAGTGATGAGGTGTTGGGAGCCTCTGTGTCTCTGGATATCTGATTTTGTAGGAGTTGATTGTTCTCTGTGTCGATCTCCTTCACCCTTGTGCTGGTACCCAGTTCACCAAGAAAACAGCACCCTTGCTTTCACCAATTATTCTTAGTTTCAGCTGGGGCCCTTTTGTGGTATGATGGGGTGGTTCCCTCCTTATGATGTACATCTATCGGGAAAAGAGAAGCAGGTTCTCCAATGGAGAGTAAAGTTAGCACCAGAGAACTGGGATAACCCTTGTTTGTTTTTTTAATAGAGAATTTAATAGGTGTAGGCCCTCTTGTAGCCCACAATTGGTGGTAGCTTGGTAATGGTAAGTGGGCTCATAAACTTCTTTTCAGATAATATCTATCTAAACCTTTTGCTTCAGGTGTAAAGGTGATAAAATCATCTTTAGAAATACTCTCCGGGCCTTCTTGTGAAAGTGCTATAAAATAGTTCAAAATAACAGAGTGATTAATGAGTACATTTATTTTGTGCTGTAGGTCAGGCAATTCCCTTTGCATCTACTTAAGTTATCTATTATTGATTTTGAATGATTTTAGAAGACAGTTAGTTTAAATGCAAACCAATTGTAAAGGGTGTCTACTAGCTATAATTTTAGTGTGATTCATGACTCTTTATATTAACACAGATGAGCAAATGAATGAAAGGCATGTAGGATATATTATAATGTACTGAGGAGTAGACACTACTAAAGAGAGGTCAGGACCCCCCAAAGTTATGAAACTGTTTATCTGAAGTACATAAAAATATGTACATGGTCTTAAGCATCTTTTCTCTCCTTGTAGGAAGTTATATCTCACTGGTGTCTTGCCACTATGGAAAAAGTGTGAGTTTCATTGTAAATTTCTGAAGTCTATGTTGGGTCATCATATACTCTAAATCACAGACCTATTTAGAATAAGAGTTTTGATAGATCATAAAGGAACATGAGAATAGCCAGTGGTCATCTAATTTTTGAAACAGTAATTTTAAAGATACTCATACCAATAAGGAGCTGGAGTGACACAGAGAAACATTTATTAAATATTTTTATTTTTTTGTTTTATGTTAATTTATTTATTTGAAAGTGACAGAGAAAGAGAGAGAGAGAGAGAGAGAGAAAGAGAGAGAGAGAGAGAGAATGGGCACACCAGGGCCTCCAGTCACTGCAAACGAACTCCAGATGCGTACGCCCCCTTGTGCATCTGGCTAACATGGGTCCTGGGGAATCGAGCCTTGAACCGGGATCCTTAGGCTTCACAGGTAAGTGCTTAATTGCTAAGCCATCTCTCTAGCCCTTAAATATTATTTTTTAATGTTAATATTTTAGGTACAGTGAATTCAGAGCTACTGACGCTTACAGTAGCTTGTAACCCTGGTGCAACCATTCTCTCTATCTCTATTCCCTATATTTCTCTCTGCTTGCAAATAAATAAACATTTTCTTAAAGGTAGGATCTAAGAGTATGCGATAATAAGATCTCAAAACCAAAATGTCATAGTAATATATAAAGTCTCAAAGGAATTTATTTGAAGCCCTCATCCTCTGCATAGGCCGTGAAAGTTAGCCTGTTAACACATTTCCTGATGTACTATCACTGTTGCAAGGCAAACAGCTCAGTTTTGTTTCTAAATCACTACTGATCTTTGTGCACATGGAGTAGACACAAGGACAGTGGATGGCTCTGTGGGTAAAAGCACTTTCTGTGCAAGTGTGACAATGGCCAGTATTTAGAACACAGGTAAATCCAGATCCATTAGTAATCCTGTGGCCCTCCTATGGTGGCATGGGAGCTGGAAAAGGAGAAACCTGGAAGCTCACAGGAGAGCTAGCATGATGTGAACAATGAAAGGGCCCTGCTTCAAACATGGTTGGAAGCAACGACCAACACCAAAAGTTGACCTCTTACCTCCATCCCCATGCATACTCTGGTACCCATGTAACACACACACACACACACACACACACACACACACACACACACACACACAGAGAGAGATCGAGAGAGAGAGAGAGAGAGAGAGAGAGATGACAAAAATACCTCACTTACTGGTATGACAGAAACCTAATGTAAAATCAATGATAAATCTGTACAAAAATGCAGTCATGTTTATATAGAATAAAGAAATATGCAACACTCGTACTGGAGAAAGAAGCTACCTCATAAGAGCTTTCCTCTATTTTTAGCATTAAGTGTTTAAGTCATTAAGAAAATGAGGTGGGGCTGGAGAGATGGCGTAGCGGTTAAGCGCTTGCCTGTGATGCCTAAGGACCCCAGTTCGAGGCTCGGTTCCCCAGGTCCCACGTTAGCCAGATGCACAAGGGGGCGCACGCGTCTGGAGTTCGTTTGCAGAGGCTGGAAGCCCTGGCGCGCCCATTCTCTCTCTCTCCCTCTATCTGTCTTTCTCTCTGTGTCTGTCGCTCTCAAATAAATAAATAAATAATTAGAAAAAAAAAAAGAAAATGAGGTGGCTATCTTGAGTTTTGAAGCCTGTTCCTGAGTAAGAACTCCTCTGGCAATCTCCTGAACTCTAACAAATATGATTGCTGATAACATAAGTATGAAATTATAAATTGACCCCTGACAAGTTTGTATTTTTCCAGTAATTTTGAAATCTACATAGGTGTATAGTGGATGGTTGAGTTTACTCATAGAGCTATTAATCTCTCATCCTATAGTTAAATAGGATGACAAAGCTAAAATAAGCCACTATTTATTTCTATTATTTTATGCCATTGTAAAATCTTCAAACTGCTATTTGTATTGTAGAGTTGGAAGCATTTTGAAATTCTGTAAAATTTATATCATAAAATTAATTATCATTTCTTGAAAAAATATAACTGCTGATGGGAACATACTTAAACAATCTGTGATGTGGCTTCAGTCATAATCCCAAGAGATAGACTGGAGACTTAGCTCAGTTTGTAAAATGCCTGCAGGCTATGCACAAAGCCCCTGGTTGAATCGTTGGTACTACATAAACCAGCTGCAGTGGTACACACCAATAACCCTAGCATTCAAAGGTGGAGGCAGGAGGATCTTGAATTCAAGGTGTTCCTTAGATTTAGAGCAAGTTTGAGGTTAGCCCTGAGGTACATGAGACCTTCAAAAAAAAAAAAAAATCCCAGGCTAGTGAGATGGCTCAGTACTTAAGCTTAATGACCCCAGTTCTATTTGCCAGTACTTAAATAGAGACAGATGCATAAAGTGGTACATGTATCTAAAGTTGGTTTACGGTGGCTAGAAGACTTTGCATACCCATTCTTCCACTTCTCTCTCCTTCTCTCTTCTCTCCCTTTAGCTGCAAATAAATAACTTTTTTTGAAAATCCCAAATGCCTTTAATCAACATTGCTTCTTAACTAGCCACGAGGTATGCTTTGCTCTAAAATTCTTCACTAATAAACGTGGTTATGAGTTCCCTGCTAAGTTCACTGTTTCCTTAAATCAGAATCCAGTACTCTTGCAGAACTCTTCCAGATCTTGAGCTCTCTGTCTTATGAAACATCTTCATTTCCCCACTCACTATTTTTTTTAGCCAGTTAGGCAATTAACTTACTCAAATCAAAATTCTAGCATCCTTTGAAGAAGCAGTTGTACAGATGGGATCGTTTGGGGTTCTGGATATCAATAATGAATTCCATTAGTAAACAGGAGTCCAGTGAACAATGGTACCAGAGATATGTGGTCCACGTGCCTCTGTGCAAAACCACATGTGGGAATGGCAGGGTTAGAAACAATCTCCTAAACTAAGGGAATTCCATTTTAATTTACCTTCTGCTATCCTCTTTTTTTGATTGTTTTCTTTTGATGATTGTGTAGATTTGTCTCATTCTGATTCAGGTTATTTTACCATATTATTTATAATCATATCAAGTATTTTGTAAATTAGCATTATTCTAAGACCCAAAGGGAAAAATTGAGTTGTTTTTACCTGTTAGAAATAATTAATCATTCTTCAGAAATTTAGAATTTTGATATGAAAATGATTTTTAGATTAATCATGACCATCTGCTTTATTTCTTATATAATATTCCTCTGACACCATCTAAGTTTAATGAAAACAATTTGAAACCCACAGAACACTTTGATGTAATAATAAGCTATGAATCTATTTAACCAAATTTTAAGAAGTAAAAGTAATAATATAACACATAGATTCAACATTTTGCTTTCATTATTGTGTGAGGCTGATGTAATTTTTTAAGAATTTTTGGATATATGTTTTGTGTGATTTCTCTAGACCAAACGATATTCTTTTTGGATTTTTGATACTTTGTACCAGGAAACTGTTTGTAGCAAATTGAACTAGTTGGATATTGCATTTCTTCATAACAACACTTCCTTTTTCAAGACCCATCTTTTCTTTCATCAAATGGCAATTACTGTGAGTCTGCACACCATGTTACTTGATTTTTCTTTTTATAAGACTTTCTAGTCACACAGAAAAAAATAGCAATTTTCTTTCTAAATGTCCTATGATAAAATTATCCTTTCACAGAGTATCTGTCTGTGTCCCCTACAGCAGTGATTAAAATCAGTTTCATGTAGTGCCAGTGGGAGGATCATCTCTTTCCCTCAAAGAGCTATTGTAAACACTTAATCTCCTTTATTTATATTATTCCCCCTGTAGAAGGCCTCTTTTATGATATCTTTCTCTAGGGTCACATTGTCATGTCCCCGATCTTTATAGGTACACAGGCTCTTTCATCTTGCTCCAGTATTTGCTTCAGAGTGGCTGAGATTTGGATTTGACTTGGGTAGCCCCCTCCTAGAGCCACAAGTGACTTATCAAGATCCAAACACTCTTGCAACCATCTGTGGGAAGTTGACATGTCCCCATGAGACAGCAGATCAGATTATGAAGTCTCTGACCACATAGATGCAAAATCAAATCTTGGTTCCTTTCACCACATGACTGAAATTGAGAACATACTGCTTTCTAGCCCTTTCTTCTGCCCCTTTGCAACTGTTTTCTTTTCTTTTTTTTTTTTTTTGACAAATTTTTTAGAAGTTGCTATAAAAAGACTTTACTGAACTTCATATACAGAACTGAGTTAACCAGCTTACCAGCAAAAAGTCTCCTCAGGTAATCACATACCCATCTTCTCTTACTTGTATACTTTCATTTACAGGATAATCCGCTCCACTGGAGGTTTCAGATGTCTGTGTTCTCTACCAAGGTAGAACCTGACTATGTCACCCCATTAAACTCTGTTTTACAAAACAAATCATGCTGGCACACATGTGCACTCAGGGTAGAAAAGCATCATGAGTTTAAGGCCTGCCTGACCTTAAAGTTGCAAGAAATCCCACTAAGGTGGGCCCTCGATGGAGTGGGGACAGGGTTGAGAGAAGTTATGGTACCAACATCAGATGTGTCCACAGAAAGTTTCTACTTACTAAAAAAAATAAATAAAAATAATATAAAACCAAATGCATTAATACATAAATAAACCTATGCAAACAGAAGGACAGTTCTTCTTCCACTAGTTAGAGGTTCCAAAGGGTTATGTGATATAACAATCGTATCAGAATACCAGAGTCAAATTTCAGTGTTAAGCTGGTTTATCACAAATGAAATACTCACTTATGGCCACATTGTAGTTTAACCTTTACTGGGCCTCAATTTTCTCATCTTTGAAAAGAAGCTAATGATATATTACTTATGTCATGGAGTTATGAGAAGTAAGTGTAAGATACAACAGGTCAAAATTGTAATGAAGGATTATTGAGTATTATATTTTAATATCAATAACTCTTTCTATGGGAAACTAATAATAGTGATATCTAGAAGAATAATGGTTGTAATATACCTTGATAAAAGTCCAACCTAGACACATCTGTAACATAATCTATACTTATTTACACCCAATTTTATACTGTAGAAGTGAAACATAATGAATATGAGCTGGAGAGATGGCTTAGCAGTTAAGCACTTGCCTGTGAAGCCTAAGGATTACGGTTCAAGGCTGGATTCCCCAAGACCCACATTAGCCAGATGCACAAGGGGCGCACATGTCTGGAGTTTGTTTGCAGTGGCTAGAAGACCTGGGGTGCTCTCTCTCTCTCTCTCTCTCTCTCTCTCTCTCTCTCTCTCCTTCTTTCTTTCTGTGTCTGTCACTCTCAAATAAATAAATACAAATAAACAAAAAAAGACCAAACTTAAAAGAAACAAAACATACTGAATATGCAGTATTGTGTGACATTTTCACATATCATACTCAGATATGTGTGTGTATACATTCCATTATGCCATCAGATGTTAAATTAATAACTGACAACTATTTTACATTATGTAGATATTTTTGATGTGTTGATTTTAGATGTAGTGTATATGTTGTAGTATTTGGAGGCAGGCTAGAATGTGGTCTTGTTTCCCTAAATAAGATAATGGAAATGAAGCTTTCTGTATGTGAATACTCACTATCTAAGACATTTTATAAATTTAGATATCAAAAGTTTCACTTTTCGAATCTGCTCCAGTATGCTTTAAGTTAATTTGCTCATTGCGGAGTTGCCAATCATGCCAGGAGTTGAACCTTGCTCCTTAGCGCCTCACCTTGTTGTCCAATCCATTCCAAGCACTTTGCCTATGTTTGGGCTATTCTTTTTTTTTTTTTTTCCTTTCTTTTTTCTTTTAATTGATTAGTTTTGTATTCAGCAAATACAGTTATTTTGGTACCATTATTAGGCTCATCTGTGAACTATCCCCTCCCATTTGGCCCCTCCTTATTGGGGTATATGGGTCCTGCATTGTGGAGTTAGCCCATAGTTATGGGTAAGATAAATGTCTCTTGATATCATGACCCAACATGGTCTCCGACATTCTTTCTGCCCTCTCTTCCACAAAATTTCCCTGAGCCATGTGGGGTTCATTTCTGATCTGCTTCAGTGATGAGGTGTTGGGGGCCTCTGAGGCTCTGGCTCTCTGATTTGGTAGGAGTTGATTTTTCTCTGTGTTGGTCTCCTTCCCCTTGTGCTGGTATCTGGTTCATCAGGAAAACAGCACCCTTGCTTGTTTCTCCAATTTTCCTTAGTTTCAGCAGGGCCCTTTTGAGGTATGATGGGGTGGCTCTCTCCTAGGATCTGCATCTATCTGAAAAGAAGCAGATTCTTCAATGGAGAGTAAGTTAGCACCAGGACAAATGAGATAACCCTTACTTTTTTTTTTTTTTTTTTTTTTGGTTTTTCGAGGTAGGGTCTCACTCTGGTCCAGGCTAACCTGGAATTAACTCTGTAGTCTCAGGGTGGCCTTGAACTCATGGCAATCCTCCTACCTCTGCCTCCCGAGTGCTAGGATTAAAGGCATGCGCCACCACGCCCGGCTCAAACCCTTACTTTTTTAATAGAGAGTTTAATAGGTGTAGGCCCTCTTGTAGCCCATGATTGATGGTAGCTTGGTATTGTAGAGTGGGCTTGTGTTTGGGTATGGTTCTGACTTGTTTCCCAGCTCCAGCTATGGGTCTCATAGCACTGAGGGGATCAGTTAACCAAATCAAGAGCAGTTGGTTCCCCACCATGGCTATATGCCACTATTGCACTTGTGTGGGCATCACAACAGGTTATTTGTTGTTAAGTAGGTTAGACCATGAGTTGCTTGGACAAATATGGGTCATTTTTCCCCAGTCGCCCATGTAGCACCTTCTGGCACTAGACAGTTGACTGTCTGGGGACTGACCTTTATGGCCTTTCATAGCCACTGAGTAACAGTCAATTATTAGCACTATTTCTCTCATCTATACCTATAATATATTACATTATTGATCTCCCAATATTTTAGGTCTCTTTTCCAATTGAAGTGACTTGAGAAAATTTTTCTTAGTGTGAACTGATATCCATCCCTCCACATTTTCTTAATCTCCAAATGAAAGAACTGTCTGTTCTTTTTGTTGTTGGTTCTTCTATATCCAGAAGAAATAATTGAAATGTATTAATCATTGCTTTCAAGTGTTATACTCCTTCTTCATACCATTGCTTTAAAACCCTCAATATGTTTTTTGGTTTTTTTTTTTTTTTTTTGCATTTTCTTTTGTGATGTGTCCAGGCATCTTACATGTAGAATAAGCAGCTTGATCTCATGAGACCCTCAATTATATACTTATTTCATATTGTTATGTGTGCCAATGGTATTCCCATTCTCATAGTTCCAAGACTGGAAACCTCACTCATCTCAAACCCTTATATGGCCTCATTTATTACCAACTTTTAATGTTGCTCTATCTTATTAAGTACACTAGAAAACATTGAGTCTATTTATTGTTTTATCTCTATTCACATCACATATTTCTGACCTAATTCTCCCTGTGATGCCTTTAATTATCTCCCAACTAATCTTGTCACATCTAATAAATGGATCATAATGCTGAAAGTTAAAATGATTGGAGGTATAGCAGTTGTTGTTCCCACTAATCTATATTAGATCCTTTCTGATTTCCTGTAGAGCTCTGTAAACACAATTAATACCTAGTTCTAGGTATCCCAATATCCATGACTTAAAACTCAAATACATTTTGATATATCTGTCATGATTTGAAAACATCATGAGTCAAAAATGCTTTTATCAAATGACATAACATACTAAAAATTATGCATTAACCGATTCAATCATAAATGTACTTGGAAAACTTATATTATTATATATTTTGGAAAATTATCTAGCACAAATTGCTATGTTGCAATTAAGTATACAGTATTTCCTGTATTCATATTTATTTAATACTTGCATTTATTTAATACCTGTATCCACAAAATACTGACAGAATAATTAAGTGTAGGATATTGGCAGTTTACACTCATGATTTCATGGCCAATGAAAGCTGCGGCTTACTGTTATTGCCCAGCATCATGAATATAGAACACCCAGCATCAGCCACCTAGAGAAAAGTCTAAACTCTGAATTTGAATTGTGGTTTCTACTTAAACTTTTTTCCCCTCTATTATAAGGTTGGAGAAATTTAAGTTGAATTATCATAAGCTGCAGATTAGTTGTACTTTTATTTCTATGTATGTGGATCGATAATGTATACTACATTGCTGTGATTTTAAACAGTTTTATTCATAAATTAGACATAGTATAAAATTAATAATAGTAATAATGAGAGGAAATTATAATAAAAGTTATGTGAATATGATCTCTGAACATGTCTTACTATTCTTTCATCTGTGCACTTGAAGTATTTCACATCTTTTTGGCATATATTAATTGCCAGCATCATGACCTTTTTACATTGTATCTATTATTAAATAAAGTAAGCACTGTTTGAACACACAAATGTCATGTTGTCAGAGTCAACTGAATAACTCAAATGGCTACTAGGTGACTACAGAGTGGGTAACATATACAGCATACATACACTGGATGAAATGATTCACATCTTGGGCAACACCAGCCACCATGGATACAAAGTGGCATGCAACTGAAAGCATGACTTTTGCAGTACCCATTGCTTGCTCATTGGCTTTGAGGCTTTCAGCATAGGAGGGAATTCATGTCTGGTACTGAAAACCTAGTCAAAGTCACAGGCTAAGAATATAGACCCTAGAGGGGAAACCACTACTTTTGTTTAGTGAATGGGTATGTTGTGCTCACATTAACCTGCACAAGACCTCTAAAAAATTGGACCTACAAGCATTCTGTCATGGATGATGGAAGGGCACTGGGGTCCTCAGATTACCCTAAAGAGTTATTGACCATTAATGGTTGCTGGAGATGTAGAGATACTTTCTTCAGTGGTGTTAGCACTGAGAAGTTGTCTATGCTCCAGTAAAGAAATCCCCACCAATACTCATTCCCTTAACCTTTTTGAACATACTCACACATGCACATACATCTACATGCAAAGACATGGCAATGGGAGAGAGACTAGTTGGGAAGAAAAATGAGTTCATCCTAAAGGGAAGGGAACAAGAACAAGCAATGAGGTGATAATTATCAAAATACATACATACCTATTTGTGAAATTCTATAAAATAAATGAATTGAAAATAAATTTTTAAAAATAATATTTATGTGTGTGTGTGTGAGTGTGTGTGAATGTATCAAGGTAGGGTGTGTTTGTCACAGCATGTGTGTCGATATCAGAGGACAATCTCAGGTGTTATTCTCACCATCCTCCTAACTTGAGGCAGGTCCTCTATCATTCTCTCCTGTGTATGTCCAGCTCACGGACCCACAATTTTCTGGGAATTCTCCTCTCCACCCATCATCTCACTATAGTCATGCTGGAATTACAGATGGATGACACTGTCTCTGGTTTCCTGTCAGTACTGGGTATCTGAACGTAGGTCCTCAACTTACATAATGAGTGCTTTACCCATTGAACCATCTTCCGAGCCCAAAACATAATAAAAAAAAATGAGTTTCAATGTACTGCTTTTTGATTGTGTTTGAACATAAATAACTGAAGACATAGAGTTTAACCATGGAACAAGAGTTTAAGAATGCGGGCCCATCTTGCAAACTTTAAACTGTGGTGTACGAGTAAAGTTTATACTGGCAAAAGAGTAATGAGCTTGGAATATTTGCTTGAAATCAGATCTTAACATCCCAGGACACTTAAACACTTGTAAATATGCTGTATCATCCATATTTATTTTTTCTTTAGTGCAGGATGCTTGCCATATTGAAGTTGTTCAAGAAATCTTTATTTTAGGACACAATTAAAGCCTCATTGGCATGTGTTATTACTAAGAATAACATTGATTTATTTTTTTAGAAGTACCTAGGATATAAGAACTGTCCATTATTTTATTTGTAAAACATAAACATTAAAATATATAAACAATGAAACATATTTTTTACTGATTTTCTTTAGTTATTATTGTTTAGTTTGTGGTTTGATTTTGAAATGTCCCCCATAGCCTTTTGGTTTTGAACATTTCTTGGTCCTCAGTGTTAGTGTTCAGGGAGGTGATGGAACCTTTGAGACAGAGCCTAGCTAAAAGAAGTCAATGACTGGGTGTGGGTCTTGAGGTTTTATAGCTTACACTTTCTCCTCTTCTCTCTTTCTTTTTCCTTGTTGTAGATGCCATATGAGCAAGCATTCCTGCTTCTTCCACCGTGCCTTCCTCGCCATGATGGAATGTGTCCCTTGCAACTAGCTGCAAGCCAAAATAAACCTGTCCTTAAGTTGCTTCTTGTCACTTATGTGGATAAAGCAACAAGAAGAGTAATTTATACCTACATCATTCATAGTTACTGAATATAGTTCATGCATGTACAACCTATGCATATACAATATGGGAGAAGATAAGTTAATAATTAAGTGAGGAGCCAAGCTAATCTGGTGCCTGAATTTTAGTTGGTTGGCATTTGAATTCATGTTTGGGTGTGCTCTAATTAGTGAGTCCTTCTCTGTCCATTTCTGTGTAATATTAGAAAACTCTCCATGCTAAAAATAGTTGTTTCCAGAGAAGAACTCAGCTTTTGCTCGTTAGATGCATTATTTAAGTTGTATAGCTGACATACTTATAAAGTATTATTTCATGCACATGTGGCTTTTAAAATGTTTGAGGGACATGTGAACATGAGGTCAAATGTCATATGTTAATATTCTCCTCGCACTCTTCCCCCATATTCAAATATGCAGCTCTCTTGTGGCGGGTGATCTGACTCCATGCCTGTGGTTTTGCAGTCAAGGGGAATAGAGTGTAGTGTGCCTCCTGTGTGCAAACAAAAAGGCTTATGGTGTTCTTTGGCTTTGTGTCCCCTTGGCTTTTTCCAGAAACCAGCATCCATGACAAGGATTTGCTTTGTTTTCTAATTAGCAGCAGCTGGGAGAAGCAGCATCCAAAGGAGAGGAAGATATACAGAATTGAAGCCATGCTTCTAACAGGTGTTCCCAAGGATGAAGTTCTTAAACAACCCTATGATTAAGAGGAGACTCATCGCAGATTAACTGTCCCCGATACTAAGGAACGACCTCAGGAATTTGCATATAATTGATAAGTTGTGTTCTTTCTCAGTGAATTGAACATATTTAACATTGTTTTTAGGAGGCAATTCTGGGTAAAGTTAAGGAAAGGTGCACTTATGTGGAATGTCCGCACAGAATAATTTCATTTTGATTTGGGGGGGGTTGGATTATTTTTTTGAGAATATTTCACTCTGTAGACTATACTGGTCTGGAATTCAGTGTGTAGTCTAGATTGGCTTTGAACTCTTAGCAAACTTTCAATATTGGCCTCTTGGCAACTGGGATTCTAGGAATGAACCACCATATGCAGCTTTTGGTTTCTTACTTCATCTCCATTCCAGGCACACAAGTAAATGTCTTCACACACTCCTTTGGTAAATACTTGTGTGCCTGTTCACTTATTCACTAATAATTTCATGTAAGCCTCTTTGAAGACACAGGGACATTCATCTGTAATTTGTTGTGCATTAAAACAAATTCAAGAGTGCAAAGAATATTCTTTAGGTAACTCCCTGAGTGGATTATGTTGTAAAAAATTTACAAAATTATTTAAGAGCTTAACTTGAGTTGACAAAGCTTAATATGATAGCAGTACCCAGAGACAGATATTGAGCTATAACTCGACAGAAGTGTTCTTAAATACAAGTAAGCACATGTCAAAATTAGGGGCAAAGCCATGACTGCAGAGGTGGTTGCCTACATTACATGCTGAGGAAGAATTTTCACCATCCAGTGATTTACACCAGAACTCTTCAGAGGTGAGTGGAATAACCTTTAAGTTCCAATAACCAACAAGGCTCTTTCCAAGACAGGTGAAAGAAGAGAAAGGATCACAGGACCAGAAGATCAATTCATCCATTTTCCATATAATTTGAATAATTTACTTGCATGCAGGTGTCAAGATGAGGAGAGATAGCAACCAGCTATTAGTAATGAGTAGCATTTTCAAGGGGGTAAGCTTCTTTCTTTCTAATCAGATGAATTTTGCCTCCTAAAGAAGTTGTTGATTAATTTAAAAGTTAGGGAAGCCATGAGTGGTGGCACACACCTTTAATCCCAGCACTGGGGGAGGCAGAGGTAGGAGAATCACTGTGAGTTTAAGACCAGCCTGAGACTACATAATGAGTTCCAGGTCAGCCTTGGGCAGAGTAAGAACCTACCTGAAAAAAATTAAAAAGAAATAAAAGAACAAAACAAAGTAAAATAAAATAAAATGGAAAAGGGGTGATTCCCGCCAACCTGCTCTTCATCATGCAAAGAAATACAATACCCCAGAGCCCATCCTGAAATTTTTCATATCTTCATCTAAATAGTTTGTAGGTACAGTGAGCCCTTTTCTGGCTTCTACATCACTAAAGGCAAGAGGTCCAGTAACTGATATTTACCACTGTATTAACAACTGCCTGCATAGCAAGGCTTACTTGTTCTGCTCTTCCTGTCCTTGCTTTCCATTTCCTGTGGCCCTGCTTCATCAGTTGGCCATTTCTAGCTGCCACTTAAAGCTTTTCAGCTTTCATATTATTTTATATATATATTTTTTAATTTATTTATTTATTTATTTGAGAGCAACAGACACAGAGAGAAAGACAGGTAGAGGGAGAGAGAGAGAATGGGCACGCCAGGGCTTCCAGCCTCTGCAAATGAACTCCAGACGCTTGCGCCCCCTTGTGCATCTGGCTAACGTGGGACCTGGGAAACTGAGCCTCGAACCCAGGGCCCTTAGGCTTCACAGGCAAGCGCTTAACCGCTAAGCCATCTCTCCAGCCCTCATATTATTTTTTTTTAACTTTCTGTCAGACCTCTCTTTTTATCTCAGATCTTCATCTTGCTACACAGATTTTTCCACTTATTTCAGCTTTCCTTATCTTCTGAGCTCTTGCCCCTGCAAGGCTGTTTTTCTAGCCTTTTGTTCAGTGGTTAGCTAACCAGGCTCACTGTGCCTTTGGATTTAGGATCTCCTTGGTTAGTGAACTGAATGACCACCCTGTTTTCTTTACCTTAGCACTCATGAACTTGAATTGAACTATCGTTTTGAGATTTTCATTTGGCTATGATTGCTGCCCTTGAAAAGGCAACCACTATTTGAGAGTTCTGCATAATCGAATGTTACTGTATTTGAAAAAGGCTCTAACATAATGTATTTGGCACCTAAAAAGTAATAATTATACCTTCAATATGACATTTATAGAATTTAAAAATAAATTAATAAAGGCTATACCAATGTGTTTTTTTAATTTTTTTTAATTCACCCAACCAAAGCAAGGCTGCTTCCTTTTTCTTTTATTTTTGGAAAAACTTGAGTTCAATAAATGCACGTGATTCATTGCCAAGCAATTTCTTTTCATTCTTTCCTTCTTTTTTTTTTTTTTTTTTTTTTTAATTTTTAAGCCCATGGGATTTCAGGGGAAATTCAGCCCACATGTTTCTGATTCATTTACACTTAATTCATTAAAATGTTGTTTTGTAGGAGTTATTTGATGTCCAAGAACCTTATGAGTTTTTATATGGCTTTTTGTGCCATTTCCCCTCAAAAACAGGAAGTGGTATTTAGCTAAGACCTCAAACTCCAACAAGATTGAATTGAGTATGGATCAATAAAGCACACCAGGATAACTGGATTACCCTGGTCATTTTTGCTATGAGAGAGCACCTGAATCAAAATTCCAAATGTCTTTAACATTATTTTAAAAAAAAAATCTCTGGAGAAAGAGAGAGAGAGAGAGAGAGAGAGAGAGAGGGAACCAAAATTAAGCTCTCAAAGGACATGCAAAATGAATCCAATGTTCATATGGAATATGAGCAAGGTGCTATGGATTAAGACAGAGCTGATAATTGATAGCCCAGATATCAGACATCGAATGACTAAGAGCGTCAGGAAACCATTGAGGTCTTTCTTGTTTAAATCAAACCTTCTCTGTCTTACCCCAAGAAAGGAGACTTAGATAGAAAAGGGTCAGGGGTAAAAGGAATTCTACCAGATCAAAGCAAACATGTGCTCAATGACAGAGTGACACCTTATCTTTCAGAAATTGCTAAATTTAATGAAAGATTTTTTTTAATTGGACACTATTTTGGTAGCAGGGTTTTATTTTAGTGAGGCATTCTCTCTGTGGTATGGGAAAGTCGGAATGCACATACAGTCACTCTGTACTTCCTTGGACATGCTTGCCTTGCTTGTGTGGTACTATGGTATAGTGTGCAACCTTTCAGGTCAAGAGCAGCTCTGTGGCCCTGAAGTAAAATCCACCTCCACCTCTGCCAAAATATGCTGACTGGTTACTTTTTCACTGCAAGAAAATCCCACAAAATATCTCCAAATATAAGTGAGAAAAACCCTAAGTATCTCTGTGGATCAGATCCTCTGCAGCCAAAACTAAAACTGAGATAATCATGAGATTCTGAAATCCATAGAATGCTCATTCAGTACCAGATGGCTTGATTTATCCAGGGCTGGAACCAAGCCCGGGTAGCACATGTGCAATCCTTATAGACTTTTAGTGTTCTCACTAACCTGTAAGAGATTTTTCAGGATAGTTATTTTAGTTTCTTTTCAAATGGTCTAATGTAGCTGGTGAAAGTTAACAAAATACCATCCCCAGATGATTAATACTTTGTTGCATACACCTTTAAAAACAAAGGAAAGATTATTCTACCCTTAAGTTTACTAGAGACTCAGAATATTGATTTTAAAAGTTCTGATAAACAGACAATTAAAAGCATTCTAAGACCACATTTAAGGTATAAGTGGAAAGAAAAGGTCTTACTCCTCATTGAAAAAGAAAGTTGAGGTTATTGTTTGCTGTAGATCACATTAATACTGACATCTGAAATTCTCAACTGAGTAGAACATGAAATCTCACTTAGTGAGTATTACCAATTATATACAGAATAGATACTTATGTAAGATTGGCTATGTTTGCCTTGTGGGATTGTTTAGCAATTCCTTATGACAGCCAACATGAAATATAAGTGGTTACAGCAATATGATGTTTTCATTTGCTTATAAGTCTGGTGTTGGGGTATATTTAGTCTTAATAATCTAAGACAATCTGTACTGAGATTTCTGAGCCTGAGGTAAGCTGTCATATTGGCAGAGGTTGGCTTAACGAGTGACCTTGACTAGCAAACTGGTATCTGATAATGCCACCTCCATACATTATCCTGGTCTTGATCTGGCAATAGCAGGGTCCCAAGAAGGAAACCAAAACACAAATATGTGTTTTCATGGCTCTGTTGGCATTACAAGTACTAAATTCCTGTTGGTCAAAGAAAGTCTCATGACCATATTTGGAGTTAGAATGAAAGGAGTATGAAAAAAATTGCAGAAAATGGGTTTTCCAGAAACTATTAAGTTGAGCCATTCATAAAAATGACTTATTACAACTAATTTACAAAAATCATAAAGGACTTTTGGGTAAGTTGGTATAACATGAGTCTTACTAACAAAAGCTGGGAAATGAAAGAGGCAAGTTAATGTACAATACACTCTTTTTCTTTCCCTCTTTTGTTTTGGCAAGAGACAGGATCTATGAATGAATTTACTAAGTTAAGTGACATCCTCATGAAGAAGAAAGATACAGGCTCTTTAACCTGTGTGGATGTGCTGTAGTAGGCTACCAGGAGGTGAGAAAGAGCATGCTTCTTTCTCACAGCAGCCCTGCTCTGTTGGCAGCAGCTAGAGTGTATGGAATCTACAGGGAAGGGTTTCTCCTACATATACCAGTTTTCCAAGTCAGACCAACCTGGAGAGGGTGGCCCAAAGGGGGAATCTGCCAAGCTGTACTCAGTGAGAAGCTAGGGAACATTCCTCATTTAAGTTCTTCCATTAGTATGGCTGAATTATACTGTTATCAGAAGTGACGGATTGTTACGGGAAAATCCCAATGCCAGGACAATGCCAGTAGTAAGATATCTCCTAGTGATTAGCTGCTCAGGGTGACACCAAAGTCACCAAACAAATCTGGCTATTGCCAATACTCTTGCTTGCCTACCAGGACAGATGACAAGATTCTATTGCTGGAGATACTATAGACAGGATAATGAGAAATCAAGCTGGAACTGAGCTGGAAGATTCATCCCTACTGGCTCGCTGTCATAAATCTGCTATACAGGCTACAGGGGTGGGGGTGATGAGGGGGAATTCATCAATATTCTCATGCAGAAGTGGGTCCTGTGAGCTATACAAGTGATTAGCTGGGCAATGGTGGCATGATTGTTAATAAATTAGTTTATTTTTTCTATATTCTTTTTTAGTTCTTCTTTATTGACAATTTCTATAATTGTAAACAATATCCCATGATAATTCCCTCCCTCTCCCCACTTTCCCTTTTGAAACTCCACTCTCTATCATATCCCCTCCCCCTCTTAATCAGTCTCTCTTTTATTTGGATCTCATGATCTTTTCCTCCTATTATGATAGTCTTGTGTAGGTAGTGTCAGACACAGAAAGGTCATGGATATCCAGGTCATTTTGTGTCTACAGGAGCATGTTATAAGGAGTCCTACCCTTCCTTTGGTTCTTACATTCTTCCCCAACCTCTTTCGCAATGGATGCTGAGCCTTGAAAGGTGTGATAGAGATATTTCAGTACTAAGCACTCCTCTGTCACTTCTTCTCAGCTCAATGGTGACTTCTGAGTCATCAAGGTCACCACCATCTGAAAAGAGAAGCTTCTATAACCAAATATGAGAGTATAATTAATATATGGGTATGGACATTAAGAGAAGTATTTACTGGGTAGTTAGGTGAGCATAGTATACATGGTATATATATTTAACCAGACACAAGCAGACATTATGCCCCTAGGACCCCTAGGACTCATGTTTACACCTGTTTTAGGTTTTAATTATCAGGGATGTATTCCCTCACTTGGAGCTGGCCTCCAGTCCAATTAGAGTGTTATTGGCTTCCCCCATAACAGACATGTCACTATTGCACTGGTTGGCTCATTTGGCCTGGCTGGCCAAATTTAAGGCTTGCAGTGTCCACTATTTATTATCTTCACTGGTGATTTTTCTCTCTCCCATTGAATTGCACACAGCATAACGTTATATAGATTTCTGTCAGCTTATTTACATGGAAGAGATTTTCAGTTCAACTCCAGCAGGATTTCTCAGTGACCTTGCAGCCCACGTATGTGGAGTCTTCAGCAATAGGGTCTTACCATCTATTCCTGGTGGGAAACTAAGGGCATTGGCAAAGGCCTGCAATGTCTTGGGGATATCAGAGACCTCCCTGGCCAACAACTCACTGGAAGGTATCCCATCCCTGGCACTGAAAATTTTCTAGTAATGATCTATGGCTTCTGAGTGTTCCATTGTCCAAAACAGTAGGTTTCCATATGAATTATTTTTATCCTCTTAGATATTGCTTAGCCCTCCCTCCACCTTTCCTTTACTCAATACTTTCCCCTGACCTCACTTATGCCTTTTCACCCCCCATTAGTCTGTTCTTTTACTTACATATATACAATACCATCCTATTAAGTCACTCCCCTTTCTATTTCCATTATATCTCCTTTCTAGCTTACTGGCCTCTACTATTGAGTTTGGCCCAGAAAGCCAAATGTCACATGTTCTCTCTCATATGTGGAACCTAGCTACAAATGATTGGACTTCTATGTGAATAGGAATAAAACTCAGTCGCAGAAGCCAGTAAGATAGAAAGGGGATATTTGTTTTTCTATATTCTCTTTCACCTATTTCTCCTTTTCAACTTCCAAAGATTAATCCTGGTATTTAGTCCCCATTCCTTTTTTAAATGAATATCTTTGGTAGAATGTCAATAATTTTGCAAAATAGAAGGCAGTTCTCCTTGTTCATTCATTGTTCCTTAGTGCTTACCTAAATTTGTAGCATAGAGTATGCAAACAGTCAGAAACTAAACTAATGTTGAAAAAATGTGGTGAGAATGAAGAACATGGAGACCAAACAAGAGAAATTATGTTTAAATAAATCAAGCAGGATAGAAAAAAATAAATATAAAAACAACTAAGTATTTGTAAAGGGTTATTATAGTCACAAGCTTAAGGTCACTATGACGAACTTCCAAACCAGGCCCAGTTCTGGAGGAAGGAAGGGATTTATTGAAGTTTACAGATTTAGGGCAAGTTCCATAATGGCAGAAGTTGCCCCCCTCTCACAGATCCAACAGTGAGAAAAATCCATCACCAACACAAACAAGCACACTTCAGGAATGCAGACAGAATTCAGTAAGTGCTTCACATATCTTAGGTTGGAATTTAGATCCGAATTAGGGCTGGATCTCGGGACCTTTTCACAGTGACACCTTCTCCAGGTAGGAAGCTGCAGATCTAAATTGCATGCTTTAATAAACTCCTCTATCTATTTGGGGCCATCCATTCGAACTACCATAGCTATATTGATACAAAAAGTGAGTAGAAAGCATAGCTCTGCTGGGAAATCCTCCAAGAAATTGCATTGGAGCTTTGCTGTAATCACATGAGTCCCAGTAAAGGTCCTTGAATCAGTGGAGTTATGCTACCATAGTGTGGTGGTTTGATTCAGGTTTCCCCCATAAAGTTAGGTGTTCTGGATGCTAGGTTCTCAGCTGACAGAAATTTGGGAATTGTTGCCTCCTGGAGGTGGTGTATTATTGGGGGCAGGCGTATGGATATTATAGCCAGTGTCCCATTGCCAGTGTTTGGTACACTCTCCTGTTGCTATTTTCCATTTGATGTTGGCCAGGAGGTGATGTTCACTGTCTGCTCATGTCATTGTTTTCCCCTGCCATCTTGGAACTTCACCTTGAGTCTATAATCCAAAATAACGCCCCCCCCTCCTTTTCCCCCTCACAAGCCGCTCTTGGTTGAGTGTTTTCTGCCAGCATTGTGAATCTAACAGCAACAGTAGAGTTGGTACAAAGAAGTTGATCATTACTACTAGAAACATTACTGCATGGGTTTTGGCGTTTTGGAGATGACTTTCAAGAGGAATGTGGATGAATTTGAAATCTTAGCCTAAGAAACACCTTGCAGTGCTGTAAGTAGAATTTGATGGACCATTTTGGTCAGAAGTGAACGAACTGGATGCATTAAGAAATATAGACTGTGAGGTTTGGCTTATGAGGGTAAGAAAGAGCTTTTCCTGGCCTGAGCTATAAAAGCTTGTGTGAGAGGCTTGCTCTTATGCCGCTGAACTGAGAACTTGTACAGGGTTGCATTGCACATAAATGGACTGGTGTGAGCATAGGGACACAGAAAAAAATGAAATCTTTGGGCCAGCTGACCTGTGCTGGGCTGATAGGAAGAATGCAGACTCTTCTGAAGGGGTTTGAATGCTGAAAGAGTGTCTTGTTCTTCAAAGCCTGCTTTAAGTCTCCCTGGATTAACAAATTAGTAGCCCACCTGATATTCTGGAATATAGCAAAAGCAGTAAAGAGAGGGTCATTGAATTTACAACAGGGTTTTGTTTTCCAGAGATGAGCATGGGAAGTATGAAGCAGGCTTGTTAGATTATCTACATGGAGAATAAATGGAGCCATGAAGATGCACCATTGTTTGCAGCAGAGACCCAATAGAGATGCCAAGATTACCAGTATCTGCCAAGAAGAGCTGCTAGCAGAAGATAAAGTTTTCTGGGGCTGGGAGTAGCCTTCCTGGAGGAGTGGATTTGTAACTCCAGAGACTTGTTGCTGGTTAGAATTATCAGGCTTGGAGAGTTGACACTGGTTACTTATTGGACTTGGAGCTACAGAGTTTGTTGTTCTTTTAAATCTTGTATTGGTTGAATATTTCTATTTCATTGCTATGCCCTATGCCATCATTTGCAGTGTGAATGTTTATTTTATGCCACTATGTTTTTTTTTTTTTTTTGTTATGGCTCAGTTAAAAGATCTTGGACTATGGGAATATTGGAATATCACTAGGACTGATTAAAAACTATGAGAAGATGGGCATGGTGGTGCACGCCTTTAATCCCAGCACTCTGGAGGCAGATGTAGTAGGATCACCATGAGTTCAAGGCCACCCTGAGACTCCATAGTGAATTCCAGGTCAATCTGAGAAAGAGTGGGGCACTACCTTGAAAACCACCTTGCAAAAATAAATAAATAAGTAAAATAAAAACAAAAACAAACAAACAAAAAAAGCTATGAGGACTTTTTTTAAAATTTATTTATTTGAGAGTGACAGACACAGAGAGAAAGACAGATAGAGGGGGAGAGAGAGAATGGGCCCAGGGCTTCCAGCCACTGCTAACGAACTCCAGACACGTGCGCCCCCTTGTGCATCTGGCTAACGTGGGACCTGGGGAACCGAGCCTCGAACCGGGGTCCTTAGGCTTCACAGGCAAGCCCTTAACCGCTAAGCCATCTCTCCAGCCCACTATGAGGACTTTTAAACTTGAATGGATGCATTGCATTTTATATCATGTATGGTTACCAGTTTATGGGGGCCAAGAGTGGAATGTGGTGGTTTGATCCAGGTTTTCCCCATAAACTTAGGCATTCTGAATGCTAGGTCCCCAGCTGATGACAACTTAGGAACTAACACCTCCTGACAGCAGTGTATTGTTAGGGATGGGTTTATGTCTATTATATCTAGCTTCCTTGTGGCCATGATTGTCACTATCCTGTTGCTATTGCCATCTGATATTGGGTGGGGTGGTGATATTCACCCTCTGATCATGTCATCCTTTTTCCACTGCCAATATAGGGCTTCCCCTCAAGTATATAAGCCAAAATAAACCTTTTTTCCCACAAGCTGCTCTTGGTCAGGTGTTTTATGACATCAATGTGAACCTGACTGCAACACATCGGAAAATTTTAAATTCTTTCCAAAAGTGAAAGTTTACATGGATGCTTTCGTCTTTTTGATCTCTATGATAAATTGTGTGAATTGTTAAGCCCAAAGTCAAAGGCAGATAATTCTGGAGAGATTCAGAGATTTATTATATTGAACCTGTTTACATTTCAGTATATTAAAGTCACAACTTTATCATGTAGAGTGGTAGTTTTGCTAGTAGCTTATACATAATTGTCACTTTTCTTAATTTGGGAGCTTCTTTCTTATGATTCATTCCACAACACATGCACAGGTGACAACTTCATGTCACCAAATCTGCTCACAGTAACACAGGGAACCAGTCTAGATTGCTTTTTAAAAAAAAAAAAAAAAAAAAAAAAAAGAGAGATTCCTTTCTTGTGTGTGGGGGTGTATGACATATTAACTTGTTGTCAAGATGACATTTCAGAGTCTTCTCAGTTATTAAATGACAGAACCAAACATAAAAGTTAATTATATAGTGAATTAAATATAAGAATAATATGAAGGCAACCATGATCAATCAAGATTGTTCTTACTAATGCAAGGCCATTTTGACACTATTAAACCTATTTATGTACTTCATTACATGAACATATTAAGACAAAAAGAATACCACAATCTCTAATTAAATTTAAAAATCATTAACTCTTATATCTCCTTCTAATAAAGAGCTCATAATAAACTAAAAGTAAATGTTTTATGTTAAGGTAAGATCCTAATAAAAAAAAAAAAAACATTATAAACAGTATGCTTAGACAAAACAAAAATTTTAGGACACTGAGGAGAGAGGGTAGAATATCCAAACCAGCACAATTCTGATGCAAACATGCAGAATAAAGTACCAGAAAGATTACCTCAATATTGAATAATGACACATACACAAACACACACACACACACACACACACACACACACACACACATCATTGCTATTTACTTGTCAACATTACAATGTGGTCCTAGCTAATTTTGATGATAAATGCTCATCATTTGAATATTAGATAACAGTTATATGATAACGAAATTCTTACCTTGTTCTCCCTAGCCCAGAAATTTGTTCTGGGAATGTATTAATGATACAATGCCTCAGGCTTTATCAGAAACCTACCAGCCTCAAAATTTATGCTTAATATCTTAATAACTACTGTAATAGAGCCACAGTGATTTTTCCTTGTTGTGACCAGATGCCTGGCAGAAAAATAAAGTAAAACAAAAATGGAGGATATGCTTTGGCTCCTCACTCAAGAGAGTTCATTTCACAGTTTGTCAGCTTGGACAGAGCATCATGGCATCTGGAGCTTGTGGCAAAGAACTGTTTCCATTACCATGGTAGGAAGCAGAGAAGGGAGTACAGGGAGGAGCCACAGCAAGATTATCCAGTTCCCAGGACACATTTCTAATGATCTATCTCCTTGTACCAGGACACACCTCTTCCCTCTAATCACCTTCCCATGATGTCATCTTACGACGACAGTCAGGGATCCATCCATTCATTGGAATAGAGTCCTCATGATCCAATCACTTTCTCATGATGAGATGTACCACCCGAGGACTAAAAACCCCAATATAAGAACTAGTGAAAAATCATTTATATGTAAATTGTAACAAGTGCTCTTAAAAAACCTGCTGTATCTCAACATTTGAGAATCGCTGATAAGGTCAATCCAAGAAAACTTTTACAACATGCAAGATAATGGTGGAGACTAAATGGAAATACTAGTAGCACAAATTTAAATAATCAAAGGTTTCTTGCATGTTATCAATTTATTGGGAGATGTAATACAAACTTCATTAAATAATATAGTAACAAGATTCAAATAGTTTGCATGAAAATATACTTAAGAATCAACCCAGATGTCCATCATTAGAAGAATGGATAACAAAGATGTGGTATATCTAGACAATGGAATTCTATACAGCAGTAAGAAAAAACGACATAAAGAAATTTGAGGAAAAATGGTTGAACCTGGAACAGATCATTCTCAGCGAACTTACCCAATCACAGAAAAAAAATCGACACATAGTCTCACTCATCTGCAACACCTAACCTGAATTTGCCCAAGATGCCTTACATACCCAGCAAGTACCTCATGGACTAGACAATAAGATGGATGGGAGGGCGGGGAGGGAATCAAAGGGTGGAAAACAGTAATCCGGACCCAAACGGCAATGGTACCATAAAATTCTACTTCCTAAAAGACAGACCAAATGACTGAACCTTCACTAGTCCCTTACAGGAAACACCTGAACCACAAGACACTGGAGAGGGTAGGATCAAGACTGACCTAAATCTCCTACATCTTCCTTCCCTCCCTCTCCCCCTCTCCCCTCTATCTCTCTCCTCTCAAACTCTTGTATATTAGTTATCTTTTTCCTCAATTTCTTAGTGGACACTGACCTGTAACCCCCACTTCCAGCTTGGGCCTACAATCCACAATGAGCTTTTGACCAGAGAAACCTACAAGGTTTCCCAAAACAATGACAGACTTCTGTCAGAGTAATTGATGACCCACCAAAGGCCAGTGGTAAGACCCTATTGCTGAAGACTCCATACGCAGCTGACACGTAAAATGGAATGACATGGCTGGAAGCCAGGAGAGAGTCAGTCCCCAGACAGTCAGCGTGTCTAGTGCCAGAAGGCGCTACATAGGCGACTGGGGGAAGTGACCAAGATCTGTCCAAGCAACACATTGTTTAACCTAAGTAGCAACAATTAACTGGATGTGATACCCACACAAGTGCAATAGTGGTACACAGCCATGGTGAGGAATCAATTGCTCTTGATTTGGCTAACTGATCCACTCAGTGGTACTAGACCCTTAGCTGGAGCTGGGAAACAAGTCAGAACCATACCTAAACACAAGCCCACTCTACAATATCAAGCTACCATCAATCACGGGGTATAAGAGGGCCTACACCTATCAAACTGTCTATCAAAAAAGTAAGTGTTATCTCAATTTTCTGGGTGCTAACTTACTCTCCGTTGGAGAATCTGCTTCTCTTTTCCAGATAGATGCAGATCCTAAGAAGAGAGCTGCCCCAACATACCTCAGAAGGGGCCCAACTGAAACTAAGGACAACTGGCGAAATAAGCAAGGGTGATGTTTTCCTGTGAACTGGATACCAGCACAAAGGGGAAGGAGATCAATGCAGAGAAAAATCAACTCCTACCAAATCAGAGAGCCAGAGCCTCAGAGGCCCCCAACACCTCAGCACTGAAGCAGACCAAAAATGAACCCAACATGGCTCAGGGAAATCTTGCGGAAGAGGGGGCGGAAAGAATGTCAGAGTTACATGTTGGGTCATGATTTTCAGAGACATTTATCATACTAATAACTGGGGGCTAACTCCACAATGCACGACCCATTTTCAATAATAAGGAGGGTCTAATGGGAGGGGGTAGATCACAGATGAGCCTAAATAATGGTACCAAACTGCCTGTATTTACTGAAAAGAAAACTAATAAATTAAATTAAAAAAAAAAAGAATAAACTATTGAAGTCTTACTATATATCTGCAAGATGCCTAGGTTGGTAGTATTTATAAAGTACATGAATCAAAATATCAACATAAGTATATATTAAAAAAAACTTTCCATGCTCTAGGTATGGTGGTGCATGCCTTTAATTCCAGCACCCAGGAAGCAGAGGGTAACGGATCACAGTAAGTTTGAGGTGACTTTGAGACTACAGAGTGAATTCCAGGTCAGCCTAGGCAAGAAAAAAATCCTACTTCAACCACAACAACAAAAAAAACTAACAAAAATTTCCAAATAAGTAAAACATAAAAGGATATTAAAACTTGATTAAGATAACTTTAAGTGAAGAATAAGTTAAAAGATCATTGAACCTTAAACATAGTTATGTCAAAGATTGTTTCACTGAACTACTGTTCACATTTACAGTACTGCACAGACAAGTCTATTACCTGATGTTGCTTTAGATGTACAAATTTATACTTTTTGAAGTCATTGCATATACAAGTTTTGAGGAGAAGGGACAATTTTATACAACTTTTTAAATTAATGCTACGTTAAGCCCTGGATTATTTTGTTTTATTTTGCCCTGCATTTAAACAACTATAGAAAGAAACTTACACATGTGCAGAAAGATGAAAATATTTGTGTATTAATCAAAAAATTATTCATTGATAAAAGTTGACAACTAGCTAAGTGTCATTTAAAAAGGGGAATCTATAATAAATTTGTGTTTGTGTGTGCCAACATGTAGAAGAAAGTGCTTAGGAGTAATAATCTTTAAAATGGAAAGGGAGATATAGCACTACCGAATTAAGAAAGAGAATATCTCTGTTCTTAAAGCAAATTGTTCAGGTTGGAGCTCCTTTCTTTGTTTTATGGATTTTGGTCTGGGATGAGACCTTTATCAGATATCAAAGAACATGGGTCCAGGTCATTTCTTGGTAAGGAAAATAACAAGAGTCCTTTTTAATGATCTCAGAAAGAGATGTCAGGCAGGAAAAAAAATGACAACAACAATTATAAAAATGACAGATCTTGGATCAGGCACAGCCCAAGATAATGTACTCTAAACTTTCAACAAGTATAGAAAAGAGAATCAGTTTAAGTGAAGTTTGGTAATGAAAAGGAATAAAAGCTACTATGAGTGGGTCTGAAATGTTAAAACTCACAAAGTTGTCTTTTCATGTAAATAATTCTCAGATTTAGATAGAAAGGGCCATCTTCATAGATTGATTTCCCACTCTTCTAATTTCTTATCATGTTCATAAGTAGCAATGAATTAATTAAGATTTATGTACACAATTGTTAAAACCAGACAAAGGATATCACATACTATCTTGACTAAATCTATAATTTGAGGCATTACAACTAGTTAATAGTTAATTTTAAACATGTGCAAAATGAGTAACTAATGAATTTATTCATATATGTCACACAATTTTAACATGAAGGGCAGAGGAAACAGAAGTTTCTAATTTCTAAGGATGCCAAAATTTACACTAATGTGTGCGTGTTGAGTTATTCCAACATGAGGACAGCAATAGATCAATTTTTCTATTTAATTATCTGTAATACTTTTGGCAATCCAATTCAGAGACATTGCTAGACCATCAAACTAGAATGGAAAATAAGTGGAGAAAATGTGGTTGCTAACATGCTGTTCACAGTGGGAGCTAGGTTTCCATGACAAAATCTACGCCTCATGTTCATGCTCCCATACATTGTTCCCTCCTGAAGTAGAAGTTCTGTGAATGTCATTATTCAGATATACAGCTCCTGTTATCCATGGGTAAATACTGAGCTGAGATGAACCGTGGCTACCTGGATTGAATGACATTTCAGATGACTAACAATTGGGTAGTGATGGTTTAGCACACATTGACAGCTGTAGTTTGTAGCTCCCTGCAAACATCACATGGGCATCAGAACTGTCCTCTGCATAGAATGTTTAACTAGTTCGTTGGTGAACTTGGAAACTCATTGAAACTTAGAAGGGCCTCAATTCCAGAGCGGTGTCAAAGTCTGGAACCAGATGTGGGAGGTAGGTGGTTGGATCCAGGTTTGGAGGCTATGTTTTAAATCAGGTTAAGAGAACAGCTCACATATGAACTTGTTTCTCTTTAGCATGAGTATCATAAACTTTAACAGAGGGATTTCATTGAGATATAACTCACATGTCTTTGAATTTATATATTGATTCACTTATATCTAGTATATTTACGAAGCTGGTCAACCATCATCACAATCAATGTAGGAATATTGTTAGTACGCTTCAATGAATCCTGCACCCTTTTCCTTAGATCCTCCAGTTCCACTAGTCATATGCACCATCAGCAAATATTTAGGCACTGAATTCACATCTGAAAGGAACTATTTAGGAGTTGGTCTTTCCTGCCTGTCTTGCTGTCTTTAACTGAGTATATTTTCATTTTTTTATACTTACTTTTATTTATTTATTTCACAGAGAAAGTGAGAGTGGGCATGCCAGGGCCTCCAGCCACTGCAAACAAACTCCAGATACATGCAGCCCCTGTGCATCTGGCTAATGTAGGCCCTGGGAAATCGAACCTGGGTCCTCTGGCCTTGCAGGCAAATGCCTTTACCGCTAAGCCATCCCTTCAGCCCTTAATTGAGTAAATTTTCAAGGCATATGATTTATTTTGGTTTAGTGCTCCATTGCACTTTGTCCAATAATATTCAATTGTAAGGATAATTCATATTTTATTAAGACATTCATCATTTGATGGAAATTTGAGTCATTTCAACTTTTTCTTTGTTATGAGATTATTTTCATTATTTTTGGTCCCTTTAATTTACATATGAATTAAAGGGTTGAATTAAATCTGAAACCAGATTTGGAAAGCTTTGGTGGCTTTTGTTGAAATTGGAAAAATGTATTCATCAACATATAATGACTGTACAAAATACTAGGTTTCATTATGACATTTTCATACATGTATATAATGTCTTTTGGCCATAGCCAGTCCAAGTGTACTTTTTTCTCCTTCTTCTCTGTCCAACTTGTCCCTTCCTCATCTCAAGTAATTACCTTTCTATTTGAACACACACACACACACACACACACACACACACATGCACATATGAATTCTAGGTTTTTCATATGAAGGAAAATGTGCCATATTTGTCTTTATAAAACCGGCTAAGTTTTCTCTGGTAGTTTGAGTGAAATGTCCCCCACAGCTTCATGTATTTTGAATGTCTATCACTCAGCTGCTGGTAATTTGGGAGATAGAGCTTTACTGGAGGAGGAGTGCTGTTGGCAGCCGGCTTATGGGTGATATAGCCCAGCTTCTCCCTTTCCAGAGCTTGGCTAACTCTTGCTGCTTCTTGATGCCTTCAAATATGATGTCAACCCTCTGCCTTACCCTCATTTCCCTGCTTATAATATCAGTCCTGTGGGAAATGGAGACCAGAGAATCACCAGGACTGACAAAGTAGCAAGCTCCAGAATGAGAAAGAGACTCCATCTCGAGGAAACTATTAGGTGAGTTATGGAGAAAGGACAGCTGGTGTTCCTCTCTGACCACTATGATTGAGTGCAAGGTGTATATGCATCATCACAAACAGGTACACACACACACACACACACACACACACACACACACACACATACACACACACACAAACACACATGCATGCATGTACACACAAATGAAAATAAAGCAAAAAAAATCCTGGTTTTAGATATTGGTAGCTTCAAGTCATATTACATAATACCAACATTAACCCATATATTCTAGTTTTATTCAAGATAAAACTTGGGGAACTAAGTGGCTTGGGTAGCTCTAAGTGAGTTGCATATCAAGAAAGCTTACATTGGGATGGGAATACGATGGTGAATAAAGCGCTTGCTGCTCAGCTGTAAATAACTGAATGTGAATCCTCAGATACCACATAATGGGCAGCATGCTACAGCAAGCAACTGTAATTCCAACACACCTATGGCAAGAAATCCACAGGAGAATTTCCTAAAATCATGTGGGCCAGCTAGCCTGGAGAGCATAGCAGTGAATAAGAAATTCTACCTTCAACAAGGTTCAATGTGATGATTAACATCTAAAGTTGTCCTCTGACTGCCACGCAGATGCCATGGAATAACTTGCATTTCCACACACACACACACACACACACACACACACACACACACGCTAAAGAGCTGACTTTCAAGTATCATATATATGTCCAAATATGTCCATTTATAATACTTATCAATTTTTTACAGTAACTCTAGGTTAGACTAATTACTTTTTCCTTCTCATTATGGAAAATTGCAAGGACATGAGCCAATTTATTAAATAACACAGATTCTAAGAAAAGAATGGAGTCACTATAAAGTTTCACCTTTGATTTTAATTTTAAAATATTATACTTCTGTTTTAATTACTTATTGTGGTGGTTTGACTCGGGTGTCCCCCATAAACTTAGGTGTTCTGAATGCTAGGTCCCCAGGTGATGGATATTTGGGAATTAACATCTCCTAGAGGCAGTATTATTGTTGGGCATGGGCTTATGAGTGTTATAGCCAGTGTCCCCTTGCCAGTATTGTTCTTACTGAATTCAGGTCTTTCACCTCTGATCAGAATAGTCCATCAATCAGTATTTGGCACTCTCCTGTTCCTGTTGTCCATATGATGTTGGCCAGGAGGTGATATCTACCTTCTGCTCACACCATCAATTTCCCTCCCATCATGGGGCTTCCCCCCTGAGCCTGTAAGCCAAAATAAACCTCTTTGTTTCCAACAAGCTGCTCCTGGTTGGATGATTTCTACCAGCAATGCAAACCTGACTGCAACAGTAAAGTGGAACCAAGGAGTGGGATTGCTGCTAGACACCTGACTGTGTAGCTTGGCCTTTTGGAGCTGATTTTCAAGAGGAATGTGGAAAGTCTTGAAACCTTGGCCTAAGAGATGCTTTGCAGTACTGTAAGTACAGATTGATGGACTATTCTGATCAGAGGTGAAAGACCTGAATTCAGTAAGAACAATGGACTGCGAGATTTGGCTTATGAGGGTGAGAAAGCTTTGCTTGGACTGGGCTAGCAGTTTGTGTGGGAGACTTGGTATTATGCTCGTGTCCTGAGAAGTTGTCCTGAAGAAGAAGTCCTGAGGGTTGCTTTGTGTAGAAATGAACTGGTATGAGCAGAGGGATATGGCACAGAAAGAAAAATCTTTGATTGAACTGCTGCCTGTTAGCTGCAATTGAGAGATTACAACTATTGAGATTGGGCCAGCTGACCTGCACTGGGGCAACAGGAAGAATGTAGATTCTTTTGAAGGGATCTGAGTGCCCAAGGAGTGACCTGTTCATCAAAGTCTGCTTTATTTCCCCCTGGATTAAGAAATTGGCACATTACATGGTATTATGGAGTATACGAAATGCAGGAAAGAGAGGGTCATTGAGTTTGCAACATGGTCTTGTGTTTTGGAAATTGCCATGGACAGTGTGAAGCAGGTTTGCTGGATGCCTGCATGGAGACCCCATGGGGCCATGAGGATGAACCATGGATTGCAGTGGAGACCCAGTAAAGATGTCCAGCTGCTAAGGAAAGCTGTCAGCCCTGGATGAAGTTTTCCAGGACTGTGAGTAGCATAGCTGGAGGGGCAGAATTGGAACTCCAAATACTTGTTGCTGGATAGTATTATCAGACTTGGAGATTTGTCACTGACTACAGTTGTTAGACTTGGAGCTACAGAGTTTGATGTTTGCCCTGGTTGTTTTAAATCTTGTATTGGTTGAATATTTCTTTGGTATGTCCAAAGACATCTTTTGTAGTGTGAATACTTACTCTTTGCCATTATGGGTTTTTGGGGAAATTTTTGCTTTTATGGTTAAGTCAAAAGATCTTGGACTATGGAGATTTATGAATATCATTGGAATTAATAAAAACTATGGATACTTTTAAAGTTGGATTAATGCACTGCATTTTATATAATGTATGGTTATCAATTTATGGGGGCTAGGGTGGAATGTAGTTTGACACAGGTGTCCCCCATAAACTTAGGTGTTCTGAATGCTAGGTTCTCAGATGATGGAGATTTGTAAATTAACACCTCCTGGGGGCAGTGTTATTCTTGGGGATGGGCTTGTGGGTGCTATAACCAGTGTCCCCTTTCAGTGTTTGAAACATTCTCCTGTTCCTGTTGTCCATCTGATGTTGGCTAGGAGGTGATGTCCATCCACTGCTCATGCCATCGTTTTCCCTTCCATCATGGGGCTTTCCCCTTGAGTCTGTTAGCCAAAATAAACCTCTTTTTTTCCACAATCTGCTTTGGTTGGGTGATTTGTACCAGCAATTTGAACCCGGCTGCAACACTTATATTTTCCACTTTTATTTAAAATTCTGAGAATGTTGAATAGTAAGGATAATGCATCTGAAAAAAAATAAAACTTTGGATTTGAAATATTTTTAAATTTTATTATTCTCAAACCCAGCAGGAGAGTATTTTTCCATATGAGATGAAATATGTATTAATACTATTCCATATAAGAATGTCAAACCTGGCAGCACTTTTCTGCTTTATAGAATTTCCTACATATTTCCACTGTCCGGCTTAGAGCCCATGTCACTCCCTGTTTCCCATCATTCAACAGAGATACGCCCCTGGCCTGTGGAACATTCTCAGTCAGCACACACAGCTGCTCACAAAGGCCAGGGTCCATGTTGCTCTGATTGTCAAAGTTAAAAGAGTGCAAATGTCATCATGCAGGACCACTCTGGGAAGAACTTAAGTCATGGGTCATTCAACCCATTGGCATGAGGAGTAATTATCCACAGAAATGAGGAGGGTGAGGACACATAAAATCTCTGGGCCTGTGTACATTTGTCCTATGAAAATTGTAGTCCTGGGCTGGAGGGATAGCTTGTGGTTAAGGCACTTGTCTGCGGAGCCAAAAGACCTGGGCTAGATTCCCCAGAACCCACTTACGCCAGATGTGCAAGGTGATGCATGGGTCTGGAGTTTGTTTGCAGTGACTGGAGGCCCTGGCACTCACATTGCTTCTCAATCTCTCTCTCACCCTACCTCTTTCTCTCTCAAATAAATAAGCAAAAATAAGAAAATAAAGAAATTAAAAATAAAGTTACAGTACTAAATATCTCAATTAATTTATAGATATTAATGAATACAGATGACTTTATAGACTCCCAAATGCTTTCCAGAAAACATCACTTTTGTGTGCTATCTGTATTCCTGTCAATGATAAAATGTCTCCCCCAACTCAAAGGAACCCTCACTCACATCATCCTAAAATTAACTGCTATACCATTCAGCCAAAACTGGTTAAGTGATGGTTCAGACATTCATGTGTTATTCTTTATACAAGAAAAAAGATGAGAAAGAATTGGAGGGGGCATTTATTTTGAGGAAATAATTAGGGTATTATTTCATATCCACTATTCACTACTATGCATCTTCTCCATATGAAAGAAAGAAAAAAAAAAGGGAGATTTCACACACAAAAATGTTGCAACATCTATCTGGAAAAGAGAAGCAGGTTCTCCAACGGAGAGTAAGTTAGCACCCGGAGAATTGAGATAACACTTACTTTTTTGATAGACAGTATGATAGGTGATGCACGACCCATTTTCATCAACAAGGAGGGTCCAATGGGAGGGGGTAGTTCACAGATGAGCCTAAATAATGGTACCAAACTGCCTGTATTTACTGAAAAGAAAACTAATAAATTAAATTTTAAAAAAAAAATAATAATAAAAACTTAAGTATGCATTTTAAAAAAATGTTGCAACATTAAGAGCTCGTGATTTTGATTTGACCCCTAATTTCTGGGGACACTGGTATGCTGTGGAATTCTACACAATGATAAAATAAGTTAGAATTTAATAATGGTAAAGAAAAAAAAACTATCCAGGGAGTGGAACATCCTGACTTGGGCTATGGTAAGAGGGACTTGAATCAAGAGAGCCTTCAGGGGAAGAAATGACCTTGATTCCAGTGGTCTGCCTGAAAAATTATTGCTCAGAGGGCCCAGAAGAATCTCTCAGGAGCTTCACCAACATCCCCTTGAGAGCAAGTCTATTTCCAAATCTCCAAGTAAAGGAGCACTTATCCCGTATCACCGTTATGCCTTGCACATAAGCTTCTGCTTCATTTCAACTCTATGAACATGAGCTCTGCCTGAAACCAGCTTATGTGGCAGAGGAAAGCAAAATTCAATAAATAAATAAATAAATAAATAAATAAATGGAAAATAAGTTGTTGGACTTCATGGCTATAGACCCCTAAGGTAGGGCAACCCCAGAAGTAAAGGAAGAAACATTAAAATGAAGGTACGTGCAACATGGACTTTCTATTTTGATTAGACTGTAGTTGTAGATTAGGTAGGTTGGGGCTCCTCTCTCTCTCTCTCTCTCTCTCTCTCTCTCTCTCTCTCTCGTTCTCTCTCTCTCTCATTCTTTTGTGCTCAATTTCTATGTGTGCTTGTGAACATACTACAAACAAACATGTTAATCACAGACTGTGCCACTAAGCTGTATCTCTGTCTCTATTAACTTTTAATATGCCCAAATGCAACACTGATCACTATCCTGTTATGATGTCAGGCTCTGCTAGATGTTATTTAGTAGGGCCTGAAATAAGTCATATCCAGGCGCTCAGATTAACTCCTATGAACCTTTACCCCCACACAGCACAATGTCTATAATGCTAAGGAACAATTTGCTTTGGACCCTCTTCATTTACTTTTTATTGAACCCAAATCTGTCCCTAATCAGTTGTTCTAAGTCAAACAAGCCAAATATAAGTTCTAGATACAGCCTATAACTTTATTATAGAATATGCTGAAAGGTGAACACATTGTTATACAGAAAATTTAATAAAATATTTTATGTTATTCACAAAATTAGTTTTATTGAACTCAAAAAATATACATTATGTGGTTGTAGAGATGGTTTATTGGACAAGCATGAAAACCAGAGTTTGAATGCTCTTGTACCCACATAACTGCTGGGAAGGTGTGGTGGTTTGATTCAGGTGTCCCCCATAAACTTAGGTGTTCTGAATGCTAGGTTCCCAGCTGATGGGTATTTAGGAATTAATGCCTCCTTGAGGGAGTGTATTGTTGGGGGCGGGCTTATGGGCTTTATATCCAGTTTCCCCTTGCCAGTGTTTGGCACACCCTCCTGTTGCTGTGGTCCACCTTACGTTGGCCAGAGGGTGATGTCCACCCTCTGCTCATGCCTTCATTTTCCCCTGCCATCGTGGAGCTTCCCCTCGAGCCTGTAAGCCAAAATAAATCTCTTTTTCCCAGAAGCTGCTCTTGGTTGGGTGATTTCTACCAGCAATGCGAACCGGACTGCGACAGGAGGCATGACAGCCTTTCATCCCAGTACTCCTGGAGATGGAGATAGGGGACACACAGAGTAAGCCGTCTAGCTTGACTAGCCAAATAGGCATGTTATGGGTTCATGGGTTCAAGTGAGATGCTCTACCTCAGTAAATGAAGGACAGACATGGAGGAAGGCACTCAGTCTCCAAACACTCATGCCCTTGCAACCCCCCCCACACACATGCACCCACATGCACAAGAAACACTCCCCACATACAAACACACTACATACATACACAAGAGTAAACATTAGCAGAGTTGTTATGGATTTAAGGTTGGCTTCCATAATAAATTTTTATTTTTATACGAATTTTTTTCTTTATTACTTATGCACATACTCAGAGTGCAAACAGCACACGTTGGTACCATTTTTACCCTCATCCCTGTCCTCCACCTCTGCAAGGATCCTCCTCGTTGGGGATGCCAGTTATCTCTATGAGGATTGTGGGTCGTGTCTTGTGGGGGGCAATCTTCAGTTATGGGGAACAGGCTATATCTCTGTGCTTAATGTCCCAAGTTGTGGCCCTTACAGTCTTTCTTACTGGAAATGAAATGAGGACAGTCAAATAGATACAAAGAGAGGTAACCAGAAAGTGTCACATACAGTATTCTGGCCATAGTCAAATAAATGAAATCAAGAAAATGCTGCATTTGACAGCAGTATCTGTTCAGACTAATATGTGCTGTAGGGCATTTGAAGGCAGGGAGCTAAACATGTGGATGGCATTTCTGTCCGGCAGCTGATGCTGTCTACTTACAGATCCACTCCTTGCTCTTTAAGAGCAATGATTAAAAGGAAGAGGCATCAAGCTACCATCAATCACGGGGTATAAGAGGGCCTACACCTATCAAACTGTCTATCAAAAAAGTAAGTGTTATCTCAATTTTCTGGGTGCTAACTCACTCTCCGTTGGAGAATCTGCTTCTCTTTTCCAGATAGATGCAGATCCTAAGAAGAGAGCTGCCCCAACATACCTCAGAAGGGGCCCAACTGAAACTAAGGACAACTGGCGAAATAAGCAAGGGTGATGTTTTCCTGTGAACTGGATACCAGCACAAAGGGGAAGGAGATCAATTCAGAGAAAAATCAACTCCTACCAAATCAGAGATCCAGAGCCTCAGAGGCCCCCAACACCTCAGCACTGAAGCAGACCAAAAATGAACCCAACATGGCTCAGGGAAATCTTGCGGAAGAGGGGGCGGAAAGAATGTCAGAGTTACATGTTGGGTCATGATTTTCAGAGACATTTATCATACTAATAACTGGGGGCTAACTCCACAATGCACGACCCATTTTCAATAATAAGGAGGGTCTAATGGGAGGGGGTAGATCACAGATGAGCCTAAATAATGGTACCAAACTGCCTGTATTCACTGAAATGAAAACTAATAAATTAAATTAAAAAAAAAAAAATATGAATGCAAAAAAAAAAAAAAAAAAAGAAAAAATAGAAAAAAAAAAAAAAAAAAGGAAGAGGCAAAGGCAGGCAGAAAAAATAGGCAGAAGAGAGATGAACTCTTCTTATTGTCACTGTTTGGTTCATAATTAAAGTTATGTTACATATGTCTGCTGTTTGTAAATCCTTTAATAGCAGACATAGTTCACCTTTCTGTGTTATCAATGGAATAATTTTTGAGAAACTGTCCTAAGACAGTGTGTTCAAGCTATAAATCTTTTACTACCTGAAATAAGGTTTAACCAGAAAGTTTACATGTAGTTAAAAAGTGACCAAATATTTAAAATGAGTCAAACCAAATGTGCCTTGTTTAGTTCAGGTCTGTTAAATATCAAGGTGGACAGGCCAGCCTTGCATAAGATCAGCACTTAGATCGGTCAGCTGTCTCATGCTGATAAATAACCAGAGGCAAAGATGGCATTTCAAACTAAATGATCCTGAGAAGGTGAAAGTTGAGTCCTCCTGAATCACATCCATAAACACACACACACTCACATTCACTCACCATTTCTGTCTTACTTATATGTGCAAGCTTACACACACAAAAAAAAATCAGGGGCTGGAGATATGGCATAGCGGTTAAGCGCTTGCCTGTGAAGCCTAAGGATCCCGGTTCGAGGCTTGGTTCCCCAGGTCCCACGTTAGTCAGATGCACAAGGGGGCGCACGCGTCTGGAGTTCATTTGCAGTGGCTGGTAGCCCTGGCGCGCCCATTCTCTCTCTCGCTCTCTATCTGCCTCTTTCTCTGTCTGTCACTCTCAAATAAATCAATAAAAAATCTTTAAAAAAAATCAGTTCTCAGAAATAATTTCAATGACTAATACACAGATTTTTGGTTGAAAAGAACATGGAGAAGATAGGGAAAGAGTCAATTTCAGTGGTATCTAAACATACTTATGGTGACTTGTTTCTTTAAATTGGATGCCTGCTTGGGTTAGGAACAAAGACTGCTAGAAATGGGGTTTAATAATCACCAGCCTTCTCAAAGCAAAGGACAAAACAAGACAAGCACTGTGGGATTTCAAACTTGTCAGCAATCTCTAGGTACTTCACTCATCACAAGGCCACTGGATTTAACCAGCATCCACTTCAAAGACCACAGGAAACCCACCTCTTCAACAAAAGTCTCCTTTGAGCATATGCGGAGTGATTGTTTTTCTTGCTCTTTATCCCACAGGTGAATTCCAAGGTTAGCTGGTACCAAAATCTTGAACAATAGACTGGAAAACTTACTGGCTCACTTTCTCTCATTGCAAATGCATAGAACGTTATTGTAATTTAAGATATATTCTAGGTGTTGATTTTCATAAAATCTACAATTCAAGAGGCACACTGTATAATTTGGTTGATGTCATGGTAAAAACAAAACCCAGTATTACTGGGAAATTGAAAAATAGTATGTATTGAAATTGACGACTGCTTACGCTTCTGATTCATCTGCATGATGTAAATCCTAAAGTACCACAGCATATCTGTTTCTAATAAATTGACAGATAATATTTGTGATCAATTGCCAAATTACCTTGCATATGTCTTGGTATCAGGAATATAAAATGTATTTATTGTTGCTAAATTTTATCTTGAATTCTTATACTTTGTGCATACTTGGGGGACATTTGACCAAAATATGCATTTTGCATTTATCTGAACATAAAATGATTGATCAGTTCCATGGGGCATCCACTATTCTGGTTTCTATCACCTAAAATCAATGTTTGGTGATACTCTAAATTGTAGGGCACTTGGGAACTAACCTTAAGGTCACACTGGGAAAACCAGAATTCTGGTGGAGCCCAGTTCCTGTCTAGCCTTGTCTCTGATCCCGCATCTCATGCCTGGCACCCACATCTTTTGCTGCATCTCATGGCATTGGCTGTGTCATTTGTTTGGACACATGCACCTCATGTGCCACTCTCTATTATCAGTCATCTGAGCTGACTACAAGTTTCTGGAAGACAGATCCTAAATCTTGTATTATGAAGGGGCAAAGCTCAATGCCATTCCTATGACTCAAAGCTGGGAAATTTCTTGTTTTATATTTCAGAAGGATCAAAACAGAAATATGTAAAGAGATTTTTAAAATCTAAAATAACGGTCTTAAATGTTAATAACCTTGCCTTATGTTTTGTGTGCATACAGAGTGTTTATTGTCACATAGAGTCTGAGAAAGAAAACTGAAAGGGGTTATTCATGTTTTGCATCTGATAATGATTAACCGAGTCATAACTATCAAAAGTAAGCAGTGAGGAAGACAAATAAAGTTTCACAAGCCCCATTGAGCACAGATTGCTTAACACAGGGGCCGATTGTTATGCTCTGACACATAGACTGAGAAACAGAAATGATTAAGAAAGCCCTCTCCCCAAGATTTGGAAGTGAATGTTGTCTGTGTCACTTTTCCTTTGATGTTAGAACCAACGTGGGATTTCTCCCTATTCTGTCACTCCACTGGACTGTAGCATTTCCCCCCAAATTCCAATTCCAACCACTAGATGTCAGACAGACATCACATAGTAGAATATCCTGGCCTTTTATCACATGGATCATTACCAGTTTCCTGAACATCTACATTTAAGGTGGATTGACAAAATAAGTACCAGGCGTAAATGAAGCAGGGCAGTGCATTTTAGGCCATGGGATAGGTCATGAGATGTGTACAAACACTTTTAATGAAAATATACAGAATAAAACAGACCAGAGGGCTGTTGTAGGAATCTGAAAAATTAATGAGAATGAATTCAAGGGGAGAGGATTGTAAAGGTTCCCTGCATCTGTAATAATCTACTGTCCTGGATAGAGCAGGGAAAACATGTCCAAACAGGAAAGAAGAGGCTACCAAATTTTATAAATGGTTTGTACTCTGGAAACTTCGGGATGGAAAATTAGCTTGGCTACGTGTTAACTGAGTAAACCTGGTATAGTGCTTAAATTTGTGAGTAAAATGAGAACACCTCTCAGACAGTGACTGAAAATTCAGTGAAATATTATACATAGATCATTGGGAAGTGTCCATGACATACTGTAGGTACTGAATTATTTAGCCCACTGTTTCAAGTGTGTCCTACCAACACAAAACTGTGATATGAAATTCCAGAATACAATGCTAGAACCCATATAGGGAACTTATAATTTAAAATGGGAATGTCAAGGCTGTTCCATATAGAATCACTTGGTGAATTGAATTTTAAAGGATTGAAAGTTGTTCATGAAGAGGTAGAAGTGTATTCCAGACCATGGGGATCTGCAGGTTTTGCTTAGGAGGGAGAAGCAAGTGTTCTTCTTTTGGTAAGTGACATGCCATGCCTTTTGGATGAAATGGGGTCCATGTGGATGAGAATTCTGAATCTGGGATAAGGGTGGCTATTTGCAATGAGAGGACAATAATAAAAGTGTATGTAGGTCATTCTTAAGACAATGGGATTTTATTCTATATGCAATAGTGTTCTTAAAGCCTTTAAAATTAAAGTAGTCACATGCTTGATAAAGGTTTCTCTGCCTTCAGAATTGTGATTGTGTTTGAGGAGTCCACAATTCTTGAGAAGTTGGTTCATTGATTGCAATAAGGGCACAGTGCCCTCCCTAAACAGTATTACAGTGATATAGTCATGGGATCATGAACAGTATAACAGTGATATGTACATGGGATCATGAACAATATTACAGTGATATGGACATGGGATCATGAACAATATCACAGTGATATGGACAAGGGAACATGAAGAGTATCACAGCGATGTGGACATGGGATCATGAACAGTATCACAGTGATATGGACAAGGGAACATGAACAGTATCACAATGATATGGACCTGGGATCATGAAGAGTATCACAGTGATGTGGACATGGGATCATGAATAATATCACAGTGATATGGACAAGGGAACATGAAGAGTATCACAGCGATGTGGACATGGGATCATGAACAGTATCACAGTGATATGGACAAGGGAACATGAACAGTATCACAATGATATGGACCTGGGATCATGAAGAGTATCACAGTGATGTGGACATGGGATCATGAACAATATCACAGTGATATGGACCTGGGATCATGAAGAATATCACAGTGATATGGACATGGGATCATAAACAGTATCTTAGTGATATGGACATGGGATCATGAACAGAATTACAGTGATATGGTCATGTGATCATAAGCAGTATTACAGTTATATAGGCATGGGATCATAAACCGTATTACAGTGACATGGGCATGGGATCATAAGCCGTATTACAGTGATATATACGTGTGAACATAAAGAGCATTATACTGATCTGGACATGGAACAAACTGAAGGCAATTGGATAAAATTAAGAACATTTCGTAGAGTGTTTTATGTTTTTACTTAGGAAGGTAGTAGGAGAGATCTGAACTGAATTGGTGAAGAGTAGAATAAGGTTTAAAGTGAATATAGCCCAATGCCTTTAACTTTAGGATACATACATTCATAGTCAATATTAGGCTTTCAGAAAATTGTGAAGAGTCATAGATTTAGGGCTTTGGGGTTGAGGCAGTTGTGACAGCTAAAGCCACTCAAGTTAAATGATCTACTCCAAGGAGACTACATTAGATTAGATATAGTAAAGCCCCTGGCTTTAGGTACAAGAAGACATCAGAAGCAGGAAACTTTATTAGAAGAGAGTTTTCAAAGTTTGAGCATATAAGCAAAAAAATCATTTTATTGTTCATAATTGGACCATTCTGCATTAGTGGGAATGGAGAGTAGGAAGATAAAGTAATTAACGGTGTAAAAGGAAACTGACTTGCAAAACATTTCAAGGGGGTGACAGGAGATGGGAAGACGGGATCCAGACACTGAGGGGTAACGAGGACAAGGGTACTTCTTAACATATCATCCGAATATAAACAGTGATGTGCCAAAGTTAGTGTGAAGAAAGGCAAAAAAAGGTGCAGAAATAAGTGTGGCATCTAATTTATCACTTCCTAAGTCAGTTTTCAAACAGAAAATTTTTAAAGAAAGAAACTATTTATTGTATTTATTATGGTATACTGGAAGATTTAAATATATGCATATATATTATATGTATATAATATGTGTACAAAAATATATGTGTATACATATATATGCATGTATACATTTTTGAAAACTTAAAATCATAAAAATTAGTCTTTTAAAAATTGTTTTATTTTTATTTATTTATTTGATAGTGACAGATAGAGAGAAAGAGGCAGATAGAGAGGGAGAGAAAGAATGGGCGAACCACGGCCTCTAGACACTGCAAACAAACTCCAGACGTGTGCACCCCCTTGTGCATCTGGCTAACATGGGTCCTGGGGAATCGAGGCTTGAACCAGGGGTCTTAGGCTTCACTGCTAATGCATCTCTCCAGCCCACAATTAGTCTTTTCTATTCATTTATGTTTACATCAATAAATATTGCAAAAGTCAGGATAGAGAGATGACTCGGAGGTTAAAGCACTTTCTTGCAAAGCCTAATAATCCAGGTTTGATTCCCCAGCACTCACAAAAAGTCAGGTACACAAAGTGATGCCTACATCTGCAGTTCATTTTCAGTGGCTATATTTCTTAGTGTACCCGTTGTCTCTCTGCCTCTCTTTTCCCTGTCTCTGTCTGTGTGTCACTAAATAAATAAATAAAATATTTAAAAAATCTTTCAGAAATCAAGTAACTATACCTAAATAGTTTATTTTAAATATTTTTGCTAGATTTTCTGAGAAGTATTGAAAATATTTTTGTTATGATTTAATTTTTTTCAAATTAAAACTATTGAGATTTCTATTCTAGAAAATGAACTTGAATGCTTCCTTATCATGAAATAATGCACCAAGTGATGAGGCACTGTGATTTGTAGTTTGTGAAGTGTCATGTGGACTAGTATCAGTATAAGTAGAAGGACACTAAAATTTTATCACTAGGAATTCATCAATAAAGGAGGTTGTTAAGCTACCAGCTTTCAAGATTCCTTCCAAGTCATAAAAGCATTTGATCTGTTTTATATTTCATTAGAGTAATTGAATTATTATCAACATTTGTGTATAATGGCTACATATATTGCCTTGTAATGTTTTACTCCCCGAAAGTTACATGTTTTCTACTTAAATTCTTGTTATAAAGATTTATATGATATAAAAAGTAGAGCAGAAGATAGAACTGATTTTATTTCTACTCATGGCTTGATTTCACAGGTGCCCATCCTGGTTTCACAATCTACTACACAGGAGTCTCATTTTTCACTTTCATAGCTGTTGCTTTATTTAAAGTTTTGTCTGTTACCTGGGGGAACCCCCTAAGCACAAGATGGGGGCTAAGGACCCCGGTTCGAGGCTCGGTTCCCCAGGTCCCACGTTAGCCAGATGCACAGGGGGCGCACGCGTCTGGAGTTCGTTTGCAGAGGCTGGAAGCCCTGGCGCGCCCAATTCTCTCTCTCTCCCTCTCTGTCTTTCTCTCTGTGTCTGTCGCTCTCAAATAAATAAATTAAAAATTAAAAAAAAAGAAAAGAAAAAAAATAAAGTTTTGTCTGTAAAGTTTATATTTGTTAATACCAATAATGAAAATAAGCTGCTTCATATTTTTCTTACTCCAAGGTGTGTTTGTGTGTGTGTGTGTGTGCGCGCGAGCGCACGCGCGCGTGCATGCACGCACATGAGCACACACACTTTGATTTTCAGTGCTCTGTCAAGATAAAGGTATCCATCATGAAAGCATGACAGACCATGCAGAAATGTTTATATACACTTGGGTGGAGAAAAATAATTCTGCCTAAATCCTTCCTTCAACCATTTTTACCTTGGTAGAGTATAAACTGCATCATTTTTTCATGTTTTAACTCCCTTTTCTCCTACCATCTTGTTAAAAAAAATTAAATTAAACTCAGGTGTATTTATTAATACAATTAATCCATTTAAAGTTTTTAAATTACTGGAAGTAGATTTCTTTGCTTTACAAATTTCCACAATAAAACGTTGATTTTTTTTTTTTTTTTTTTTTTGTAAGCTATGTGTATCTAGATGGTGCTGTTTTTGTTAGGGAAAAAAGTGAGAGCATTTGGTAACTGTGGCAACACAGATGTTTCGAAAGAAATATGAAGTCTTTTTCCTTGAAGAAATTAGATATTGTCCTTGACTGGTCCTCTCAGATCCAAGTTTAGAGGAGAAATAGGATTTTCTTTTAAGGTTCACTGTTTTAGCCTTACTTTTTTGGAAACCATTGGCATGGCCACATCTGAAAAAATAAAACATTATCCTTGAGGCTGCAGAAATGAACTTGTTAGTGCAATCTGCCTCACAAAGTAAACAAATAATTGATTCCCACTCATCTAAAAGTTAAGCAATGACATGGCACAAAAATGGAGAGGTTTCTTCTTTGTCTTATTACATTTTTCTCTAACATGCATATTAAAATGCATATTCTGGTCTCAATCACTACACAATAATTTATTCCTACATTTGTTGTATGGGAAAATCATGTGTTTGTCCCATTGCCCTTCTCCCTGCCTCCATTTCACTGAGGGCCCTCCTCAGTGGGGCTACTGTTATTCACCATGGGTTTATAGGTCATGAATTGTGAGTACAGCAGTTAGTCATTTTGGGGGATCAAAACCTCTGGATACTCTTTCCAATCCTGTGGCTCTTATAATCTTCCTGCCTTCTCTTCAGCAATGTTCCCTCAGTTTTGGGTGGTGAGTTATAAGTCAACTTTAGAGTTAAGCTCTCAGGCAACTTCAGGATTTCTGCTTTGATACCTGTTGAGTATCTCAGTGTCTATCTCCATTACCCTGGTGCAGATTGTCAGGATCCCATTGAAAGAATCAGTCATACTTAACTCATCAATTATTCTGTGGTTTTACCTGGACCCTGCCTGATGTGCAAGGTGTGGCTGATCTTGCGATAGGGTGTCAGCTATCTTTTCTGGTCATGCTGAAGGATTTTGCTTCTCCCTGGTTTTTTGATGCCTTCTGTAAAAGAGAAAACGTATTCTCCAATGGAGAATGGAAAGATTTACAGGGAGGGAAATGGGATATTCACACATAACTAAATCCAAAATGAATTAATGGATTAGTATCATAGAACCCTTTCTCCTGGATAAAAAGCTGAAAGATATAAACCTCAATAAGAGTGTGAGTGGATCATCTGGAAGAAGGGCACTGGGGAGGGTAAAAGGAGGTGTAATTAGACCTAAAACCACTGGCTCTGGCTTGTAACTCTCAGTGCAAGCAATGGGTTTCACTCTATAGTAAGCTGTTAGTTGGACGAAGAACCTATGAGGTCCCCTGAACAAGACAGTTTTCTATCAAAGCGCTTGATTACTCACCATAGGTAAAAGGTTATAGTCTATTGCTGAAGACACCACAAACTTCCAACACAGAGCACTGAGAGATCATGCTGGAAGATGCAAGGAAGCCAGTTCCCAAATGGCTAATCTTTATAGTGCTAGAAAGTACTACATGAGCTGCTGGGGGCAAATGGCCCACAACAAGCAAGGCGTTCTGCTAGACACAAAAATCAACTAGCCATACTTGGACAAGAGTACAAACCTGCGCGTTAGTGGAACAAAGATAGGTGGGCAACTAACGGCTCTCTGACTGGAAATTGGAAACTGGGGGAAAAACAAACTTATAGCTGGTACTTGGAACCAAGACAGAATTCTATAGAGATAAGAGTCATAGACTCCATGGAGAAGCTCACAAAAGTCTGGAAAAAAGAGATGATACACCCATCAAAATCACAATTAACTATGACCTGTTCCCTTTAAATAATGTTGCTCTCATTCCCACTTTTAAAAAAGTATTTTTTGCATTTATTAGTAAAAGAGATAAAGATTGAGAGATTAGGGATGCCAGGGCTGCTTGCTACTGCAAATGAACCCCAGATGCATGCATCATTTTGTGTCCCCTTATGTTGGTTCTGGGGAATCAAACCAGGACCAGTAGGCTTTGTAAACAAGTGCTTTTAAGAACTCAGCTATCTCTCCAGTTTCCCATTTTGCCAATAGTTTTGAATGCATTGTTTTCACCATAAAGATTAAACAGTTCTATATAAATAACAGTTATCTCAATAATAGAAAACTGAGCATAGTTTTAGGGTTGAATGTGCATTATTTTGTGAATAGTCTTTGAAAATGATGATAGTATGTATCCACCAGTTATAGCAGCTTTCATGATGAGCTCAGGGCTAAGACAAGCACTAAAGTGTGTGGGTGGGGGTCTGGGCTAATGCTAAAACATAGAAGAGTCTGGGAGGTATAAGTAAAACAAAGCTAAATTTGACTGAAGAAATACTTGGAGACACAGCCAAATATTTCATTAACTAATAATAATGTATAAATGAAGATTGTGCTTGAAAGAGGTACAGAGATCCACAGGCTTAAGATATAAAACTATCAATGAATCCCCTAAAAGAAAAAAAAAAAATAACACTTCCTTGGTCATCTTATGTTTAGTTCCATTTGGGTTATTTTGAAGTAAATATTATTTTAGAAGAGTTTAAGGCTTGGTACAAAAAGGCTACGAGGATTAAAGAGTTTCTGCTATAGTTTTGGTGTAGTTTTTCACATCAAGGCTCATTAGCTGGAATCTTGGTCTACCACATTTTGTACTGAGGTGGTGGGGCTTTTTGAAGATGATTAGATTATGAGGACATCTGGTAGAGAATAATGCCATTCTCAGAAAACCTGATCAGTCTCTCTGAGCATACTTGTCGTCAAGAAGAGATGAGCTTGGCTGCTCCTCATTCTGTAGTTTCCCACTCTCTCATGCATACTATCCCTTGGGCTATGGGCCACACTGTTTTGTGATACAGCATAGGCCCTCATCAAATGTAGTTACCTGATCTAACACCCAAATAACAGCAGAAATAAACTCTTTTATTTATATAGTACCATAGTATTTGGTCATAGCAACATGATGTAAAAGTTCTGATACATGCCGTTCCAAGATTCATCTGGAACAACCTACTTATTATGGTGCATTGGTTATAAATGCTGATAATAATGTCATTGTTGATTGTGCTTAAAAGTTTAGGGGCATTTCTTTGACCCAATTAGCTATTTCTTTTATGTCTTAGGCTATAATGATGCATCTAGTTGTCATGTCCTTGTAGACACCATTCAACTGCAGGGGCCCTCAAACTTTTCTGTCTTTGTGCTTGGAAGTTTGAAGCATACGTGACAGGTGTGATAAATTTCCCTCTATTGAAATGTACCTGATTATTTATTTATTTATTTATTTATTTATTTATTTATTTATTTATCTCACTGTAAATGGATTAGGAGGAGGACATGTAGGCGGCTCAATGTCATAGAATCATATCAAAGCTGCACTCTGTCACCATGACTTACTGCTAATTATGTTCATCTTAATCAGGCTACTGGTGTAAAGATTTCTCCAATGAAAATCATTCTTGCCCGTTACATTGGTAGATTCAGTTATGTGCATACCACATGCAACTAGAATAGGAGCTACAAGGGCCAGAGGCAAAATTTGGAGCTCTTCTGAATGGGGGCTTTGTGTGTTCATCCATTTCTGTATTTGCTCAATCATTTATTTATATCAGTGCGGGGCCATGGATATTTATTTTATACTTTGGTTTATAAGCCAATATTACTTTATTTATTCTGTCTTTCAGGGAGTTTTGGCCAGTGGGGGCTCTTTCAGTTGGCTTCAGTGCCCTTGAACACAGGTTAATTTGCAGGTCTGTAGGAACAAATGAGGTGGAAGGCATTTTCATATGCATATTTCCATTTGTATATCTTCTTTGATGCAGTGTCTGGTCAGGTCTTTTGCCAACTTTTTAATTGAGTTATTTTCTTACTACATTTTAAAATATTGTATATTTTGAATACAAACCTTTTATCAGATGTATGTCTGATCAATTTTAACCCAGTCTTTGACTTTCCTTTAGATTATCTTAACATACTTTAACAAGAGTGATGATTTTGATTTTAATAGCATTCCACATTTTTTTTCTTTCAGAGAATATTTGTGAAATAATTAACATCTAAAATGTTATAGTCAAATACAATATCACTTAGATTTTATTCTGTATGCATAGTCATTATTCCTGAGAGGTGATAATATATGTTTAGGTGTATATTTGTGTGTGTTTCTTTGTATATTCTTTTATGTAGTATTGTTTATTACAAAGTCTGTTGTGTCTCTATTGATTGTCTTTTTCTTTCATTAGTTGATTGCACTTTCATGAATCTATTTCCAGACTTCTTATTCTATTCTATTGATTTGCGTATACTTTAGTGACATTGTAGTTAGTACTCAAATAAGGTTATAGGAATCTTTGCACCTAATTTAATGAAGAGTTGTCTTGACTGCTTAAGGTAGTTTCTTTTCCAAGTAAACAATAAAAATGAATCTGTTGATATTTGCAAATGAACTTTTAGCAACATAATTAGGATGTATTGAGTCTATACATCAAATCATTCGCAGCTTAAGAATACTGAGACTTCTAGGATACAAAATAAATACACAGAAATCAGTAGCCTTCATATATGCTACCAACAAACACACAGAGGATGAAATCAGAGAATCACTCCCATTCACAATTGCATCAAAAAAAATAAAATACCTTGGAATAAACCTAACCAAGGAAGTAAAGAATCTATACAATGAGAACTTTAAAACACTCAAGCGAGAAATTGCAGAAGACACTAGAAAGTGGAGAAACATCCCTTGTTCCTGGCTTGGAAGAATCAATATCGTGAAAATGGCAATCTTACCAAAAGCAATCTACACATTTAATGCAATCCCTATCAAAATTCCAAAGGCTTTCTTCATGGAAATAGAAAAAACAATCCAAAAATTCATTTGGAATCACAAAAAACCTCGAATATCTAAAATAATACTGAGCAACAAAAAAGAGGCTGGTGGTATCACCATACCTGATTTTAACCTATACTACAGAGCCATAGTAACAAAAACAGCATGGTACTGGCACAAACACAGACATGTAGATCAGTGGAACAGAATAGAGGACCCAGATGTAAGCCCAAGTAGCTATAGCCACCTGATATTCGATAAAAATGCCAAAAATACTCATTGGAGAAGAGACAGCCTCTTCAGCAAATGGTGTTTTGAAAACTGGATATATATCTGCAGAAGGATGAAAATAGATTCTTCTCTCTCGCCATGCACAAGAATTAAGTCCAGATGGATTAAAGACCTTAACATCAGACCGGAAATTTTGAAACTGCTAGAGGAAAAAGTAGGGGAAACCCTTCAACATATTGGTCTTGGCAAAGACTTTCTGAATACAACCCCAATTGCTCAGGCAATAAAACCACAGATTAACCACTGGGACCTAATGAAATTACAAAGATTTTGCACCGCAAAGGACACAGTGAAAAAAAGCAAAGAGGCAACCTACAGAATGGGAAAAAATCTTCGCCAGCTATATATCTGATAGAGGATTAATATCTAGGATATACAAAGAACTCAAAAAGTTAAATAATAAGGAATCAAACAAGCCAATCAAAAAATGGGCTATGGAGCTAAATAGAGAGTTCTCAAAGGAAGAAATACGAATGGCATATAAGCATCTAAAAAAATGTTCTACGTCACTAGTCATCAGGGAAATGCAGATTAAAACTACACTGAGATTCTATCTCACTCCTGTCAGAATGGCCACCATCATGAAAACAAATGATCATAAATGTTGGCGGGGATGTAGAAAAAAAGGAACCCTTCTGCACTGCTGGTGGGAATGCAATCTGGTCCAGCCATTGTGGAAAACAGTGTGGAGGTTCCTAAAACAGCTAGAGATTGATCTACCATATGACCCAGCTATAGCACTCCTAGGCATATATCCAAAGGACTCATCTCATTTCCTTAGAAGTACATGCTCAACCATGTTTATTGCTGCTCACTTTATAATAGCTGGGAAATGGAACCAGCCTAGATGTCCCTCAACAGATGAGTGGATAATGAAGATGTGGCACATTTATACAATGGAGTTCTACTCAGCGGTAAAGAAAAATGAAGTTATGAAATTTGCAGAAAAATGGATGGACCTGGAAAGTATTATACTAAGTCAGGTAACCTAGGCCTAGAAAGCCAAGCTCCACATGTTCTCTCTCATATGTGGATCCTAGCTACAGATGACTGGGCTTCTGCGTGAGAATGAAAATACTTAGTAGCAGAGGCCAGTAAGTTGAAAAGGAGACATAAAGGGTGGAGAAAGGATGGGAGGAGGATACTTAATAGGTTGATATTGTATATATGTAATTACAATAATTGTAATGGGGAGGTAATATGATGGAGAATGGAATTTCAAATGGGAAAGTGTGGGGGTGGGGAGGGAGGGAATTACCATGGGATATATTTTATAATCATGGAAAATGTTAATAAAAATTAAAAAAAAATCTTGAAACATATACTAGTATGCATTAGTAAGTATCCATATTTACAGAGGTGTTTTATAGATTATGTGATCATGGGCTGGAGAGATGGCTTAGCGGTTAAGCGCTTGCCTATGAAGCCTAAGTACGCTGGTTCGAGGCTCGGTTCCCCAGGTCCCACGTTAGCCAGATGCACAAGGAGGCACACGCGTCTGGAGTTCGTTTGCAGAGGCTGGAAGCCCTGGCGTGCCCATTCTCTCTCTCTTCCTCTATCTGTCTTTCTCTCTGTGTCTGTCGCTCTCAAATAAATAAATAAAAATTTAAAAAAAAAGATTATGTGATCATGTATAGGAATTTTTAATATTTGGTATTGTAGGTTTATAGTATATGTGTGTGTAGATGTTTACACAGATATTTTAATAGTGAATATGCATGTATGTTTACACACACAACTCATTCAAGCACTTCAGGATTCATATAATGTAGACCTGTAATGTTTTCAGCAGATATGAGTCTCAAGTCCTCTAATGTAAATTATTTTTTCACAATAAAATTACTAAATGTAAAAAAAAAAAAAAAGAATACTGAGACTTCTAAAACATGAATACAGAATGACTCACTATTTAAATCTTTCTAAATTTCTAGATTTGTCAGGTTTCTATTTACACATGTAAAATAACATTAAACTAGATTTTAATCAACATTTCTTATTTGTGCTATTGTAAATGATATGTGTTAGCTGATTCCCCCCCACCCAATTGGTCCCTGTAAACCACAACCTTTAACATTAGCATTAACTTGTGTTCATTGATCTTGTTTCCAGGCATTTTAGAATACATTCTTATAATTTCAGAAGTTTTCTTGTTATGAAGTTTTTAGATTATTTATTTACAATTATGTGCTGTATACACAGATAACTGCCCTGAAGATAGCTTTAGTTTCTTCATTTTGAATGTTTGAATCCTTTGTTACTGAGTTTATTACACCAGCTAACAATTACACTACAACATTTAAGGAAAGAAGTAATGGGTCATCTGGCTATTCCATCTTTTGGGAAATCTTGCAGTTTCTCAATATTATGGAAGACAGAACTATCAAACATCTTGTTTATAAATAAGGAGCCTTCTGTTCCCTATATTGCTTGTGATGAAATTTTAAAATTATGAACAAGTGTTAGATTTTTTTTACTATCTTTTCTATATCAACTGATCTGATTCTTCATTAGTCTGTAATGTTATAAAGGACATTGACTTTTAGAAGCAAACAAACTGTCATACTTGAAGCAAATACATTATATTTTGGAAATTTTATATACATTAAGTTCTATCTGTCTATTTTTGTTGATGAACATTTTATCTGTGCTTATGACAGGTTTTGATCTTTAGTTTTTCTTCTTGTTTGCCTTAATCTGGTTTTAGTCATATGGTAATAATGTCTTTATTACATGTGTTAGGCAACGTTCCATCTCTTCCTACCTTCTGAAATAAATTATGGGAGTATGGTTACAATTTATTTTCTAAGTATTCAGCAGAATTTAGCTCTGGAAAAACTTAGTCTTTGCACTTTCTTTCTTGGGTGATTATTACTTACTGATTGTGTGATCATTTTATTAATCTACTTGATTGTGTCCCAGGATCAGGATATTTAGTTAAACAGTCTGAAGGAACTTATGGAAAAGATGATTCATGTTTTCAGGAGACTGAACAAATTTGTATGGTTATCCCTATGTGAATAGACATCATTCAATGTTGTGTGGACCTGGAGAGAAGAAAAAGACAAAGGAGAGCATGATTCACTTTATTTGATTGCTTGAAGACAGAAATCTATTTCTGCCTGTTCTTATTTCTCTCAGACCTTCAAAACTCTGACTGACATCCATATCATTTTATCTGGCTATCATGTTTTTGAACTGCAGCGTTAGGTGTCCAGTTCGCTATTTTAAGCATTACACATAGGAGTACTGTTCTTCTTCTGTGGAGATGGGAACAAGTATCTCCTTACCACAAATGGGACACCAGAAACAGACCAGAGCTCCCACTCCATCTCAAACTAGCTTGGGCAACTAGTGAGTTTATTTGTGTTACTTATGAGACTACGGATGATTCAAATGGCAGCAACACCTCCAGAAAACCCCCATCATGAGTGACCACTCAAGAAAGCTACACAACCTGGGAACTCTATGCATAACCTGATGAATTGCAGACAGACAGATGGATTGGAGACTCAGGCCTCTCCATCAGTTGTAACTGCTTCTATACATTTGGAAAGAAAAGCTCCAAATCTTTAAGTTTCAGAAACTTGAGCCTTATAAGCTTTGTCTACTTCCTGAGTCTTATGCACTCCCTCTTTCTTCCAGGAGGGAATGTTCAATTAGGATGAAATACACCTACACACACACACACAAAGAGTGATTTCAGTGGAAGGTGTGTGTGTGTGTGTGCATGTATATGTGTGTATGTGTCTGTTTGTGTGTGCATGTGTGTGTATGTGTATGCTTGTATGTGTGTGTAGGTGTGTCTGTGTATGTGTGTGTGTTATGTGTAGGTGTGTATGTGAATGTGTGTATTCTTATGTGTTCATGTGTGTGTGTGTGTGTGTGTGTGTGTATGCGTATGTGTGTTTGTATGTGTGTGTAGGTGTGTGTATATGTGTGTGTGGTGAGGGGCAGGTCATCATGTACATGTGGAAGTCTGTTTACAACCTCATGTGTTGGCCATTGCCTTCCACTTTCTTTGAGGTATGGTGTCCTGTGCACCAGGCTAACTGGTTGGTGATATTCTGTGAATTCTCCTGTCTCCAACTTTCATGTTGTTATAAGAGTGCTGAGATTACAGAAATGAGCTACCACGTCTGTTTCTTTGAACGTTATCACACAAGCATTTTACCCATTGCACAATTTTCTCAGCCCAAATTTTTAAAATTAAGTTATGAATTGGTTCTTAAAATTAAGTTATGAATTGGTTCTAACTTGATAATTGGTTATATTACATTGATTGCATTATATGGTATATATATATATTCCCAAAATACACAGAGGTATATTAATGTATGACATCATTCTACCAGAGAAATATACAAAATATATGTTTGGGAACTCCTCACTGAGTACTTAGAAGAGCTGAATGACTCTGTTATGTCAGACTTGAAAGTATTTATAAAAATAACATTGGTAGTAGGATAGATACAAAGTGGTGGAAGCAAAGTATAAACTCAGAAAGCAAAAGTCCTGGTGTGAGCCTGGTATGAATGAACCACAGTCTACCACATGTTCTATGACAGATGATTTAGTTCTCATAGCCACAGAGCGGAGGGAGCTAACCAGCAAATGAAAATACAAAAATTGTGATCTTGTGAAAAACTGAGTTATAAAATAAGTTAAAATCCAGGACTACTAGGCTATCTGCTACTATAATAGATCCATGGATATAGGGCTAATGGGAAAATGTACTCTGTGTGATTAACCAAATACCTCTCCCAGATATCTGAGATCATTGCCCCTAAGTTTTGCCTTCCAAAAAATCCTACAATATAGGCACAGGACATCAAGCTCTTTCCATAAAAAGCATCATCTTCATTCTGGCTTCCAATAATTTTTCTGTCTGAACCACCTTCACTGTCACCTTTATATGTACATTTCTACACTTTGATCATTACCATTTAAGTAACTACCAATGACGCGTAGAATATTTCTAGAGCTTTTTTATTCTTCTGATGATTCCTTACCAAAATTGTCTTTAATGTTTCACTTAAGACAGTCTAGGCTTTTTCTAGATTGCTCTTATAAATACCTCTATCCTCTTCAATTACTGATTCCTCCAAAAATTTCATATTTTGGGATACTTGTTATAGCAACACTCCCACTCCTGTTAACAATGTTCTGACTCACTTTACCTAGGTGGCTAACATAAAATTATAAAGAGCACAATTTTTTAATAGTTCTAAAGATTGGAAAGGTCAAGATTGAGGGGTCTACATCTAGTAGCAACCTTCTTAACTTTCTGTCTCATGGTGGAAGGGTAAGAAAGCCTGTTAAAAAATGAGGTGATAGTTAAGAAAAACAGATGAATCTTTTATTTTCAGGAGCACACTCCTATGATAACTAACCAACTTCTACAATCACAACATTAATGCATTTAGGAGAACCAAGTCATTATGAAGTCATTACCTCTTACAGGTTCAACATTGGTGCTTTCTAAATTAAATTTCAAACATATGTAATTTGACAGGGACACACTCAAACCATAGTAGAGTTGTTAAAAATAGTCTTTAATATCTTTTCTCATGTCCATAGGATCAGCACTTATGACCTTTATTTCATTCCAAATATTGATAATTTGCTTCTGTCCATTTTTGGAGCTATTCTAGATAAAATTTTAGTAATTTTAGTGATATTTCAAATCAACAGGTTTTGCTTTATTATTTCCAAACTCCTGCTATCAATTTTATATTTCTACTTTGTCCTTTTATAAATTCAATATTCTTTCTGCCAAATTATCCTGCTTTCTCAGCTTCCCAAAGTGGAAGTTTTCACTAATGACGATAGATCAGTTTCCTTTTCTAATATACATTTGATTCTGTAAATTTCTTTTGTGGACCATGATTGATGTACTCTTCCAATTTACTTACATTGTGTTCAAAATATTTTTTAAGGTATGTGTCTGAACATTTATTTATTTATTTTTATTTTTATTAGTTTTCTATTCAGCAAATACAGGCATTTACCATTATTAGGTTCATCTGTGACCTACCCCCTCCCCAATAGCCCCTCCTTGTTGAGTATGTGGGTTGTGCGGAAGAGGGAGTGGAAAGAATGTCAGAGCCACATGTTGGGTCATGATATGCAGAGACATTTATCATACCAATAACTGTGGGCTAAATCCACAATGTTCAAAATATTTTTAAAACTCTGTTGGGAGTATATTTGGCCTTGGTGGTATTCACAGGTGTGTTCCTCATAGCAGATTTATTTCATCTTTCTGTTCTTCTAATATTGCACTAATTGTTTGGATGCTTTTTATTAGAAAGATTCAAAGTAAAGATTATTATTGCTAACTGGGCATGGTGGAGCACACCTTTAATCCCAGCACTTGGGAGGCAGAGGTAGGAGGATCACCGAGAATTCGAGGCCACCCTGAGGATACATAATCAGTGAGACCCTACCTTGAAAAACCAAAAAAAAAAAAAAATATTATTGCTAATTTCAATTGATCTCTCTTCTTAGGACATAATCTGTTCATTATATTATGTTTTCTGTCTGTCTGGAAAAGAATTTCTGTGTTTCTGAATTCTGTATCATTTGAAGTTATTTCCATCTTGTGAAATAACTTTGATTGGTTACTTAGTATATATTTATCTCTTTACATTTAAGCCAACTCTTTAAAGTGTGTTCCTTAAAGAGAAAATGATTTTATATACATATTCCACCATGATAATCCTGTTTTGTAGTTACTATTTGACAACTTTTCATATGAAAATAATTATTGATATATTTGAATAAACATCTATTATGTTTGTATTTTTTCAAACTTGTTGTGTTTATACATTGATTTTATTTCCACACCCATATTTTTATCTCTTTAATATTTTCATTGTTCCATGTGATCTCCTACCTTAGCCTATGGGTTGCAGTAATTTTTCAAGCATGTAATTTTAAACAATGAGCCATCTCACCAGCTTGTAATATCAATAAAAACATGACCACCCGATACCAGAGAAAATTAAGGGTCTCAAGAAAAGTCATGTTAAGTATAAGTTTACTTACAAATGGAATGATTGTGTGGCTATGTTAAGTATGCAAAATGCTCACAGTGAAAATGAAGCCAGAACAGAAGCACACAAAGGAAAGAAGTCATTCTAGAAAACATAAACAAAAAAGAATAGAAGAACACTTTTCACACATGCTTCTTGCCACAGGTAAACCTAAAATATATGGTTTCCAATAAGTAAACATGTCACGTAGAGGTGATGAGAAACGTGAATGAGTGGTATTGTGATAGTGTGAGGTGAACAGAGAACCAAAGTGACAGCACTGCACAAGAAATGAGACAGAAACTGGAGGAAATAGTTACATATGCTCATAGTGAAATTATTATCAGAGAGCCATTGGTTGACTTAGTAAAATGAGGTGGGAACAAAAATCATGTAATCACAAATAAGCCCATATCTGTGGTACATGAGGAATGCTGACTCCAAATAAAGTTAACTGCCACACCTGAAGAAAAATCCCAACAAAGGACACTTAAAAATAATTGTGTAATCATAGATTTATGAAATTAAAAATAACATCCATAAATCTAAAGACATGCTGTTCTCAAAAATTCATTATAAGGACTAATTTCATGACATTCTGGTGAAGTGATTGAATTTCAAGGATAAAGAAAGAATTCATCAGGTGTCCAAAAATTTGAGGAGGATAAGTCTGGCTGGTTTCAAATGTCTCTATGGAAAAATGAAGTGCCAGAAGATAATAGAACAGTGTTTACAGAATTCTGAGGAGAAAAGTATGTCTCTGGAATATTATAACCAGGCACGATGTTATCCACATACAAAATGGCCATACTGGCCTGCTTTATCTTGTGAAAATTTAAGTAGCATCTATCCCTCATCCTGTCTTACTAAAGAAACTATATTAAGGACTTGCGAAGTAACTCTTGGAAAAGAACTGAAGGGTGAACATTAAGTCCATGTATTGATAAAATGTTCCCCAAAGGCTTAGATATTTGATCACTTAATTCCTACTTAGTGGTGCTATTTTAAAATGTTACAGAACCTTTGAATATGTAACCTCACCAGAGGAAGTGGTAGGTCACTGAGTATAGGCTTTTGGGTTTTTAAGATCAGCTGACCCATTCTATACTTCCTGCAGTGATGACAGAGCGATCATCTGCATGCTCCTGGAACCATATGCTGCTTGCTCTCACCGTGGCAATGATGGACAGCATGGCTGAGATTCAACCCCTTCCTCCATCAAGTTGTTTCTTGTCAAGTATCTGGAATCCATCAGTAAATAAGTAATATATTAAAAAGGATCAATTCAATTACTCGGCTTTAGATTTGTACTCTATAGATTTAATTTTTTTCTTCTGTGAAGTTTGTGTTATGGTAAAACTTTAAAAGAAGACTACTTTTGCTAAAGTTTAGCAATTCTTTAAAATTGTTTATAATTTTGTGATAAACACATTACAGAATATACATTAATAAAGATCACTCAGCATCTTGGCTTTGGAGAAATCTACTTATGTAGAAACCACTCTGGTAAAATGATGCTAGCATTATCAAATTATTTAGGAAAATACAGAAGCAAACACTAAAAATGATTTAAGTATAGTAAACATCCTACCCATGAGGTTAGGCATTTTATTGAGGTCTATAAATGTTTACTTTTTTAAATTGACATTTGTTTATCTTTACTATCTAAATCTTAATTTACCAAATAAAGAAGAAGGCATTAATTAAAAGGGTCTTTATTTGGAGCACAAATATTTAAGGTCATATGTTGTTCATTTTGACATTCTGTCCACTAAAAGCTTGAATTTTATATTGGACCATTTGGCTCTTATATAAATTATTTGATTATTTATGTGCTAAATTCAGAAGAATAAAACTCCAATGGCTACATATTCAGATGTTAAGTTACCTTCTACTTCATGGAAGTCTTACAAAAGGAGAAATCCAGAAATTTATTATTATGGGCATAACAATGATAATTGAACCAGGGATACACCTGTTGCTGGTGAAGAACCTCATGTCCTTGCGTCCATCTCATTGGGAGAGCACTGTCAATGCTTAGTAAAAGCCTCAACGGAAGCCACCAAGGCCACATAAATATATTCCTCATGTGGAAACCACCCCCCCATCACCTTATGAAAGTACTGAGATACTGCAGGTACAATATGGTCATGTTTGAAACTGGTGGAGTAGAAAAGGTCAAATATGTGCTGTAAGAGAAAAGCATGCATCAGTGAAAAATACTATACCTTCTTTCTTTTTTTTTTTTTTGGATCAGTATCTTGCAGAAAATATATACCATTGCTGAGAACATGACTTCCATAGTTTGAGAGGATGAAGAAGTGGAGGACACATACAGATAGATCTGAAGTTTATTTGAGACACTGAATGATCGGGGTGGGGATGGCTCAGTAGAGGTGGCCCAGTGGCTAAGAGTGCTGGAGATAGTAGTGCTGCAGAGGCTCCCTTGTCCAACAGGTTTTTTTCAAGAAATGAGGAGCTCCAAATTCAGTGAGAGACTGACTTAGGGAAGTAAGGCAGAAGAACAATACAAGGAGACACCTGAATTTTTCTCCTGGCCATCACATGAACATACATCTTCACACACATATTCATATTCCAGTGTGTATAACACATCCACACTCATGTACCCACACACACAAAACACATGTAAAAATCATTCATACTACACACACCAAAAAAAGTAACAAATGAAATACAGTGGGTAGGAATTTGATCCAAGGAAATATAATTTTTGAAACCATTAATGTAATGTATGGATGATATAAGAATGAATAACTTCAATGGGGTAGTGGATGTTTGAAAGAAAAGATATCAAAAGATTTAATTCAGAACATACTAAGATTTATAGGCTAGAGAATTAAGGTTGCCTAAGCAAGGAAATATGAGTTAAGTCTCTATAGCTTCAAAGATTAATAAGGAATACAGTAATTGGCAAACCAATAGTAAACTATATTTCAGGACAACAAAAAAAACCAACTCTGGTGGTTTGAATCAAATATCCCCATAACTTCATGTTCTGAATGTTTGGTCCCTAGTTGATGGCATTTTGGAGATATTCCCCTGCTAGAGGAGGTCTGTAGTTGGGGATGGGCTTATGGGTGGGATGTTATAGATATCTCCTCTTTGCTCCTCCTGGGGTACTCCACCTATTTTGGGAGAGGTGATGTCCAGCCTCTTCTTGTGATATGTTTTCCCTTTCCATCAGGGAGCTTCCCTTCTATGCAGTAAGTTAAAAATAAATGAAAAAATAAAATAAGAACTTGCTTTCCATCGGCTGCTTTTGGTCAAGCGCTCTATCCCAGCAGGCAGAAAATAACGACAATGCTGGCTTATTCACTCTCCACTGGGATTCCAAGGGACAAGGGAGGTAAGATAAGTACCAGGAACTGGTCAGAATTTAGCAATGATATAGTGGGTGACAGTGTGTTCAGGGATTTCATAGACAAGCACTCAAGCTGATAGATTTATAGGACCAGTCTAAGGAAAGAATTATGAAGGCAGAACTCCACAAAATTTGTGAAGCTGTGATGAAAAGAAGAGAAGGTAAATGGGACAGAAAAATTGGAGTACTTTCCATCAAGTGAGATATAAAGGTTAATCTCAATTGAGAGACTTTTAGGATCACCATAGAAGTAAGTCTTTGAGCTTGTCTGAGAAGTTTTTTCTAGATTAGGTTAACTGAAGTGGGAAGACTCCGCCTCCTCAATATATGGGACACTATTCTGTGTGCCAGGATCCTCAACTGAATTAAAAGAAGTAAGCAAGATGAACACCAGCAGTCATCACTCTCTGTTCCTGTCACAGTGAGATGCCTTCCCTAATAAGAAAATCTGTGACTGTGAAGTGTAAATTTAAACAAATACTTCCTCCTTAAATGTTTTTTTTTTTTTTTTGGACATTTGCTGATGTATGAGGTATGCTTGCTTTTATTTTACTTTTTGAATTTTTGCTGTTGTTAACTATCACACCTGTCTTTTTACAGGAATTGCCTGTAAAGGTTCTTACTGCATGAGAAATAACTGGCAAGTCTTGGAATACTATATGTGTGATCTAGGGAAGAGAGAATATTCCTAGGCAGAAGCAAGAAAGCATGTCCCACAGTGGGAGGAAAGATGTGTAGGAAAGATTTTCTATAGGGGATACATTCTATGTAGATAGAGTGCTGATTGTTAATGATGGGATTGGTGTGAATTTTACTCTCATTTTTACTATTGTCTTCATGAAATAAGAGCTGGCTCGGCCCAGGCCTAGCCAGGAGTGGCCCCCTAGCCCTTACTCCCCACATGGGTTCTTTACCCCCTCCAGCTCCCCACATGGCAGGAATCCCTTGAACTTTCTTTTCTCTTTTGTTTCTAAGTATTCCCCCCCCCCAGGCCCTCCATGTGGAATCTCTACCCACTGGGTACCTTTCCTTGGCTCTACTTCCTTCCCTCAACAAATATAATGTGATATCTTTACACATGCAAACATTGTGAAATGATCAAATCAAGGTCATCAGTATTTCTGTCTCTTTATTATTTTCTAGTGTTTGGAGCCTTCAAGCTCCTGTCCTCTAGTTCTTTATAAAACATGTAACAGACACTAGACAGCTTGTTCAGTGGTTAAAGGCACTTGCTTGCAAAGCCTGACAGCCTGGGTTTAATTCTGCAACATATAAGTAAAGCCAGATGTACAAAGTGGTGCATATGCCTAAAGTTCATTTCCAGTGGCAATAGGCCCTAGCATGAATTCATTCACTTATTCACGCACTCTCTCACACAAATAAATAAAAATATTAAAAACATATGTTACAGGCAATTGTGAACTTTCAATATCCACTATTCTCCGAGTATTTTTCATTTTGGAAACTTTTTTAATCCAAAGATCAAATAGTGGCATATAATTGCTTGGGATGGTTGCAATGACAATTATATCTGCCTAGTTCACTGTGTAGCATACAAAAAGCACTGACTATATATCCTCTGTTATTGTTGTGGAAAACTTTGGCCTTATTATGAACATTTAGCTTAGCCTGCATATGTCTGGAGATCATCATATATTATTACTAAAAATGTTTGTGTAACTCAACTAAAAGACAGCTTGTTAAATTGAGAATTAAATTAATTAAATTCTCTTGGGCTGGAGAGATGGCTTAGTGGTTAAGCACTTGCCTGTGAAGCCTAAGGACCCTGGTTCAAGGCTCAATTCCCCAGGACCCACGTTAGCCAGATGTACAAGGGGGCTCTTGCAGCAGCTGGAGGCCCTGGTGCGCCCATTGTCTCTATATCTGTCTCTTTCTCTCTGTGTCTGTCACTCTCAAATAAATAAACAAAAGATATATATATATATATATATATTTAAAATATATATTTAAATTCTCTAACCACTGAGAGAAAAATTGTAGGTCTTTTCTAATTATCTATATTTCTTTTAAGTGTATTTTTAATATTTTCTTTCTTCTTTCTCTCTGCTTCTTTCTCCCTTTCTTTCTTTCTTGACAGAGGAAGAGAGAGAGCAAGAGAGAATGGTCATGCCAGGGTCTCTAGCCACTGCAAACAAACTCCAGAAGCATGCACCACCTTGTGCATCTGGCTTACATGGGTGCTGGGGAATCACACCTGAGTCCTTAGGGTTTGCAAGAAAGTACCTTAAGTGCTTAGCCAGCTCTCCATCTCTCTATGTTTCTTAAGCAGAGATAGAGGCAATTATGGAGATTCAAAAATGACAAAGTTGCCACTAATAAGTGACAAGTTTGTCCTTATCCCTAAACATGACATCTAAACCATATCCTCCAAGGCTCTCAGAAACTCATGAAGGAGGAAAGAATGCAAAAACAGGAGCATGTTCACTTGCTGGGACTGCAGAATTTTACCTTCTGCATATGTCAAATCTTCTTCTCTCTTGGACTCACAATAGATAGGTTTGCTGGGCAGAATGGTGGGTCAATATTAGACACAATCATAAAACACTACTGCTTCCAGAGTAAATAGTATACAGATGATTTCTGAGAGAGGCAAAGGCATGTCCATCCATGGGAAGTAGCCATTGAAGGGTTGCCTATTCTCTCATTAGTAACCTCCCATTCATGACTGCTCAAACGATTTTAATTTAAACCAGTAATTCAAAAATAAAATAAAATCACAAACAAAGAATTAAGTAGGATGCCAATATAATGGGGGGGGAAGGATTTTGTGGGGGGGGGATGGGGATAGGTTAAACAAGTGGATATCAAAGTGCATGGTGTACATGTGTAAAATTGTCAAAAATGGAAACATAATAAACAACAAATAATTGAAAGCTGGCATAAAATTACCTTTTGAATTTTAAGATCTTATGCCATACTATGTAAAACCTCCCTTGAAGATTCTCCTGCATGCTATATATTTGATCAAGCTATGCCAATGAACATGTGACTAGAGCTGACCATAGAGCTGATGGTATCGACTTCAGTAAAACAGCTTAGTTTCCATGTAACTAATACAAATCTCCAGGAGAGACGTGCAGCCTGATTAATGCTGCACAAGTACCTAAGAGAGCTGTGTTCTTCATTTTATCCTGCTCACTTGTCATCTCTCCATCATTCACTTTTAATTAAAGGCTTATCTGAGAGTATGGAGGGGTGGGGGGGGAGGAGGAAGTTCCTGCCTTCTAAGGTGTCAGGTAATAGGGCTATTGAGAGAAACACTTACACAAAACACAGATCTCATAGTTTCATAATTGCAGAGCTTTTTTCTTGACTTGTGTTGTTTGAAGTTATGAATCAGTAAAAACATACAATGAGAATGGCTTCATATTTAATGTTTTCAATCAGGTAGAATATCACATTTTTTTGTGAATATTTGGGTTCTTTTTTGGTATGGTTATAGAGAATGCCAAGGCTTTTTTCTGTGTTTGTTGTTTTACTCATTATGTGTGTCTGTGTGTGGCTGTATGTGTGAATAAGCATGTGGAGGTCGAGGTTGACATTGGGTATCCTCCTCCATCATTATCTACCTGCTTCTTTGAGAAAAGGTCTCTTTCTGAACATAGAACTCACTGATATATATATATATATATATATATATATATATATATATTCATAGAATTTGATATATAATATATATTTATATATATATATCAAATTCTATGAATTTGAATTTGAAATTTTATACATAGATCTGTATCTCTTTGGAATGTCTAAAGCCAACATTATTAAAAAAATTTATTTTGTGGCTTATAAATTTATAATTTTGTGATATATTTGACTTTTGAAAAGAGGTTTAAGTGATAAAGAGATGTTGGGCATTCAGAGTTTATATTATTAAGTGTGTGTTTTTTTGCACGAGGATTGGTGGTATTAAAAATTAAAAAAACAATCTGTTCACGCTGTGTGTAATTCTACATTATATAGTGTACACATTGTTCACTCCCCCATATTAATTAGATTCAGGTGTGGCATGTATAAAATCTCCACCAACGTTCATGTAAACAATGTTTCTTAGGATTAAAGAAACATCCACCATTTTCTATTTTCTGCAATAAAAGTTCTATTTAAAATAACAATATAAAAAAGGATTGTAATTTTTTCATAGAACCAAGACAATTATGAAAGTCAAACAGTTCTGGTTATGGCAAGCAAACCTTACTTTTACAAAGCCTTCACTACTCTATTATTTTGAATTTTTTTTCTTTTTTTAAAATTTTTTTAATTTATTTTATTTGAGAGCGACAGACACAGAGAGAAAGACAGATAGAGGGAGAGAGAGAATGGGCGAGCCAGGGCTTCCAGCCTCTGCAAACGAACTCCAGACGCGTGCGCCCCCTTGTGCATCTGGCTAACATGGGACCTGGGGAACCAAGCCTCGAACCGGGGCCGTAGGCTTCACAGGCAAGCGCTTAACCACTAAGCCATCTCTCCAGCCCTTATTTTGAATTTTATAGATGTGTGTGTGTGTGTGTGTGTGTGTGTATGTGTCTCACAGTGATGTGAAAGCCAGAGGATAATTTCAAGTTGTTGGTCCTTTCCTTCCATCTCCCTTTTTTTTTCCTTTGGAGACAGGGTCTCTGTTGTTTTCCTACTTGTGTCCTAGTCTGGCTGTGAGCTTTTGGATTCCTCTGGTTCTGCCTAACAATGAGGAGAGAGCTCTGGAATCACAGTGCATGTACCAGCATGCTTGAGCCTTTCACAGCTGCACCATATGCCTATCCCCATTCCCACCTAGTCTCATCCAAGTAAATTCTAAATAGTACATGCTAAAAATTCCCAAGTTACATGTATAATTTTAAACCTACCATGCTGAACTCCAGGGTACTACAAATTCATGGGCTGGTCTTTTCTTTCCTGCTACCATGGCATCCATCAGGGATCTGGATATCAGGAACTCACTGGAATTTACCTAGCATTTCACTCTGGCATCTCATCTAGAATACATTAAGATGCATAAGTTGGCTGATCGGAGCCATTTGCCTGTGAAATTCAAACATGATGTTGCTTTCCAAGTGGGAAAAAAAAAAACAAAAAACACAACAACTGTCATTATAATATTGAATTACTGATTCAGCAGTCCCATGAGCTGTTGGTAAAGTTGTACCAGGGTAGGAGTAATGCTTCCATTCCTCAAAATAAGCACAGTTCATCATACTATACCATTCTCTTCAGTCTTTCCATAGGGAAGTCTCAATCTATGTGAAGTTGAACTGTGGGTACAATAGTACTCAAAGATATATTACCTTAATAATCATAATAATCATCGGAAATGATGTTGATGTACAAAGTAGATTGTCCCTTTGTGTTACCAGGTGTGCTGGCACTTTTAGGTGTCAACTTTTCTACTCTGTAGTATCTAGAAATTTCGTAAAACCCTTAAGCATGAAGTTAATTATTAAATGAGATTACCATTTAAATCAATAGAGTTGAATTAGAACAAATGAGTCACTAGCATGTTCATGAGCTTTCCAATTAATTGAAGACTTTAAAAGAAATATTGTCTTTCTATAAACAAAAGAGAATTCTGTTTGCAGATGTCACAATCAATCTCAGAATCACCTCTTTCTTGTGTTTCCAGCCTGTCAAACTGCACTGTGTAATTTGCACTTACAATTCCCCATATGCATGTGAACTAATTCACAAATCAATACCTCTCTCCCCCATACTTAATACACGTGTGTGTGTGTGAACAGTTTATGTGGTTGGTGTATTATGTTGTGAATGCACATGGGCGTGTTGCATTCAGAGGCCAGAGGAGAATTTTACCTTTCTCTCTTGCTCATTTTCATGCTTCTTTAGTCATGGGCTATCCTTCAATCTGAAGGAGGTTCTGTTTTCTGTCATCATCCCCCAGTGATTCTCTAGTCTCAGTACCCCCCCCAACTCCTAGAGGAATGGAATGACCTCATTCTTAAATGGCAAGTGGTCTTAAACACTGAGCATCTCCGCTGCCTTACATAAACATTTTTTTTTTTTAGTTAAACTATCTATGTGCCTAATGTCTAGCAGTCTGTTTCTCTGAGTAATACACCAGCCAAAAAGTTAGCAGTCCTATAAACACCAGTGTTGCTAAACGGTACGTCTAATCAAAATTGTCTTGTATTTCTCCAGTTTCCATAAGAATATATAGTTGTTATAAATTATGAGAGAGATACCCTAATCCCTTTGTATTCATTATCAGCTTAGTGTGAATTAATTTGTCATAACACTGGTTTAAGACATTAGGCAGGAGGACCGGCTAAGTTAGCAGTAAGTGGGAAAGGTATGGCATGCCAGCAGGTCAGAATGGAGAAGATGATCTCTTGTGAGTGCAGAACCCAGGCTGTGAGCTGGGGTTGAAGGGAAGGAAACCCCATTGCTTTCTGATCTGCTCTAGATGTCCTTGTTGGAAAGTGGGACGGTGTCGGGAAGTATTCAGAAAGACTTTTGCCTAAAACATCATGTTTTGTAAAAACATATACAAACCTTATTTCTAAGACTATAAAAATGTGCCAATTGTAAAACATTTTCATATTTTGTAAACCTTACTTCTAAGACTATGTAAAAATTTGACCTTTGTTAAGGTGGACTATAAAATATTATTGTATCATTCTGCATCCATTCATAGATATCTGAGATTTATCCAGTAGAAATTTCAGGATATAAAGGAAACAAAATTCCTTTTGTCATCAGTAGGAGAGTGTTAAGAGCAAAACTGCTGGATGATATTTGTATTTTGCACAGTATGGAAAAGCCAGGTGGGTTTACTTGTAGGTAAGCACTTGAGCAGTTGCAGAGTTCCATAGGAAATGTACCCAGAGGTTGTGAAGAAGAAAGCATTCCAGTTTTCGATAATGCTACAAATCACAAAGTTTACTCCAAATGCTAAAATTTTAGAAGTGAGCCATCTTGCCTAGCAAATTTAGTTTTGTGTTCCTGAATTAATTGTAATATATTTGGTATCTTACAACATAAAGGAATCTCACAGAAAAAGAGTAAAGTGCAAAACTTTTAGTTTCTTTGGTAAATATTTAAGTGATTTGGGGCTTTTTTTTTTTTTTTTCCTGAGGTAGAGACTCACTCTAGCCCAGGCTGACCTACAACTCATTTTATTGGCTAATCTGGCTTCCAGTAATCCTCATCAGTCAGCCTCTCAAGTGCAAGTGTTGAGATTAATAGTTTGAACCCGATGCCCGGCTCCCATAATATGGACTGTTGAAGGGTCATTAGAAGTAGAGGAACAATTCTTGGTTTAGTGATCATTTCTTTAAAAAAAAAAAAAAAAAGCACAGATGTAGAAGCACATATTTTCCCTACTTTATCTATCCAGAACCTACATTGGCCCTCATACAAAGGACCAAAACAGGAGCACTACCCTCATTCTGTCTAAGAATAATGTTTATGTTCTAAACCTTGTGTAGATAACTATCCAAAATAAGTTTCTGGAGTCATCATATTTTTTCAGGGGTTGGTTAAAATCTAGAAGATTTGAAGTGTTTTTAGTCATATTATTTTTTGCAAAATTTGTGTTAGTGGCAAAAAATCCAACATTAATATTGTTGAGTCCCATTAATAAAAAAAAGTTTGGCCTAAAGAGTTTAAATAATGTAGAATATGAATATTTGCTATGAAACATATTCAATGAACAAATTTATAATATCTTATCTAGATATTTTCAAGCATTGTCCTCAAATACTTCTTTTCTATCCTCTCAGTCATCATCAAAGTATAGAAAAAAGGAAATTCTATAGCATGCAACTAGCTCAGTACAACAGTTATGTAGGACATATTTATTCAGTACTCATAGCATGTGCAATAACTCAAGAGTGGTATTTAGATCATGATTACATTGTTTTGACTTTAAAATTTCATTTGACTTTTTAAAATAATATTTTAAAAATATTTATTTATTTGAGAGAGGGAGAGAAAGAGAGAGAGAGAGACTGGGCACTCCAGGGCCTCTAGCCACTGCAAACTAACTCTAGATATATGTGCCACCTTGTGCATCTGCATTACATGGGTCCTGGAGAATTAACCTTGGGCCCTTCGGCTTTGCAGGCAAGCACATTAACTACTAAGCAATCTTTCTAGTCCTCATTTGACTTTTATATGACATTTTGGTTTGAAACTTAAAAACAACATGGCTGTGTGCCTAATTCATAATCTTAGAAATTTATTGAATGATTTCACTAAAATTTCTAACTTTTATACATGATCTGTACCTATATCAGGTCCTTTGTAGCAACATAACAATGAAATTCCACCTGAAAATTAAGTTAATTTTACATAGTAATTAATATCACTTGGCTGGATATTACTTTCTCCCAGAAATTTCCTTGGAATGAATTATTATCAATACTAACTTTCAGAATTGAATCTATGTGGCGAATGATTAACATGTGCAAACTGGGGAAACATTTTAGGGCAATATTTACACTTGGCTAAACAAACAGCTCATTGCAGAGCATATCGAGCTGTCTGCCTGGCACTTTCTTCTGAGATCTGATCGCTGTACTGTCATTAAGTGGATGTCTGTTTTAAAGGGCAAAGAAGGCTGCTGGCCTGGAGCCACATTGGCAGCCTCCCCCATGGTGTGCTCGGTTTGCTTCCTGCACAGAGACATGGATTAAGATAGAATTATAGGAAATCCTATTGAATAGAGATCTACTGGATGAGGACTGGAACATTAATTTAAGCCTCTCTATTCCTTCAACATAACCTTTTAAAATACTAGGTTACAGTGTGTTCATTTCACTTGTGACTCTGATACAAGATGCTAATGGGAATGACATTTGAAAGGTGGTTGACTTATGAACATAAATGACCACTGAGATATCCAAAAAATCATTTTACATTTTTGTCTCCAGTCTGGTGACAATTTTCAGGTTGGGACTGTAGATGAGAAAGTTGACAGTGCTCAAACTCAATCTCTTCAAGAAGAAAGAGTTCTGAAATATTAACTTTTTATAGGATAAAATATTAACTCAGGGCATTGATAGAGACAATTTTTGGCTATGAGTTTAATCTAGATATGGAGGCTTAAAAAGCATCATTATTTTACTTGGCTTTTAACAAACTGATTGTATTGCAGCTTTGACATGGTGAACTGAATCCCTTCAGCTCACACACCATGTGCTGGGTTTGCATAAAAAGCATCATGTGTGTGGGAAGTTTGGTCTCCAGCTGGTGACACCACTGAGAAGTGATTAGATCCCAAGGGATCTTTTAACATAATCAATAGATTAATTCTCTGATGGATTCAAAACATGCCTTTATTGGGGGCTGGAGAGATGGCTTAGCGGTAAAGCGCTTGCCTGTGAAGCCTAAGGACCCCGGTTTGAGGCTTGATTCCCCAGGACCCACGTTAACCAGATGCACAAGGGGGCGCACGTGTCTGGAGTTCGTTAACAGTGGGCCTGCCCATTCTCTCTCTCTCTCTCTCTCTCTCTCTCTCTCTCTCTCTCTCTCTCTCTCTCTGTCACACTCAAATAAATAAATTAAAATGAACAAAAAATATTTTAAAAAAAAACCCTGCCTTTATTGGGAAAGTGGGTCAGTTGGAACAAGCAGGTCACTGAAGGGATGTCATGGAAAACCATATGGTGTGAGTGGCCCCTCATTCTTTCTCTGCTTCTTGGCTACTATAAGAAGCAACTGGGTTCTCCATTCTCTTTGACAAAGATGTTCAGCCTCACCGCAGCCCAGGCACAAAAATGCCAGAAGACTATAGACGGAAAGCTGTGAAACCATCAGCCAAAATCAGGCTTTCTTCTTTGAGACTGTATCTCTGGGTAATTTGACACAGTGTCGAATGCCTGATTAACATTGTACGCATTGTGGATAGTCGCAGAGAAGGGCCATCCGACCTACTATTAGTGCTGACACACTGCATGTGCAAGATGACAGAACTGTCCTGTCTACATGCATATACTATCCCACCTCACGCAATTCTGCAAGCCAGTGGACTCACTGTGCAGTGGCTGAGGTAATAGGTAAGTGCTCTAACGTCATAGGCTATCAGTGATAGAGCCAGGGGATCAACTAAGCTCATCCAAAGCTCCTCTATCTAATGTGCCTCCTAGAAGTATTAGTTTTAACCAAGTATAAGTAGCTATATTGATCTCAAGAATTAACAGGGAATGTAAATGAAAAATGGACAGGAGGGGAACAAAAGCAAAAAAATATATTGGAAGTGTGTACAGAAATATGTTTGGTGCCCTAAAATGAAGGGAATGCTTAAGATTCCAAGGGCACAGATGTGTGGCATGCAATGAGAGCCGCATCTCCATCCAGGAATGTTCTGTCCTGGTACTCTGGGAAGAGCATGGGGGAGGGGAAGTTAGTACCCAATAAAATGAAAAGTCAAAATGTTGCTTGCTCAGCTTAGCTTACTATTTTAACCCAACTTTTGGAAGCCATAGCACATGAAATATCCAAAAACAGTTTTAATGCTTGATATTTGAAACAAGTTGAAAGATGAGAGTGGAAAGACAAACAGAGAGAATGACTCGATGAGTCTGAGTATCCATGTGACAAGGAGAACAATTTGGCTTCCAGGGAAGATGGCCACTTCTCTTTCAGGAGCCATGGTCTGAGGTTCTTTGTCCAAGTGTTTCCATACTTTGACAGACCTCGTTGTTGTAGATGTGAGTAATGGCATAAACTACAGAAATGCAGTATAGAATCAGAACACATATATTTTTAAAATATTTTATTTTTATCTATTTATTTGACAGAGAAAGAGAGAGAGAGAGAAAGAGAGGAAAGAAAATGGGCATGCCAGGGCTTCCAACTACTTCAAATGAACTCCAGATGCACTCTTGTGCATCTAGTTAATATGGGTCCTGGGGTCTCTAACCTGTGTCCTTTGGATTTGCAGGCAAATGCCTTAAACACTAAGCCAACCCTCCATCCCCAGAACTTACATTTTTTAAAAATTAATATATCTCTGCTACTTTATCCATAGCTTCTGATTAATGAAGAATGACTAGGACTTGACCATGAAGAAATTTCCTCTTTTCCACTCATACCTAATTCATTTCTTCTTCTCTTTGCATCATTTGTTTACATAGATGGTGATGGTAAAGGCAAGAGCAGAAGAAATGAGCCTGTGATTTTAAAGTTTCAGTCTATTTTTTACTCATTTATTTCAGTATAAATAAAACATTTACAATATATAAAAATATGTCTACCTAGTTTTAAAATTAAAAAAAATGTGAGATTTTATGCAAGAATTATGAGGCATGCCAATCAAGGTATTGCATAAAATATCAAGGTCTTTTGTAGAATATATTTCCAATAGAAAGTAGTATTTTTTCACAAACACAATATGTGTCCATATATAGTCATATGCATTACTGTATAATCATGCCTAAGTATCATGAGAAGTTCCTACTTTTCTCATGATCTAAACAGTAAATAAATGGATTTTACTAATCATTTGTATTCTACACTCTATTGAAATATTACTGAGAACTATGTATATGTACTCAATACTGAAGTCTAGAATAAACTTGGTTTTGCAATATGAATGTGTATAGCTACTCCTTTATTGAGGATAATCATATTCCTAATAAGAAGTTATTGTCTCTTACATTTTAATCCAAGCCTGAGAAATGCCCTGAAGATGAGAGAGAGGGTGCTTTGGAGATATACCTGATTGTCAGTCCTGGGATCCAGGAAAAATATACCAGTGCCACCTATTTGAGTGCAAACTGAATAGGATTTTCCTATCATATTTGGCATAGGCTATGGGATGAGAGACAAAGTAGAGCCTTTGCTAGGAATTCAGCTGAAGAAATCTGCTACCAGAGCCAAGGAATGCAGATTGGGGGCTACATGGCCACACATGGAGTAGAGGTGGAGTGGTAGGCAATGTGTTAAAACAGAGAACTGCAGGAGGGTAATAATACCCATTAAATGATGTTGCCAAGGAATCTTAAAAGGCATGCCCAGGGAATAAAAACCCAGCCTTTAGAAATGACCTTTCAGAGACCATTAATATTGGATTACAAATGCACCAGCAAGGTACATTGTGCTCCTTGACTCCAACCTACCTCTCCTGAAGCATAATGAGAAGATAAGAAGCTAAAGAGCTAGAAGGATAATATCAACACACAGGCTATATCTATGTTTATCTGCAACTATCTAATCTAAATATATATACAAGTTCTAGCCCTCCTAGCCATAGTAGAATTTCTTGTAATTTTTTGAAATTTATAATCCTTCTTTACCTGTAGCCATTGAAATTTAAAAGGTGAATTTCTAAACAAGAGATGTAGAAACACAGAGGTTACCAAGACCTCAACACTGAAGTAGACCTAAAACGAACCCACCGTGGCTCAGGGAAATTTGTAGAATAAGGGGCGGAAAGATTGTTAAGAGACACAAGTTGGGACATTATGCACACAGACCTTGCCTATTCCCTATAACTAATGGCTCTGCACACAATGCATGGCCCACATTCCCCAACAAGGAGGGTACCTTCAAGGGGGAGGGCAGGGAGGAGGCTAATTATGGTACCAACATGGCTGTATACACACTGTGTACATAACTAATAAAAAATTTAAAAATTGAGAAAATTGACGTGCAGATAAGTTTTTCTGTTTTACATTTGTACCTTTATTGTAAGTAAGAGTTTTAAAAATGTTTTCTATGTATGCTATATCTAATTTATTTTCCACAGTCCCAGTTAATAGTTTATAAGTTACACACATACAATAATGTTCAGTGGATTCTTCATTAGATCATAATGACTTTTACATTTTTAAAATGTGGTAAGTATTTTTATACTCACTTTTTACTAACTGCAATGAACCAAGGACATATGCATTTTATAATAATTTGGTTATATCCATGACTTATTGGGAAATTCAAGAAAATAAAATTTTAAATAATACAGTCTTCTCCCCACTGTGCAGCTCTTCACCCTTGGCTAATCAGTAAATTATGAGGCATAAATAATTTTGGTGGAGGAAGAAGAAGATACGTATGTTGATATCAATGCCTAGAGTACATGCACATTTTGTTTTCATTGATCAGTATGGTATTGAACTCAAGACCAATTATTTACTCTCTATAGGAGGAAATATAGAGCAGATTATATTTTCACATATATTTGTTTAATAAGTTTTTCTAATAAAATAATTTGCTGTATACAAAATGGATAATTTGAAATGTCATGATCTGTCTGCTTTGTCTAAGTCAAAGATGCCACTATCTTTTGAAGGTTATCTACTCTCCTTCTTGCAGGGAAGCATATAGTCATGAACCTCGGTTATATGACCTTTGACAGGAAGTTACACTTATATATCTCTTGAACTCCATCTTTTTAGATACTTCTGCCTATGTACAATGTCTAAACCGTGCTTCTGGAATTTGTCTCTTCGCTATCAATGGCATGAGACAGCTAGCTGTTTTTCACTTCAGGCAGAACTATTATAGGAGAGGAACTGACTGTGCGTGTGTGAGAATCGCCAGCAGCCGGTGACAAAACATCTGGGGCTGACAGGCATTGAGTGGTCATTGCTGTTCTGCAAATATAACTGTCAAGAGACATTTCTCACTGCTTTCCAGATGACATAGCCATAGCAGATACATGGTGTGAAATGGCCATGGTCATCCTTACTGGGGCCTCAGCAGGGATGTCAGTGTTACAGCCATAGATGAAAGCAAAAGAACAGAAGCAAAGACCAACCTAGCCTTTAGAAGGTCAGAGAAAATTTTCTTATTTTCAGGTTGAATATATTTCCTTCTTTTGCTTGTTTTCTTTTTAAAACTTTTAAAAAAGGTTTATTTTTACTCACTCATTAGAGAGATAGAGAAACAATGGGTATGCCAGGGTCTCTAACCACTGCAAAGGAACTCCAAATACATGTGCCACATTATGCATGTGGCTTATGTGGGACCTGGAGAATTGAACATGGATCCTTAAGCTTTGTAGGCAAGTACCTTGTAACCACTAAGCCATCTTTCCAGCCATCCATTGCTTGTTTTAATCTACTTTGGGTTGAAATTCTTGAGAGGAATGTGAGGAAATACACTTTGAAGTTCCACTTTGTTGGTTATACTAACAATCATAATAATTCCTAGCAATCCCATTGTATATATCATTCTTGTTTATCCTCATACTCTTTTATTTATCTTTGATGACATTCCTTAAGAGTTCAAATGTGGAACTGGGGACATGGCCCAATGGATAGAATATCTGCTTTACATGCACAAAGCATGAGTTCAATTGATCTCAATTGAGTTCCACTCTCAGCCCCACATTAACTGGGCATGGTGGCACATACCTATAATTTAGGCATTGATGAGATGGAAGCAAGAGAATCTGAAATTCAGAGTCATCTTTGGTTACATAGAGAGTTTGAAGCCTACCTTAGCTATTGAGCTCTTATTAAAAATAGTAATGTAGCTATGAATATACAGAAGGTATGTCTCTCAAACAAATAAGTGGAGGGTACTCTGTTACTGGCAATAGTCCTTTGCTGCAGTGCTGATTCAAAATACCTTGTGATGTGTTGGTTGCTGGATGCTAAAAAATAAAGCTGAAACTGAGCTGGAAGCCTCATTCCTGTTGGTCAGCTTCCGTAGTACTGGAAAGTGCAGGCTGCTGAAGGGGAGAAAAGTTATCAACAGTGTAAACAAGCAGTGATAACTATAAACTATACAATGGACCAGCCAGGTTTAATAGTGGCATGACTGTTATTAGAGTAACCAACTACTTTCTGCTTAGCTTTGAAGACTCCTCTGTGGGAGCGAATTTAATCATGGTGCTGAAAATTAATTCAAATTAATTCAAAGTGTATGATTTGGCAGATCATAGGCACTAGGGAGGATGCTATTCCTATTGTCTGGCTAAATGAATTCATTGTTCTCATCAAATTGGTCTTTAAATACTCATGTATATGCTCATATAATGATGCTGCTCTCACTTGATCAGAGAAGCTTCTTTTTGCAAGTGGCTGTGACTATGGGGAAGATTTCAAACTCATTAATGTGTGAGGAAGCTACAACAGCTAAGTGATAAGCATTAAATGTGATAGTTCTGCCATACCCGTCAAGACTCAGGGAACACTACAGCTGAGGTGGCAAAAAGTATGTAGGTGCCAAAGGACAGAGAGAAGTGCTCTGGAATGTTGTATTCCAGACATGTGGCTGCTATTGCATTTATAACCTCACAGCATCTATCATCACCTGCACATAGTAGGACCATCAACATGTAGTTATGGATGATGAAAGGAGGTAAAAATAAAATAGAGAAGACATCAGAATAGTAGAAGGACTGGTTGGAGGGAGAGGTTCAGTGGGAGGTTTGTGGAGCAGTGGGTTCAAGAGATAATGATGGGAGGAAACTATGATCAAATACATGATATGGATAAAATTTATCAGTAAACAATCAACCTTTCAAAACAATTAGAATAACAGAATGTGCTCACAGATTCTTTGTATGAGTAGAAATTGCCCTAGTAGACAAAGAGAAATGGGAGATAAGTACAGGCCAAGATCATATCCTGAGAGACCAAGGAATCACATAGAAGGCTAAAGAACAAGTGAATAAAAGCCACCCGGCAAATTAAATTCACATTTTAGATTAAAGGTAATTCTGAGTTCAATATAAAATGCTTCATGAAATAAGGCTTGTGATTCAATTGCTAGCTACCTATAATTTTCAAATGCTTAACAAAACTCCAAGTTAAAAAAAATAATGCTTTGATTTTTAGTTATCAAACATATATGTGCTTTATAGGAAGGCAAAAAGCCTGAGACCAATATCCACTTTCACCCTCACTTAAGAAACATGTCTCACTGCACAACTCCCATGTAATTATCCTGTTCTTTACGATTAGTATAGGTAACTACCACTCATTAAATTCACCTAAGTATGTAATAGCATTAACATTTTATTAGCATTATATTTACATAATACTTTAGTCAAAAAATGTATGGCACTGGTAATTCATTTACATGCTGTATGTTTCTTCTCTCTCTCTCCGATAGACTGTAGGTTTTTGTTTCATGTGTTGGTGCAAGAACTATATCTGTCTGAAAAATGGTAAATCCTCTTTTGGCAGAGCCAATGTACGTCACTACTTACACACTGCTTTTTTTCAATTTCAGGAAGCAGCCAAATCACAATGTTTACATTAACCTGTGTATTTGCTTCAAAACACACAAAAATAAATGTGACAAGCTTTCAACAGCAATACCACTATGTAGGCAGTTTTTCCATGAAAATAAAATTAAGTTTCTTTTCCCAAAAACATTCCCCAAAGAAAGCAGTTTTACCATATTGTGAGAACTTGGGAATTTTCTATGAAAGACGTTTAAGTCTAAGGAGAATTTCAAAACCATTTTACATGTCAGTAATCAAAATTTGTCTTTTAAACTATTTTAAAATTCCATCTTAAAAGAAAGCTAAAACTTTTTTTTTTTTTCTCACGGATCTGTGTGTGATGTGGGTGCATGTGTGTATGTGTGTGGGCATGTGTGCATGTGGATGTGTGTGCACATGTGTGTGTACATGGGGTCCAGGGACTGACATTGGGTGTCTTCCTCACTCACTTTGCTCAACAAAATATTAAATTTCAATTCTGCTTTTTAAATTGCCTTATGGACATTATTAAAAGGTGAAAAATTTAAATGGGTTTTTACCTAAATCTTTGATAGACTGCTGGATTAGGGTTTGTTGACAAAACACTAGGTTGTTAATTATTTTACCTATTGTTACTACTGACAGATATTTAAGATTTAATATAAATGATTTATAGTCTACTAAGTAGTAACGAGTTGTAAATGAGTGGTTAAGCTTGAGAGTTGATGTAAAAACATTGCATATCAATGAGCTGGAGAGATGGTTTAGCAGTTAAGTGCTCGCCTGTGAAGCCTAAGGACCCCAGTTTGAGGCTCGATTCCCTAGGACCCATGTTAGCCAGATGCACAAGCGGGCGCACACATCTTGAGTTTGTTTGCGGTGGCTGGAAGCCCTGGCGTTCCCATTCTCTCTCTCTCTCTCTCACTCTGTGTGTGTGTGTGTGTGTGTGTATGTGTGTGTGTCACTCTCAAATAAATAAATAAATAAGTGAACAAAAAATTTAAAGAAAACATTGCGTATCAAAAGAGGGTTTGGTCTAAGAAGGATTCAAGTAGCTTCATTAGGAAGTTAGGGTGGCAAGGGCCTTGAACATAAGAAGCAGTATTGTCTTTGGGCCTGTCCTTGCAGTCTCTACCTTGCTAGTGGTCAAAGGATGATCTGACTCCTTATTTCTTTCCTAGAGAAGATCTGTTTTTCCATAAACAACCCTGGCTCCTCTTGGGAGGATCTAAAACTACTTCTGACATTGTGGTGGGTCAAGTTCATTCCCCAGAATTGGAATCATGGTTAGCCTCCTTCTGAGACAACTTTCTACCCCAGATCAATCAGCTCCCTCTCTCAGGCTCACCTGAGTGGGAAGGTAGGGCCTACCACTATAAGGTTATAACTACCTTTTCCAGGGGTGGGCAAGCTCTCTGGGCTGCCTGACCACTGATGAAGCTCCAAGTTCTGGTGAGTTTCCTCTGGGAGGACCCCCTCACCCCTAACTCCCCAAGGGCTATTTAACCCCTTCTGCCCTCCACATGGCAGGAGTTCTTTTTACTTTCTTTTTTGTCCTCTCTAGTTTCTCCAGGCCCACCACGTGGGCTTATCAGATCACATGCATGTATTCACATTCCTTCTGTTGTTTTTGTACTTCTCTAAAAACATATAATAACTTATATTGCTTTACCCAATTCTTTGAATAAATGCAAATGCAAACACAGTGTTTGGGGTTGAAGGACTTTTCTGAAACCCTAACAAGTTTGCTTCACGTCTAATGGCAGAAGGCATAGTATTGGCTCATGCTCAAGTTCGAGTCCTCCTATGTATAAACACGTCCTTCTCCGTGCTGCTTCAGAAGTAGGTTTCACATCTGAGTAATGATTACCATGAGTCAATCACTTTCATGGTAGATAATTATCTTTTAAGATTCAGCATGAACTCCACTGAAGTCCTAATACAAGAGACAGGGACATTAACCTGGTTTTCCTTACTCCAGACAACTAACCCAAAGCCATGGGTTAGACCTTTGGGCTTCTCATTTTCTTGGGATTTAGAGGTTGTATAGTTTTAGGGTCCAGGGCTCAAGTGTCAAGACACTATGAAGTATTTGAGATAGGTCTTGTTAGAAAAGACTGTGATATTAGGTAGAGAGGAAATGAGGCACATTGCCTCCTGTTCACTCCCCTGAAACCCTCAAGCAACATAGGAAATTCTTGAAAATTACAAGGCTCTGCCGGTTGTGGTGAAGCATGCCAATAAGGAATTGCTTAAGGAGCCAAACAAGAAAAATCAGAAGATTTGTGGCCAGTCTGCCTTAAGACATTGACAACAACAGGACTTTTAATTCCTGAGGCTACCAAATTAACTTTTGGGAATGCCATGGTTATGTATGCCCCTTACTAAGTTAGCAGGACTATTGTCCTGCAAGATAAATGTCTGGCTAACAGATAATGGTTCCCTGAGATAAAAAGGTTCCTTCCTACAAGTTTCTTTATAGACCAAAGAATCCATAGGGCTGGCTGCACAGAGCCACTCTGAGTGAAAAATTTCAAATTGTTCCTCTTCTCTCAGGTAGTAATGCTCAACAAACAAAACACTACACTCACCAGTACATTAGAACTAAACAAAAATCAGAGTTGGGCTGGAGTGATGGCTTAGGAGTAAAGGCACTTGACCTGCAAAGCCAAAGGAGCCAGGATCTATTCCCCAGTACCCATATAAGCCAGATGCACATGGTGGAACATGCATTTGTAGTTTTTTTGTGGTGGCTGGAGGCCCTGGTGGTACCCATTCTCTCCCCTTTTCTCTGTCTCACTTTTATTCTCTCTTAAAAAAAAAATAATAATAAAATCAGGGCTGGAGAGATGGCTTAGTAATTAAGTGCTTGCTTGTGAAGCCTGAGGACCCCAGTTCAAGGCACAATTCCCCAAGACCCATGTTAGCCAGATGCACTAGGGAATGCATGCGTCTGGAGTTCATTTGCAGTGTCTGGAGGCCCTGGCATGCTTATTCTCTCTCTCTTTCTATCTGCCTTTCTCTATGTGTCTGTCACTCTCAAGTAAACAAACAAATAAATAAATAATAAAATCAGCAAGTTACTATCTGTACTGATTCTGAATATGAAATCGTAATCTTCCACACTTAAAAAAAAAAGGGACTAGAGTGAGCCCTTTCACAGAAACATATATTATAACCCATTATAACCCACAAGGTTGCTACAGTCAGAGAAAAGACAGCTATCTTACCAGAGGCTAATCAATACAAAAGGTCTTAAAAGAGATACTAAGACTGGTCAGGAAGATGGCTCAGCAGTTAAAGTTGTATGCTTACATATATGTCAAGACTTTATTTTGCTGTAATTGTTTCCTTAATAATTACTAAGTTTTAAATTATTTATGAAAATTGTCTTTAAGACTGTTAATATGTTTTGCTTAAAAGTAAGATACATGAAATATATATATATATATATATATATATATATATATATATATATATATATATATATTTGCTGTTTCTTGCCACATCACTACACAAATTAAGGAGGATACAAAATAATGTTAAGGTTTTATATAATTCTTTAACTAGATCTGTTTTTCTAAGGCAAAAATATAGATATGCCCTGTATTCCCATTTTGTTTTCTGAGAATTCAGTAACCAGACTTAGTGGCCAAAGCTAATGATGATGTCAAAGCCTAAAGAACAGCCAATATTTTGGTTCTGATCAACAGGTCAAGCAGGTCTTAGAAGACAAAGGGACAATTCTACAGTGTCCTACAGTTCTAGCAAGTCATCGGTTTTCTTAATCAGAGAGATTATGGAGGGCCAGAGGCTAGACTCCAAAAATGAACAGCCTAAAAAGGAGAGAACAGAAAGAAAGATCCTCAGTACTTCCATGGGAAGTCACTTACCCAACATGACTCATTCCAACTGATAACAATAGCTATCCAAGCTGGAGGATGAAACATGAAAAGTTTGAAAATTCAAGAGAATGAAGGGGTAAGAGAATATCATTCATGGAATTGCCCTTAAGGAGCTAAAGGGATATCAGTTTCTGTTCTTAATGAATAATAGGATGGGGGAAAGCCATGTGTGACTAGCGGTTACCTGAAGTCTGAGCTGCTCTGTAATGACGAAATACAGTTAGTCACATCTATGTGGTTTGAAAGAGCACAGCGTGAGTCAAGTTCCACAGAACACTGAAAGTCTTCAGCAGTTCTGGTCCAAGAAATTAGTGGGATTTTGTGTTATTGTGCAACCTGCATATTTTGCCATACATGTATCAGATCTGAACACTTCCTGCTTTTGACAGGAAAAACATTTCCCAATAGTAAGCTATATTCCATGTTGGAATGCCCTGGGACATTATATAGAATCATGTCAATTATCAGATACACACACACACACACACACACACACACACACACACACACACACCAAGGAATAAAATATAGTGTTGTCTTAAAAAAAATTTAAAAAATAACCTATCAGACATTCCTGTTTTAGTTTTGAAAATTTCAGGTTTCTATTCACAAAATATCAATTTTAAAATCCTTTTTAAAAAGAGCCATTATCCCAAACAAATCTTTGTATGGAGACTTTAGTAATTCTATTACAAAGTTAAAGCTAATATACATATTGGTAGGCAGGACAAAATAGTGTCACCGAGGACAGCAGGAGGGCTACAGAGACATAAGGAAGTGGGTCATCCACATTCCTCCGGGAACTGCCCAGCCATCACCCTTTCCTTGCCTAACAATGCCCCAGATCTAGGTTTCCTGCCTGCTTCTCTCCTACCTGGTCACTGTTGTGTTCTCACACGCTAGCTAGTTCCCTTCCTCACCTTCCCCCAACTGAAGAACTCTATATAACCCTGTATCTATAATCTCAAAGTTGACTGAGCTTCGCTCTTGAAAGTCAGTCCTGGCAGCTCATCTTTGCCTCAGAGTAGTCTCCGTGGTCTTGGTCACTCCTGAACCTTACACATATATTTTCTTCTTAATATTTTCAATAATGTAAAAAGTAATACTCAGTAACACTTTTGGAATAAGAAAGAAAATGGTATTTAATATTTGTAATTTTATTTTATTTATTTGAGATAGAGAAAGATGCAGACAGAGAGAGAGAAAGAGGGAGAGAACTGGTACATTGGAGCTTTAGCCACTGTAAAGGAACTCCAGATGCATGTGCCACCTTGTGCATCTGGCTTATGTGGGCCCTGGGGAATCAAACTTAAGTCCTTTGGCTTTGCAGGCAAATAACTTTAACTACTAAGCCATCTCTTGAAGCACTCTTATAGAAGCTATAATCAAACTTTTCTATAAAGTTCTTTTGAAACAATAAAAATCATATTTAATGTTAAAATCTTTTTTAAAAATAAATATTTTGAAACACCAAATTAAATAATTATTTCAATTGTTGCATTCAAAATCTGTTCACAAATAAACTTTCACTGCCCTGAGGTCAAAGCTGAGCAGTTTACTAAGTCAACATTTTATATATCACTGTTTGCTCTTAAAGATTTAGCAAAGAACATGCATCAAACATAGGCTTAAAGTCAACACAAAAAGTAACAGGAAGAGGAAGTCTTTAGACGAGATTTAATAGTATACAAAAAGGGCATGAGATCAAGACTGAGATTAAAATTTAAAGGGGAAAATTGCATAAAACTTATTTTTCCTTACCTCACCCATTGGTCCAGATATGTTATCTCTATAGTAACCTCTAGTGTGCCTGTGAAAATTGTTTGTGAATTTTAAAGTTTGAGCATCTTGATATATTTCTAGCATTAATGAAAAGCAAAGATTTTTTTAACTATACAAGACATCATGCATTAATTTAATGCAATTCTTTTAAATTGATGTGCACTGACAGTATAAATAGCAGTAAACAAATTAAATGAAACACACATTCTAGCCAGTATAAGCCTAAATTGACTTCAGAAGAATAAATTCATCTATCTGGTTCATGAATTGTATAGAATTTCTTTTTGAATTGCCTAAATTTTGAAAAGATGTACACAGCTATGTTCAGTTAACTTTCCTTAGTTTGATGGATTGTCTCAATAGCTGTCTACTGTTGCAATGACAATGAGAAAGAAGTAAACAAATGGAAGTGTTTTCAGTTCTCCATTTGGGGAAGTATCTTACTGGAAGATGGAAATAAATTATAGACCACAACTTGTCCTAGCATCTCTATCCATGGGGCATTTCTGTTGCCAAGAAAGACAGTAGGTTGATAAGTTGTAAAACAAGGGACTCAAAGGTGGGGATTGCATCTGTGCAAGACCCGAATCTAGAAATCTGACACATCAGATTTTTAATATCTTATTTATTTATTTATTTATTATTTTAGAGAGGATGGAAGATAGAAAGAGAGAGAAAATGTTCACGCCAAGGCCTCTAACCACTGCAAAGGCACTGTAGGTTCATGTGCCACCTTGTGCATGTGGTTTATGGGCATACTGGGGGATGAAACCTGGCTCTTTATTCTTTGCAGGCAAGGGTCTTAACTAAGCAATCTCACCAGTCCCACAGTATTTGTGGTCTGGATAAAGGCTTGATTAAGAGTTTACTGTTATTGAAGCCTCTTTATCTGATTAATTTAATAACCTAAGGAAAATAAAAGCAGAAAAATTGTGCTAAAAAGTACTCATACTAGGGGACATCAACAAGTAGAAAGAAAATTGATCAAAAGACATACACAGTCCTTTGGAGTAACTGCTCAGGGACTTGAAATGTTATATTTATGCTTAAAGATTGATCTGAAAGAAAACATAGAAACTTCAACCTGATTAATGATCAATCAAACATGATTATATTTTCCAAAGTTTTATTGACAAATATGTCTTTCAAATTCTGGATCTCACTACAGCTTGATTTTAAAAAAAAAAAAAAACATTTTGTTCAATCAAGTTTTTCCTGTTTGAGTCTATGGAATAGAAAAGAAAGGGGTGGAACCTGTAAATATTTTCTCTCCATGGATCCTCAAAAGCCTGGCTGAGTAAAAATCTGTCTACCCAACTTCCTTTTATTTCTGGCAAAGTTTGTTTCTTAACTAATTATCCCCAGCTGTAGAAGATTCTGGACTTTTTTTTTTTTTAATATAACTTTACATGCTCTCACATTAGTGTACCTTTTACATGGGATACTGAGTCTTCAAGTGGGAAGCCTTTTGGAAAAGGTAAATGGATTGCAATGATAGGGAAAGAAAAAAAAAAAACACTACATAAAAGCCATTGCATTTGCATTTGATATTTCTAAAAATACCACACAATACCAGATAATGAAGATTTGGGGCATCATTTGATTTTAAAAAGTATGTTTTCCCCCATCTTAGTTTTATTTACTTTTAAGTGAAGCATTTTATAGGTTTTACTACAGTTAGTTAAAGCTTTTCAAAACATGTTTCATGTTTCCTGGTGAAGAGTCGACCTCAAATTATAATATGTAAGGCTTTGGGATGTTATTTTACACATGTGTTTGGCAGTGAAGATAAAACACACTAAAAAGGTATACAGAAAAATCGTCTTGAAGGAAAGAATAAATCTCCTATAAAATAAAGAATTTTTCATCACAAATATGAAAACACAGTGTACTCATGGACCATCTGAGAATGCTATTCTTGTTCACATCGTGTTTGACCTATTTGACATCATACATTTTAACTTTTGCAATGACTTCACAATTTATACTCAAGTAAAAATAAATGAGAAAATACCTTAAAGTAATCTCCTTGACGTATAGCTGGTGCATTTCCTGATAATTGCAAAAGTGTGAAAGTGATAGTTTGGGTAAATGTTAAAACAATATGTATTTTCATAAGCTGTAATATTATTCTTTCTCAATGGAAAAAGCACATTTGCATTTTAATCAGAAGAAAACCTTGTTAATTTGAAAACCATGGAATCCAGACAACATTGCCTTTTCTAAGCTTCTTGTCATGAACAATAATAAGAAAATTCTGTTGCATTTGATATTTTACAGATGTACAGACTAAAAATGATAGCTTTGCACAGGTGTGCATATGGTCATTTTGGAGGTGGAATTGTTAGAGAAGGGGGTTATAACTTTTAAACACTTGGACACATGTTATGAGAACTTTTATTTGAATTCTTGTGCTGAGCCATACTAATGTTAAGGGTAACAATGACCAGATAAATTGTTATTTTTCTTTCAGCTCACATGGCTTCATTCATGGCAAAGGAAAGATTTTATAAGCATCAACGCTTCTTAGAACATGTTAAAATAACTTATGAAATCATTTGATTCCTAAAAGTCACAGTACTGTATTAAACAATATTTCCGATATTTTATTGAGAACTTTAGTATCTGAGCATACAGAAAATTTGTCATATTCCCACTGGGATTATACCCTCATAGTCGTCCACCTCCACACCTCATTCCTCTGAGGAATGACTACTCAGTGGTCACTGCGTTATCGGTAGTCACTGCACGTCATGAATGTACCAGTGGGCTCCATCATACCTACCAGAGCCCAGGGATGATTGCAGAAGAGCTGGAAGATTAAACATGAGAGCTTCTCTCATTGAGAGCTTGAGAATCTCCTCCAGGGAGATGGTAGTAGACACTGGGGAGACTCAATACTCAAAAAAGTAAAACATAATTATGGTATTCTTAAGTGCTCATGAGATTTATTTTGCTTGCTTCAAAGAGCCTATGAGGTAATGAAAGCAATTAGCCATATCTGGATACTTTTATGTAACCTGGATTGAATAATAATCAAGACAATGCATCTTTTTAAAAAAAAAATTTTGTTGTTCATTTTTATTTATTTGAGATTCAGAGTGAAAGAGAGAGAGGCAGAGAGACATAGAGAGAGAATGGGTGTGCCAGGGCTTCCAGTCACTGCAAACGAACTCCAGACACGTGCACCCCCTTGTGCATCTGGCTAACGTGGGTCCTGGGGAATTGAGCCTTGAACCAGGGTCCTTAGGCTTCACAGGCAAGTGCTTAACCACTAAGCCATCTCTCCAGCCCCAAGAAATGCATCTTTTTATTTCCATTGCTAATGCTTCTTCTCAGTGTTTGCAAACTCACCTTAGGTCCGAGTCTCAATGGAATACACCAGTGGGTGGTTTCCTACCTTGATTTGGGATTTTATTACAAAGAAGTAAATAGATGTGTCAGATTGTAGGATATCATTTGTTCTTGCACATACCTTCTCAATGCATCCACTCATAGTCACTATATCTAATTCCTATTCCTATTGTTTTAATTTTGCTGTTCTCTTTTTTTTAAATTTATTTATTTGAGAGCGACAGACACAGAGAGAAAGACAGATAGAGGGAGACAGAGAGAATGGGCACGCCAGGGCTTCCAGCCTCTGCAAACGAACTCCAGACGTGTGCACCCCCCTTGTGCATCTGGCTAACGTGGGACCTGGGGAACCGAGCCTCGAACCCGGGTCCTTAGGTTTCACAGGCAAGCGCTTAACCGCTAAGCCATCTCTCCAGCCCTAATTTTGCTGTTGTTTTAAGAATTGTTTTTATACATATATTGTTTTATGCAGCTATCATTGTTGAATGTTTTTATTCTGTACCATATTTCTTCCATTCAACCCTAAATTTTAAAATTAATAAAAATTATTTAATTATGACATTCCACCATATAAGAAGATAAATTGCCTATGTAATCTCTAGTCTATGAAACAATGCATTTCCTCATTATTCCAAATTAACATCACATATATAAAGATTTCCTCTGAGCTAATTCTGTTAACCAGATTCCTCCATCCCTCCTGCGCCGATTATATTCTTTGTACTTCAATAATAATATTCGGGTGCTATTTCTCTATAAATTTTATATTCAGAGAGAACATAACTCTCTGGAGAAGTCCCAAACTGTGTTCACTTAGTCTTTCAAGAGAGAAGAACTACGTGCCAAGTTATAAGAGCCTTGTACAAACACAGGTACAGACACAGATTTATGAAATAAAATCACTGTATTAAAAAGTACAAGATTGCCAGGTGTAGTGGTGCACATGTTTAATCCTAGCACTCTTGAGGCAGAGGTAAGAGGAAGGATTGTCATGAGTTTGAGGCCATGCTGAGACTACATAGTTAATTCCAGGTCACCCTGGGCCAGAGTGAGACCCTACCTCAACCCCCCCCCCCCCACCAAACAAAAGTACAAGGTCATGGTGGGGTGACTTCCTGGGTACAGGACTTACCTCAAGCATGAGGATCTGAGTTTTGGTCCCTGGAACCCACATAAAATACCAGAGATGCTCACAAGTGTTTGTTACCTCAGAACTAAGGAGGCAGACACAGGAGTACACAGTGGCTTGCTGGCTAGTTGGTCATACCTGAATGGTGAAATGAATTTAGTCAGAGACCCCCATCTCAAAAAGTGCTGTTCAAAGTCATACGATAAGGCACTATGGCACTGGTCTCTGCTGTTCACAAGCAAGAGCACCTATACCCATACTCACATACATTACACACCACATACCCACTGCCTGCCCCGCCCCCCCACCAGGTAAAAGAAATATATCAAAGAGAATGCTTCAACCAAACATGGTAGAAAGGGGATTAAATTTTATACATTTTCAGTCGGCCTGTTTGTTAATGTGATAGTGGACCTGTACATAATTTTTTTATGCTTTCAGCATTTTACTATTTTGTATATTTTTTTCACGTTCACCCAAAATATCATAATTGTGCTTTTTCCCTTTTATGATTTATACCATTTTCACCATTTGTCTATGATTGCAAATTAAGATTATTGAAATGATCAAAGTATAAACATTTTCTAAAATGCCATTAGTAAGATGAGCATGATAGTGATGGTCTATAATCAGATGGCTGAGGCAGGAGAATGGCTGTGAGTAAAAAGCCAGCCGAGGATACACAGTGAGAAACAGAACAGCCAAGGCTATGAAACAAGACCTTGTCTCAAAAAATAAACTAATTAATGTCACAATGAAATGCATTACTTTATACAATGAATGCATACTAAATTTAAAATGTTAAGAATATTGAAATATTTCAGTACTGTAAATAATATGAAAACAACAGGTAAATAAAAAAAATATTTGTTACATTTCTTTCTAATGCTTTCTTTCCAGTGCTGGAAACCCAACCAAGTGTTTCATGTATACTAGGCATCTACTCCACAGTAGCACTACTACTAAGGCCTGGACTATTTAGTGTAAATTGGCAATAGAATGATTAGGTCAAAATCTATAAATATTTTTAGGCTTTAGAAATTTGATGCCAGCTTATCACAACAAAAAGATACTACTTCCCATTCCTATGGTATATACACACATGAAAGTTCATGAATTCATGCACACAAGTTTCTAATGCAGCTCTGTGTGTAATTTTATGCCTGATTCTAACTCCAGTCCAGTAGTGGGTGTTTGGCTCAGGCATGTCCAGGCAGGCCACTTGTTCCAGATGGTTGCCTTAGCTCCCAGCTCAACCCTTTCTCCAAATATGTCTCAAGGCCTAGTAATCCTCTGGTCATGAACTCTATGGAAGATTACTGCAAAATTGTAGGACTAAACAAGAATTCGAGTTAATTAGCTTTCGTTTCATTCTCCCATTGTATGATGTTTTCAAAGGTTTGCTGCTTTTATTTAAAATCCCCTTACAAAAGCAACTGGGCCTTGGCCATTTTTTTAATATCCTCTAACATTTTGATCCTTTAAACTCTGTCCAAGAGCTTTACAGAGCACATGATTCTTGTTAAAAACCTCCACTGATGCTTGATGGCATTACTTTCACTACTGATTATATCAGAATGAATTAGTTGCTCTGTACATTTGAAAATATACTTAAAGCTTAAAATTGTTGATATTTTTGTCCCTCCCACCATCTTTTAACTTGTATTTTTGGACATAGACTTGTTTGTATTTTCGGCCATAACCTTGGCTTGATTCATATTTAACTTAGCAGTTAATAATGGTTATTCTTCAGTATTTTAGAAAGTATTTTTTCAAAGTTTAATTTAGCCTCAAATAGAAGCTAAATGTTCTACCTTTGTCAGGACTTTTGCGTTCTTGCCAGGACAATTTCAAATGTACAAATAATTTTTGCTTCTCCATGAGTGACTGTGTTGTGCCTATGTCCATTAATGCTCAAATTGCTTATCACTTTAGTTTAAAACTTTATCTTCTCAACCCTGTGTAATATTTCAGACAAAGCAAAGTTTAGGTAATTACAGTTCTCATTCTGTGACTTGCCAATTACATGTTCTAGAGAAATTATTTTAACCATTATCATCTTAGTTTCTCAGTTAATCAAGTAAAGGAGACTGAAGATCTACTCACCTTAGATAACTCTGTTGGTCATAATATCAGATAATATGTTCTGGAGTCCTAAACAGACAGAAGACTCATCTACGCATCAAAATTTCTGTGTAAATGTACTTAATGAAAGAAAAGCAATGCTAACTTCCTGAGCCATTAAAATTTAACATTTTGAGACAACCATGGTGGCACATGCCTTTAATCTTGGGACACAGAAGTAGGAGGATCCCCATGAGTTCAAGACCGCCCTGAGACTACATAGTTATTTCCAGGTCATCCTGAACCAGAGTGACACCCTACCTCACTCACAAAAACCAAAGCAACAATGACAACAACAACAACAACAAATTAACATTTTGGCACTGGAGAGATGGCACAGTGGTTAAGTCATTTGACCTGAAAGCCAAAGGACCTCAGTTTGATTCCCCAGGACCTAAGTAAGCCAGATGCACAATGTGGCACATGCATCTGTAGTTTATCTGCAGTGGCTAGAGGCCCTGCCTGGCACAGACATTCTTTCACTCTCTTTCTCTCTTCCTCTGCCTAGTTCTCTCTCTCAAATAAATAAATAATAATAAATAAAATGTTAAAGATTACAATAAATAAAATATTTTTAAAAATTATCATTTGGTCCAAAGTTGGATTTCAGATATGGGTGGCAAAATGCTAATTATTCTTTAGGCTAGTAAATCTTACTGCTCTTTTCTCTAGTTAAGATCTCATTCTTCTCTTCAATGTATCTTCACCTTTACAGGACTATGATGCAATTCCTACTCCTATGTCTCTACCCTCACATCCTAGAGTTAAATTGATAGTCTATGAAATAACACTCCTTTGAGTCCTTTGAAATCCATCTAGTTCAACCATTACTATTGTTGTATTGCATATATGATTGCTCACCCTTTTGAACCAACATTGATGGCTCATCTCTACTTACTTTGTCTTTCTTTTCACTCACCTCATGTCTCAGGTGCACAGAACCTTGACTCCTTTACTTCTCTGTAACCTCATGCTGTCCCACCAGCACTCTGCATGGAGAACTCTCCCTCAGCACCTGAGGGAAAACCTTCCTTGTGAAAACCTCCTATAAAGTTCTTGAGTCAATATCCACGTCAACAATTTTCTCTTTTGAAATTCAAATACATTGCCTGATAAATACATTTCATTAGAATAATATTCCTTATATATGCTTGAGGGTTAAACCTCCATGTTGTGATCAACTTCTCTAAAAGAGGTCATACTTTTATCTAGTGTGCTTTCTGGGTCACAAAGTAAAACCAAAGGAAACAAAACATCAGAGGAATTAACACATACCACTGATAGTATTGAGGAGTGCCTCTACTTCAATAAAGAAATGTCCATATTCATCTTTTAAAATCTTCTTAAAGTGAAGAAGGCAATAGGATTAATTACTAACAAAAATCCATAGATATTGGCTTTAAATTTTAGATAGATTAACTCATAGGTGATATGGCTAAAAGAAATTAGACTACAAAAGCTCTTAGATATCTCGGAGTTTGTCTTTTTACACTATTCTGTTTTTACTGTTGATTAAAATATGCAATCCTGCTTATTTCAGTTCTACATGAGGTGACATAAGAAGCAGAGAGGAATTTAGACAGCTGCACATGAAGTTTTTCCTTGGATATCTTGCATTTTAGCTGCAATGCATCTCAATAACTGAGGGCAACAACAAGAGCAGTGGAGAAGAATAATCACAGATAAAGGCATTATATTGAATAGTGTGCTTACTGCAAACTAGCAATGACTGTTCAAAGATTTCCATTCATCTGTTTAAGCTAGACCTACCTGTTACTGTCACTGACTCCATTTTGAAGAGGACACCATTCTTTTTCTTTTTAAAATATTTGAATTTGTCTGCAAGCAGAGCAGGATAGAGAAAAGAGAGTCAGACAGAGACAATTGGCATGCCAGGGTCTCCAGACAATGCAAAGAAACTCTAGACACATGTGCCACTTTGTGTATTTGGCTTTATGTGGAGGAATTGACCTCAGGTATGTAGGCTTTACAGGCAAGTACCTTAACCACTAAGCCATCTCTTCAGTCACTGAAGCTATCATTCTTATGTGCAAAGTTAAATGGCTCAGTGCATACTATTCAATGTTGAGCATGCAGAGAAATGTACACAACTTTTCAAGTAGTATATTGTGCTTTTTATTAATATAATAACTTTACTTTTATGCTTTTATTTTACAAACACTGAGTTTAATATTCTTTGGTAAACTTCTTGGGCATGAAATTTTTGACTGATTTTTCCTAGAAAAATGCAGAAAATGAAAACAGACTACAAACACGGCAACTTTTTTTCAGTATTTGTATTGATTATTTAATTATTTATTTTTTGAAAAATCTAATATAAGTATAATTTAGTATTATGTGATATTACTTGGTAATTTTGCCATTTACATTTCTTAAATTGAACAGATGAAAATAGCACATGCTTTCTCCATTATAATTGTGATGGTGGTAGTGCTAAGAACATGAAATTTCTGTGTGATATGTGATTTAATCCTTTTAGCCAGATTCAAAGATCTGGATTTTTAATCAAGAGTGAAAACAAGGATAATATTTATTAATTGCTATGAGTTGTGTTCTTTTCTAATAGAAGTTACATTGTTAAATGAAGTGATATATGTATAAGATTCAGAAATGTGGCTCTAACATTGTAAGTTCTGGGTAAATGCTGCACATTTGATTGCTAATATAATATTATTTAAAATGTGTCTGAAAAATGAGCAGAAACCACAGCTTAGAGTTATTTAGTTTTGTCATCTATTTGTGTAGGAATCTAGATTGGGGTAGGTTGCATTTGTCCAGAAATCCCATCCAAATCATAGTGAATTTCCATCGTTTCTTTTGTCATCCTAAAATTGTATTTTTGTCACCACTCAAGATAGCAAGATGGTCTTATTATTTCCTGTCATTGCATGCAGACATGATGGCATTCAATAACAAAGAACATTTCCTTTCTATTTTCTTTTTCATTATGGTGGAACATCTGAACATTTTTTCCCCTGAAATATAATTGGAAAGGATTAGGTTCCTTGCCAAGCTAACCATTTGCAATGGAAATACTGTTTACTTGTTTGGCCCAAACCCATCATGTCTTAACTAGTAGAGTTTAAAAGTTTGACAACATAGGGGAGAAAACTGCAAATATCAGGCTTTGTCTATATGGGTTAACAGAGCAAGAAGTAGTGGTGGTCAGGGTGGTGTGAGAGTGGAGTTGGTGAATAAGTTTAAGAAGACAGTTGAGAATATCTGCCATAATTTTATTAGAAATTCTTAGTATTTTGGATATAAATTTTACTTTTCCTTCTAAATGGACATTATTGTTACATTTTCCCAGGCCAAGATCTTTCTGGGAAATATATCTATTCCTTAGATTTTGTGTGCATTCCTGCTTAAAGACTAGCAGGGATAAACTTTGGAGTATTGCCCTTGTCTCATCAGAGCTGAGACACACTGTCTAGATGGACAGTTTATGTCCACAGGCAAAACAAGTATCTAGTGAATAACTAGTGGCATATAACAGCTCAGAGACCCAGTTGACTCTCCTCAGTTCCCCTCTTGGGGGAGCCTGAGTGTGTACTTCATCTTAAATTGCAGCCTGGCTTCTTCTTTCTGCATTCTACAATCACAGCTAGCTGATCTTGGGAGAGCATCCATATTAACTTACTTGCTTTCAAGTCATAGATTTAGAGTCTATCTCTCAGATATCTTGAATTAAGATGGCTTTGAAAATGCATATTAGCATATTTACTATTCATATTTTAAATATATTTGCTAATTGTTAACTCTAATATTTACAATATTTACTGTTTAATCAAAGAAAGCTGATGGGGCTGGAGAGCTGACGGTTCAGCTGTTAAGGCATTTGCCTGCAAACATTAACAACCGGGTTTAATTCCCCACCACTCCAATAAAGCCAAATGCACAAAGTGATGTATGTATATGGGATTTGCTAGAGGCCCTGATGCACCCATTCTCTCTCCCTCTCTCTCTCTCAATGCAAAAAAAAAAAAAAGTAAAGAAAAGAAAAATAAGAAAGAAGAAAGGAAAGAAAGATAGAATGAAAATGGAGAAATGTAATAATCTATTGCTGATCTCAACTTCTTGATTTAAAATCACTGAAACTATTATCTGCATGACTGCTATCTATTATTTCCATATCACACCACATATATATATATATATATATATATATATATATATATATATATATACATATATATATATATATATATATACCATATCACGCCATATATATATGTATCACCACATATATATATGGTGTGATTATATATATATGATGCTGAATTGCTATATTTGAAGCATATACAATTCACTATGTTCTTGTCTTATTCACAGACATAATATAGTGAATATATATGCAACTAAAATAATAAAATAACAACTGAAATTTAAACTCAATATGTTTGTGCAGTCGCTATAAATTATATATATATATATATAAAAAATTTAAATGAATTACTTAACAGACATACCTAGATTTATATAAAACCAGCATCCAACTGTGTGAAAACACGTAGTGAATTGAGTCAACATATTTTAACCCATGTTTTATCCTACAACTGTTCTTACCCTATTAAAATTATAAAAAAGACATAACATTCTTAGAATGGCAATTCTTATTGGATAGAGTGTTATTTCAGGACATAACTACCTAGGAAATGTATTAGCATGTTAGACTTGAATGCCAGGAAGTTGTATAGAGTATAGCTGTACATTCACATGGTCCACCTAAGTACTTGGAAAGTCTTTGCAAAGGGATTTCTTTAGCAAATAACCCTTGTTTATTCTTCCACTTCAGAAAAATAGGATCTAAGAGGGTCTATACTCTGAAGCTCTCTAAAAGTGTCTAAGGTCCGGAGTCTCTCTTGAACTTAGACATTTCCTTTTGTGATGATCTCATCAGAAAGGTCAAGGAGCAAATCGGAAATTCTCAGCAGTTGAGATGCCATTGCCAAGAGACGGAAGGAAATTACTTACTTCATTATTTTCAAAGGACTTTTTTGTTTGAGAGTCAGATTAGGGATTTCCATCCTCTCTCTTTTCCCTCATTAAATCTTTCACAAGAACTTATTCAGTATCTTGCTTGCTTCCCCTGAACTAGCAAATATAGATTCAAGGCTCAATGTACACTATCTCAGATAAGTTTGGGCAATATTGCCATGTTACTTTAAGAATATAAAATGAAACCTTATCTAAATATATATATATATATATATATATATATATATATATATATATATATATGTATATATGTATGTATATATTTCCTTATTTAAAAATACTGTTTTACTTGGTTATATATACATAAAACAAGTGTTTCTATCCCCTTCAGGATTTTGGCAGCATTAGCAACACAGAGTTTTTTAATGTAAAAAAGTATATATATATATATATATATATATATATATATATAGAGAGAGAGAGAGAGAGAGAGAGAGAGAGAGAGAGAGAGACAGAGACAGAGACAGAGAGAGACAGAGAGACAGAGAGAGAGAGAGAGAGAGAGAGAGAGAGAGAGAGAGAGAGAGAGAGAGAGAGGGAGAGAAGATGATTGAAAAGGGGAATGCCGGTATCTTCAGCAAAACGAAGCCCAAGATGCAAGGCAAATGGAACATGCCAATGAAGGCAGTTCGTGGAAGGTGAGTGAAACAGTGGGACCCAGGAAGGTCTTGAAGGTGTCCTATTTGACCTATCCACCAAGCCCAGCTATCCTCCTGTCTCTGCTTTCTCAACACTGAGATTACAGGTATGGGCCTCCACACCCAACCTTTGTATGTAGGTTGGGAGCCGAACTTAGTCAAAATTGTGTGGTAAGCAGTTTATCAACTGAGCCATCTCCCTACCCCTATATATATTTCAATTTTCTTTCCTTGAACAAAGAGTTTAAATACCAGAAGCTATAAGGTGGTGAACTCATTCTGAATTGTATTCTTTTCCTGTGAGCTGAAACCCCTCCCTTGTTATTTCTAGCAATCTTTTGGCATTCAAAGTATCTTCCAAATAACACACAGCTATAAGAGTGTCATACAGCAACTTAGTTTTATTTATAAATGAAGATTAAATGAAAGAAATGTTATACCTAATACTTATAGAATAATTCCATGCCCACGAAGGAAATAAGTAGAAGAAATTAAGAAAATGAATGTGGAAATAATCACTTTTTAAGTAGAGAGGGTAAAGTATAAATTCTTATAAAGGAATATTCCGACTTCAATGGTTCAGTTGGTTTCAGTTAAAATAAAGTTTCTGAATAAAAAGTGTGTGGGATTAAGCTATTCTTGTCTTACACAAGTTGTCACTATTGAATTTATTGTAAGAAATCATTATTACTCCCATATGTATTGGTGGACTTCTATTCAGAGAACCTGTTTCTTGTAGGTCTACCAAGTAAAATTTTGTTTACTTGGATATGGTTTCTATTGAGAATCTCCTAAACCTTTATTTGGAGGTTGCTGTTTTTATTACTAGATTTCTTCTCACCACTGTAAGCACTGGTCATGAGCTTTATTATTCCCATGTTCCTTTTGCAAAACTTATCCTGTGTATTTCAATTTTGATGGAAATTTCTTCTGATTTTTCTCACTTTTCTTCCTCAAAGAAGTTCTAGTTTAAGGTCTCTAAATGGCTTCTAAACCATCTCCCCGGGTTTCTCATGAGCCCAGTGTTGTACAGTGGCTCAAAAACACATCCTCGTGTCCACTGGCGACATTCTCACTTGCCAGCCAGCAGGGCTGTTAAACCCAACAGTATATGTTTCCCACTGACCACCCGAGCTGCCATGTCACAGCCAACTCCATTTTCTTCAATTATTTTATTCATCAATAGAGTATTCACCCTCTCTATTAACAAATTTGAGTTGAAGTATTGTAGAGAGAAACTCTTTGTAGTGTCTTCAAACTTACAGCAATACTACTTCCCGCCCAAAATTAATGTTTACTGCCCTTTATAGAGGTTCATTTAGACCCACTAAATTAAAAGCTGGCAATATTAGTCAGTTGTAGCTCACCTGGTAAACTTATATCTCCACAGCGTGTCAGGTACATCAGTCAGTGTTCTGCAAAGAATCTGAAAATACACATATGTGTGCATCTATGCGTATGTGGGGGGTGGGGTGAGGGGTGTGTACACATGTACATAAAGGCACCATTCATAAGGAATTGCTTATTTTCATCATGGATATTGCCAAGTTCAGAATCTTCAGAGAGGGTCTGCAGACCTTGGATAGCCAATGACATGGTTTCATTCTGAAGGCAGTCTGCTATAGAATTAATTCTTTCCCTGTAAGGAGAATAAACACTGTATTTTTTTTCTTATTCTTTTCTGTTTTCCTTCTTTACTTGATGATAACATGTGTGTCCACAGCAAAGAAGAAACTGATTTACTCATTTTGCTGATTAAAATTGCAATTTCAACTAAAAATTAATGTTTGACCAAATATCTGGTCAGCTTTTGGTCTGGCCAAGCTGACACATCAATGTAACTCTACAGAATGCAGACACACATGTTCATTCACAGTCTCCTGAAAGGGCACCATTCACACAAGTTTCTGGTGATGGATTGAATGACTGAGTCAGTATAAGTACTTGGGAATTTGAGTGAGAAGTGAGAGCTCAAGACTCTACAGATACTTCAGAATTCTTTGACAAAAACAAATGATAATATTGAAGAACTCTCCATAGATACAAAAATAAGGCCAAGTAACACTAAGTTAAAATTCTTTAAAATAAGGATTGAGTGCAATGAAACCATGCATTTGCTTTCTCAAAAAATCTCCTTAGGCTTATGAAGGAATCTAAGACACACAAATTTTCTGTAATTCATTATGCATACAGCATATAACTCTCATTAATGTTATATACATGTTATTTTTATTTTGGTCACACAGGATACTGATACGACATTGATATGCAACTTTGATGCAGTGAAAAAATACATTAGTATGAAAACTATTGTAGTTGTTTGAAATGTCAGTCTATTTCTTTTAATCTCTCCTTTCTCTCTTTCTCCCTACTTCACCCCTATTAATCTGTAATAAGAAATTGCCACCAAGCAAATTCTTTGTCAGTTATCATCTATACCTTGTGTTGTGTATGCCCGGCTGAGTTTATATAGTATATAATACAGTTGATCACTTAAAATGTCACCAAGATCTTGTACTGTCGTTCAGTTCATTTCCCTATATTTGCCATTACAAACGCTTAAATGACCAAAGCAAAATTCATTCAAATTACTATGTATTTCAAAAATAATTCCAAAATGATGTGATAATATAAAATACGACATCTACTTTCAAGTTCTCTTTTACTTATTTTTTCTTCAAATGTGGTGGTGCATACCTGTGAAAGCAGGATGATGATAAGGAGCTGAAGGCTATCCTTTACCTCCTGAACTGGATGAAAAAAAAAAGTATTTGTAGGTTATATGTCCAAATATGTTGCTTATACACATATATGAAAGTGTAATCCAAATTATAAGTGTATTAATTACACATATGAAATCAAAAGGATTCCACATGAGCAAGCAATGCACATTACTTATTTTAATGTGTTGAGTTTCTTTCACTTACATTATTCCATTACATTCATGGTATCAAAATGGAAAGATTTTACTCTATTCTAAGGTTTATTCAGGGCCTATTGTGTATGTTTCACATTTTATTCATTGGTGGATAAACACTTTTATCATATCTTTTTGTTTTTGGTTTTTGTTATTTTTATAACTGTTATTTCCATAATTTTAAACAACATCCCTTGGTAATTTCATTCCCCCCAACTTGCCCCTTTGAAGCCCCACTCTCCATCATATTCCCCCTCAATCAGTCACTCTTTTATTTTAATGTCATCATCTTTTCTTCCTGTTATGATGGTCTTGTGTAGGTAATGTCAGGCACTGTGAGGTCATGGATATCCAGGCCATTTGGTTTCTGGAGGAGCACGTTGTAAGGAGTCCTACCCTTCCTTTACCTCTTACATTCTTTCTGCCACCTCTTCCACAATGGAGCCTGAGCCTTGGAAGGTGTGTTAGAGATATTTCAGTGCTGAGCACTCCTCTGTACTTCTTCTCAGCACTATGGTGCCTTCTTAATCATCCCAAGGTCACTGCCATCTGAAAAGAGAAGGTTATCTAACCAAAAGTGAGTGTAGCATTAATATATGGGTATGAACATTAAAGGAAATACTTACTGGGCAGTTTAGTGAGCACAGTATACACATTTAGCCAGACACCAGCAGACTTTATACCCCTAGAGTTCATGACTACCCCTGTTGTAGGTTTTCAATATCAGAGATGTATTCCCTCTCATGGAGTGTGCCTCCAGTCACACTAGAGGGCAGTTGGTTCCCCCAATAAAAAACCTGCCCCTATTGCATCTGTTGGTGCATTAGGCCTGACTGGCCAAATATAAGGTGTGTAATGTCCACTGTTAAATATCTTCATTGGTGATTTTTCTCTTTCCAATTGAGCTGCATGCAGCATGACTTTTTCCATCTTTCTGTGAGCTGCTCTACATAGAGGAGGTTTTCAGCTCAGCTACAGCAGGGTTTCTCAGTGACCTTGCAGCCCAAGTATATGGAGACTTCAGCAATAGGGTTTTACCATCTATTCCTGGTGGGAAACCAAGGGCCTTGGGAATGGCCTATAATGTTTTGGGGGCATCAAGAAATTCCATGGCCAACAACTCCCTGGAAGGTATCAAATTTTCTGGTAACAATATATGGCTCCTGTGTGTTCCATTGTTCAAAAAAGCAGGTTTTCATGTGACTTATATATAATCCTCTTAGACTGTGATTAGCGCTCCCTCCACTTTTCCTTTACTCAATTTCTTCCCCTGACCTCACTTAGGCCTTTTCTTTTTTTTAATATTCTTTATTTTATTTTAGTAATTAGTTTTGTACTCAGTAAATATGGTCAAGTTGGTACCATTGTTAGCCTCCTTCATGTCCTACCCCTGCCTTTGTCCCTCCTTGTTGAGGTATATGGGTCATGCATTGTGGAGTTAGCCCACAGTCATGGGTAGGAGAAATGTCTCTGCATATCATGGCCCAACGTGTGGCTCTGACATTCTTTCCACCCCCTCTTCTGCAAAAGTACCCTGAGCCATGTTGGGTCTGCTTCAGTGATGAGGTATTTCTTTGGATACACAAACAGTATTGGGTTTGTTGGATCACGTGATAGTTCTATAATTTTAGGGCAATGATAACCTATTATTTTCCATAGGCTATATTAATTTACATTCTGACCAACAGTGAGTATAAATCATCTTTCTTGTAATGGGCATTCTAACTGGTATAGCCATGCCTCATGCTGGTTCTAATTTGCATTTCCCTGGTGATTAGTAATTGTAGCCATTTTTTCATGTCCCTGTTGATGATTTTAGTGTGTCTTCATTTTTTTTTTTTTTTTTAATGGTGGGTCAAGGGGATGTGTTTGAGTGCTTCCCCCACTGACTCTACTCAGAGCTTTTATTTATTTATTTATTCTTTTTTCGAGGTAGTGTCTCACTTTGGCCCAGGCTGACCTGAAATTCACTATGTAGTCTCAGAGTGGCCTCGAATTTACCAGGATCCTCCTACCTCTGCCTCCTGAGTGCTGGGATTAAAGACATGTGTGCCACCATGCCTGGCTCTGGTGTGTCTTCATTTTGAGAATTGTTTATTTACCACTATTGGCTATTTTTTTTTTTCCTTGCATTCCTTACATATGTTGTATACTGACTTCTCCTCAGGTGTATTCTTTCTAGTTCCATAGGTTGTCTTTTCATTCTGTTGGTTGTATTCTGATGTAAATCCTTATTTAGGATTGCTTTATTTCCTAAGCTTTAGTCTCCGATTCAAACAACTACGCTTAGGCCCATGAAGCACTCCACTTCTGTTTGCTTCTAGTTGTTTCCTCACTTCGGTCCTACACTTACTGTCTTTAATCTACTTGTAGTTGATTTTTGTAAAGGTAAGTGATAAGGGTCTGTTTTCATTATAATATAATTTTTGACCCAAACAAGGAAAACCAGAAGTGAGCATAGAAGTGCCCCCCCCCCCGCCGCCTCACTGTATTTCAAAAGGATCATGGAAGGTTCACTTGGGTTATTAAAAAAACTCCCCTTTATATAAGGTGAACTTTTCAATAGGTTTAAAGTTATAGTGATGAACCTGTGAGAGTGAAGTTAGAGAAACATATGCTACTTTTTTTTTTTTTTTTTTTTTTTTTGCTTTATTTTTGGCCACATATCAGCTTAGGTAGAAGAGAAAATCAAGTCCCTTGCAATATTTGTTCATAAATTATTGTCTGATTAAATGTGTACTGGCATTTGTTCCCCCCTTATCATTTCATGTCTGGAGAGAAGATGGCCTAACTGAAGTACTCCACAGTACTTGGTAACTGAAGTACTCCACAGTACTTGGTAGGCACTACCTACTCTATAGATGTGAGTTCCTTTCACCTACTTTCTACTCAATGACATAGAACCCCAGACTCTGACACCTGCACACTGTGGGAAAGATGCCTTTTGGGATTACAGGCTAAGGAAAGACTAAGCATGTGCTTACTACTTCCATATTAGCTGACATAATAACTTAGAGTTCAGGATCTATGATTTCGCTATTGAATTTACACCTGTTACAGCTGTCTTTACTGTGGGAAGGATGCTTACATTTTATCTAGAGTATGTGTGAGTCATGCACATTTACAAAAAAACTCATCTGCATTTCATAACTTATACTCTTCATGACCATAGAAAGGTCACCTACACTTTTTACACTCCCATTTTTCTATGACATTCACATTATAGAAATAATGGCGTCATGATTGGCCCTTAAGGATTTTTCTTAAAGTCACATCATACTAAATTGTTGTATTCAAATCGTAAAGTAGCATGCCACTTGTTTGGGAATTTGAAAAGAGTATAAAATGTATGAAAAATTAAAGAAAACAACTCTATACCAAGAAGAACACTCTCCACCATTTATTCATTTGCCAACTGTTATTTAAACAAGACATTTTTTGCCACACAAAATAACTGATGAGACAGAGATGAAAATAAATTAAACCTGATTATTTATATATATATATATATATATACTTGTTTTTCAGAATGCTTGCATAACTTCCAATAAATAAAGATGATGTCTAGTTTTATGCCAAATAACTTATTCACTGTTGATTCATCATGTTAATACAGATACTTTTGAATAAATGAGTGAAAATAGATATTATTAAGGAAAAATCTTTCACTCTCTTATACTTTCTTTCCTCTTCTCCCTCCTTCCTTCTTTCTTTCTTTGGTCTTTCTCTTTCTTTGCACAAGTGGATACATTAATATGCCAGGATTTTGCTGCTATAAACAAATGCCCAATGCATGTACTACTTTTCCTATTCAGCTTTACTTGTGTGCCTAGGGAATTTAACCCCAGACACCAAGCTTTGCAAGCAAATGCCTTGAACCCCAAGCCATCTCCCCAGACCTAAATGCTTTCTTTTTTATGAGAGATACCATAATTGTAAACACTGTTTTATTCATTTTGAAATGGCTAACTTGGACTGGAGAGATGGCTTAGTACTTAAGGCAACTGCCCACAAAGCCTAAGGTCCAAGGTTAGATTCTTCAGTCCCCACATAAGCCAGATGCACAAGGTGACATGTGTGTCTGGAGTTTGTTTGCAGTGGATGGAAGCCCTGGTAATTATTCTTTTTCTCACCCACTCTCTCTCACTCTCTTACTTTCTCACTATCTCTCAAACAAATAAATATTTAAAAAAGAATGGGCTGACTAATAAGTATTGAAAAATCTAATAAAATCATTCTAGGGAAGAATAACTAGATTCACATATTCAATAGCTTTGCAACTTAAAATTTCCTTAAAATCTGCTTTATAGATTTTCCTTCAGTAAGTGGACATTACTTTCTTGAAATAGGCAATATGTTAATAATAAGCAATAGGGACTAGGATTTCATAATAATCAGGATCTTGATATATAAATCATTAATCAAATCGTGACTTTATTTATTTATTTATTTATTTGAGAGCGACAGACACACAGAGAGAGAGATAGAGAGAGAGAGAGAATGGGCCTGCCAGGGCTTCCAGCCACTGCAAACGAACTCCAGACGCGTGTGCCCCCTTGTGCATCTGGCTAATGTGGGACCTGGGGAATAGAGCCTCGAACCGGGGTCCTTAGGCTTCACAGGCAAGCGCTTAACCGGTAAGCTATCACTCCAGCCCGTGACTTTTAAAATGTAAACTACATAACATGAGATGTAGTGTGCGGCCTCATGTCGAAACTTCACCTTGGTGGTCATGCATTTCAGATGTTTCAGTTTATCCAGTAGTCATACTGCTTCCCCACTATATGTAGCAAGTGAGCTTTTATTTGACTCAACCAGCACATTCATATTTTTACACAGAAAAAGATGAAGTTCTTGAAGAGGATTTGGTCTCAAGCTATTTTCAACAGAACCATAGCTGAGTTTGAGGCCCGGTTCTGAGCCCCAGTCTTTTCTCTTGGCTCTCTATTGAAATCCAAAGGGGAAAATGTGACTAGTACCACCATCACCTCCGAGAAGCTGTGGTGACCACCTTGAACCACGTAGTATGCATAAAAGTATACTGACAATATTGAATCATGTAATACGCATAAAGCAATATCCATCTGGTGTGTAACACATCTCCTTCATGTACTTGCTCCGTCATTACTAGTAGTTCTGTACCCACAGATATTTGCATACAAGCATGATGAGGATGGGGTGACATTATGTAAAACTGAAGGCAGACAGATTCATTCTGGGCAGTGGTGTTTCTCTAATATCTGTACTATGATTTATCCTTGGTAGTACTCTTAACTCAACCATCTCTTGTTACCTGGGAAGATGAGGAAGAAAAGTAATTAGAAGTGCCTCCTATCAATGGGTTTAACAGCAGTAGTTTCCAACTTGGCCTTGTATCTTTCAGGTGCCCGAGTCCCAACACAGCATATTCTGAATAACTGTGTCTTAGCTGGGGCTCAGGAAGGTATATTCTGAAAATTTCTCAAGCAATTCTATGATAAACTATCTCAGGTTTTCACTCTTTCTCACGTGACATTAGATCTCTATTCAAAATCATCTGTGCAAAGATTGATAGTCTTCTGTAGAACTGTCAGCAATAATTATAAGAATGCCTGCCTCACTTTGGAAAAACTTCTATATCTATTTTGTCATCTTGAAGAGAACTAGACTCACAACTGAGGTTTAGCATAAGCAACCATTTCCTAATTTCTCTCTCCAATGCTACCTTCATATAATAATGTCAAGAAAAACAATGTACTAATTATCCAAGGCTAAAAGAACCTTGTTCATGAGTAGTTATAAAGTATGAACATCATGTTTGAAAATTCCTTTTCTGTATGTAGTATAGATATCTTCTCTTGAGAGAAGATTGCTATTTCTCTGGGAACTTTCCTAAATATATAGTTTATTACTCAGATATATTTTTGCTGCTTCTGGCAGGACATTTGGTTCCTTTTGGTTGTTTATGTTGAATTCAATCTAATATCATTAATCTTCCAGTTACGATTATTTGGTTGTACTTGTTCTTATGTGACAGAATCCATCTGCCTTTTTTTCTTTTTTTGAATTAGGCAATAAGGGAAGTGACATACACGTTTGGCTTTACAAATAGATTCATGTAGTTAATTACATTCATGTTCGTGTTGCTATCAAATATTTCATGTCTTTATAACTTCTGCACAGTATTAGAACTTATGTTGCCTTCACAGCATTTTGTCTATAAAACAGATGTATATGTAAAAGCTCTATCAAGAACATAAAGTTATTATAAAAATAAATACAAATGGGAAGTACCCTGCCAAGGAATAATGATCACTACAATTGGAAGGCTTTATTTTTTTTTTAAGAAAATATTGTAGGCACAATGGAATGCTTTCATGTCATTTGCAAGAAAATGGTACAATTGTATTAGTAAATTAGGCCAGTCTCAAGGAAAACAAAAATGCCAATCCTTGTGTGTATTTATGTACGTATTTACTAGCACTATTGCTAATTGATTAGCTGATTCTAAATAGTCATTTAAGGGATTTCAGAGGCAAAATACAAATTATCATTTAATCAAGGTACTGCATGAGACTGAAATAATGAAATTCAATTCATAAGATGCTCTTCTCAGGCAAACAATAAACAAAAAGTACTGTTAAGAATATGCATCTGTCTGTTATTTTTCATTTCCTCTTTCTTTCTGACTTGGATGCTTTCTTTTCATGAATTTTGTGAGTGTGATGAATGGCTTTGGGATATTTTACTCATAGTTTCTCATCTTCTGAGCCCATTGCATATGGGCCAAACATGTTTTCTCTCAAAATTTTCACATGTGTGTCAAGGAAAATTTAAACCTTATGTTTTTTATTTATTTACATTTACACTTAAACTCATCAAAACATTGTTATGTAAAACCTCTTTAGGTTCCAGAAGACATTATAGGCCTCCAAGTTTCTGAAAAAACAGACTGATGAAATAAAAAAAAAAAATTATCATTATCTTCATTGCTTTTTTTCTAAATATGATTGAATAAGCAAAAGTATTATGTAGATCATATTTCAGAATAAATATTAATTTTAAATAGGTAAGCAGTACAGAGCTTTAACATTTATGGAGTCCTTTATTTGTAAGAATTCAAAACAATGTGCCCATTTGCCTGGTTTCAATTGTCTCATTGTAAGTCTTAAAATGATTTGATAAAACCTGTTGTACAGAATGCTAATGAACACACTTATCACAGAGGCCTCCAAGATAAAATGAGAAGGGAAAAAGGAGAGTGAGAGACATCATTGCTATGTGAGAGAAACTTTCTAGTGGCAGAAGATGAGAACATAGGATATGAACAAAGATAAATAAAGACACAGCATCCTAAAAAGAAACATCAGAGCTCATGGATCAAGATTTTAAAACATCATTCAAAGTCTTACAAAGAGGATAAAACATTTTCAAAATCACAAAGCTCAATTGAGATATAAAGGAAACAGTAGCACTATAACAAGGACCTGAAATAAGAATGGACAAACCAGACTCCATCAAACAAATATTTATTGGCATAGCCAACCAAGGGAAATGATGGTCTACAGAATAGAAGACGTTTTATTTTATTTTATTTTTTTTTGAGGTAGGGTCTCACTCTAGCCCAGGCTGACCTGGAATTAACTATGTAATATCAGGGTGGCCTAGAACTCACAACAATCCTCCTACCTCTGCCTCCCGAATGCTAGGATTAAAGGTGTGTACCACCACTCCCTGCTAGAAAATAGCACTTTTTATTAGGCAAAATTAACCCTGTACCATTTGTCTTTCTGATCCGAGGTCAATATACAAAATACCTATGGAAATTGAACAGACAAAAAATTTAAGATGACCAAATTCCCTAAATAGCTGTTTCTCAAAAGAAGACATGCAATGGCTGTGGGGTATATAAAACAAGGGATCACTCAACAGAGAAATACAAATCAAAATTTGACATGTTAAGATTATCACATGGTGAACTATTACTTACTACCTCTTAGAATGCCTATTTTGAGAAAGATGGATTGCAAATACTGGGTGAGGGTGGGAAAGAAATGCAACCCAATATATTGGTATTAAATGTGCAATTTAGATATTATGTGTTTTAGATAGCTTTTGTAGCAATACTCAAAATAATTTAAAGGAGCAGACTTAAGGGAAGCAAGGTAGTTTTGGACTCATGGTTTCAGAGATTTCAGTATGTGATAGGGAAAATCAAAATGCAACATCGATTTTCAAGCTATGGCTGGCAAGGAAGCAGAAGGAAAGAGGAACTCTGGCTTCTCTCTCATCGATTCCCTTTTATTCATTCTGCTCCTTATACCACACATTGCTACCACCCACATTCAGGACAGGTCTTTCCCTAGAGTAAATCCTATCCCACAATGGTCTCAGAACAATGTGCCTCCATCTCCTGAACAGAATCAAATCCAATCAGGTAGATAATGGACATTAACCATCCCACTGTGGAACATGGTAGGGAAATTCTTCCTAAACAAAGAGTAGCATCAACAAATGATGCAGCAATTCTAATACTGGATAAATATCCAAAGGAAAGGAAATCTTCATGATATCCAAGGGGTAGACCTGTCCCAAGTACTCTTCAACCCAGTAACTGATGATTAGATAAAAAAAAAAATGTGGTATATATGCACAACACAATGTTATTCAACCTCACAAAAGAGAACTTTGTATTTGAGTCTGCATGGATGAACCCACAAGATATGTAAGCAACACAAGCTAACCATAAAAGACAAGTACCAAAATATCATAACTTTATAAGACATATGAAAACATTAAACTTACACAGTAGAATTACACAGTAGAATTCAGTCTAGTTATAGAGTATTTGGTATATTTTAGTTGATGAACTGATGCCAGCTACATCTAAAAGGTCTATTTTACAGAATAGTTAATACCAATGTATTATATTCTTGAAAAACATTCCTTACATTAAAACAACAACAAACCAGTCCAATGTCTATGTATCTGTTGGCAATGAACTATTTTTCACTAAATTTTCAGTTATATTGTTCTCCATGTGGGAATTGTGCTATTTTTTCAAAGGATAGACATATATGATAGCATTCCACTTCTTCAAAATGTTGTAAACTCTTTGATATCCTTGCAGTGGGAAGATCTGAACTTGTTCCTTTCTTCTTCAATCTGGACAAATCAGTTATTGTGTTATCTGAGTGAATGCTGAAAATGACATTATTCCAGCTTCACATATTGCTGTAAAGAGGATTTACAAGTCTTGTTATCATAGAGACGTAAAGACCAATGAGGTCTGCATTTTCAGCCATAGGGCAGTCTGATTATCCTACCTAGGAGGTTGTAAGATTTCACTGAGACAGAGCAAGGAGCCTATATCTAGATCAGAAGACACTTTTCAGGTGTACCCATGAGAACAACAGCATGTGTGTGAAGCCATTATGGAAAGTCTGGACAAACCTTGTCACCAGTGGAACATCGCTGAATAATTCCAGCCATGTTATTTGGAACAGAAGAATTGTTGGTCAGCTTATCCTGAATTCCTGACCCAGAGAAGTATGTGCCTAATAAAATGAATGTTGTTTTAAACCACTAAGTTACAGGTGCTTCATTATGTAACTGTCATTACAGAAACATTCCTAGTACATTGTGAACAAGAACGTTAGAGGATACTCAGTATTAGACTTGCTGGGTCATGGGCATATTAATTCTCAAATTGACAGGTTAAGACAAAATATTTCTTCAAATTGATTATGTCAAATTATATTCCCACCTAACACATAAAGTGTTGGTCATTTTTTGTTACAAACTATCTTTTTGTAATCCTTTATTGTATTGCCTGATTCTGCTTTTTTTTATACACATTGAAATTTATTCAAGTTATTTCTCATTAATTTATGAATGAGTTATAGATTTTGAAAGTTTATTCTGTCTCAGTTTCATTTATATATTAATATTTACCTTTTCAGCATTATACTTTTATGAACAAAAGTTCTCAGTTTTTACTTATTTAAATAAACAATTTCTTTCCTGCTTAGCACTTGGTATCTTGTTTGGCATTTTCCCTATATTTGCTTGCTTTTTCCTTCCAAAGGTTTAATATTTGCTTTTTACATCTGTGTAAAATCCACCAGGAAGCTACTAAGTGCTGTGTATATGTATAAGTGTATGCAAGATAGAACAAGTTTTACTGAATTTCTTGGAGATGTTCAATGCATGATCCTAGCACTATGTTAGATGAACACTAAGTAAGCCCTGTTTCCCATTAAACTTGGCCCCTAGGGCCTCTCATGACGTTTGACATAGCTGTCAGGAACTAAGCTCTTGACCCAAGACTACATGTTTGTTACAAATGCTTAGATGTGTTCTTAAATCCATCATTCTTGGAAGTTTGGGTCACCATGCACATGCTTTGTCATTGTGTAATGAAGTCATTTATTTCTACTCAATTTGAATAGGTTAAATAAGTTCTAAATGTACTCTCTAAAGAATTGTTTTCAATTGAGAGAAGTAAAAATCAATCACTCTTTACAAAACTCTTTAAAACACACAAGATTCTAATTGACTTTGCATTAACAAAATACAAATTTCAGAAATACTTCAATATGTGCCAAACCTCTACACATAGGAGGCTGTTTCAATACCTGACCAAAATGTACACACACACACACACACACACACACACACACACACACAACACAACACAAACACACACATTCAGCTATATTAATTGGTAAGGCTGCCAAAGATTGAAGCAAATTGATATGTTTTCTTTGTGGAGTTCAAAACTAGCAAACTATGCAACTGCATAATCTCAGAATTATCCCTTTACAATTAGTTGGTTTTGGAAAGGAAGGATCTTAATATTGACTTTGTGCAGTGGGCATAAAATTTGTTTATCTTTCCTTCTTTCTTTTTTTTTTAATTTTTGAGGTATGGTCTCACTCTAGCCCAAGCAGATATAGAATTCACTATGTAGTTTCAAGGTTGTCTTGAACTCACAGCAATATTCATACCTCTCATGTGTGGAATTAGAGGAGTGCACTACCATGCCCAGCTATTTTTATGTTTTATGAAGAAAAAAAAATCATTGTTAAAAATGTGAGATTTTTCTTTCCCCAAACTGTCTTAATTCTTTCCAATAAATATTTTTCTTTGAAAAAATTAAGCAATTATTATTTAGAGTATAATATTTACCTTTTAATTATTTGTTTATCTGTTGGCCTTGCTGCAATCACTACAACCAAAGCTCATAATGTATAATAGTAAGATACAATGTGGCTTTCCTTTCCTATTTTTTCCAGTGAAAGTGATTTATGATGTATTTATGTTTAAAAACAAATGGAATAATATGTCACTTGATCAGAATAGAAACAGTCTATATATGTTCATACTGAGTTACTTTTCCAAAAAGCTAAACAAATAACATGTTCCAAACTTTGTGACTTCCTAGCAAGTACTTCATAATTAATGACAGAATGTACTTTGTTAAAGGCCTTGAAGGAAATAGTCTGAGATGAAATGTCTAGCCACTGATGCCAAAATATTCATTATAATCTTCTTGAAGTTCAAGGTCTGCCTACACAAACAAAAACAGCAACAATAAAATAATAACAGGCAATAAACGATAATAGAAATATTAAACAGTAGAAAAGGGTTTACTATGGTTTGAGGGCAGCCATGGAGATTAGGTCCTGCAGTTTGTCTCAAAGACAAACTTAAAGAGTTTTGAGATTCCAGATAGAGACTTTGTAAAATGTATGGTTAAAGGTTAATGGCATAGAAACCACATTTTCATGTGTCAGTAAGATGTGGTTTTAAAAGTCCTTAGGCAGGGATTTTGAAGTCTTCTGGGTTGATCTCTCATGGGACAGAGAAGCTGCCTTGCAGCAAAGAAGATGTTCTTGAGTATTTCCCTACCAAAAGGCCTCCTCCAAGGGTTGAGAAGGGTCAGATTCTCTCATCTGCATTTGGACTTCTCTGCTGTCTGAAGACTGACAGCTGGGTATTTGTGAAGAGGGCATTTATCCACTACTGAGAACAGTCTTGGGACGATCTGTTCAATTCAGGCATGCTACAGAGAAACCATCTGTGGGACTATTTTTACATTTAATCTTGAATAAACTTGAAATAATGTCCTAAAGGCAAGATTCTCTTCTATCTCTGTCATAAGTCATCCTGACACAAATTGGCCCCTAGCTTAAACTGACTCATTTGAAATATGAAAACAACTCCAATTACAAGCAACTTTAACCACCTCTCCCTGGACTACTTAACTACTTAGCCATCTCCTCAGTCCTACAAATGTCTTTCAAGCAGGGTACACCTCACCTAAGCCCTGTAACTATCCCTGTCTGTTGTCCTATCTTAGGTGTTCTTCTCTGCCATTGTAATATAGATATAAATGTATATGAAATAAATCATTGAGATGATGGGATAATAACATTTCACTTGTTTGAGCAAATCCTCATGGACACTATTAATAATATGTCTAATCATTTCCTTTTTCACTTTCAAACATTGTCAAAGACACCTGATTATTAATGTCACTATACCCTACTGATAAAATATCAACTCTGGAAACATATTTATAGCAAAACATACCCCCCACTACATTGTAATGCCAGGATATTTTATGAAATAATATATGTAATAGTGTATTAGGTAATCTATTTAATATTGGTAGCAACTTTTTTTATGTCAAGGGATTTAAGTCTTCTTACTCCTGTATTTATTTATTTATTTATTTATTTGTACTTACTCGAGTTCATAATCTAAGAAATGTGAACATCTGTCCATCATCCTACCTTGTTCTGACAGATAAGAGCCATTGCCTGTGAGCTCTTGTATATAGTTAAGGGAAGCAAGATGGTGATGAGGAGGGGAGGATAGCGTTTTGGAATCACTTAGGGTACATGACCCTGTATGTGTCTAAGGTGTTTCCAGAAAGGTTTAATTGAGGAATAAAGATCCCCGCCAAATTTGGGCAGTGCTATCCCATGGGTTGGAATCACAGACCATATGCTGTTATCTCCAAGAACTCTTCCCAACCTTTTCTGCCATGATAGACTGTATGATCTTACACTTTGAGATGAAATATATGTTTCCTCCCTTAAATTATTTTCTGTTAGATATTCAGATACAGCGTCCAAAAAAGTTACTCAGACAAAACAGCTTTTGTGAATGGGCTTAAACAGGGAACATTGAACACAAACAAGTATAGAGTAATTATTTAGGTATTTTTGGTAAATGTTAAAGAAAAATGCTGGATAATAAATAAATTTAACTCTCATATATCTTGTTGCAGAATATTAGTTCTACAAAAAGCCATCAGGTTTGTCTGTTCTAAGTATTCTGTTTTATATAAATGAGAATGCATAGTCCTGTAACTAATATTAGATAGAAAAACAGAAACCAGGATTCTGCAACTTCAGTTCAGAGGAAACTAACTGGACAAGGTTGTGTGAACTACCACATCAGCAGGTATAACTGGTAAATTCTGTTTTTTTAAAAAAAAAATTGTTCATTTTTATTTATTTACTTAGGAGTGACAGAGAGAGAGAGAATGGGCTCACCAGGGCTTCCAGCCACTGCAAACAAACTCCAGACGCATGCGTCCCCTTGTACATCTGGCTAACTTGGGTCCTGGGGAATCAAGCCTTGAACCAGTGTCCTTAGGCTTCACAGGCAAGTGCTTAACTGCTAAGCCATCTCTCCAGTCCAACTGTGAAATTCTTGAATTAAGAATTTGGTGCAAGAGCAAATGCATTATTTCATGATTTGGGGGAGTGATAAATATTACCCTGAAGAGGTATGTCTACTCATCAGTAGATGGATTTTAGTTTGTTTTTAATTCAGTGTTCTTGCAATTGGAAACAAATGATACTCTAAGATCATTTTAGGAAAGTTTATTGGCAAAAATACTAAGAAAGATATAAACTGTATATGGAGGAATTGAAAAGAACATGGGTTAAGGTCAGTGAAGTAGCTACTGAGCCTAATCACAAAGGCAGGAAGAGATGTTACTCGAACCTGTAAGGTAAAAGTTACAGAAGCTAAATATTTTCAGAGATGTGGTTATCTCTGTCTTGAAGCAAACACAAGGGAGGGCATGCAAGATCTTTAATTCTCTACTTTGACCCTCATTTATCCTTCTGATGGTCTACTAGAAGGTCTTAGTAATTTACTTGACCATAATATTCATGTAATCAAATAATTAGATGATGCAATGTCAGCTAAACCAAATCAACACAGGCTTCATTAGCAGGGGAACTGCATGAGAACAAAGAGGAGGCTGGTGCGCAACTTTCACATTGAACATCATTAGACTTTGTCATGGGGTTGGGTAACTTCACTTTGAAAGAAATAATACCTGTTCAGTGAAGATTTGGGGATACACTTGACCCTGAGTTTAAAGAAAAAAAAAAAACCATGATATAGACATTGTATATTAACAAGTAACTAATTACTAATGAAAGAACAGTATACAACTCAGATTACTATCCCTAAAAAAGGAAGACTTTTATCTAATTTAAATAAGAGTTCCTGTATTGTCACTGTGTCGACCTCTGGAATAAGTGTTCCTATACTATTAATACAAAGTATTCTCATACCCCCCAACCATTTGTCAAGACCTTCTTCCTTACAAGCAGAGAGACAGAAAGGGTGAGGGGATGGAGAGAGAGAGAGAGAATGGCATGTCAGATCCTCTAGCTACTGCTGCAAATAAACTCCCAATGCATGTGCCACTTTATCCATTTGACTTTACCTAGGTACTGGGGAATTGAACCCAGGTCATTAGGTCATGCAGGCAAGTACCTTAACTGCTGAGCCATTTCTCCAAGCCTGCCAAGACATTATTATCAAGATTATAAGAAGTAGAAAAAGCAAAGACTTTTCAAGAAAGCAAAGCAAGCAGAGAAGAAAAATACCTTTGTGTTCTTTTTATAATTTATAAGCATTTAGTTTTATAAGATTCCCATGAGAGAGAAGGATCACAGGTAGCCTATATAGATAAGTAGTATTTAGATCAGGCAAATGTAGGAACTTGGGCATTAAATGTGGTAGTTTGTTTCAGGTGTCCTCCATAAACTTATGTTCTGAATACTTGAGCCTTCCTTAGCAGATAGCAATTTGGAAATTGGAACCTTGTTGAAGGTGTGTTGGATGTGGATTTATGTGTGTTATAGCCATATTTACCTGGCCAGTATTTACCATTTTCTCCTGCTGCTATTGTCCACCTAAAGTTTGTCAAAAGGTGATGTCCACTGTCTTCTCATGCCATCATTTTTTCCTCTATCATCATGGAGCTTCCCCTAGGGCATGTAAGCCAAAATAAATCCTTTCTCCCTATAAGCTGCTTGGTCAAGTGCTTTGTACTAGCAACATGAAGGTAATTGAAACATTAACTAAATTACTGAAATCTTTAAATATTATTGTGAGGGAATACTGAACACTAGAAGTGTTGTAGTACAAAAATAATCAAAATATGTCATAGAAACTTCTGTGGCCACAGTAATCAAGGGGTGACTGGAAATCTTTCTATCTCTAAAGGGCCTTGTGTGACCCTTGAAAATAGTGATGGAAGCAAAGCCTTGCTATTTTTCTTTCCTTCATTTTTGTCATTGAAAAGTTAACATCACTTTCCTTATGTGATTAACATCCTCCAGAGTTTATCATGTGGAAGAGAAGAAGCCTTTGTTATGGTAACAGTGTAAGAATCTGTGAAGTTTCCATTAGAGAACATGAACCTATATACATAGAGTCTTTCAATGAGCTGGTATAGGTACAGGAAACAGAGGACATATTTCCTTATTTTTTAAAAAGGTTTTATGTTTTTATTAATTTATTTACTAGACACAGAGAGGGAGAGAGACAGGGGGAATGGGCACACCAGGGTCTCTAGCCACTGCAAATGAATTCCAGACTCATGTGCCACCATGGATATCTGGCTTACATGGTAACTGAAGAATCAAACCTGGGTCCTTGTGCTTTGCAGGCAAGCCTCTTAACCACTAATCCATCTCTTCATCCTGTCCCTATTTTTCGTTGTTTAGAATTCAGCATTCAATTCTTTGTTGAAAGGAGAGAATTAAAGCTCTTGCACATATTACACAACCCATATATTTCTCCCTGCAATTAAAATAAGTACTTTAAAACAAAAAGGATTAGCTCTTATTTCTATAAAACTTTTGGGTAAGTGCTATAACGTTCCAAAGATCTTGTGTTCCATACTATTTAAAACTTAAGTAAAAACTTAAGTAAAGAAATTTATGTAACCATATTGGTTTAGCATTTTAAAAAGAATTCAGTTCAGATAAAAATGAAAGCAGGTCAATTTTATGTACAAAGAACACAGTGTATGTTCCTGAACCATAATGTGACTGAGATTGGTTCACAGTAAATGTAGAGGAAGAATAATGAGTGTTAGATACTTTTATATTTTCCTAGTATGATATTATTAAAGATTGAAAGAAGACTGAATCCTTCATGAGGATACAATACTGGTATTTCCCATGCTATGGCTTGTATACTGATTTGTTTTTCTTAACATTAACAAATCCCTAACAAGGTAACTCATTAAGTCATTCTTGGGAATTTTTATTTAAAATGTTTAAAGCATTATATGCATTCATAAATTAATTCCAGATGTAGCTATCTATGTACAACTGGAAAATAAAATTAGTTTTCTGAGAAAGTATCCTGTGAAAAGATGATTAACTCTGCATCTTTTATATGTCTAGTTGTAATGATAAAACTTTTCCAGCCTCATAGACATCTCGCTGGACAGACCGAAACTGCATTGATCAAACTGTAGTGACCTTTCAGAAAAATCCTTATAAATACTTCTAAGGTACGCTTGATATTATAAAATCACCACTGGATTTCTCTGGGAATGGGATGTTCTAGTTAATTTAATTTTTTTATGAACTAAGCATGAATGGATAAAGCCATTTTATTTCTATGCACATTATTAAAGTGATTTATAAAACCTTTTGGGGAATTTTTCTGGCTTAATTAAAGTCCTGTGAACCTTAAAAATACCTCTATATGATAAAGAATAATTTATGATATTATATATTGGGTGTCTAAATGTATAAAAACAGCCTGTTTAATATCAGTTGAAATGATTTGTAAATGACATCCTGAACACAACTAGTTTTAATCTATGTCCATTCTCTTTGAATTGTAGTTCAATCTCTCTTCCATTAGGATTACAGTGAGATTAGTATCTATTACCCTTAAGAGTAGTTATAAGATCATTGGAAAAGTTCATGGTCTAAATCTTGTGGAATTTGAAAGAATCCCTTAGAATCTTAATATAAGCATAAAATCTCATTAATGAAAAATAAAAGTGTGCAAGGGGAGCATCATCTATCTCTAAATAAGTGGATCCAATTACTTACTTTTAGCAGACAGACAAATATATCTTGATTCTGTTTTTGTCCTTCTCATTACTTACTGACTGCAATTAAATAAGCATTTTGCTATGCTTTGGGGATTTATTCATCTGATTATATGAAATGTGAAAAATAGAAATCTGAATGTCTCCAGTGGCCTTTCCAATCTTACCTAACATCTTCTACCTGGGACATCATCTACAAAAAGCTTAGTCATCCCTACTTCGCTTACCTCATTCATTACAGAGGCACATTAATTCATTAATCTTTATTATGGTCATGATTTGTTGATTTGCTAGAAACAAAAAGCAAGGGAGAGAAAGAGAAAGAAAGAGAATTGGCATGCCGGGGTCTTTGCCACTGCAAATAGACTGCAGGCCCAGTGTCACCTTGTGTGCATGTGCTACCTGTACCTATGCATCACCTGTGCGTCTGGCTTATGTGGGCTCTGGGGAGTTGAACCTGGGTTCCTAGCCTTCATAGGCCAGCTCTTTAACAGATAAGCCATCTCTCCAGCCCCTAAAGCTCATAATTACTTTAAAATGTCTGTTCCACTACATTGGTCACTCCCCACAAAAGGAAAGCATATAATGAGAAACCACCTCACATTTCTTACTATGGCTATTATTATGAAAGAGCTGAAAGGCCCTGGCACACCCATTCTCTCTCTCTCTCTCTCTCTCTCTCTCTCTCTCTCTCTCTCTCTCTAATAAAATAAAAATGTGGATGAAGAAGAACAAGAGGAGAAGAAAGAGGAGAAAGAAGAAATAATTTTTTGGTGAAGACATGGGAAAATTGGAATTCTTGTGCTTTATTGATGGGGATGTAACATACTACATGACACATCATATAGAAGTTTCTAAAACAATTTAAAATGGATTTGTGTAAGCTACAGTATTTCCAGTTATGTCTAAATGTTCAAAAGAATGGAGGATAGTTTCAGTTTTACAAGACGAAGAGATGTGATGATGATTGTACCATATTATGATTTGTACCGTATATATGCCTAGGGATGATTATAAAACTTATTAACATTTTGGTATGTGTTGTGTATCATAGGCATCTCTCTCCTCCACCATGGCACTGATTGTCAGACTTACTATGGAAGAAACACTCTTCCTTGTGTCCCTACTTCCTTTGTAGTTTTGCCTGGGCCTTGAGTAAGATGTGAGGTTGCTTTATTTCAGGTTTTGCTACCTTCTATAAATGAAAAACAGATTCTCCAATGGAGAGTGAGGTCAACATAGGCTAAGTTGGATACACATTATTAATTTAGGGAAATTTTGATGAATGTAGCCCTCTTTTAGCCAAAAATTCTTAGGAGCTTGACATTGGAGAGCATAATCTTTGTCTCCATAGGATTCTGACCTGGTTCCTACTTCCAGATATGGGTTCCTTTCTACTGAGTGGCTCTCTTAGCCAATCAGAAAGCCATTGGTTACCAATCAAGGTAGTGTGACAGCATTGTACTGGTGTGTATTGTTTGTTATTTAACTTCCAGTGCATTCCTGGAACTGTCAGTGTATTTGTTATAATAGATTAATCTCTAAGGGGAGTTAGAGATAAATTTCTGCCATATCTCATGCTCACTAATAGTTTTTTGATTGTCCAAGGGATCGTTACGAACTCCCCATTTATTCAGATGACAAGTTGAGCAGGGAAGCATGGCTACTTTTATACTCCCTTTCCAGCCCTGAATACCCTACAAAGCACTATAATGAATTTCTAATGTACCTTTCTGCAAATGTCCCTACCTGGATCCTATTTTTGTCTAATGGTTCCTCTTGTAAAACTCCAAACATTTATTGTCTTGAGAATAATTCTCATAGTGAGTTTGCTTTCCCTCATTAGATATCCAAAATATACAAGTAAAAATCAAGAGGTCTCTGTTCACAATCTTTCTTTTTCTTTGGAAGGATGGCATCTTGTCATGTAGAAGTTTCTTCTAGAAACTTCATGTACCTCATTTATTGAAAGTATTCCCTCAGCTCTCCTAGCTCTTCTTCAAGCAAGATGGCTATAAGAAAGATTCCCAGAAGGGAAATGAAGTGGATAAAAATTATTTTACTTTTCTTTAATGAGATGCGTTGCAATGATTAGGCTAAAGAATCTCAATAGATTTATAAAATTTAAATAGTAGAGTGGTGTGCAGGAGCTGAAATGTGATGCTATCTTCTGTGGCACACACTGCTAAATTCAAGTAGAAAGCAGGTCTCTTCTTATATGCAGTCCTTATAAACACAGACTTATAAACTTGAAGTAGAAAGAGAAATTCTACCTTTTTTTTTTCTTCCATGTATAGTTATGAAAAAAAAAAAGTTATATGAGCCACTTTGTACCAGTTATCCATGATAGGCTAAGTACTGATTGCCAGTGTAAATTTCATAACTTTATAGAAAGAATTCTATTTCATATATAGTTTTGATTTTAAGAAATGAGAAGTGAGAAGATATTGACATTCACACAAACGTGAGACCTTGGAGAGAGATAGCTTAGCAGTTAAGATGTTTTCCTTCACAGCAAAAGGACCCAAGTTTGCTTATCCAGGACCCACATAGGCCAGATACACAAGGTGGCACATGTGTCTGCAGTTCATTTGCTATGCCTCTCTCTCAAAGGAATAAATAAATAAATTAAAACCAAATATAAAAAAATAAAACATGAGACTTTAAACATCTACACAGGAGTAAAATATTCATTAGAGGCAGATATTTAAAGCAAATACTAATAGGAAAAGAACATAAACTCTTTTGCCGTCATAATTATGGAGTAACACAGAACATACCTCATTATCATGCTTAAGCTGTTAAGTACACTTTTAAAAATTGGATTCTCTAGTCTCTAGAAAATTGGAAAGTTTGGCAAATTAATATCATATTTCGTCTTTATTTTCATGGTGTGCACACTTTCCAGATAGCTACATTTGTTGATTCCAAGGATAAATACATGAAGTAACTGAGTGAATAAAATCTCCACTCAAAATAATATGAAGAATGTTCAGCAAATACTCCCCAATGTAGTTAGTGACATTAAGGAACAGTCCTGTGTGACTCTTAAATTTTATAATTTATTTTAATGTTTTCATAGAACAGATAAGGAAAATTGGAAGTCCTAATACCACTTACACTGGAGTTTTGGAACACAGAGGTGGCAAGTACCCAAAAGAACTGACTGCTCAACACCATGTGGACTCTGTTGTAGTGTGTATGTATGTAGCCTCTACAATCGGAGACACTGGTTAAACATAGTAGAACATGACTAAACCTAAACAGAAACATCATGAAGCATCTGTCCCTTTTTCATTTTGCATGCTGCATAATAAATGGGTGTGCTAACTTTCCATCCCATTTCTTCTCTGCCATGGACTAATTTTGGAATGTGAATTTGAATGCTTTTCAGTCAGGATTTGTGTTCAGGAAAATAGAATCATTGTACAAGAAAAAAAAAGAGGTTTGGGTTATTACTTGTGTATAATTCATAAGAAATAAAAAAATACTAACCAAAATAAAATTACATGAATCAAATATACTCATATGTAGTCAGATTAAAATGTTATATTCTAAAGTCTTCATTCCCAATTTTGAAACTACTGGTTGGCTTCTGAAATCTTATACCTTGAGTAAGTAGTTTCAGTAATACACTGTCTAGTGGAAATAATTTTGGATATCTCTAATTTTCAGCACACCGAATGTAGAAAAACAATGAAGGAAGGATAGTTCACAAACTAGGTATGCCTACATTCCAATTAAGAAACTACTGTTTCCATTTTATACATCTAGAATTTAGGAAGTATTTTTGAAAATAGATATGCTTACATCAACAAATTGAGTAAAGAATTGCAATTAAGATTCTGCTCAGGAAAAAGAAAAAAGCACTAGTGTTTACAAAATCAAGACAAAATAGACACAGTGTTGTAGAATTACTGGAAGGTGAAGGGAGGATACAGAAACCTAAAGGGAAAGGACATGCTGTATTTTAAAAACTAGAGGGAAGTATCCTTTCTCTTCTTTTCCTAGGAAAATAGGGCCAAATGTTATTCACACTTTCCAGCTTTCCACCCTGGGCTCCAACTCCCATGTTAGAACAAGTCTTTGCCTCCAGTTGACACAGAAATAAATGTTCTTTTGCTTCTAATTAAAACATAGGCCTTACTGATTAGAGGTGGGGAAGCAGAAAATGTTTTCGTTTACTTCCAAAGTTTGAGCTCACCCAAGATCAAAGGATTCCCAGACCTGAAGAAAGAACAAAGCACAAACAAGTAACTTGTTGACCCGATGCTGTTTCCTGGACATGAAACTCCCATGGCCCTTTGGAGGGCCGGCTCTGCAACCATGACCACGGGCAGGGAGTTTCTAGCCAATGAGCGCCTCAAGGATCTCTGTTTGTGAAAGTAAGTTTTAGGAATAAAATTTTAACAATCCAAAGTCCAATCAAAACACTATTAAAAACCCTTACATGTGTGTGTACATGTTGAAACAGGTACCTGGAGGCACGTACACATACTGTCTTTGAACAAGGCTTACTTGCTTGGAGTTTTGCTACATACAGATCATTGGCATCACTTTCACTTTGCTAACAGCTGACTCACTCAGGAAAGACCGCTGGTAAGTCAGCTTCTTGTCCTGACGTTGTAGCTGACTGGTAGCAGGAAGCAAAAAGGCATCTTGAGTTCCACACAAATTATTTAAATTGCCATACCAGGCATAATTTCTCTACTATGGAGCAGGACTCAAATCCAAACAGAAAGTGATTGATTGCGCCCACAAAAGTCATGCCACTATTATACCAGGAGCTGTTCAGAGTGGCTGGCAGAGTCCATAGTGCAGCATGGTAGCTAGACAGCTGAGCAAAATTGTTGACAACTTCTCTCCTGAGGTAGCCTACATAGCCCCTTCTGGCACTAGAAAAGCTAGTTAAGCTATGGTATTTTAATGAGAAAAGACAAATCTGTACATTTTAACCCATACACAGTTGGAAACAGGTGACAGTGATGTTGGAAATACTTTTGAGAAAGATAGACTGTTTACACCTATTCCCCACCAAATCACATGCACATTTTAAAGAAAATGAAAGTTAAGTGCAAAAATTAAAAGTAAAGTATAGAGTAGAAAGACAGAAGGAGCTTTAATATAATAGAGAAAAATAAGAATTTCAAATAAAAAAAAATGAAAGATATAAAACCTCATGGGTGAGATCCAGTGAGTCTATATAAAAGCCCAGACCATGAACACTACCTGAGTGTCAAGCAACCACCATCTATTCAATTCCATATTTTGCTTTGTCAGGTGGCATTCTGGGACAGGGGCCCCTACCCTAGTCATCTCCTTTGATAGGAGCAGGCAGATTTCTACTTCCTATGAACATCAAGTCTTTTAGCTGCTAAAATTCAGTTACTTTGAAATTCAGCCATCAATATTTATCCATAATAGCAATACTATTTTTGTTTCACTTAGCTTTATTTATTTCAGGTAGATTCATTTGAAAACTTTTAAAATTATTTTTTGAAAACAAAAAGTGCTAAACATTCTCAGTTGAATTCAATCATAACAGTACTATTATTTAGAAAACATAACAAAAACAGGAAAAAAAAAACACCCTACTTTCTTCTAAAGGCAAAAGACGCGACATGTTATAAACCTATAGTACCCTAAATTGATAATTACTCATTATTCAGTGTGCAGTAATACTGCACAATAACTTTCCTAGGTACTCAAAGGTGAGGTACATTATTTTAGATTTATTTTTATGTATGAAAATATAAAAGCTTTTAATGTATTCCAGTGCTGGTCCAATATCATATGTGAATGTTAAGCTTAACCATGATCAATTAACAAGAAAACCTGCTCTCCCCACAGTAGAGAAAGCAGTCTCTTCAGCCAGCGGCCCCTCCCCGCACAGCCTCCAGCCCCCTGAGCAGCTGTGTTCATCACGACAACATCTGCATCCTGTGGGAATGCCTTCTTTTGCAGACATGTCAAGGCATATTCCACAATTTGTATACATTTTATTACCACAGGAGTTTTAAGGATTCAAAAAACTTTGGTTCAGAGAACCTTAGAAGTGAGGCTGTGCCCTGTCTGTATTGCATAACATGTGAACTGACTCATATTGCCTAATATTTTGAAGGGCGAAATATGGGCTCTCAGGTGAGAGCTGGTTCTTTGCATCTTCTTGTGCTCTTGCCAAAATGATCACAGGAAGTGAATAAGGACTCAATTGTCACTGTAAGTTTGACTCTTAACTATCTTGACCCTTAGCAGTTGGACATTTTCCACATCCTAATAATTGCATGTAACAAAATTTTTACTAGTTAAAGGTAGGATGCAAAATATATATCTATTCTGACCTCTTTAAATATATTTCTAAATTTTAAAATTTATTCAATTGCTCATCATCATAAATTTTCCTTTCCCTCCATACTGTATGAATTCTAAAGTAAAATGCTTTAGATTATGGTAGTATTTTACTTTAGTATCCACAGTACATAAAACTGTAGGATGATAGCTACATAGATTGGCATTATGCAGATCTAGTTTGAAGCATTCCTCCTATGAATGTGGTTCTGTGTTTATTAAGGCAAGAGCAAAATGCAACACTAGGAAAAACAAACAGATTTTCAGTAACATAGAAATATAAATTACAAATCATAAGGAGTCATTAAATATTAGGAGGATTTAAGGCTGAAGTTGTTGCGTTTTTTTGTTTGTTTGATTGTTTGCTTTCCTCTAGGAGGATTACATGCATAACTGGCTGTAGTGCTGGGCATAATTTCAGCCCTCCATAAAAGATATGAGTCTATTGAACTGTCAAATATATATATATATATATATATATATATATATATATATATATATATATATATTCACTAATACACACACCCTCCAGTTGGTTGCTAGAGACTTAAGCAGGAAGTTAAACCTTAATAAAAATACTTGAGGCTATGGGGAACATACATGCAGACTACCACACCCTTATTTCTTGAAAACATGCATTTGACACTATTAGGAAAAAATATAGACATTGCCTATATAATTATAACATATGTTAATATGCATTATGCAGCAATTTGTATTTATTATGTGTTAATGATTATCACATACTGATAATGTTTCTGATAGGCAAACTGTTTTTTTTTTTTTTAAGTTTTTTTGACTAAAGTAACATTAGTCAAAAGTTTCTGGGTAATTTATTTTAGAACAAGCAAATTTTCCAAAAATGAAATTATATAGAGAAGCCCAATACCAGTTAATAAATGTATAACTAATCATTTATATATTCAGCCTATCACATATTTCTACACATTATGAATCAGTGATAACTAAAGTGTGTGAAAGAAGTAGTTTAGTCAATATGCTGTGATTTTGTTTGTTGACTTTTGTCCTTTTGTATTTTGTTCCTCCAGTGGCTCTTTTATTGACAATGTAGATGCTATGAGAGCACAGTATGAGCAGTATTGTCAACAAAGCACAATTTTCATTGTTCGACAATTTCTTTTTTTGAGAAAATCTGACAGCCACTAGAAAGGCCTTCCTCTTTTTTTTTTCTGAATTTTATACTCAGTGTATACAGTCAAGTTGGTACCATCTTTGGCCTCCTCCCTGTCTTCCCCAATCCACGGGGACACTCCTCATTGGAGAATATGGGTCGTGCAATGTGGTGTTAGCCATCAGTTATGGGTAGGAGGCAATGGCTCTGTGTATCGTGACCCAATGTGTGGCTCTGACGTTCTTTCTGCCCTCTCTTCTGCAAATTTCTCTTAGCCATGTTGGGTTCATTTTAGGTCTGCTGCAGTGATGAGGTCTTAGGAGCTTCTGGGTCTCTGGGTATCTGGTTTGGTAGGAGGTGAGTGTTCTCTGTGTCTATTTCCTTCACCCTTGTGCTGGTACCAGGTTCACCAAGAAAGCAGCACTCTTGCATATTTCCCCAATTACACTTAGTTTCAGCTGGGGCCCTTTTGAGGAATGATGGGCTGGTCCTTTCCTTAGGATCTGCATCTATCTGAAAAAGAGAAGCAAATTCTCCAATGGAGAGTGAAGTTAACACAAGATAAATGGGATAGCCATTGTTTTATAGAAAGAATTCAATAGATATAGGCCCTCTTATAGCCCATGATTGGTGGGAGATTCATAAAACGAGGGGGCTCATTTTTGGATATGATTCTGACTTGTTTCCCAGCTCCAGCTATGGGTTCTGTTCCATTGAGCTGATCAGTTAGCCAAATTAAGAGCAGTTGGTTTCCCACCATGTGTGTGTGCTGTTATTACTCTGGTGTGAGCATCACATCAGGTTGTTTGTTGCTGAGCAGCTTGGACCACGAGTTGCTTGGAAAGATTTTGGTCATTTTCCCCAAGTCGCTCAATATAGCACCTTTTGGCCCTAGATGAGCTAACTGTCTGGGGACTGACTCTCTTCCAGCTTCCAGCCATGTTATTCCATGTTACATGCCAACATGGTGTCTTCAGCAGTAGGGTCTTACCACTAACCTTTGGTGAGTCATCAAGTGCTCTGGTAGAGTTCTGTCTTCTTTTGGGAAACCTTGCAGGTCTCTCTGATCAAGAGCTCATTGTGGATGATAGCCACATACTGGTACTGGGAGTTACAGTCAGAACCCAAGAAAGGAAGGAGGAAAAGTATAAGTAATATAAAAGAGATAGGGGAAAGAAAGAGAAGAGGGAGAGAGAGAAGGAGAGAGACAGAGCAGAACAGAAACAGGAAAAGATTAAAGTCAGCCTTCATCGTATACTCTCCAGGGCCTTGTGATTCAGGTATTCCCTCTAAGGGCCTGGTGAAGGTTCAAATATTTAGTCTTTAGGATGTAGAATTTTATGGTACCATTGCTGTTTGGGTCCAGTTTTGTGTCCTCCACTCCCACCCTTACCTCCATCCACCCACCCTATTGTCTGGTCCTCAAGATGCTTGTTAGGTATGTTGGCATCTTGGGTAGATTCAGGTTAGGAGCTGTAGATGAGTGAGACTATATAGTGAGTATCTTTCTGTGATTGGGTGAATTCACTGAGAATGATCTATTCCAGGTTTGACTATTTTTTTTCTGCAGATTTCATTGTGTTGTTTTCCTTACTGCTGTGTAGAATTCCATTGTGTAGAGCACATCTTAGTTATCCATTCAACTAATGCTGGACATCTAGGTTGATTGCAGCTTTTGGCTATTATGAATTGAACAGCTATAAACATGGTTGAGCAAATCTATCTGAACTGAGACATGGAGCTTTTAGGATACATGTCCATTTTTATATTGAGGTCTTTGATCCATTTTGGACTTGATTGCTGTGCATGGCAAGATATGTGGATCAAGTTTCAATTTCCTTCATATGGTTATGCAATTTGTCCAGCACCATTTGTTAAAGATGCTGTCTTTTTTTGAAACTATATTATTAGGGCCTTTGTCAAATATCAAGCAGCACCAATTATTTACCCAAAGTCTGGGTCCTCGATTCTGTTCCATTGGTCTACACTCTTGTTTTTATGCCAGTCCCATGCTATTTTATTTTTTACTATGGCTTTGTAATATAGCTTTAGATCAGCTATGTTGATGCCTCCAGAGGTGCTTCTTTTGCTGAGGATATCCTTGGATATCCAAGGTCTTCTGCCTTTCCAAATGAAACTTGAGATCAGTTTTTCTATCTCTGTGAAAAACAATGTTGGGATTTTGATTGGAATTGCATTAAATATTTATATTTTCTTTGGTAGGATTGCCATGTTCAAAATGTTAATTCTTATTCAGGAGCATTGGAGGTCTTCCCATTTTCTCAAGTCCTCCTCAATTTCTTTTTTTGAGTTTCTTTTTGTTTTTATTGTAAAGATTTTTCACTTCCTTGGTTAATGTTATTCCAAGGTATTTTATTTTTCTTGTTGCCATTGGAAATGGGACAATGCCACTTATTTCTTTCTCTGTATCTTTGTCATTTGCATATAGAAAGGCTACTGATTTTTTTGCACTGACTTTGTATCCAGTTACTTTGCTGAAGGAGTTAATTACCTTTCAGAGTTTTGAGATGGAGGCTCCTGGGTCTCTTACGTACAGAATCATGTTGTCTGTGAAAAGAGATAACTTACCTTCGTCCTTTAAAGTTTGTATCCATTTTATTTTTTCTCCCATCTTATTGCTTGAGCTAGGACTTCCAGTGCTACATTGAAGAGCAGAGGTGAGAGTGGACACCCCTGTCTTGTTTCTGATCTCAGTGGGAATTCTTTCAGCCTCTCTCTGTTAAGTATTACTTGGGCTTTAGGAGCTTTATATATGTAGCCTTTATTATTTTGAGATATAAACAGGCCTGGCCAATTCTCTCCAATGTTTTGATCGTGAAGTTATGTTGTATTTTGTCAAAGGCCTTTTCTACATCTGTCAGAATGATCATGTGTTTTTTGTGTTTAAGATTATTTACCTGGTATAATACACTGACAGATTTCTATATGTTGAACCACCCCTGCATTCCTGGGATGAAGCCTACTTGATCAAGGTAGATAATGCTTTTGATGTATTGTTGGATTTGGTTTGCAAGGATTTTGTTCAGGATCTTTGTGTCTAAGTTCATCAGGGAAGTAGGCCTGTAGTTTTCTTTTCTTGTGGCATCAGTGCCTAGTTTTGGTATTAGGGTGATACTAACTTCATATAAGGATTTGGGGTGCTTTTCCTATTCTCTGTTTGTGTGGCACAGTTTGAGAAAGATTGGTTTCAGTTCTTCCATAATTGTTTGATAGAATTCAGTGGAAAAGCCATCTGGTCCTGGATTCTTCTTTTTGTGGAAGGTTTTTATTACCTTTTCAAGTTTTATCGATGTGATAGGTTGGTTTAAGAGATTAATATGCTCTGAGTTTAGCTTTGGTAGATGGTATTTGTATAGGAATTCATCCATTTTCTCCATATTATCCAGTTTTGTGGAATAGAGGTTTTTGAAATAAGTCTTGATGATTCTCCCAATTTCACTTATGTCTGTTGTGAATCTCTCTTTTTTTTATTTAAAATTTTGTTAATTTGAAGCATCTCTCTCTCTCTTTTTTTTTTTTTTTGCTTGAACAAATTGGCCAGGGGTTTGTCAATCTTGTTTATTTTTTTCTAAGAACCAGCTCTCTTTTTCATCAAATATCTTAATTGTTTTCTTAGTTTACAATTCATTAATTTCTGCTCTGATCTCAATTATTGCTTTCCATCTTTCCACCATCTATTTTATCCAATATTAGTATAGCTATACCTGCTTGTTTCTTATTTCCATTTGCTTGGAATATCATTTTCTACCCTGTCACCTTGAGGATGTGTCTGTCTTTGGTGGTGAGGTGGGTTTCTTGAAGACAACAGACTGAGGGGTCTAATTTTCTGATACACTTTGTTGCCTTTTGTCTGTTGATGGGTGAATTCAGGCTAATATTTAGGGTAATGTCTGTGAGGTTTGATTTGATCCCTGCCATATTGTGTTGGTTTATGTGGTTTGTTGTTTTCATGGACTTTGAAGTTTTCTATGCCTTCTCTAAGTTTGGTTATTGTGAGCTCCTTCTTGTAGGCACTTGAGGCTGATTATTTTGATTCTTCTGTGTGGAAAATTTCCTGAAATACTCTCTGTAGTTTTGGTTTTGTGTTCATATATTTGTTAAGCTGAGTTTTGTCATGGAAAGCTTTTCTTTCACCATCTATTAGGAGGGATAGTTATGCTGGATAGAGTAGTTTTGATTGGAAGCCATAGGTTCTTAGACTTTGTAGAATTCCATTCCAGGCCCTTTTGGCCTTCAGGATTTCCATTGAGAAGACTGAAGTAATTTTGATGGGGTTACCTTTAATTGTGATGTATGATTTTTCCCTAGCTGGTTTTAGGATTTTCTCTTTGGTGTCAATGTTCAGATTCTGTGATTTTTTTTTAAAAATCATTTTTATTTATTTATTTGAGAGTGACAGAGAGAGAAAGAGGCAGGCAGAGAGAGAGAAAGAGAGAGAGAGAGAGAGAGAGAGAGAGAGAGATTGAGAATGAATGGGCTCACCAGGGCCTCTAGCCACTGAAAGTGAACTCCAGATGTGTGAGCCCCCTTGTGCATCTGGCTACAGTGGGTCCTGGGGAATCGAGCCTCAAACAAGGGTCCTTAGGCTTCACAGGCAAGCACTAAGCCATCTCTACAGCCCAACGTTTAGATTCTTAATGACAATATGTGTTGGAGAGTTTCTCTGTTGGTCCAGTCTGTTTGGAGCTTTGTCAGCTTCTTGTAACTTGATGGGCCTTTCTTTTGAGAGACTGGGAAAGTTTTCTGTAATAATTTTGTTGAATAAGTTCTCCATGACTTTGGTCCGAATTTCTTCCCCTTCTGATATTCCCATGATCAGAATGTTAGGATGTTTAAGGGTATCCCACAGTTTCCTCATGTTCTGAACACAGAAATTTTTGTAACTTATTAAAAGTTTTGAACTCTCCGTTTCTTGTGTTTTGTCTTCCAGATCTGAGTTTCTGTCTTGCCCATGGCTGACTCTATTCTTGAGAGTTTCTATAGAGTTTTGGGCTTGTTTAATTTGGTTTGCATTTTCTACTACTTTTCTACATATAGTTTCCATTCCTTTATTAAGTTCCCTTTTCACATCATTTTCTGATTTTCTTGATGCTTCTTGGAATTTATTCTTCCATTTCTTCATGTCTTCCTTGAGATTAGCCAGCTGGTTTTTGAGGTCCTCTTTTTTTTTTATTTCTCTCTCTTTTGCTCTCTTTCATATCATTTAATTTCTTCAGACCCTTTACATTTTCTTATCAACTGGGTCTAGTCTAGTGTGGAAAGCATTCAACTGATTATCTGTCCTTTGTTGCTTTTCTGCTAATTTTGCTATTTTCTTGGCCATGGTTGACATCAGTTGTAGTACTAGGTGATCTTAGTGGATTTACTTGCATCTGATTTTTCATGTTATTCCTTTTTCACTATGGTCTGCCCATTACAGTGTAGTGGCCAGAAATATGCAAGGGGTAGGGGAAGTATTTTGGCTTTCTTGGAAGCAGGGTGGGGGAGCAGGGCAGTTTTCTTGCAGGGGCAGAGGAGCAGGGTGGCTTTCACACTGGGTGGGGAAGTGGGGTGATTGCACTTATGTGGAAGCATAGGTGGAGCTTCTCTGGGCCATGTCCCTTTGCCTACAGTTAGTGCAGGAGGAATCTGTGGCTGTGGCTATGGCTAGAATGGCTGCTTGAGGGGATTCGCGGACTGGTGGTCTACTCGACATTATGGGAATCAGCTGATTCCCTTTTTTGCCCCTCCATACCCTCCCACTGGAGGTCTATAAGAGTCTGCTCCCTGCTAGAAGACCCAATGAACCCTTAATGTCTTGCTTTTCCTTCCCCAGGAGGTGTGGCATGGATGCCATCTTGACCGGAAGCCTATGACTACAAAATTTAATTCCATGTTTTAGCCCAGTGTTTACTTACTTCAGTCTATTCACTGAACCTTCTCATACTAATTCATGGGATCTCTCTTACCCATTAACTCAAAATCTGCAGTTGAAGAAACCAAAGCTCATATCATTTATATAACTGATCACTATCATGAAGTTATTGGTAGCAATTCAAACCTTTATAATTTTAGTTATTTTTTTCATAAATGTAATAAAAAAACAAAGAAGAAGGTCATGTTAATATAGTCAAATGATTCTTACTTTAGAAGGAATTGAAGTTCATTCATTTTCTCATTTATAAATGTTTTGCATAATTTTATGAAAAGCTATTTCAGAGAGTCATTCTACCTCATTTGAGCAGATTTATAGTCATGAGAAACTTATTACCAGACTATATCTCTGATCCTTGGGTTTGGATGAATTTTAAAAGGTTTTTACTAACCTCAGTCCATGTTTCTTAGATCACTTGGATACCCTGAGGGTATTGAGAAATACAGAGTGCTTTTTTTTTTTAATTTTGTAAAGTTTTATTTTATTATTTAAGTGAGAAAGAGGCAGAGAGAGAGAGAGTCAGATTGAGAAAATGTACACACCAGGACCCCTAGCCACTGCAACCAAATTCTAGATGCATGTGCCAACTTGTGCATCCAGTTCACGTGGGCACAGATGATCTAACCTGGGTCCTTAAGCTTCATAGGCAAGCACCTTGACCACTGAGTCATCTCTCCAGCCCTATAGTGTGCTCTTAATGACACTTTCTTGTATTTTTGAAGAAATATGGACTTCACCCAATACTTTTGTGACTTGGATAACATCCTTAGTTAATAGTCTTATTTCTTCACACCTCATGTCAAATTACCTTTAGCATCCCCAGTTTCTTTCTGCTTTGTGTGATTTATAGGGCCCTACCTCTTTTGAGGCATCACATCAAGAACTAATATGTCTAACAAATTATTGAGAAGATAATTGGACTATCAATACTACTAATAGTCATTAGGAGTTGTTCTAAAATGACATATTCAGGCTGCATGAAAACTGCTGTTAAACAAAACCTCTGTTTTTTTTTTTTTTTAAAAAAAAAAACAAGGACTATTCTACTACTCATTTTTGTTAAGTCTCTCCCATACTTTGGATTTTGGATTGAAATATGTGGGTTGGTGTCCCTTTGAAATTCCATCTTCACAATGACCTTGTACTATAACCTCACAAGATATTAAGATATTATTACATCCTAATTTAAAAAATTCTGTATTGATGGTGATGATATATGTGTTAATTTCTGGTTTTGTGGTGGTGGTGGTGGTTGGGTGTGTGCATGTGTTTTCCAGCATCTTTTGTTGCTGCAAACAAATGCCTTAATAGCTTTACATGATGGCTTTAGGAATTAGATAGAGTGGCAGGCTCTATAAGCAAGTGCCTTTAACTTCAGTGCCTTTGGCCCAGCTCCTTACAGTGTAACTTGACCATTTAACTGATACACACTCCATATCATTTGGTTTAATCCATAAATGTGATAAAAACTGCCTTCTATGTCATCATCTGACTCAATAAAATGAAATCCTAACAAGTAAAATCTTAGTCCCTTGGAATAGCCTTCTTGAATTTTTGTACATATTAACAAACACTTTTCACACAATGACTCTCAGCTGGGCACAATGGTACCCATACACGATAAGTTGGAACAAGATGAACAGAGATTTACTAAGAGAAGCTGTATAATTTAGTCTAATGCATACTTAACATTGCAGTTGCCTTCTTGTTGCTTAGACAAACCCCAACCAGAAGCAACTTTTGTGAGGAGAGGGTTTATTTCAGGCTTATAGATTCCAGGGGAATTTTCATCATGGTGGAAGGAGCTGGCTCACTTCCTCATACATCTACAGCAGAGAGAAAAACCTGTCAGCAACAGCATAAACTGACAGTGAACACACATCTTGTGTCTGGATTGAAGGTCTACCTCTTACTGACGTGCCTACTCCAGCAGAGCTCTGCCTGATGGAAATTTAAGTAGGAAGCTTAATCGTAAACACTAGAGGCTACGGGGAACATACATTTATATTCAAACCACCATACTTATTATGATGTATAATTTTACAATTTCATCTATTGTAAGAAATGATTTCCAGTTTCAAATACCTGTATGCATTATTAACAAGTATTAGATATGATCAAAACATTGATCACAAAGTTCCTGTGTTCCTCTGTAATTCAATCTTGAAGGTTCTGAAGTACAAAACACGACATTGTCAGGCAGTAAGAGATGGGTCAAAACAAGTTTTCTTCTATACTTTTCTTGATCTAAAGACTATATAATAACCAAGAAGAAGGACTGGGGAGATTGAGCAGTTGTTGAGAGCTTGCCATGCAAAAGTGAGAACCTGAGAACACCTGAGTTTGATTTGTAGGTACTTTGGACAAAGAAGGATATAGCCATGTACACCTATTTTCCTAGTCCAGCATTTCATGTAAGTGGTGGGTAATCTGCAAGACTATCTTACTTAGCTGGGGAAACCTTATTTTGTGACTCTAGTGCTCCATGCCTCTTATCTTTCTGTGCTCTCACATAAAGATGTGGTAATAGTTTCCAACTTATGCAAAACTGAATGCCTCAACACTCAGTATCCATGCATTTCTCATATAAAGTTTCTTGGGCCACTTATTGCAGGGAATAACAAATAAAAATAATAATTAAAACACTGTGTGTCATATTTTCTGATATTCATAATTTTAAAAGAAGTTCACGGCTGGAAAGATGACTCATCAGTTAAGGCACGTGCCTGCAAAGACTAAAACATCCCCAGTACCCACATAAAGCCAAATGTACAGAATGGCACATGCATCTGGACTTTGCAGCAGCTGGAGACCCTGGTACACCCATTCTCCTTCTCTATATCTTCCTCCCTTTATCTCTCTCCTTGCAAATAAATAAATTATAATATTTTAAAAAGAAGCTCATAAATAATTTCTTGGATAAATCACCATGATAGGATATAGGTTTTTACCTTAACTTTGAAGCTATAAAAGCATGACTGAGTTGTGGGGCATAGCGATGACATACTTTGCAATAGACAGCATTTTCATGACTTGACAAAATGTTTCATTGGAATATTTTACTATATGATAAATAATACATATCAATTGACTCATTATAAGTGGCATTGTTGTTAGCTACATTTTATTATGAAATAGGAAAGACAACATATCATATTTTTCCCCTTGGACCATTTCAGTTTTCTCTGGTGCTCAACATTTGGTTGTGCACAAAGGTTTACATGGATGTTTCTGCTAATAGAAAATGAAAAGCTTTTGATATAGAAGTCTTCCATCAATTCAATAATAAGCTTATTTATAGTGAAACATTACAGTTGAATGTAGCAGAAGCTAACACTGAATAGGACACAGTCACACAAAAGGATCTCTCCCCTAAGTCTATGCCCCATGACCACTAAGCCTTTTTTTTTTTTTTTTTTTTTTTTTTTCTCCTTCAAGTGTCTGAATTCATCTGGGATTTTAGGTAACTGCTGGGAAGTATTAAAACTCATTATTTGTTTGACCAGAATCATTGCCCTCTCTTATTTTCCAATAATCCTCTCTGAACGATTTCCCTAATACTTTTTAAAGATGTGTGGTACTGCTCTAGAGTGTAACATAGGACAGGAATTGTAGTTATCGTTTGAGATGAGGTGTGTTGAAAGAGGTCAGGATGACGCAGTTGGCAACCTTCAGATTTTTGCCTCATTATTATTACCATCTGTGTCAACTCAGAGCCTCTGTTACAGAGAGAACAAGAAAAATGGCACTATGGTGGGATTTGTGAGGGATTGTTTTTGCTCTGAGTGACCCTGGTATACAGGGAGTAGGTGAATGAATTTATACTATTGGATCAAGATTTTATTGGATATTACTTGTAACTGTCTGCATTTGTAATTATTTTCCTCCCACAATTTTCTTATATATATATTTTCTTTTCTTCAGAAGAAGCTATGATAAGACTTTGTGGAACCTGGTGAAATTAACAATATAGGGTTTATAGTGAATATATTATTACTGGCCAAAGAACCTTATGGCTCATTTTTCTAACAAAATGCATGAGCAGTGGAACTAAGTGAAGAACAGTGTTATGCAGCAGTCTATATAAAGTGTGCTGGATGCCAAACTAATTGGAAGGAATATGACTCAATTCAGGGAAATTATGTAGGTCACTATCAACCACAAAATGAAGAAAGCAAAAAAGAAATGCTGAGAGCTGACTTTTAGGTTTCTCTTCCTGGATTTATAAGCAAATGACATCATTTAAACATTTTGTTATGGGAGTACATTGAAATACACCAAATGCACCTGTAAATCAATGGGATAAACACCCTAAATTGAGCAGTGTATTCTTCTTAACTATGTACACTAAAACATTTCAAATGGCAGTGCAAAAGATTTTACTTCACACCATACTGTAAGAACAATTTTACATATGAGGAAGTTGTGAGATCGAATGGCAGAGCTCTACCCCCTGTCTGAAGTATGAATACAATTGGGCTTACTTGGATTATCCAGTAACATATGCATTTCATATCACAGAATATGGGCCCAGTAATCTCCAATTTGCATTTATATTACTGATAAAAGTCCTAGATAAAGAATATGAAATATTAACTGTCAGAACAAAGTTCAAAACTAAAAACAAGTGTCAAGATTAAAATATATGAACATATAAATTTTAGTTGGCCTGGATTTTGGCACCATTTATGACTTGCTAAATAGTATTTCTAGAATCCCACATATGGCATAAGGGAATTCATCATAAAGATATAAGGAATTGTAGACTACTCAACTCAACTAGAGCCCTTTCAGCAAGGGATCTCACTACTATTTTTATCTGGAAATTTTATAATGATTTAAGGGTTGCAAATGTCATGATTTAATATGAATAAAAAATTCTGAACTTTTACTCATAAAATAATATTTTTTCCAGACTATTGCTGGAACTAGAATACAAACTCTTCATGAATAGAACTAATTACTTATGAAGATACAAGATGAGTATAGATGTAGTTCAGATAAATTAGGATATGAAGAATATGATTGAGCAACATTTAAAATCTCCATAGTCATCTACTCATGCAATGGTACCTTTCAGCCACTGACAATTGCAATTTCCATTCTTGGATGCATAGAATTTCTGGTAGAGAAATTCTGGTAGCAGAGACAAATGCAGGATGGGTCTCATAGAAGGAAACATGGAGGAGAAAAATTAAGAAATGCAATGAAGAAAAACTTATTATGAAGCATGTATACAAAGACATTTTATTGCTTGAATATAAACTGTCCTCCACAGGCTTAGGTATTAGAAGAATGTCCCCAGGCTGATAGTACTGCTAGTATTAGTGATTGAGCCATTTAGTTTAGGGAATTTTAGGGGTGGGTCATAGTTGGAAGAAGTGGGTCAGTAGAGGGCATACTGTTGAAAAGTATATCTACTCCCGAGATTCTCTCCTTCTTTCTCTCTCTTTTCATCCTGATACTCTCCAGGTATGTATTTCAGCTAATAGAACATTTGGTCTATCTTCAAACCCAGCTCAGGAAACAGCTGACCTTGCCTTTGGGTCCCTGAAACTGTAAGTCTCACATGAATCTGTCTTCCCTTGTTTGCTCAGTTATTTTGTCACAGAAAATTGTCACCAGGATTGAGTTCATTGCTGTGATTAAACATGGATTTTGAACCAAATGAATCTTATAAATTTATGAACATGTGGTTCTTAAACCTTTGGATTTGCTTTTGGGGATGTTTAGCAAATTTGGAGACGTTTAACGAAGCCAACCAGAAAAAGACTAGATTGTTGTAAGTGGAGATAAATGAGGGGGTTTTGTTTGCTTGTTTGTTTGTTTTTGGAAGCTGATAAAACACATGAAAATTGTATAGCAAAATCTATGCTCATGAGATTGTGGAGAAGAATATATACAGTATTGGGAATTGGAATTAAAGTCACTTGTGTTATAGTCTGGTAAGTTAAGTTGTTCAAAGTTTAACCATGCTCTGAAACTTTGTGTAAGGTCACGCTTAAGTGTAGCAGACTAATGGTACAAAGGGAATTTCAAAGTAGTATAGCATTCACACTATGGTGCAGATATTTCTAGCTGCTTTTAGCAAAATCTATAGTAAGTACCGTAAGTCCATTGAAGAGTAGGATTTGAAAAGAATGTGATTTTTTTTTTTTTCAGAAAAGCTGTTTGTTTAAAGTTAGGGAGAAGAAAGGTGGTGTAGTTTGAATGTGAAATGTTTCCTATAGGCTCATGTGTTTGAACATTTGGCCTGCAGTTAAATGGTTGTGTTTTGGAAAGATGTGGAATATTTACAAATTACAGCCTCACTGGAGTAAGATGGTCACTAGGGGAGGTCTTAAGACTTCATAGCCCGGCCCCATTTCCTGTCTGTTCTTGGCTTCTTAACTATGTTTCCAGTGACCAGAAGCCTCATACTGCTGCTGCCTACCATGCATTCTTCTTTCCTTGATAAATGGTATCCATTCCCACCTACCGTGCATTCCTCTTACCTTGATCAATGGTATCCCTTCCTACCTACTGTGCATTCCTCTTTCCTTGATCAATGGTATCCCTTCTGAAACCATGAGCTGAAACAAACTCTCCCTTATCCAGGTTGGGTTTCTCATGTATTTTGGCAGCTGAAGAGTTCAGAGACACTAAAACAAAGTAGAGTATGCTGCACTACAACAGCAGGAAAGATGCTTGGAGGATATCCCATCAATGTGAGAGACACTGCTCATTAAACACAGAGATTTAAAAGTACCAACTCTTCAAAAGAACTGCTTGATGAGGAGATTTCTGGGTACTTTATACAGACAGGATATCCTAGGAAGTTGATTCCCTCCTCCACAATTGATGTCAATCTTCTCAGCAACCAGAGCTCATTGAATCTGTGATTCAAAGTTATCTTGGCTACTGCCCCAAGCAGCAGCCTACATCATAGTGTCCCATATTATTCTAGTTAGAGCCATGGATGCTTCTAACTAGATTGCAGAGGAAGGCCTGGGAAGCATATACTCCCCTCCACCATTCATTACAGATTACTGATGGGTGTAGCCTTCATACCCTTTTGCCACAATAGACTTCTTCACTGCAGGCCTAGAAACAGTTATATCAGCCCACCATGGCCTGTAACCTTTCAAACTGTGAGTCAAAATAAATCTTTCCCTCTTTAAAATGTTTCTGTTGTGTATTCTTTTTTCAGTGTCAAACCATCAGAGTAACACAAGGGATAAGAAAATGAGTCTGATATGAAAATGGAAACCTTTGTTAATGGCAAAAAAAAAAATAGGAAAATAGGAAAAATAGGAATTCCATGTGATCCTTATGAAATACATATCATAGTCCCCTCAAGGAATGTGAGCACTAAGTGTTAAGTTAGATAATGTCATCACTAAAGTAAGAAATGTATAAATTAAACTTTAAAAGGCTGAAAAAGTAGATAAAATCTGCAAAAGTTTTAGCCCAAATTACTGATTGAGTCTCTGATTCTTACCATAATCTAGCCAGGATTATTCTTCCTAAAATCATTTAAGTACCTAGGATGACCCCAAACCTTTAAAACACCTATCTAATAAAGTTCAATACTGCTAATAGAATTTTATATTTCAGCCAACACCTGAATATAGGCACTGACCTTTTCTTAGAGCATTTAGTTTTGAAAACATATAATTGTCATTCATGTCCATAGTGCTCTGAGAAACACATGCCCAATCACTCAGATCTATTTACAGTAGGATCTGTGGGGCATTCATTTTGGATGGGTAAAAATTCAACTTTAATGGGTATCTTGATCAAATCTGCAACAATACCTTTTGCATAAAGATATGAATAATTTCTCTCTCCTTTCTAAGTAAATGCAAATTGGCAAGCATATTCACATTGGTAAATTGTCTCTTCTCTCTACTCCACTCCCAACATCTCTCAGAAATTTTCTTTCAGCTTATGTCAGTGTTTAATATATCCTTGCTTTTGTTTGAGTGAAGGTGACTGCAGCAGACAGCTGCAGGTTCGCTGAGATGAACTTCCAGACCAGTTACAGTTATAGAAGGAAGGATTTATTGAAGCTTAAAGATCCAGAAGAGGTTCCATAATGGCAGAAGAAGCTGGCCTGCTTTCACAGGACCAAACAGAGAGGAAAACCACAAGCCAAAAGCCATACAGCATAGTGTCCTTCAGAAACTCCAGCTAGGCGCTCTTTGCATATATTTAGACTGGAATCTCAAACCCACCACCAAACCTTAGGACGGAACTCTAAACTGCTTCCAGCCAGGTGGCTGCAGATCCAAGCTACAAACTAATAAAACACTGACTATATTGGGGGCCATCTATCCAAACTACCACATTCTGTCCCTGGTCTCCAATAGATTCAAAACCATCACACATTGTAAATTGTATTGAGTCCACTTACAAAGGTCCTCACAGTCTTTACCAATTTAAGATAGTTCCAAAGTCCCAAGTCTTCTCTGAGATTTAAGATTTTCTCTTTGTTGTGAAACCTGTAAAATTAAACAAGTTAAATACCTTTAACATATAAAGGCACATTTTCAACTGGTATAAGGCATATCAAGGAAGGCTAGAGCAATGTAAACTCAACCATCATCAAGCAAAAATCAAACATATGTAGTTCAAGTTCAATATAACCAGAGACTGACAGTCTCCAGATTTTCCAATTTCCCCCACCCTAGCTGGGCACAGTAGCCAGAGAGCACTTCCATCCTATGCCAACAGTGCCCTCCATGGTAGCCCTTGCAAAGTCCTGGTATATCTAAAACATGTTTGTGTCTACATGTAAACCACGGTCCATCTTCCAAAGGCACTTCTGGCCTATCAGGGTCATCATGCCCTGCTTCATGCTGCATCTCAACAGTGGCTCCTGGAGGCTTGTGTAATTCATGACCACTCCATACATTTTTCATGCTTCCAAAACCCATAGCAGGTGTACAGGACACAGTCATATTCTTAATTCAGGGAGAAAATAAATCTTAAACTTGAAAAGCAGATTCCTTCTATAGGCAACTCTTTCCAAAGAGTTTGCATTTCTATCATAGTCTTTCCTCAGGCATCCTCTCCATTATTTTAATGTAAAGAAGTTGGGCAATACTCCTTAAAATTATTAATGTGTTTCACAATAGCAGCTTCAGCAACCTAAAATGTGTCTCAGTGCCTGTGATTTTAACTTGCTTGAGGTTTTCCAACTTAAATTCTTAAATCTTTCAGTCCAATATTGTTAGCCAAGCACATTAGTCCATTACAAATTTAACCTTGATCAAACTCTCTGGGCCTGGGAAGGAGGATGCAGCCAGCCCTTATGCCAGTAGCCCAGTTCCAACAAAGTCCTCTGCAGTCTTTCCTTTCCCGTAGAGAGCTCACAAGCCAAGCCTCAAAGTTTAATACTCTGTGCACTTAGCATTTTCAAACTCTCGCAAGAGTAGTCCATAATACTTGGCTTACTGCAACAGAAGGCATCTTCAGTTGCAAGCATCATGTCCATGCTCCTGTTGCTCCAAAACAAAAGTTCCAAAAGACCAAAACCATATGGTCAGGTTCATCTCACCCCACATTCTGGTACAACTTTCTGTAGCACACAGCTTCAGGTTCCTGAGGTGAACTTCCAGACCAGGCACAGTAATAGAAGGAAGTGGTTTGTTGAAGCTTAAGGATTCAGATTAAGGATCCATAATGGCAGAAGAAGCTCTCCCACTTTCACAGGACCAAAAAGTGGAAAAAGCCCCAAGCCAAAAGCCACACAGCAACGCATACTTCAGGAACCCCATCTAGGAACATTTTGCATATCTGTAGACTGGAATCTCAAACACACTCCCCCACATTAGGGCTGGACCCTAAACTGCCTCCAGCCAGGTCGCTGCAGATCCAAACTACAAGCTAATAAAACAATGAATATAATGGGGGCCATCTATTTAGATTATCACATTTCTCTCACACAGCAGTAGCCTGAAATGTCTTGACACAATCAGCAAGTGGCCAATATTGTTTTTTATTATCATTATTATTATTTGTTTGTTTTTCCTTTTACATGGGGGACAGGCCATGACTAAGGTTTTGACAGCATTTGTGTAAGGGAACACTGTTGAGTCCCGGACAACTGTAGAGGGGCTTGCAAACTCAGCATCTAGGGCTGAAAAAACAAACAGCATCAACAAGCAGCAGGAAAGGTTATGCTGAGATAAATACTTGAGTCCCTTCTGTAATTCTGAGAAGAATTCAAGACAGGTAAATCTTGAGACCCTCAACCAACTTTGATTATCTGTCTGCAACTAATCAACAGATGTCAGGATAACACATGTGTGCTGATGCTCACTCTATTTTGTTGACTAGCAGCTTACAGAAAGCAATGATGTCAACTTCAGCTATTAGTTTCCATAATGACAATAAAGTAATTGATTAGATCTGATTAGATTTAAGTTAAAAATTGCTATTACTACAAAGTCTAGCATATTTTAATATACAGAACTCAGGGCTAGGGAGATGATGCTATGCTTCTCAAATCTACTTCTCATTTTCTACACTGTCAAAGAGTCAGACTGAGCCACCACGTCTGCCCTGTGTTATTACACACTCTCCCATCCCATTTCTTCCCCATCAATATATTTTCAAAAGGTGAAAATAGATACTCAAATTCTCATTACTGCCACAGACTCCATGTGCTCCTGATCTGTTTTTCCTTTGCCATCCTTTCATACTGTTATTCCCCTCTAACTTAAACCATAAGTTGTTTTATTTGATTGACTTTACTGGTATACATCTGACAACACCTAGAACAATGCTGATAGCAAATAAGAAATAAATATGTGTAGAATGAATTGTTGCATTTTCTAAGAATGAATATCAAAATCCTCAATATCCTTTCAGTTTATCCAGACCCATATCACCATATTCTTCATGTTACTTTGTGTACTTAGACACATTATATTTCTAGGTTTATTATTATTTTTTGGTTTATTTTTATTTATTTATTTGAGAGTGACAGAGAAAGAGGGAGAGGGAGAGAGAGAGAGAGAGAGAGAGAGAGAGAGAGAGAGAGAGAGAGAGAGAGAGAAGGGCTTCCAGCCACTGCAGACAAATTCCAGATGTATGCGCCCCCTTGTGCATCTGGCTAACGTGGGTCCTGGGGAATTGAGCCCTGAACCGGGGTCCTTAGGCTTCACAGGCAAGCGCTTAACCACTAAGCCATCTCTCTGGCCCCCTAGGTTTATTTTTTAACCAACTTAGGTAAGAGGCAAGATACAGTAATGCCCATAGTCAATAACACAGAGATGTACAACAATCATCAGGTAAATATTTACATGTTTTAGCTCTGTTAGAAGTAGATAGACATGGTGACATGAAGATATGACACTGCTGTTGTACATGTTTGTTTGACTCCAACAGTACCATTTGCAATTTCTTGTTTAGTGAGTTCCCATTCTTGCCTTGCTTGGGTCCCTGGCATGCTACTACCCCACTCATGCCAATATTTACTTTCTTTTATGCAGTGTTGGAGTCCAAATCCAAGGTCATGCACATGTTCTACACCCAGCCCAGTCATCAGTTTCTTGATGGCATATTTGCTAAGACCAGTACTTGTCTTATTTTTCCAAGATAAATCTTGGGATACTATTTCTTTCCTTAAATTTAGTTTATACACTGATCTGATTTCAGATAGCTATTTTCTGCTTCAAAAATAATACTACAGTTGGTCATATTTGCAACTAAGAGCCACTATTTTTAAGATTCCTTCTCCCTTCCTTCCTTCCTTCCTTCCTTCCTTCCTTCCTTCCTTCCTTCCTTCCTTCCTTCCTTTCTTTCTTTCTTTCTTTCTTTCTTTCTTTCTTTCTTTCTTTCTTTCTTTCGTCTTTCTTCCTTTGACACAGAGAGGAGAGAGAGAAAGAGAGAATGAGAATGTGTGCACCAGGGCCTCTAGCTATTACAAACAAACTCCACACATATTCTCCACCATATGCACCTGGCTTACATGGGACCTGGAGAATTGAACCCAGGTCTTTAGACTTCACAGGCATGATCCTTAACTGCTAAGCCATATCTCCAGCCCAAGAACAACTTTTTACAAGGGACCCTTTATCTTACTTAGAGCATGAACTCCATGAAGACAATGACATATTTTTTTAGTTTAACATCTTTTAGTAACAGCAAAAATAATTAATTAGCATTTACACTATTTGTAATTATTTGATGATAAACAGAGGTAAAGAAAAAAATAAAGTAAAGAAAAACATGGAACAGCAGATTACCTAAAACATAACTTCTAAAGGTGGCTCTTTCACTAACTAAAGGCAAGACATGGGTCAGATAGATTTCATGGCAGATATTCACCTATGTGCTATAACAGTGCATTGAAATGATAGAAACATGATTTTAAAACATTTTTTTTTTTATTTGAGAGCAACAGACACAGAGAGAAAGACAGATAGAGGGAGAGAGAGAGAATGGGAGCGCCAGGGCTTCCAGCCTCTGCAAACGAACTCCAGACGCGTGCGCCCCCTTGTGCATCTGGCTAACGTGGGACCTGGGGAACCAAGCCTCGAACCGGGGTCCTTAGGCTTCACAGGCAAGTGCTTAACCGCTAAGCCATCTCTCCAGCCTGTTTTTAAAACATTTTATTGACAACTTCTGTACTTACAGACAATAAACCAGATATTTCCTGCCCCTTCCCCATTTTCCCATTCACTACTCTGCTTGCTATCATATCCCCTCCCTATCTCTGTCAGTCTTTTATTTTGATGTCATATTCTTTTCCTCCTTTTATGAAGGTCTTATGAAGGCATTGCTAAGCACTGTGGGGTCATGGATATTGAGGTCAATTTCTATCTGGGCAGTGCCATTGTAAGGAGTGGTGCCCTTCCTTTGGCTCTTTCATTCTTTCTGCCACCTCTTCTGCAGTGGACACTGAGTCTCGGGGAGTGTGATGCATAGAAATTTGTCTGTGTTGAGCACTCCTCTGTCACTTCTTCTCAGCACTGTGTTGCCCTTTGTGTCATCCCAGGAGTCATTGGCATCTGAAAAGAGAAATTTATCTACCCAAAAGTGAGAGTAGCATTAACATATAAATAAGAACCTTAAGTGAGGTGCTCTCAGGGCAGTTTAGTGAGCATAATACATGCATTTAGCCAGACAAGAGCAGACATGCCACTATTGCCAGTCTGGCCAAATTTGAGGCTTCTAGTGCCCACTGTTTTCACTTCCGATGACTTCTGGCTCCCATAGGGCTGAATGCAGTGAAGCTTTTTCCAGCTTTCAATAGGCTGGTCTATAGGGAGAATGTTTTTTGGATCAGAACAAGTATGATTTCTCAGTGATCTTGCTGCCCACGCATGTGAAGTCTTCAGCCATAGGGTCTTCACATCTGTTACTCCTGGGAAACCAAGGACCTTGACAAAGGCCTGTAATGTTTTGGAGGCAGCAGCGACTTCCCTGGCCAACTCACTGGTGGGAATCCCATCCCTGGTATGGAAAATTTTCTAATAGCAATCTATGGCTTTTGGATGTGCTATTATCCAAAGAAATAGGCTTTCTTATGTCTTATTCAGAATATCTTGAATTTTAAATGACCCTCTTCCCACCCTTCCCTTAATCTTTTCCCCTGGCCTCACTTAGGTTGTTCCATTCCTTGTAATCTGTTCTTCTACTTATATATATACAATACCATCCCCTGAAGTACATGCTTCTCCTCCATCCCTTATAGCCTTTTTCCAGCTAACTGGCCTCTGCTACCAATTTTTTGTTCCAGATCACACGCAAGTCTAAACATTTGTAGCTAGGATCCACATATGAGAGAGAACATGCGATATTTGGCTTTCTGGGTCTGAGTTACCTCACTTAGTAGAATCCTTTCCAGATCCATACATTTCCCAGAAAATTTCATAATTTCATTTTTCTTTACCATTGAATAGAACTTCGTTTTGTCGATGCACCATATCTTTATTATCCATTCATCTGTTGAGAGACCTATAGGCTGGTTCCATTTCCTAGTAAGATAGTAAGAAGAGACATTAAGATATATGCTTAGCAGTGCTATATCTGGATCATACAGTAAACTATTTTTATCTGTCTCAAAAACCTCCACACTGATTTCTACAATGGCTGTGCCAGACTGCATTCCCAACAACAATGTAGACGTTAGCTTCCTCTCCAAAATTTGTTGTCATTTGTTTTCTTCATGATAGCCATTATGACAGGAGTGAGATGGAATCTCAAAGTAGTTTAGGAGTTTGAATTTCCATTTCCCGGATAACTAAGGATGTAAAACACCTTCTTAGGTGTTTATATGCTATCTATATTTCATCTGATGAGTACTCTCTACATAGTTCCATAGCCCATTAAAAAAAACATACATACATACATACATATACATATATATATGCATACATACATATATATGTATACATATATATGCACACACATATATACACACATATATATTATATATGATATACATTATATATAATATGATATAATATAATATAGATACAGTATATATATATATAATATTGACAACTTCTATACTTACAGACAACAAACCATGGTGCTCACATCAATGTCTCCATGTTGTGCTGTGAATCTGGTGTTCTGATCAGCTGTGCTGGATGCCCTGCTTCCGGAAGCTGAATGCCTTCTCCAGAGGGTTGCAGTTCTGTTGATTGGTGGATAGGAGAGTGCAAGGAGCCTGGAGTTTTACTGGAACTGGTCACTTCATCATCCTGCCTGTGTCTAGCTGTTTCCCCTTCAAATTTCTTGACTTCTCAAGGAGGCTGATGAGGTTGGAAAATCCCCTTGTTTGGTCTCTGCTCTTGCAGCTGAGTGACAAGGGGGCACGCAGGTCTATATGTCTCACAGCTTGGTTCTGCAAACTCCTCAGTGGGATTCTGGCTGATTTACTCCTTTCTGGTGGATCTTAGTGTCTCCTGCTTCTCTGCTGTGGTAGAAAAACAGTACATACTTTCACTTTTCAGACGAAGAATGTATTTTGGTGTGGTTTTGCTCAAATCCCTCCCTAGGCTGGATGAGTGAGACGCCTATGCTGCCATTTTACCTGGAAGTCCCAATGAAATCTCATTATGAAACTAATATATAAAATAAATATAAGAAGATAAACTTGGAGTGACATCTTGAAGAGATTCTCACTGTTTTTATTTTTTGGCCATTCATAGCTTTAATCCTGTTACTTTTAGTATTACAGAAAATTTTCCTTAGGTACTTGGGAAACAATTAACTTGCTTTTGATGCATGTATGCTATTGGTGTAGATACCTATACACACAGATATGCATGTGTACCCTTCATCAGTCAAATCTAAATAGCCACCACTAAGTCATTGGTTCTAAAGGTGAGGGGTGCCTTCCTGTAATTCTTTCAAAAATAATCTGAGTGTTTCTCCCTTAATTCTGAGCAGTGTTGCAATCAATTCCAGGGGAATGAAGTAAATCCTCTGTTTTTTTTTTTTTTTTTTAAATGGCTATCCATGGCTTTGAGATCCTCTTGTAGTGACCTATACACTTAAACTCACACTGAAAGGACAGAAGAATGTGCAGGTTTGGATAACTGCCAAAAGTAACAACCAAACACTATTTGGGAACAAAATGCAGTACATTCCATTTGTCTTCCCCAGAAGTCAGAAAGCCATCCAAATCTGCTTCATAGACTACAAGTTCATTGATTATTACTTAATGGATTCTCATGTGTACACATAGCTATTTATTACCTCTCTATTGTATGTAATTATCTGTGTGATATTTGTTTCTGATTCATTTCCTCTGAATAGCTCTGGATTTTTACTTCTTATTTCTTTCGTTTATTTTGATTTTGGTTTAAATCTCCATTCCATTATTGTTTTATTTCTTAGGGCTCTTAGTTCAATCCATTTTTATCATTCTGGTAGATTCCACTTAGTTCGCTGTTTCTTCTCTGATCCTAGTTTAGCTCTCTCATCTTTTGGTGGAAGAATGAAAATATTGACCAGATTCCTTGTGCAGATGTTCCTTAGCTTAGAATATTCTATCTCAGTAAATCCACTGTAAGTTGAATCTATCATAAATTGAAAATGAATTTAATACACTTAAGTTGTATTTGCTGGGCCTTGTTTAAACATGCTCAGGGCACTTCTGTTAGTTTATAGATGGGTAAAATCACCTAAGGCAAAAATTGTTTTTATAATAGCATGCTAAGTGTCTTGCCTAATTTATGGAATACCTAGATCCAGAAAACACTGTCTATAGTCTTTAAGCCTATAATATCAAGTGTTTATCTTGGAAATTGCATTGAGAGCTGGGAGCTGTTGTTTTTTGTCAATGCTTAGTATTTCTACCAAACAACAACACACCATATATTACTAGCCTTTACAATATCAAAATAAAAAAAATTGCAGTATGATTTCTATTGAATTCAGATTAGCACCATAAAGTCAAAAATGTACAAATCAAACATCATAAATTGGAAATAGTCTTATGTGGATTTTTCAGAGAACAGATGGTGCTCTTCTTGTCTCTAAAAGGCCTAAGTTATATCCTCTAATTTCATAAGTCTTTGAGAAAAACAAAAGTTGTGTTCACATCAAATGGCAATCTAATACCCCCCTGTATACTACAAACATTCATGGCTATAGCTAGGGGCAAAATATTCCTGACAAGACTTTTTGTTGTACTGGACTAGATGTTAGGCAGGTACCCAATTGGAACAATATTATGGGGCAGTTTTCAACAGTGTTTTGAAAAGGGGATGACTAACTCCAGGTCACATTGATAGTGGGGCTGAGAAGATGATACAAGTTGGGAGAATGCATGGGCATCCACGTATGCATTCTCTAAGAAATTAAGATTTTGTGAAGATAGTGCAGGCTGAAGCATTATAGGAAGTTATATTATAGGAAGTGCTTTCTTGTTCATGATTCCATAAAATTTAAAAATATGTTAGTATATCTGCTATTGTCTCCAGTCCTGAAAACAAGGATGAATCCTACAAACATTCATGTATTATATGACAGCTTTCATGAGACTGTTTACCAAGAAGGAGCTAAGACAGCAGAAAGCAGAATTATCTTTTGTATCTCTTTTCTATAAGCACATAGTTGCTTTTGTACTAAGCAAAACATCAAACCTCATTTATTTAACACATGGTCATTAACAGTCTATGACATACCTCAGGCTTTCAGATATTTCTAGATGCTGTTCAGAGCAGATAAAAATATATGTCAATACTTGGTAGTTTCCAATGCAGTGGAAAAATAGAAAATGGAGATCCTAAGATAATCATAAGCAAGGGAATTATATGCAGGTTTAGAAGAGAAGCTTGGTAGACTCATGAGAGATCCTCAGCACTGGTTTCATCATCCCAGAAAATTTTAGAAGAAGAAATAATTACAGATAAACAAGCACTTTCCAAATAGTGGAAGTGGTTTTTATAACTGGGATGAATAAGACGCCTGTGTTTGAGGAAAGCAGGGGCAGGACAGTCAGGAATAAAGGGGCACTTTTGTGAGATGTGGTCAGTCACATTGAAGGGCAGGGAGAAAGTTCACTTATATGGGACAGTTAAGGATTTTAGACCCTTCAGCCTGAGACAAATAGGAAGCCATTACCAAGGCTTCAACAGAGTAGAATGACCAGGCCTACATATTTAAAAGGTCTGCATTCAAGAAACCATTAAGAATAAAAAACTTAAAGTACTTGCTAAATTTTTAACTTTTTTATAATTTTTCAAAAAAAGATCATACTTCAATTTGACCATGATCCCCCCTCCAATACTTCCTGTCACACATCAACTGAAATTTGTCTTTCCAACTAATTCTTTTTCTATTTTTATGACAGTTTTTCTCTCTCCTCCACTATCCATGTTGAAATGTTGATGAGTTCAGTACTGTGCAGCTCTTGTAGAGTCATGACAGAGACCATGAGGATCTAGACACTTCGTGTCTACAACTGTGCTTAAGTTGTCCTTTCCTTCCTCTAGTTTGACACTTTCTGCCTCCTCTTCTGAAGTGTTCACTGAGCCCTGAAGGCCATGATACTGCTGGGAATACATGATCATTGAGAATGTCCTTAATTTTAAAACTTATAAACAAACAGAAAATTATCATCATGGCAGAACAAAGGCAAGTGAGCATGAGCTTGGATTTACTGGATTGGCAATGCCAGGAATCAAGCAGACCTTGATTCAGGCCTGATTTGGCTTCTTACATGCCCTGTTGAATTGGTCAAATGCTTTTACTTTTGTAGGTTTGGGAATTTCAACTTATTACCTAAGAAATTTGTCACTTTTCTTTTAAAACATCAAGAACATTTTAAATATTTACTATATAAAATAATAAACATTGGTTTTGTTAATTATTTCAATTTAATGATTCAATATTCTACACATACTATACCACAAAGGTTCCACAAATATACACAGGAATATACCATTTTCACTGAGTGTTCCTCATAGAATACCATTTCCATGGGGTTTCTTTGTTTATTATGTCCATGACTTTATTTCCCAGACTAAACTCTGTGCTTACCAGTAGAACTATATATAGTTTAGTTGGTCATGTAACTCAAGGCTTGTTTACTGAATTATTATTTGTGAATATATGAATATGCATTCATAACTAGTATCACCATAGTTAATGTACTTATATACAAAGTATTTTTTTATTTATTTGAGATTTTATCTACCATGAGGTTGAGCATTAAGTAAGTGCCATTTACACATGTTTAGAATTATATGTAAAACTACTGGAAGAAAATTTAGGAAGTACTCTCCATGACATAGGAACGGAAAAAGACTTCCTGAATAAAACCCCAGTGGCTCAAGTTCTTAAACAGTCACTCAACCATTGGGATCATATGAAACTGAAGAGTTCTTTACAGGCAAGCATATAATAAGCAAAGCCAATAGAATACCCACAGAATGGGAGAAAATATTTGCAGGTTATCCAACTGATAGAGGCCTTATCTCTAGAATTTACAAAGAACTCAAAGTCTAAACAATAAGAAGACAAATACCCCACTCACAAAATGGGGCACAGAGTTAAACAGGCAATTCACAGAGGAACAGGTACAAATGGCAAGCACACACCTAAGAAAATGTTCATCATCCCTAATCATCAGAGAAATGCAAATTAAAACAACTATGAGATTCCACCTTACCCCAATAAGGATAGCCAACATCAAAAGGTCAAATGAAAATAAATTCTGGCAAGGATGTGGAGAAGCAGGGACACTCATTCACTGTTGGTGGGAATGCAGGATGGTACAAATACTTTGGAAAGCAATATGGAGACTCCTGAAAAAGCTGACTATAGAAATACCAACAGACCCAGTTATACCATTACTGGGCATCTACCCTAAAACCTTCAAACCAAAAGACAGAGAGATTTGCTCAACCATGTTTGTAGAAGCTCAATTCGTAATAGCTAAAAGCTGGAATCAACCCAGATGTCCATCATTAGAAGAATGGATAACAAAGATGTGGTATGTCTACACAATGGAATTCTATACAGCAGTAAGAAAAAATGACATAAAGAAATTTGAGGAAAAGGGGTTGAACCTGGAACAGATCATTCTCAGCGAACTTACCTAATCACAGAAAAAAAATCGAAACATAGTCTCACTCATCTGCAACACCTAACCTGAATCTGCCCAAGATGCCTTACATACCCAGCAAGCACCTCATGGTCTAGACAATAAGATGGATGGGAGGGCGGGGAGGTCAACGAAGGGTGGAAACCAGTAATCCGGACCCAAATGGCAATGGTACCATAAAATTCTACTTCCTAAAAGACAGACCAAATGGCTGAACCTTCACTAGACCCTTACAGGAAACACCTGAACCACAAGACACTGGAGAGGGTAGGTTCAGTTGGTATCTTAATGAAAGTGCCCTGTCACATCTATTGTCAGAGTTCATCCACAAAATGGTAATTTAGAGCATCTTGCATAAGACTTGCTCTGCATGTCCTGAGGTAATCTAATCCTCAAAATAATATCACACAAAGACATACCAAGCTCAGATACCAAGCATCCATGAAAACATATGGAACATTAATTAAAGCTCTGATATTTCTTTTTATTTCATCATAATTCCTAATACTCAGATAAGAACAAGATGAGTCAAATAATTTTCCATGGTTTAACAAAATACATAAGCCTCATAAAGTGGGACTAATTACATAGATAATTCTTATTTAATTTCTAGGACTTTACACACACAGTCTTTGATCTTGGAGAGATACAAGGATATTTAGTATGTGGCTATGTTTCTGAGACATAAGCATCTAATAAGGAAATTACATAGTCAGCATATTTGACAGTTCAAAAATGATAATAATGAGAATTATCACCATCATGAGTAAGGATAGTATCTATTAAAAATATTGCTTAAATGAAAAAAACATAAAAATAATAATATAAATTTATGATGAAAATATTACTAATTAAAGTCTTTTAGGTTTGATATGCTAAGAGGTGAAAATAATGATATTAGGTAAGCATTTGTAATATTTATGATCCATTTAAATGTGATCACTATAAATATAAACACCAATCTTAGCTTGAAGAACAGGTATAACATCAAAGAAGAGAGTATCTTTCAAGGAGATGGAGGAGTGAATGGCATTATTGTAAAAGAACTTAAGATGAAATTTGTGTTACCTCTTTATTGAAAAGTCTAAAAAATAACTTAAAGAGAGAGAATTTATGGGTGGAGAGATATCTTAGTGGTTTAGCACTTCCCTGTGAAATCTAAGGACCCAGGCTTAATCCCCCTGGTACTCACATACGCCAGATACATAAGGTGGCACATGCATCTGGAGGTTGTTTGCAGTGGCTACAGACCCTTGTATGCCCATTCTCTTCATCCCCCCTCTCTCAAATTAACAAATAAAATATTAAAAAACAATGGAGGATTTATCTGGACTCCCAGCTTCAGTGCATAGGTAGTATCAACCAGAATATACAAAGGTGTAGAGAGAGTTGTGGCAGTTAGTTATGTTTTGTGGTGCCGGCTGTTATTGGTGCCTCCATCTGGATCTGTGAATGAAGCCAGCTTCTTCCACCATTGATGGTATTGCCCTGGGCCCTGTAAGCCTGAAATAAATCTTCTTCTCCCATAAGCTGTATCTGGTTGGATGTTTTCCCCAGTGGCATGAGACAGTCTGAAACAGTATTAAGAATCCTTTCTATTGTGCTTTTACACTCAAATACTAACTTCAAACTCATTTATTGAATTTTATAGAAGAAAATAATGTGAATACCATGAGAAGTTTTGCTCAAATATCTTAATACCCTCAGTGCTGTAGCTCATAAAAAATGTATTATTTATGTTATATTCTGTAATGGTATGTATAAAACCAGCTCAGCTGATATATCATGAAAGTCTACATGTATACCCCTAAAGGAAGGGTTTCAAATGCAAATTTTTCTTATGTGTCTGTGGTGTGCACATGTGTATATGAGCATTTGTATATGTGTTGCTGCATGTGTTTGTGTGTGGGAAGACATGTCAGCTGTCTTCCTCTGAATTTTCCATCTTATTTACTGAGGCAGGGTCTCTGAGTTGAGCCCAGACCTCCTCATCAAGAGGACTAGTCTATCTAGCCTGCTTGCAACTAGGATTGTCTATCTTCCTATTATGACTGCTGGCATTTCCATGGATTTTAGGGATACAAACTTCTCTGCACATTTTAAGGAAAAGAGAAATGCACCTGTGAATTTTCAAAGTTCATCACTGTGTGAACTAATACACATGCTCAGCACGAGTGTAGACTATGGAAGCTCCTGTTCCGGCCTCTCTAGCAGAGCTTCCCCCCATATCTACCTGAGTTCTGCAGATTAAAACTCATTACTCCCAGTGCATGCTGCAAGCACTTAACCAACTGACTCATCCCCCAGCCCAATAACAGAGATGCTGGATTCAAGCAGAATCCCTTAAGCGCAGGTAGGAATGCAGCATGGTAGAAAAGTGTTTGCCAAGCATTTTGACTTTAAATTCAATCTCTAGCAAACCCTTGTCCCTAAAGAGAAACCTCTTAAGCAAATCATCTCCTTTTATCCTCCTGCTTTACATGGGAATCTCCAACAAATGTATATGTGCCCTGTCTAAATAAATTTCTCTATCTAGGTAATTCGTATCAGTGGAATGATGTAATTTTTATCCTTTTGTGTCTGGCTTATCTCAGTAGGCAAATGATTTTCAAGTTTATACATGTGGTAACATGTATTTGAACTCCATTTTTTGTTTTTAAATTATGTCATGTAGTTTATATGTAGTACTTTTTATTAATCTGCTTATGTGAAGATGAAAACTTGCCTTGCTGCCAGCACTTGACAGTTATAAATAATAAGCATTGTCCTTCAAGTATATTTCTGAGTCCCTCTATTAATACTTTTGAGTGTATTGGATCATATAGTAATGATATTTAATATTCTTTAGGGACTGTAAAATTGTTTTCAATGGAACCTTCACTATTGACATTCCTACCAGTAGTGTCTGATGATTCAAATATCTCCATATTCTCAGCAACATAAAACCCTTTCTCTTTTTTTCTGTAATTATTGTTTCCTTAGTTGGGATAAAGTAGCACATAATTCTAGCCTTGATTTGGTTTTGTTTAATAACTAGTGATATTGACCACATTTTATATCTTTATTGATCAGTTTGTATATTTTTCCTGGGGAAGAATCTACTGCAATCCTTTATTAATATAATGAGGTTGTTTGTGTTAAGCTAAAGTTACTTTTAATGTATTTTGATGACTAAACATGATTGCATACCGTTTTCATGTATTTTCTCTTGTGTTTTTCATGATCTCAATACCACATGTGATGTACAAAATAGTTTAACTTGGATGAACTTCAAGTTGTCTTTTATTGTCATTTTTTTTTTTTTAGTTAACTTCTTGCATTTTACAAATGAGGGTCCAAGTCCAGCAGTGGTTTATATGCCACTGCTGAGTAATAACTCTTCAAGCCATTAATATGAGCCATTCTGGCTACAGTGAGAATCACAAAGTAGTTAAAAAAAACTAAGTTTTATTTTATTCATTTATTACTAAGAAAGAGAGAGAGAAAGAGGGAGAGAGAAATAGAGAGAATGGGTGTGCTAGGGCCTCTAGCCACTGCAAAATGCAAACGAACTCCAATGCATGTGCTACCATGTACATCTGGCTTATGTGGATTATGGGGAATCAAACCAGAATCCTTAGGCTTCACAGACAAGGGCCTTAACTGCTAAGCCATCTCTCCAGCCCTTCAAGTTAGTTTAACTTGCATTTCTCAATGGCTAAAGATCATGGAAATCTTTTTAGATGATGACTAGTCATTTGTATTTCTTCTTTTGAGAACTTTCTTTATGGTTCCCTGCTCCATTGTTTCTTTATAACTGGGCTGGTTGATTTTTCATAGATTAGTTTTTGTGAGTTCTTGTCATATTCTAGACAGTAAACCTTTCTCAGCTGTATAGCTGGCAAAGATTTTTTTTCCCCCATTCTTTGCATTGTCTATTGACTGTTGATTTTCTTAAGGTATATAGTATCTTTTAGCTCACATAAGATCCCATCAGTTGAGTTTCTCTTATTCCCTGGGTTACTTCAGTCCTATTCACAACACCTTTCCTTATGCCTTGGAGTGTTCATCCTTCATCCTACTTTTTCCTCTTGTCATTTCAGCGCTTTAGGTCCTATATTGAGGTCTTATCTCCAACTGGAGTTAGTCATTCTGGGTACAGACTAAAAAGAGTAGAAAGGAATATGACTTAAGTATGCTTCTTCTGAAATTCTTTAATAAAGGAATGTTTGTCATGATGTTCTATGACAAGGAATATTACACATTATTGAATAATGATCCTGCATAGTTAGAGGATTTTCTCAAATCATCATCTCTTCTACCTGAAGAATGTCCTTCTGTGTCCCTAAACTGCTCAAACACAGGGCAGCTAGCAGGTTTGCTACTCTGTGATAATCATTGAACTGGATGGTGACTCAGATTTTCTTCCAGGCTTAAGTTTCTTTTATTGAAAGTAAGTCTAGGTGTCTGGGGTTGTGAGATCAGATTCTGGCTTTTGTCATTGGAAATCCCCACTGCAGATCCTAAGAACAAACCATTGAAGTCCTGTACTGAGGGAGCACACTTAACAGAAGAGCATGACTTCATTCTGGCATGATTTGTCTTCAAATCAGGTCAGTGGTTTAGATGTGAATGCATGGATTGTTCATGGGTACCGGATCAAATTAGACTTTCATTTATTTTAAGAAATTCATTATACCAATTATGATATCCACAAAGGGATGTCTCATGACTAGAAAGTACAAACAAGAACAGTAGTGCCCATTGTTAATTGCTGGATGAAAATGTCTGTAGTTCGCTCATTAAAATCTACTTCCTTTTACATAATATTATATAATATTGATTATAAGGATAAACCATTGGACCTAAACATGTGCACTAAGTATGTAGCATGCTGCTAATTTCAAATTGTTTTTACATGAACTCATTTCAAAATGTGTAAATGAAGTTAAATATTATGTCTCCCATTAGTCATTATGTTCTTCCTTGTTGAAATGCATTGCACATGGGATACGTAGAGAAAGGAACCAAAAGAATGGTGTCCTTGGCATTTTTATGCCTGTGTTTTAGAAATCAAAATATTACATACTCTAGTCGGTGACATAGAAAATGAGATTTGGAGCCTGATATATTTATGTTTGCCTTTACTTCATTTTATTATTTTTAAATGAGGACTTGGGTCCAAACTCAGTACTCACACCTGCACAGCAAGTGTTTTATCTATTGAGCCATCTCCCAGCCCTGTCTTTACAACCCTTTTACTTTGGAAATTTTCCTTAGACTAACAGACTTATTTTACTCAATAAAACAAATAAAGTAGCTTTCATCGTATAGATCCTATGCAGATGTCTTTAACTTTGTGAAAATATCAGTCATAAAATATCTACAAATGGGGATAGATTTTTACTCATGTTACATTTTTTTTATAAGTATTTTGAAGTATCACCAAACAAAAGGGAACTATTTATTTTTACAAAACAACTTTCAGTTATTGTTTCTCACCATTCCTTAAACACTTAATACTCTTCCTCCATGGATATTAGAAGAAACCAGACAATATTTGCAAACATTGTTGGTTCTGGCTTCTGTGAAGTTCATTTTGTTAAAACAAAAATTGTCCACTTAAGGAGAAAATGTTTAATTATTTTGCCAGACTGAAATAAACCTCCCAAATAGTTCACTGCCCTCTAGGGTGTGTTCAGTGGCTGCATATTACTTTCTTTCTTTTTTTTTTTAAGTATAAGTTAGCAAGTTGAAATTCTGTGTCCTTATCCCATCTGTAAATAAGGGAACTGAGAGGGGAACCACGTGAGGAACATTATTAGTGTTCCTTGGCTATTGTGGCAGTTTGTGGAAAACTTTTGGTTTAGTTTCTAGAGTATTTAGCAAAGTTGATTTATGTGACGTTTTTCCTCTGGATGATTTTGATGAATATGGCTACACACTGTTCTTGGTTTTTAATTACATTGTACGTGCTGGATGTTCAGAGTCTTCAAGCAATCTAAACATATTATCTTATCGGGAAGAAAAACCAAATGTCTTGTATGAAATTTTTTCAAGTTTGAAATAATAACAATACAAGGAAAAGTTTACTGAAGGATATTGGGTTGATAGAAGGGCCAGTTCTTTTGATTGTGAAGCCTATCTTAGATTTGTCTTCATGCTATCCACATACATTTTTAGCAATATTATGAACATAGGCTTTAAAATGAGATTCTCATGATCTCAGATCAGTAATACAAAAGGACTTAGATGCAATAAACTTCCATTTTCTAAAACAGAAGAAACTTTAGGTTTGATGAGAACTGTGCTGAGTGATAATGACGGAGTGGCAAGGCTGTGCACAGAAGGAGGAAAAGAGCCCAGGTGATCATGTTCTTCACTCACAACTGTAGATGACTGTTCAACTTCCTCTGTCATAAGTGAGTCAGTGCTAACCACCAAGAAGATTTTCAAGGCCTTTGTACCTGACAAAGAAGATTTCTTTTGACTGCACCCTGGAGTGGGCCTGTAAAAATGGAAAGTTCTTATAAAACCATGTATGATTAACTAAGACAGTAACCCAAAAGCACATTGACATGTAAATTTCCAACCGGATTTGTGAAGAATGTACTGAAAACCTAGTTACACTTTCATTTAAAGATAGCAATGGAGGGCTGGAGGGATGGCTTAGCAGTTAAGGTGTTTGCCTGCAAAGCCAAAGGACCCAGATTCAATTCCCCAGGACCCACGTTAGCCAGATGCAGGCACAAGGGGGCATACATGTCTGGAGTTCATTCGCAGTGGCTGGAGGCCCTGACACACCCATTCTCTCTATCTGTTTCCCTCTTTCTCTGTCAAATAAATAAATAAAAACAATTTTTTTTTTAAATACAGGACTGGAGGGAGGGGTTGGGAACTTGCCTATGACCCAGCTTCAATTCCCCAGTATCCATGTAAGCCAGATTCATAAGGTGGAACATGTGTCTACAACCCATTATTTTCTCTGTATGTGTGTATTTGAATATATTGTTATATTTTATATATAAGTAAAAAAAAATTAAAAAGAAATAAATATTACTCTTCACTGAAAAATAAAGAGATTTTTCTATATTTCATGGCACAGCTAAGCCCAAGAACAATGACTAGTTCTATAAGCTAGACAAAAAAGGAAAAAACTCACATGAGAAGGAAAAAAAAACTTACTTGATTTAAACTTTTATAAATTTATTTTAAACAAAGTCAATTTGGGCTATTAAATTATTTTTAATTTAATATTTATTTTCAATACTTTTCAAACACAATTATTTCGTTATCCAGTATTGCCAAAACTAAGACATAAGAACCTTTTCATACAATAAGCATACTCCTGGAAGCAATTTCAACAGAAAAGTAAATAAATAAATAAATGCTCTTCTGAGTGTTACCTTTGGCCAATGAGCTGCATAATCGCAGTTGTTGTACAATAAGGGCTTGTCAGAGTTTTAATCATGTGCATCTGAAAAGATACTTCTCTTTTAGAAAGATAAAAACAATGGAAACGGAGCTGAGCAGATCACAGAAATCTAGAGAAAAGTCTTCTGTTGGGATCTTTACCTGCTTAAACACTCCCTTTGCCACAGAATCTTCCTCAGTGTTAGGTAATCCAATTTACATTCTCCCCAAAGGAGAGAAGTGATTTTGATCTTTATGTAAGAAAAGGGTTCTTGGTTTAAGGAGTATAGCTTCAAATTAACTTCAGCAGTGGATATTATGTAAGTTTATTCATATCAACTCTAAATGAAAAGAGATAGTGACTTAAATTAATTTTTGGAATTACTAATGATTCTTATAGGTTGGGCTTCTCTAAAAAAAAATTAAGATATTGAAAAAAATGAGCCTTCATCATTTTAACATTCATGTGTATATACGAAGAAATAAACATGAAACACTTCATGATAATATAAAGTATTTCATTTTTGTGTTATATACTACAGGCTGTGATCAACAGCTCTCTTGGCTCAGATATTTCCTGTAGAAAGTAACTTTGCCCTAATGTCAAGGACACAGTGACTAATAAATTATATATTTTCACATGTTGTTGAAAATTATTAAATCTCATACATACTAAAAAGAACAATGAGACTCTTTAATAGAAAATACTTTTGTGGCTTTTATTACTGTTTCAATTTATTCTGCTTTCTAGGTATTCACCAGGATTCTAAGTTAGTTACTAACATAAGAACAAATACAAGCTTGAGGCAAAAATAGTCTTCAGAAAATTACATAAATACTGGCATGCCTTTAGTTCTTATGAAGACTAAACACTGTCAATGCAAAAGACACAGTTCTCACCCCAAAGGGGATAAGAGATAGTTTATTCTGAAGCTAAATATGAATGACCATGGCCAGGGAGCACAGATTTAGGTTGTCTCAAAGTCCATGTTCCTACATGTTAACAATCTCATGAACACTTTATAGTTATAGAACAAAAGAAAGTTGTAAATCAAGGCACTTTTGAAATACATTAGCTGACCATTAATCAGGTGGGTGGGTTACAGCAAAGTGGGGAAATAACCAGAGGTTTTAGATGTTATCAGATGACATTCTTAGCCCTAGGATTGGTGTAAACTGGCGGTCTGTTAATGCATTACTAAAGGATCATACCTGATCTGCTGACGTCAGTGGGGTGTTCAGTCAGACACAGAGGTGGGTGATAATGTCTACTCGGAGGGATAAAGGTAGCCCAAGATAATTTGTCTTTGTCTTGTAACACCTGGTCTCTCTGTGTCACGGGAGCTTTTCCAGTCCGTTCAGTCTTGCTGGTAGGAGGTGCAGCAGATACATTGCTTTTCTGGAGCTTCAGTTCACAACCCCTAAAATAATTCAGGAAACTGTGATGGTTTGAATCAGATGTTCCCCCAAAACGAATCTGATTTCAATGCTTGGTGCTCAGATGATGGTAATTTGGGAAGCAGAGCCTAGCTGGAGGAGGTTGCCTTGCTTTTCCCCACCATCATGAAGCTGTGTTCCCAGAAAAGCACCGTGTCTGCTGCACCTACTTCCAAAAAGGCTGAAAGGACTGATAAAGCTCCTGTGTCCACAGAGAGACTGGATGTTGCAAAACCAGAGCCACATTGCCTAGGGCTACTTTTAGGCCCTAATAGCCATTTATTGCCCACCTCTGTGTCTGAGCTAATATCCTGGAGACTATCAGTTAATTAGTTGATCAGATGTGACATGTTTCTGAATGTAAGAATAGACCCTCAGTTTATACCAACCCAAGGGCTACAACTGTCATCAGATAGCATCTGAAGACTGGTGATTTCCCTACTTTTCTATAACCTGCCTAATTCATGATTAGCCAATGTACTTGAAAAGTGCCTTGATTTATGACTTTCTTATTCTGTAACTATAAAATCTTCATGAAATTGTTAACATGTTGGAACATGGCATTTGGGATAATCTGAATCTGTGTTCCATGGCCATTGTCGCTCAGATTTGGCTCCAGAATAAAGTATCATTTACCCCCTTTGAGGCAACAGATGTGTCTTTTATGTCAACAAAGCTTCTACTTAATACTGTAACCAACATGAAAAGGTTTCTCCCATAAGCTGCTTCTGGTTGGGATCTTTGTCATAGCAAAGAGAAAGTAACTACAACATAAATGATCGTGAGCAGAAAGAAATTTTTACCAAAATTTCAAAAATAAAGGGACTGGACAGATTGTTCAGTTGATAGCAGAACATCCTAAGGAAGCATGATGGCCTGAGGAGGCATAATACGGCCTTCGTCTGAACCTCCAGCACCCACTTAAACTACTTTGTTAGCCTACCCACCTGTCCTCTGGGTAGCTGAGAAAAGAATCACTGGGACTTGCCAAAAACAAACTCCAGAATCAATAAGTGACTCTTTCTCAAGGATAAAACAGGCAGGTAAGGGATACGGAAATGGTCCTGTGGCCCACGAAGGCTAATGCACAGGCCCCAGTGTATGTATGTATGTATGTATGTATGTGCATATCACATGCACACACACATGCACTATACTATGCAGACTATGTGCACACACAAGAAAAATCAAAGATAAAATAAAATGCTATTGGAATAAAACCAAAGGAACATTAATTTCCATAAACATGTCATACTTCAATTTCAAAACAGTTTATTCTTGGAAAGGAAACATAAATATATACCAACATTATGTATATATTACAGAAATTAAATCTCTAATTACTGGGGACAATATACCATCAAGAATGAATAAAGAGTAGAATTATTTCTGTCTTTTGTTCAGTTTTTACAACATAAAATATTTATGTCTTCATTTGGTGAGGCTCATGAAACAGAAAAGGTAAACTCAGCAAATAAAATTAAATCAAAACTTGTGTAGTATGACAAAAGTTGGTTGCTGGCTGATATTTGTGAAACAGGCATAGTATCATTCTGTGCTTATTGTTGCTTAACTATCTATTTTAACAAGATGAGAAATTACTTGTCTCTATTCCAATGAATGGCAAAAGTTCACTTTTATATCAGGATTTGAAATATTTTTTCTTGTAGAACTCTCACTTTTTTTTCTTTTCTTTCTTTCTTTCTTTTTTTTTTTTTTTTTGATTTTTCAAGGTAGGATCTCACACTCTAGCTCAGTCTGGAATTCACTGTGTAGTCTCAGGGTGGCCCTGAACTTACAGCGATCCTCCTACCTCTGCCTTCCAAGTGCTAGGATTAAAGGCAAGCACCACCACTCCCTGCTTAGGACTCTCACTTTTTACTTATCTATTTTACTTTCAATGTGGCAGACATTACAGCATACTAGTACCAATTCTACTAAATGTTGTATTTAACAGATGCTTTTGCTTTGAATGTTACCAAGCAAAACAGATAGCAAATAAGCAATATCTACAGCTTAGAAAATCTTTCCAATCAATCAATCAAAATCATTCATTTAATTCTTTATATTTTTGTCTACAAATATATATTTTTCATTGCATAGACAACACAACATGGCTTCTTTTTAAGGGACAGTCCAGTTGTGAAAAAGAAAATATTTTAAAACATGTTCCTCTTTACTTGTAATTTACTTTGAAATAATGTCTACAAGACAACCAAAGAATATCTTCTAAATGTATCACAACTAGCACAGTGGGATTGATGTGAGTCAGTGGTTTGGAAGTGAGTTTGAAAAATATTTTAGTTTTAACATTGCAAACTACCATTTTCATAATCATGGAAATATCCATGTTTTATTATCCACTCCCTCCTCTCTGTATCTCTTCTCTCCTTCCTTCCTTCCTTTCTTTCTTCCTTCCTTATTTCCTTCCTTCCTCCCTGCCTCCTTCCCTCTCTCCCTGCTTCCCTACCTATTCCCTCTTCTTCCTTTTTAAAAATTATATTCACTGAAGTGGTCAGTGTTGTGCCACGACCCCTGACCAGGAGCCAAGACCCCCGGTCACCCAGGAGTCACCTAGAGGACCGCCACAGAAGCCAAGACACTCGAATGTAAAAGCAACAGGTTTCTTTTAATGTCAAGCTTAAGCAGGGACTCAATCCACACAGACCGACGCAGCGGGAGTGAGAGAGAGCCTCGACCTTCTAAAAGTAGGGGTTTATAAAGGAAAAGAGTGGGAAGGGGGCAAAAGGGTTATATCACATAGCATCTTTTAAAATGATTGGTTCCAAGAAGGCACGCGCGGGAACATTTCTAGTTGCGCATCTCTGGTCAGCAGACTGCTTGCAGATCCTATCTTTTGCAAGGGGCCGGAGGCCCCCAGAGCTAAGTATTTCTGGAATGTCCTGTTGAGCAAGCGAGCATGAGTTTCAGAAGCAAAGGTCGGCATTTTAATCAGTTTGTTCCTTATCTGAGCCGAGCCCGGGATCCTGCTTTGTTCACAATGGTTTGTCCTACAATGGCAGTGTCATTGTTTAATTAGTTACGTGTTATTTCTTTCTGGTCTCTTAGTCAGGGTCTAAAAGTTCTGTGCCCAAAGCTTAGGCAAGCTAAAACATTTCATGATATGAGTGAATTTGCTTTGAAGATGTAAAATGTTGCTACTGGTTGGTAATACCACGCACTGCATGTTGGCTTGCCACTGTTTGTGTTAGCATTATCACTGTGACAAAACACCAGCAACAATTTCAAGAGAAGAAAGATTTCAGCTCACACTTTCAGAGGTTTCATTCCATGGTCATGTGTATGTCTGGGCATATGGTAAAGACAGTGTACCATGATGGGAGACCAAAGCCGAAAGAAGCTGAGAAGTAGAGAGAGTGAGAGAGGAAGAATCCAGGGATCAAAGCCATGTCTCTAGTACCCTACTTCATCTAATGTGGTCCGAACTCCCAATACCCCATGCAGCCAGAATCTGCAGGATCCCATATCGCTACAAATAATACTTGTATAAAAGAATTTCCTAATTCTTGTGTGTTTTCCATATGTTTTGAAAAAATAATCTCAGCAGGAAATGGCAAAGATTATGATGACCCATCTTTAGATGGGTCTGAGTATCTTTTTATTTTTATGCTCATTTGTATACTTTCTTATAAAATTCAGCTTTAGCACAATAAATAAATCAATAAATAAACAACTCATATTAGTGTGAAAGCCCCTTTTGCAATATTTGATATCCTTGTTCATATATCACCATCACCTCCCAGGTCATATTTGATCACCCTGCCTTGAATTTACTAAGAATCATGTTGAGGAAGTTTAGACAGAACCTGTTTGACCTGATGTCTTCTTTTAATAATGGTCCATCCACTGATCCTCAGCCTATGTCAAGGTTATCAGTTCCAACCTTTCCACTTGGTACTCACACTGGGTCCCACCTCTTCCCCTGCAAAACTGGAAGCGAGTGGTACCTGTAGGTATAACAGATACAATAGTAGAGCTGAGTAAAGTTATCCATCTTGCTTTTAAAAGTAGCCTTAAGGCTTTGTTCCCCCCACCCCATCCCCGGTAACACAAACCTGCAGAAGCATTCTTAAATTATCCTCCACAATTTTACAACATGAGGAACTGGAACTTCCTGGAGTGAGGACTACAATATAGCACTTCAGTTCATGCCATCATGCAGGGTGAAATAAATCATTTGGTTATACAACAAATGACTGAATGATTTAGAAAAGGATAATGACTGTTTTTTATTCTTTATAAATAAATTTCATCTTCTAGTATTTTATTTATTAAACTTTTTGAAGATACTCTCTTTTTTATTGCTTTCATTTCCATCGTGTGGTCTTGCTGTGGCCTGGGTTGACATGGAACCCATTCTGTTGTCTAGGGTGGCCTAGAATTCATATTGATCCTAATACCGCAGCCTCCTGAGTGTTGGGATTAAAGACGTGTGCCACTATGCTTGGCTGGAAGCTATTCTTTTTCAGTCTCATCATAGTAGGAGAAAATTATTTACACTGTATTTTCTGGAGAGACTTAATTTTGATTTCCTTTGTTTTGCTCTGAATGATGTCACAAATCCTTCCACAGTATGCATTTGTAAGAAAACAATACAGACAGAAATATACAGATTTCATTAAGTATAAAAATGAATTAACATCTCCCTTTGAAAACCTTGTAATAATTAGGTTTAGAGCCCATCCTCCACAGTGAAAGAAAACCATTTTCTTTCTTAAGATAAGACTGAGTGTGTCTGTATCAAGATTGCCTTAATCACCGGAACTAGTTCTTACTGTATTTATATTGATTAGTGCCAAGATTTAACATATTTTAGTAGCATATAAGCCCCACTAGTAGGAAGTGATATAAGCATCCATAGTGGAAAACTCACTTTATAGTTATTTTTACGTAGTTTTGGAAGTATCTTGTCCTTTCCACATAAAGCATAGATAATATGAAAATTTATGTTGAGTTTTCTTATGTTATGTTCTTATGTTTCTTATGTTACCTCAAGTAAGGATGACAAGTTCATTTTATTTTCCTTTCAAAAACTTACCAGGGCTGGAGGAATGACTTAGTGGTTAAAGCACTTGCTTGCAAAGCCTAAGGACCCATGTTCTACTCCCCAGATCCCAGATAATCCAGATGAATTAAAGTTTGTATAGATGAGAATTTACCCATGTTTATGTATTGGACAATTTATTATTCTTTAATTGGTGACAATCCCAGCACAATAGCTTTAGTGCAACATCTCATAAAATTTCATATGACTTTTTTTTTTTGGCAGAAATTGGCAAGGTTTTCACAATAAGTATATGTAACTAAAAGGGACAGAAGGACTGAAGAGATGACTTAGTGGTTAAGTCATTTGCTTGCAAAGCCAAAGGAGCCAGGTTTGATTCCCCAGGGCCCATGTAAGCTAGATACAGCATAAGGTGGCATATGCATCTGGAGTTTGTTTTCAGCAGCTGGAGGTCCTTGCATGCTCTATCTATCTATCTATCTATCTATTCATCTATCTATCTATCTATCTTTATTTATCTAATCTATCACCTATTTATCTGTCATCTGCCTCCATTGTCTCTCTTAAATAAATGAAAATTAAATTAAAAAATGGACAAATAGTAACTCCTTTTGTTCTTCACAATGAACAACAATGTTATATCACTCACTTTCATTTCAAAACTTACTACAGGGCAGACAAAGACTGATTTATAGCTCAATGTCACAGAATCATGAGTCCAGAAATTATTCCACTCATGTGTATAAAAATATTCAATGCTGTGAAAAAAAGGTTAGAGGGCTGGAGAGATGGCGTAGCGGTTAAGCGCTTGCCTGTGAAGCCTAAGGACCCCGGTTCGAGGCTTGGTTCCCCAGGTCCCAAGTTAGCCAGATGCACAAGGGGGCGCACGCGTCTGGAGTTCGTTTGCAGAGGCTGGAAGCCCTGGCGCGCCCATTCTCTCTCTCCCTCTATCTGTCTTTCTCTCTGTGTCTGTCGCTCTCAAATAAAAAAAAAAAAAAAAAAATTAAAAAAAAAAGGTTAGAAATAATTTGGAGCAAGGTTTTTAACACAACTGAGTGGAATTATACAACTAGGGAGACATTCTTGTCTTACTAAAACTTCACTGTGTGAATGTCCTACATTTTATTTATCCATGTGTCTATTGATAAATGCATAAGCTGATTTTATAATTGCTATTGTGAGTAATGTTGCAAAAACCATAGATGTGCAAGTATCTCTGTAGCCTACAAGTGGTTTGAGTGGCTCACATGATACTTCTATTTTTTGTTTTATGATGAACTTCAATGCTGATTCCCATAGTGGCTGATCTAGTGTGCATTTCCACCTAGTTATACAAGTAACATTTGACTAAAGCTAGATATATAAAGATATATAAAGTCTTTTGATTAAAAGACTAAACACCAAAATCCAATAATATAATTACTAAGTGGGATGATGAAATGCACAAGCTGTTTTCAAAGGCTGATGTAAAAATCACCAATGTTTGTAGTTTTAAGCCATTCATTTCTTTCTATTAATGGTAGCCATAGGAAGCCAAAACACTAATTAGGCATGTGGCATTGTGACTAAAACCAAACAACAGCCAACAAATGGGACAAATTATCCCCAACAGTCTAATGACTCCATTATAGTCTTCAAGAGGAAGAAAAGGAACACAGAAAGAATTGTTCTGGGTGCGTTTACTCACTCATAGGATTCCCTTCCAAAGGACAATGACACCCACATTTAGGCTGTCTCAGCTAGGAGCCTTGCATTGCGTTGTTCTGTACGAAGTAGAGATTGATATGGGATATCTCTCCTTTTATATTCCTTCAATATTTAGCATGTTAGATTGATTCAAACTCTAGGAGACTATAGAAAACATATATAAATTTCCTATGAAATGTAGATAATGAAGATTTCATTAAAACAACCCTGCCTCAGCTTGGAATATTATTTGAAAATCCTGTCCTGGGCATCTGAACAAAACCATGAAAATTTGACCATCCTCAGCCCAAAGTGAAGTGAAATATTGCTATGAGAAATTTAAAAGATAAAATTTAAAGGGAGGACTGGAGAGACGGTTTAGCAGTTAAGCACTTGCCTGTGAAGCCTAAGGACCCCGTTTAGAGGCTCGATTCCCCAGGTCCCATGTTAGCCAGATGAACAAGTATCTGGAGTTCATTTGCAGTGGCTGGAGGCCCTGGCACGCCCATTCTCTCTCTGTCTCTCTCTCTCTCTCTCTCTCTTTCTCTCTCTCTCTCTCTCTCTCTTTCTCTCTCCCTCTTTCTCTCTCTGTCAAATGAACAAAAAGTTTAAAAGAGCTTTAAAGGAAAAAGACTTAATGTAATAGGTTCATTCAGAGATTAATAAAATAATCTCAGAATGCAAGAATTATGAAAGAATAAACAAATAATTCAAAAAACATGATCTATATGTATTACTGCCAATAATAGAAGATATAACACCTAATAGGTATTTAGTCTTATGGTTATAAATTCTTTTAATGAGTATGTGAAAATAATTCTGTACCAGATAGAGGGAAGCAAGAGAAGACCACACGGGCAGAACTCTTGTGCCCTGCCCTGCTCAGCATCTGTTCTTCTGCTTCCATGCCAGAGTATGCAGCTGTTAGATGCCCTGCCAACTGCTAAGAAGAGGCACTGGCAACTGAATTGGCTGGTGGTTTTGTTCCTTCTCTCTCACACAAAGATGACAGCAAACAGAATATAGCAGTGTGGGTGAACATAGAGCTGTAATATGAGTAGAGATACAGATAGATGCAATACAGTCACAATGTGCATGTTGCCATGGAAATTACACAAACCAATAGTGAAATAGATAAGACTTTTACCTGAGAGAATTAACATGACATGAGTTGGTTTCTGGCATAAAAAAAAAATATTGAAGAAATATTGAGACAATAATCCAAAGTGTAAAAAGACATGAAACGAAGGAGTTGAGTTAGATGACTAGGTGAGAACTAAAAACCCTTCATTAAAATAAAGATTTATCTTCTATTCCCTGTCTTCTGATGAGATTTTATGACACCATATTTTATCTTAAGGTCAGAGCACTCATTTAAGTGTCCTAATGACTAAGCAAATTTCACTGAGCTGGTTAAAGGGATGTTTTCCAATATTGTTTTGCATTTCACAACACAGTCTTTGCTGAAGAATGGCTCCTAGGGTTTCATTTCATCCTAATTCAAATCATACAGTCCATGATTACCTGATATCCAAACAAACCCACTGAGAAGGCATGAAGGAAATTTGGCTATCGACACCAATAATCACCATTTTCTCTCAGGCTTTAATAAAAGAACTGTGGCTCTATCTTTTGCCAAAGGACTTAGGCTTAATGTCAACCTCAGCCATGGATTTGATTTATTTAGAAAAAGGAAGAATCTAGAAGCCATATGAGTAAAGTCTGGGGCCTGTGGCATGAATTCTGATCAGTTTCCAGAGCTACCACCCAGCCCAAACCCTTTGAGCAAGAGGTAAAAAGAGGGACCAAAGCCCACAGAGAATGTGGACAAGGAAAGCTGAAGCAGAATCTTATAATACTTGTGCCCTAGGTTGTACTCCTTACCCATAATGGATATTTTTCTTGAGAGTTAGATATCCACTGTTTCAATTGTGGAGAAAGAATACTTGTAATAAGTAATAATAATAAAAGATAATATGATAAATATGCTATTTACTTTCTCATTGCTGGGACAATGTATCTGACCAGAAGCAACTAAAGAAGAAAAACGTTTCTTCTAGATTACAGTATGAAAGGGCAGAACCCACCACAGTGGGGAAGACATGGAGGGCCAGCTGTTACGTTTCAGCCAGAAAGAATAAGCCAAACACAAAGTAGGGAAACATTACAGCACCCCAAACTCCTCCTTAACCCCCATTAGCACACTTCCTCCACAACCTTCCCATGTAGCACCACCAGCTGAGGGAAAAACGTTCAAACCCATGGTGTGATAAGAGACTTTTTCTATTTAAACCACAACAATTAAACAAGCCTTATTTTATCCCATGCATATACCTGGTATTGAATGGATTAACTCTTCTGATACTCATGTGAGCAATTCCTCAAGGAAATAGTTGCTCTAACTTTCCCTGAGTTCCATCTCTATTACCATCAAAATGTGATTCTCTAATTGTTAAAAACAGAATGAACACAAGAAATTCCATGCCTTTTAATCATATAGCTGGGAGAATATGGTTTTATATGAGTTTCTATAAAATTCCTGAGAACATCTTGAATGCTTAACATTTCTTCTCATCTAGGTAAGGTACAAGGTGCTTATGGCAGCATCCAGGGTTACAAGAGTAACAGAGGGTTTGGTGGTGCACACCTTCATCCCAGCATTTGGGAGGCCCAGGTAGGAGGATTCCTATAAGGTTAAGGTCAGCCTGAGACTACATAGTGAACTTCAGGTTAACTGGTCTAAAATGACCCTCTACTCAAAAACAAACAAAACAACAACTAACAAACAAAGAGCAAGAAATCCCAGGAGTTCAGACTATAATCCCCAACTAGAGTGATTGGAGATAAATAATTCCTAAATTATATTTAAGTGGGCACTTCTTTCCTGTTATTGCAGTTTAAGCCATCTCACTTAATTCCTACCCTAATTTACATGTAATATCATATAGTAGCATTAATGGTTGGTCTGTGAAACCCTCTCAGAATTTCCTTCCTATGCAATTTTGAGAGTGCTTACACAATCCTAAATCCTACATAATTAAATTATTGAAGGTGCACCAGGAAATGACTCTCAAAATGAATCTTAATTATTACAACTAGAGTTTCATGTCCCACCCTCTATAAATAGAGTTTAATAACAAAATAAGTCTCAATCTGGCTAGGTGCTTAACTTTTTGGAGCAGAATCTAAACAATGTCTTCACAGACTGGAGAGATGGCTCAGTAGGGAAAAGCAGTTGGGAGGCAGAAGTAAGAGGATCACTGTGAGTTCGAGACCACCCTGAGAATACAGAGTGAATTCCACCAGGTCAGCCTGAGCTAGAGTGAGACCCTACCTTGTAAAAATAATTTAAAAAATTACATGCTTAGTTATTGGTTTTACTTTCATGCACTTAGGACTGAAAGTACAGGTTGAGTAGAACATGAAATTATAGGAATATAAACTGGGTGTGGTGGTGCATGCCTTTAATCCCTGAACGTAGAAGGCAGTTGTAGGAGGATCACCATGAGTTCGAGGCTACTCTGAGACTACATAGTGATAGTGAATATAGCTAGAGCAAAACCTTACCTAGGTAAACCAGTCGTGTGTGTGTGTGTGTGTGTGTGTGTGTGTGTGTGTGTGTGTGTATCTGAATAGTAGGAGATTTAATAATCATTAAGTGAAGTTTTTAGTCCTAAGTATTACTTAGCATTAGGCAGTTCTCAGAAAAATCACATTAGAAGGGTATCAAAACAGCTCTACAGTAAAGGCTACTTAAATCAAGCTACAAACTCATTCACTGTCTCCAAGCATGTGTGTTAATTGCAAACAGGAGGGCAGTTCTTCTCTCTTTAAAGAAAGAGAGCTAACTTCAGCACCCAACAGCACTCAATTTAAAATTCTAACACACATTTAAAAGCTGGGATTAAAACAATAATAACTAGAATATTTGTCTTCATAACAAGAAGAAATATCAAGTAATAGGAACAGATAAGGAAAGGGTAGAAATATTGGGATTATCTAATATCCAGAAGGGTGCCATGTTAACTGGAATATCACACAAAAGGGGAGCTAAAAGTATTTACAGAATCAGTGAATTAGATACTTTTCAAGTTTGATTAAAATATAAATCACAAAAAAGAACAGAGAACTGTAAGTGGAATAAATATAAGAATCACAAAAGCAAAACCAAACTATGCATTGTTCCAAGATACGTAATTTAATGAATCAAGTTAATCTCAAATTAAGCAGCATCACTATGACTAGAATGGCATTGCACAGCAATGAAGAAGATAGTTCATAAAGACATTAAAATGGAAAATATATTTATATGAGTTTCTATAAAATTCCTGAGAACATATTTAGCAATTTATAAAATTAGTAAAAAAGAAAAACTGCAAGTGTAAAATATACCTTAGAAACATATTGACCAACTTGGTCTTCTTATAACCTTCAAAATGGATTAAGAAAATGTAGACCAAAAGGAGGAGATATAGGTCAGCACAGACATTAGTGTGCCAATCCTATGAAAAAAGATCAATGATGTTCTCATAAGGGGGTGTGTGTGTGTGTGTGTGTGTGTGAGAGAGAGAGAGAGAGAGAGAGAGAGAGAGGGGGGGGCATAGTGTTGTTCTAATTTTATTTATATTAACTTCCAAGAAGTAAAGTTGAAATACTACTTGATGTGGTTATATTGTAAACAAAAAGTACATTAGAATATTAGTATATTTGACAGTCACATGGAGATGCTATCTAATAATTGACAATTATACGTTATCTAAGGAGGAGAAGAGAAATGACTATGGCACTGTTCAGATCAGCTTGTCTCCTGTTCTGTGTAATATAGTGTGCCCTACCCTTACGGACTCTAATTTACAAGCAGGATTTGACTGCATTTTGAGAACAAATGCTGAAAGTAGACAATTCTACACCTTATACACATGGGCAAAACTATCTATCCAGCACTAACCATGAAGCACAGACTAAATTTTTCACGAAAGCATAGAAAGTATCACTTTATAAATTTATCAAAATGAATTATGACCACATGGGCATACTACATATTAAAATCATATCAAGTAAACCCAGGCCTGAGAACCTATCAAATACACTGGATCTAAGAAAGGGTACAACACCTGGTCTGGACGCCCCCCATAAGGAAGAGGACATCAAGTACTGATGGTGATGGGTCCCACCAATTTGTTCTATCACCTACGGTGTGCATCAGGGGACCAAAAAGGGAAGGAAATTCTGACTCTTACATGGGCCTTGTAAGGCTCAGCTGGATGCTGCTGCCTTTGATGCAACATACTTGAATCTCCTTCCATATGTCCATCCATGAGGTCTGGGTTCTACACTTTGCCTCTATGGCAAACATAACCCGTTACTTTGCCAAGAAAGCTGCATTTGACCCTGAGGCTTGACTGTGTAGCAGCACCACCAACATGATTTATCTAAACTCCCATAGAGATTCTCACCTAGAACCCTGCTAAGGCCACCTTCACCCTTATGTAGTCTTTCTGTAACATAGATAGATAAATACATACATAGGCTAACTCAGTAACATTTAATGAGTGATGTGAAAGTCAATGTTAGTATCTGAAACTGAAAAGAAAATGAATACATATTTATTGTCAGGGTTTACTTGGCAACTTGTAGCTAAAACCCAGTGTACCTTATGAATTTATTGTTATTGAGTCAACTGTGACATTGTGGAAGTATAAAGGCATGCTGATATATGTTTTTGACCATACTTGTTATTTTATCATTCCTGGGACAAAATACCTGATAAACATCAATTTAAAGAAGGAAGGGATTACTTCAGCTTGCAGTTCCAGTCCATAATGGCAAGAAAGGCAGGATAGCAGGAGCTTGAGCCACTGTTCATGTTCAGTCTACAATGAGGAGGCAGAGAGTGAGCAATACTGAATATGCACAAAGATTTATCCTTTATATACAGACTGTGATCACAGCCCATGAGACGGGGTCAACCACAATCAAGGTGGGTCTTCCTTCTTTAAGGAACCTAGGCAGGATTACCCCTTACAGATAGGGCCAGAGTTCGTTGCCATTGTGATTCTAAATCCCATGAAGTGGACAAGCAGAGATTATAAATCACAGTGAAATATGGTACCCATTACATGGATGTACATAAAAAGGCAGTGTAATTTGTGATAAGCATCCACATACAAGCATAATATAGATGTGCAGCAGCTGAAAGAGATAATCAATGTAGATTTCACTCATACCAGTGAAAGATCCACCTTATTGCCCTTCATTAAGACATTAAACTGAAGATTCAAAATCCTTCTCTCATTATAAGAATAAACTTCCTGGTCCTCCATATCTCCATTAACATAAATAACCTAATTAGGTTCATATTCTCCTCATTGAAAAATCTCATTGCTACTGCCTTGATTTGAGATTTCTTTTCCAGAACTAGACTCTGAAACAATAACTTAATGACACAGAGTTTATTTAGAAATTGGTCTCAAAACGTGGACCAAAGTAGAGAAAGTGAGATAGGGAAAGGAGCCTTTGCGAGTGTGTGAAAGTTATTGCTACATGCTGAGTCATGCTGAGATATTTAAAGCAGGTCTCAAAATAATATTGAAAATAGCCAAAGATGTTGGAGCATTTCTCCATCAACTCAACTGAATTACTTACTCCTGCTGGAGGTTGATTTTCTCTCACTAACTAGGAAAAGCCTGAAGCAGAATTAAAAAAAAAAAAAATGCAGACATGAGGCAAGCCATTGAGCTGGGAAGGATTGATTAAAAATTTTCATTAAGGATTTTGATACATGAATATATTGCAATTTCATCATATTCCTCTTATATCTCCCCTTCTTCACCCCTATGCCATGAGCCCCTCCTCTTTACAATATAGAGCCCATCAACAGTTGGTTTTATGTGAATACACTTCTTGCTATGATTTTTTTTTATTTAGAAATATTTTAATTATATGCTTTGTGTTGGAAGGCCCCAGACATCAGTTGTGATGATTTCCTAGAACTTACACAGCTGGGAAAATCTGAGATTATTTTCATGGTTATAATTCATTATAGTAAGAAGATATTCATTGAAATTAGCACAAGCAAATGTCACATGGAGCACAGAGTGGGAGAAACCAAATGAGAGCTTTCACATGTCCTGTTTAAGGGGAGACCTACCACAGTACTTTATTCTCTTAGCAGCAACATGTGTGAACAACTGCCAACTAGCCAAGCTCACCAGACTGTGCTGTCCAGGGTTTTACTGAGGATTCATCATGTAAACATGGATTCCCCTATGACTTAAATTATTTACTCAGTATTCAGCCTCTCCCTGCCCCAACAGAGGACAAATTGTTACAGCACAATGCACACCCAGGCCTACAGAAATTTGCGCTCATAGTAAATCACAGTGTAATCCTCAACAACCTGGTCCAGCTGACAATTTCATATGTTCTGAGTCCCTTGTCAAGCTCACTTTTTGTGATCAAGGTTCATAAGTAATCACCCACAGAAGCTGGTCAGAACTTAGGTTTTCATTGCATTCCCAGAAGTATGGAATGAATAACTGATTTGGGATACATTTGATTTTCTCCAAAAAATGATACACAGATATACTTTGTGGAAAAAGCCAAGTATCAAGTTTTGAGATTTTTTAAAAAAATCTGTCATTTCATGTCTTTTTAGATATGTTTAACTGTACTAAACATTTCTGAATCTGTACTTTATTGTCTTATGTAAAGTTAAGTCTCTCTAAAGATGAATCATCATTTATAGTAGGACACTATAGCTCTTGAGAGTCTGAGGCATGAAGATCACCAGGAGTTGGAGAAAAGCTTAAAATACATAGAGTTCTTCAAAGCAAAACCTTATATTTAAAGAAAATAAATAAATAAATAAATAAATAAATAACTAAAAACAGCCGGGCATGGTAGCACATGCCTTTTATCCCAGAACTTGGGAGGCAGAGGTCAGAGGATTGCTGTGAGTTTGTGGCCACCCTGAGACTCCATAGTGAATTCCAGGTCAGTCTGGGCAAGGGTGAAACAACACTACTTCGAAACAAGCAAACAAACAAAACCAAAAGACAAATTAAACAATCAAGGGTTCAATAAAGTTAAGTGATTTTTTGATATAAAAGTTAAATGAGATTCAGTAGAAAGACAATGTAAAGAAAGAGCAACATTAGAAGTCATCACTACCATGACTAAGAAAAGTCTCAAGAAATATATTATGTACAATTAGTACTTAGCAGCAAAACACATTACTGGAAGTGGGAGGCATTTCTCCTTAAAATTATAGGCAAAGAATTACCTGAAAATGCTGTTTGAATTTCAGTGTCTCTAATTGTGGTCATTTTTACAAATTTTTCTCCTTTTTCCTTCTTTCCATTTTTTTTTTCTTCTGCCTTTAAAAGCATGCTCAAGGGTAAAAATATATTTAAATAAACATATTTTTACAAAAACAGTTTAATTAAAAAGTTGAGGTTTGGTTGACAGGGAAAATATGTTCAATTATTAATAAAGAAAAAAGCAACGTCTGCTTATTATAATACATATCCTGAAACGGGCAGAGGCAAGCCCACCAAAAGCCAAGATTCTGCCTGTGTTGGCTTAGAAGTTTATTGTAAAACAGTTTCGAGCCAAGGACATTTAGAGGAGCTTTGCCAAGTTACTATGAAGGTGCCAATGTTCAGCAATCTAAAAGATGGATATTCCATCACTGAAGTAACTGCAAGTAGAATTCGTGTCACGTCAATTTAACTGGACACATCTGTTTCCAAGGTACAGAAGCCTATCTGTCTATTAATTTCTCAGTAGAACCTCTCAGTCTGTGCTCACCCTCTTAGTTTTAATAAATGTGCTCTAAAGCTTCTTTTCAAATGCTACATTTTATGAAGCCAACTTGCAATCTGTGCTATTCTCGTTCATGACTTCAGTTGTAAAGGGCAGGTAGAGAGGGATAAGTAGAGTGCAAAAGGAAAATTATAACAAATAATTGGAATTCTGTCATTGTGAAAAGATGTTCTTCCTCATAGCCACCTTGATCTGCAGCCCTCCCTTACCCACAGGGTGCCGACTCATGTTGCTTGCCCAGTTTTTCCTTATCCATGTTGCCCACTGTGCATTTCCTTAGAATAGAACCAAAATATCATAAGTTTTCAAGAAGTGTCTATTTAATGACCCTGTGTTTAAAAGTCTAAGCTTTGTGCTCATTTCCCCCAATTCCTCCGTAGGTTCAGCTGGGGCCATGGTGAAGTGTGGTTGGTTGTTTCTCTTCTCAGACACTGAGGACACTCAACACCTACCAAACCAAGGATCCAGAGGCTCCTGAGTGCCCATCACTGAAGTAGACTTAAAATGCCCCCAGCATGGCTCAGGGAATTTTGAGGAAGAAAGAGCAGAAAGATTGTTAGAGCCACAAGTTAGGACACTGTGCACAGAAGCACTGCCATTTCCCCATAACTGACAGCTGCTCCCACAGTGCCTGGCTCACAATCCCCATGGAGAAGACAGGCATCCCCAAGGGGGATGGTCCCTTTAGAAAAGGGGGAGGGATGAAGGGAAAGGATGGTAGCAACATCTGCTGTTAGCATACTAAGTATGTCCATAAGTAATAAAAAAAAAAAACCTCCAGGCCTTTTATGAGAGCAGAAAAGATGATACAAATGGTAATGATACTCTGTGAAAACCACTAAATAAAAAAGAAGAATTGATTTAGAAAGGAAAATAGATGCACTGACACAACACTTTGAGAGTTTTGAGTAAACAGTAGCAATAAGCCAGCAGGTAGAAACCCAAGCTCAAAGTATAAACAATTTATAAAACTAGTTTACTTTAGTAATTGTGTCATCATTTAATTTAATTTAGTTCAACAAGTAGGTTATTTTCACTATGTAGCTTCTATTTTGGTGGGTGCTAAAACCATATGACTGAGTAACAAGTTTTGTTATTTATGAAAATATCCTACAGTCCACCCTAAAAACTCAAAGACATCATTCATCTAGGAACTGTTTACTGTCTGAGATTATTCATAAGTAATGGTAATTTTGGTTATTTCTGACAAGTTCTAAAGAGAAATTACTGACTTTGATGTAGATCATAATGTATCTATTCCATACTTGTGTCTACACTATAAATAATGCGTTATATAGTTGGGTTCACGTAAGATGAATATTTTGAAATATGTCAATCTTGCATATAGGAGCACCATTAGCCCTCCATGGGTAAAATGTTGAAAAGAAGACTTGAAAACTTACTGCAAGTGTAAAATAAATCTGAAAATATTCAGAACTTGGCTTTGGCTCTACAGCTGACTTTTCTGAACCTACTCTTTCACTGAAACACCTTCATTTTAAAGTATAAGTTAAAGGGCTAAATACTTTTTATTATGATCATAATTTGTTTATTGGGTATATTTGTGACTTTTACATATTTCTGGAAATTAGCATATGCCTTTTAACTGAATATGGACCATGAGCCTAAGGAACTGTCTCAAGCAAGGAAGTCACTGGATACTGATTGAAAAATTTTAAGTCAGAAACTGTTTTTACTTTTTCTACCTCCAAACTGATGTTAGGCCAATTGTTTAGACAGTTGGTGTTAGGTGACTAAGAACCTTTCTGTATACTTAGGTATTAACAGTTAAATACAGGTTTTCACATTAAATTTAGTTAGTTGGATGGAAGAGTAACCTCAGATTTAGGAAAAAAAAAAAAGAATAAAGAACACTTCCAACTACTTTTTCAAACTACTGCTGTGAGGCTAAAGCTAAGTAACAAAACAAAACATGAATTTTACATTTCAATAGGATATACAAGTTCTAAGACAAAATGAGCTTTTATAGTAAAAAAAAAAAAAGCATGTGTGTAAATAAAAGCTCTCTAATTAAAATAAAAAATGTATTTTAATCTCAAAATTAACCATAACACAAATTCGAAATACTTTTATTTACCTATCTTAAATATCAACTGTTCATTAAATTTCCCCCAGGTAGTCTTTGATAACTACTTGTCACCAGTAAAACTAGCTAGTTATGTCAAGTTTTAAACAAAACTTCATCAACTTAATTAGAAAGAAACATAAATTAAGTCTATTAGTAACATACAGAATCCCATGATAAATATTTCTTTAACAAAAAGAAAATATTGAATATGGATATAATTTTCACTTAAATCCACATTGTTATAAATAAATGAATCTTTCAAGGTGACAATATTTAAGAAAAAAACCTGGCTTATATTTTCTACCTAGGACCATTTTTGTCTCCCTTAGACTGTAATCATCAAAACCACAGGTGTCAGGAACAGCACTGTGACTGTTCTTCAGCCTCTCCTCAGGACTAAGGACCCAGAAATGAGTCGTTAGTTGTCATACATTAAGAAGAGCTCAAATCAGAAGTCACCTCATTTTGTCTTTAGAGGACAGGAAGTGCTTCACTTTAACCACTGACAGAAATACATAGGTATGAACATTCTTATAAGCTGATGGCATGAAAAAGTTTTTGAAAATAACATGAGTTGGGTAAAGATATAAGTAAAAAGATACCATAAAATATCACATTTATAACATTGTCAAATTAAACTGATAGAAAAGACTAGCCTTAAGATGTAAATAGCATTCCTAGACCCTTACAGGAAACACCTGAACCACAAGACACTGGAGAGGGTAGGATCAAGACTGACCTAAATCTCCTACATCTTCCCTCCCTCCCTCTCTCCCTCTCCCCGCTATCTCTCTCCTCTCTAACTCTTGTATATTAGTTATCTTTTTCCTCAATTTCTCAGTGGACACAGACCTGTAACCCCCACTTCCAGCTTGGGCCTACCATCCACAATGAGCTTTTGATCAGAGAAACCTACAAGGTTTCCCAAAACAATGACAGACTTCTGTCAGAGTACTTGATGACCCACCAAAGGCCAGTGGTAAGACCCTATTGCTGAAGACTCCATACACAGCTGACGCGTAAAATGGAATGACATGGCTGGAAGCCAGGAGAGAGTCAGTCCCCAGACAGTCAGCATGTCTAGTGCCAGAAGGCGCTACATAGGCGACTGGGGGAAATGACCAAGATCTGTCCAAGCAACACATTGTTTAACCTAATTAGCAACAAATAACCGGATGTGATGCCCACACAAGTGCAATAGTGGTACACAGCCATGGTGAGGAATCAATTGCTCTTGATTTGGCTAACTGATCCACTCAGTGGTACTAGACCCTTAGCTGGAGCTGGGAAACAACTCAGAACCATACCCAAACACAAGCCCACTCTACAATATCAAGCTACCATCAATCACGGGGTATAAGAGGGCCTACACCTATCAAACTGTCTATCAAAAAAGTAAGTGTTATCTCAATTTTCCGGGTGCTAACTTACTCTCCGTTGGAGAATCTGCTTCTCTTTTCCAGATAGATGCAGATCCTAAGAAGAGAGCTGCCCCAACATACCTCAAAAGGGGCCCAACTGAAACTAAGGACAACTGGCGAAATAAGCAAGGGTGATGTTTTCCTGTGAACCGGATACCAGCACAAAGGGGAAGGAGATCAACGCAGAGAAAAATCAACTCCTACCAAATCAGAGAGCCAAAGCCTCAGAGGCCCCCAACACCTCAGCACTGAAGCAGACCAAAAATGAACCCAACATGGCTCAGGGAAATCTTGCGGAAGAGGGGGCAGAAAGAATGTCAGAGTTACATGTTGGGTCATGATTTGCAGAGACATTTATCATACTAATAACTGGGGGCTAACTCCACAATGCACGACCCATTTTCATTAACAAGGAGGGTCTAATGGGAGGGGATAGATCACAGATGAGCCTAAATAATGGTACCAAACTGCCTGTATTCACTGAAATGAAAACTAATAAATTAAATTAAAAAAAAAGTTAAAAAAAAAGATGTAAATAGCACTCTAATACTTCGAATCATATAGAAACCAAGTGATAGGGAGGCAAACAGATTTTTAGACCTAGCGTTGTTCTGGGCTATACTTGTGTCATCAAGGGGGTCATACCATTACTATCAGAGTGGCTGTCCTCGGTCATTGCCCAAATGAAGTGCTTAGATCAAGTCATTGGTTATCAGGGTTGCCATTATTCAAATAAATTGAAGGGTTTTAAAATACTTTTTTTAATTTATATGTGAGGAGAAAAAGAGGAAGGAGATAAAGAGTAAATGAATATGGTTGTACCAAGGTTTCTTGCTGCTGCAAACAAATTCTGGACACACGCACCACTTTGTGCGTTTGACTTTACATGGATGCTGGGGAATTGATCCCAGGTTGGCAGGCTCTGGAAGGAAGCGCGCGCGCACACACACACACACACACACACACACACACACACACACAAGTCGTAAAAAGACCAGCCTTTCGGGTTTGCCTCAAAAAATGCATGCTTATCTCTGAGGTTAAAAATTTAAAGGCAGAAGTATGGAGAATAGATAGATAGATAGATAGATAGATAGATAGATAGATAGATGTATATTCTAAGGCCATGAGAAAAAAAACCTTAGGGACAAATGAAGGAATACTTAACTTTTATTTTATTCTCTGTGGAAGGAAATTGTTGTCATATACAGCATGATCTAAACAAATATAAAATCAGAAATATCTATCTCTGAAAATGACTCAAGTGCCTCACCAATGAAACATCTTTTAAGCTTTTAAGTATAGGAAGTTAATTTGTATACAACTGAAATCTAACTAGATTTAAGGACTATGTTGAATAATAAGTTAAATAGGATATTGAAAATGTGTTTTATAAAATATATAGGACAATATAGCTCATGATAAATTATATCAAATAAAACTGCTAGTATTTAAAACTCATTGATGTTGGTTATCTAGAGATAATTTTTAACATGTGTACATGAGAGAAGGATCAATGGGAAGGAGTTGTGGGAATGAAACATGAGAATGAACCACGGGAAAGAAATGAGTGAAAATTTCTTATGGATATTATAAATATTTTTTCTAAAGATATTTATGAGGGATTCTTTTTCTTTTCTGCTAAATTCCTGTTTTGTTACCTGGAAGTTAATCTTACAAGCGCCACTCAACTTGCTTAGAATGATGTGACAAGATTTGCTAGGCTTGAGATTGCCCTTGTCCTGAACAGCACAGAGGACCAATATTGACAAGCAATGCTGGATATGCTGACATGATTTTAAGAGCCATGCTCTCTGCCCTACTTCCTTAGTGACCTGATTGCACTTTTGCTATGAATGTGTGAGATGTATCAAGTAACTTTGAAAAGAATGAATGTTAAAAGTAACAAATTATCCAGGATTGGTGGCACACACCTTTAATCCCAGCACTGGGGAGGCAGAGGTAGGAGGATCTCCATGAGTTCAAGGCCACCCTGAGACTACAGAGTAAATTCTAGGTCAGCCTGAGCTAGAGTGAGGCCCTACCCCCCCACACCAAAGAAAAAGAAAGAAAGAAAAAGTAACATTTTTGTTCACAAAATTATGAAAAAAAAAACAAACAGGTGTATGTGTGTGTGTGTGAACATACAAATCCTTGAGTCCCTGGTCATCAAATATACTGAGCCTACCTCTAGATCCATTTCTTTGAGAAAATATTTGAAATTTATTTTTGAATCAAAGTTTCATATCTCTCCCTTATGCATTACTTGTAATGCTAATTCCTCATGTATTGCTGTTTTTTACTGGTCTTCTGACAGACATTTATTGGTGTTTTTATTGAACAGCAAAACCAGCAAGAATTGACATATCCTTCTTTTAAAAAATATTTTTGTTTATTTACAAGGAGAGAGGGTGAAGGAGAAGGGAGACAGACAGAGAGAATGGGCAGACCAGGGCCTCTAGCTGCTGCCCAGGAACTCCACATGCATGTGCCATTTTGTGCATCTGGCTTTACACGGGTACTAGGGAATCAAACCCAGGTTGTTAGGTTTTGAAAGCAATGTCTTAACCACTGGACCTTCTCCCCAGCCCATGAATTCACATATCTTATGTCTCAAATCATAAAGTCAACAGGCCCTGAGTGAAGAACAATGCCAGGTTATGACTGCTCAAAATCCTGTTCTACAATGATTAGTTTAGTCAGATGAGAAGTACATTGTAATCTTTAAATCCATCCACTATTTGAAACCAAAAGACTTGAAACGTCTATCTTTTCATTAGTATTCATAAATGCAAGTTTCCCTATCCTAAAATATTATGTAGGGTTTCTTTAACATCTTTTTTTTTTTAAATAGGGGAAGAGTAAGAGTATGAGAAATACATCATTTGGTTTGTTCTTTTTATAGGCATCAATTTTTGCATCTCAGGAACATTAAGTGAATAAGCATCAAACTTACTATTCACTTTTCTTTTCAGGCAAGCCCAGCAGACTGGCTTGATTTTTAAAATGTGACAGCAAGAGAGAGATGTGGGGGGAAGAAGGGAGGGAGACAGAGAGAAAATTGGCATGCAATGGCCTCCAGCCCTGCAATCAAACTCTAGAAGCATGCAAAACCTTGTGCATGTGTGTGACCATGTATGCTTGCATCACCTTGTGCAGCTGGCCTATGTAGGACCTAGAGAGTTGAACGTGGGTCCCTAGGCTTCAGAGACAAGTTTCTTAACCACTAAACCATCTCTCCAGCCACCATTCACTTATTTTTGATGTCATAATTCAATTCGTATAAATCCATATATATGGGCCAGTTCTGACACATTTTTATTTCTTTATGCATGCATGGAAAAACCACAGTCTCATTAGTATGTGCAATTAAGACATTTTGAAGTTATGATAATAAAAATAAGCCACTCTTCATTAAGTCTGTGGTTTTACATGGAGAGTAAACTGGATGACTGGAGAGTCTGACATTTGTAGTATATCTGAGAAAGGAGTCCTGTTTTGAGGAAGCTGGAAGCTCCATAAATGGATTACAGTTGATGACTGGGGACATTCTCTTGGCTCAATAGTTTCCATGAAGTATGATGATCATTCACATGCATTTTCTTGACGAACTTATGAAAACATCAGAATAACTTCAAGACATCTCTGTTTCCAGAGCTTTACTTTAATGCTGATGATTGATCCTAAGGCTCTCAACTGCTTTGTAGGTGCTCTGCAATTGAAGTTTACTGTCAGCTTCGCTTTTGCTTTTCATTTTGAAACGGAACCTCACTAAGTGCCAGACTGACCTTCAAGTCACTATGAAACCCAAGAAGACCTTGAACTTTCTCAGTCTTCTGAGCGCTGGGATTACAAGCCTGCACCATCAGGCTTGACATTTCTCTAGGTTTGGCGGAAGCTTGGATTTGCTATGAACTCACACACATCCTTGAACTGGTGGGGAGTTAGAGCTTATAGAAGTAAAACACAACTGATATGAGACCCAGAGTTTGGACCTCAAAGCCAGTCCTCCATTCTTTAGTGATTCCATTCAAAGACATATTCTGTAGACTTTCTCTAAGAGCTGGTATCAAGATTAATCTTAATTACCCCCATGGCCATGGAAAATATTAACTCTATCTAAGCTCTATTGGATTTCACTTTATAAAATTAAGGGAAGTGTAACAGATACATTCCAAATTTCTTTACATTTTTTTCCAGCTTACATACATATGCTACAACATACCTCATTTAACTCATGAAGCCTTAATTATTAGAGGTTTTGCACTTATTGAGGGTACAAAAGTAAACTAGAATAGTCAGGATCTTTGGCAAACATGTAAGAATTTATGGATAATGAAATGTTGATGCTGGTTATATGGGCATAGGAAACTGAGGGACATAGTTTTTGGGAAAAGTCTTTGTTTGCTGTGTTGTTGTATAGGTTAATACTAACAAGTTTTGCTGATTTTTTTTCTCTTGTTTTGTGTGTGAGAGAGACAGGGTCTCATGTAAGCTAGAATGGAATAAATTTTTCTATTTGGTATGTTTATTTGAGAGAGAGAGAATGGGCACATCAAGGCCTCCAGCCCTGCAAACTCCAGACATATTCACCACCTTGTGTATCTGACTTGTGTTCTGAGGAAATGGACCTGGGTTCTTTGGCTTTGCAAGTATCTTAAACATTAAGCCATCTTTCTAGCATTGACCTTAAATTTATATCCTTCTGCTTCCACCAATTTAGTACTAGGATTAGAGTCATGTACCGCTATGCACCATTTACTAACATATAGCTGAAATAGGAAAAGTTTTCCAGTTTCTGTACACTATCCTATAACACTACAATCTGTTTCAACAAGTGGTGGTGTTAATTCAAAGTATATTTTAATTTTCAATGTTCTTTTTGTTTGTGTGTTTGTTTTTTCGAGGTATGGTCTCACTCTAGCCCAGGCTGTCCTGGAATTCACTATATAGTCTCAGGGTGGCCTCAGACTCATAGCGATCTGCCTATCTCTGTCTCCCAAATGCTGGGACTAAAGAAGTGTGCCACCATACCCAGCTAATGTTCAATATTCTTGCTATTCTATGTCTTCATATGGTTTGAAAATCATACATGAACTTCTGTTCAATTACCTAGGTATTTTAAGTTTAAAAAAAAAAAAATCAAAGGGCTGTAGAGATGATTTGCCAGTTAGGTGTTTTTTGGGAAAACCAAGGGACCATTGCTAAATTACCACTACCGACATAAAGCCACATTCACAAGGTAGCACATGAATCTAGAGTTTGCTTGCAGTGGCTAGAAGCCCTGGCATGCAGGTTCTCTTTCTCTATCTATCTCCCTCCCTTACTCTTGAATAAATAAATAAATAAATAAATAAATAAATAAAACATAAATTCAGCTTTAAGTGACCAAAGGAACATTATAGCAAAAATTTTTACATATTTTGTGATAAACTTCTATTGTGCAGCTGAATAAAAGCAATCAAAACTTTTATGTATCAACCTGTAAAAATTTACTCATGAAGTATATTCTAGTCTCACTGCATCATTGTGAAGTAATTCCATGTGAGTCAGAGAAAGACAATCCGAAAAGTTTATGTTTATGTGGTACAGATCATATGATCTCTTAAACATCTTTCTTGGCTTGTTTTATGATTCTATTTTACTTTTCCCTCACTAAATCAATGATTTAGTGTCCTTAGAACAACTCCAATTAATGTGATGGCTTTATGAGAATTGTTGTAACTAACACTATTATTTTATTAATTATTAATTTAACACTATTATTAAAATGTTAATGTTTTGGTCAATCTTACATTGTTGTGGCAAATAACTGAGACAGACATTAGGAGGAAAGACTGATTTTGTATTATGGCTTCAGCTTATGGTCTGCTGGCTCTAGTGGTTTTGGATCTTTGGCAAGGCAGAACCTGTGGCAGGGAGCACACAGAAGGACATAAGCTCTCACTTCATGATTCCCAAGAAACAAAACAAGAGGAGAAGGGACTCAGGTCCCTGCACAACATGCATGCAGCATTAATGACCTAACTTCTTTCTAACAGGCTCTACCACCTCCGCATGTTGCCACACAACTGCAACCAAGCATATGACTCTGGAAAACATCTAACATATAGGACATACAAATGTCTCCTTAGTGTGTGACAGAGTTTAATGTACTAAAAAAAAAAAGTTATATTGTAATGAGGTTTATTGGAGTTCATAAAAAGTCCTTGAATCCCAAACCCTGAGTTCATGTCTATCTTTAACCAAGGAATTGAGATAAACCAATCTGATAAGGATAATTCATAATTCATTTCATTTTATTCAGAAATATTAGGACTATCAGGGAGTGGATGGGTCTGGAACCAACAAAGGGAAAGTGGATACACTCATGTGGTTCAGAGTAGAGTTGTGAACCAAGGAAAGGAGAATGGATAAACCCATGTGGTCTAAGGACCCATGCAGAAGAACAAACACGGGCCCTGAACCCAAAAATGTGAAAAGAGATTTTTCTTAAAAAGTGTGTGCTTTCAGAGATCAAAAGGTCATAAACAACGGATGAGCTGATAATCAAATTCTCTTCAATGAGCCTAGGTAAGATATTTGGAGTCAGGGTTCCAGAAGAGGTGCCAGATGTAAAAGCCAATTAGCTTGGGCTCAGAGAAGGGGTCCACTCACAACTGGGTGGGGTTCACACTTGAGAGAGAGAGATCTGATTGGGTGAGAAGTAGAAGGTGAACTCTAGACCTGCAGCTGAAGTAAGCAGGGCAAGAACATGACTCAGGCAAGATAACCCTCTTGTGAGACTTTCCCCTATCTAACTGCCTGTCAGCCAAAGCCACCTGGCTAGTCCTTCTCCATTAAAATGCTTACACTTTTTGATGAATGAAAGATATAGAAAATAAACTAAAACAACTTGCTGAATAATCCAATAATTTTTAATGCTAATTTATTATTTTACCAGCAACTCTCATTAGTAATAATTTTGAATTCATATTTATATTTCAGATAAACCTAGACTCTTTTTTGCTATGAATAAGACATATAATGAGTTTTACCTATCTATTTTTCTAAGTTTTTACTATCAGTAGAATTATTACCAATGATCTTTGATTTCCTCTATAAATAACTCTACTGGAAAGGTTGGTTTGTATTGTGTTTGAATGAAAAGCCACATCAAAAACTTAGGTGACTTAAAATGCTGGTTATTGTTGTCTGCACAAGCTAATATAAACTGAATGTTGGGGAAGGCTGATTCCATCTAATCTTTTCCTGTGCATCTCCTATATTTGTGGTCCCAAAGCAAGTAGGAAAGGGAGTTAACATCCTCTACCAGCCAACACATGACATGCACAAGTTCTGTGAACACACTTTATTAGAATGAGATCACCATTTGTCCCCAATCAGCACAGAAAAGCCATAAGGCATTATGACAGGAAGATGGATGTATTCATGTCACAGTACACGTGAGAAACACTACTTAGGAAATGGAAATATCCCGGCAGTTTGGTATACCATCCTTTCTGACCTTATGCTAGTTATCATTTTATTCTTAAAACGTCCTGTGGAGTTGGTTATAATTATATTGATTAAATGAATGGTAGAGGTTAATAGAATACTTTGTAAAGTGTCACAGTGCATAAGAAATTGTCAGTTAACACTTTCTTCAAATACTCAAGACCCAGTAATTGCTAGCACCCAAGTCACTTCCAGTGGACACTTACGTTCTGCACATCTCTATAGTTTGGATTCTGAAGAAGGAGATGACAGCAGGCAAAATACAATTCAACTCAGTGTTGCCAGGCCATGATTATAGACCTTAAGACTCACAGCCCAGATGTGTTTAGGCTTTGACATCCCTCTTTGTGAATAATGGCCTTAACCCTGGAAAACAGGACGATGTATCCAAGGTCAAGAGCTTTTAATTAAGGATAAAATAAGAAATCATTGTTAAGTGATTAATAAAATTAAAGCACACAATGACTAGAAATAGTAACTCTTGGAGTGTTAGCTTCCCTAATACAGAAAATGCCAGAATAAGGTCAGTTTACATGTTGTTGGTTGTGAATGAAAGCAGATAGATGGAACAAGGTGGCCCATATGATCTTTAGCATATGGTATTCATTAATTGGGTTAGCTTTACTTTTGCTTTTATTTTTACTCTTTTTATTCATTAAGTAAGATAATAGATTGAGGAAACTACTCGATCAAAACTCTAAAGGACTTTGTTTATTGATACTTTAATTAGATCAATTCCCCAAAACTTTCACTTGTGCATATAAAACATCTTAACTTCCTTCATTAGTCTGCATCAGAAGTCCATATATAGTTTAAGCTATTGGCCCTAACAAACTAAAAGCATTCATAAATAAAGCATCTGGTATGGCTGCCACTTTAGGTGTGACCCTAAAGTAGCCAAATTGCACAGACCTTTGCATAACTCCTTCTTTTTGAATGTCAGAGGACCTTTGAATTGCTTCTAAAAAATCAATGTGAAGATGATATGACTCCCAAGATCCAGTTATATATAAACATAAAGTGATTTTGCACATGCAACTATGTTCTCTATCCAGTTGACTATATATTTTATTTTATTTAGTTTTGAGAGAGAGAGAGAAAGGGGGAAAATATGAGAATGGGCTCACTAGGGCCTCCTGCCAGTGCAAACAAACTCCAGACACATGCCGACTTGTGCATCTGGCTCTATGTGGGTATTGGGACTTCGAACCTGCCTGACAGGCCTTTCAAAACCACTGAGTCATCTCTCCAGCCTCAGCTGGCTATATCTTGATCACCAGTGTGATAACTATAGGGGGACCTAACATAGTTAGATGAATCCATTCAAAGTGGCCTTGCAGGTTGGGACGAGAAGTCATAGACTCAATTCTTTATTCTTGAAGCAGTGAATGGTCATTTAAGATAATTCATTATGGTGAGTGTTGGGTAGCAGATTTTTCTGAATTGAAGCAAGGAAGGAGGCTCTGATTCAGGAAGGCAAGTTTAGTTTTGATGGCATGAAACTTAAAGTTCTTGCAACCTATCCCCAAGGTTAGCTTGATTAAAAACTGAACCATTCCTTCCTGGGAGGAGCAGTGAGAAAGTTCTAGAACTCAACAAGTCTGGAAGAGTAGTAAGACCGTGCCCTGAGGCTATACAAAGGAGAAATGCCTTCTTGGAAGAGAGATTCTTTGATTGAGCTGCGTGCAAGGGCTGCCATGTGATCCAGAGATGCAACTTCCAAAAGTAGTTACCTCTGCTGAGGTGGGCCTTCTGGTGATGCAGGCACCTTTGAGTCAAGCAGCAATAGGGAGGTTGTTGGCCATGATGGGATGAGATGTTTCATGAGGTAGCTGTACTTGAATAATTCATATCTCCTGTGAGCAACTTCTCACCCTGTTCTGTAAGCAATCTCAATAAATTCACTGGTTTGCCAAAACTGTTTTTGGTATAATCATCCTTTGGTCTGTCATCTGTGCCCTATCTGAGGAGAAGAATAAGTGTTAATGTCTTCCCCCCCCACACACACACCGGTAGAGACTTCCTGTGACAGCAAGTTACCTTTTATTAAGGCGTTTTAGTCCTACACATTAAGGAAGGAAGTTCTGCCAACTTCCGAGGGAGCTGGATGTTGAATGTACCTGGGGGGGGTGGTGGTGTGGCTGTAGAAACCGGGCTAATTTCTGCCCATATTCCTGCCTCTTAGATGCTATGAGATGATAAGTGAAATTTTTTTTTTAATTAAAAAAAAAATATTTGAGAGTGACAGAGAGAGAAAGAGGCAGATAGACAGAGAGAGAAAGAATGGGCACGCCAGGGCCTCCAACCACTGCAAAAGAACTCCAAACGCTTGCGCCCCCTTGTGCATCTGGCTAACGTGGGTCCTGGGGAATCAAGCTTCGAACCAGGGTCCTTAGGCGTCACAGTCAAGCACTTAGCTGCTAAGCCATCTCTCCAGCCTGGTAAGTGAAATTGTTTTAACCTGCTGTGATTGCAGTGATTAATCACATGATATGGCAAATGAATCCAACCCACATGAGGACCCTGGTACTCTTTGCTCCTACCACTTGGACATCAGCATATGCAAAAGTTACAGAATAAAACAAATTTATATAAGGCTTTGGGGGAAAAAAATTAGGATTAGTGACAGCTGATAAAAATAATGAAAATTCATTTCTGGAAATAAAACAAAATCTTGTTGTCAAGATTTTATTTATTTATTTATTTATTTTTACTTTTTATTTTATTTTTTTTTTATTGAGAGCGACAGACACAGAGAGAAAGACAGATAGAGGGAGAGAGAGAGAATGGGCGCGCCAAGGCTTCCAGCCTCTGCAAACGAACTCCAGATGCGTGCACCCCCTTGTGCATCTGGCTAACTAGGACCTGAGGAACCGAGCCTCGAACCAGGGTCCTTAGGCTTCACAGGCAAGCGTTTAACCGCTAAGCCATCTCTCCAGCCCAGTTGTTGTCAAGATTTTTAATCCCAGTACTTGGGGGGCCAAAACAGGAGGATCACTATGAGTAGGAGACCAACCTGAGACTACAGAGTGAAATCCAGGTCACTCTGGGCTGAGTGAGACCCTACCTCAGGAAAAAAAAAAAAAAAAAAAGTCAGATGCTTCCTGAAGATAATTTTGAGTTCATTTGAAAATGAAGCAATGTGTCATGGAATAAATACAAGAATATGAATCAAGGTAACTTGCAAAAGTAAGGAATTGATTGTAGCTGTGTGTGGACAGAGGAACTGTTTCCATAAGGTGAACATAGAGTTATGAATGGAATGATGAAGACTTATGTTGAAAAGTTGTTTGGGATCAAGTAACAATTGAAGGCTTTTCCAATATTAGCTATGACATGGGTTTTTACTATGTTTTTTAGATTGAGAAAATCGAGATAATTTTCTTATTTTGTTTAACTACTTAATTGCTTATTTTCACAGATTACTTGCATAAGCTTCATTATCATCTATAAAATATGATGTGGTTTGTGGTGGTTTGATTCAGGTGTCCCCCATAAACTTAGGTGTTCTGAATGCTAGGTTCCTAGCTGATGGATATTTGGGAATTAATGCCTCCTGGAGGGAGTGTATTGTTGGGGGCGGGCTTAAGGGCTTTATAGCCAGTTTCCCCATGCCAGTGTTTGGCACACCCTCCTGTTGCTGTAGTCCACCTTTTGTTGGCCAGGGGGTGATGCCCACCCTCTGCTCATGCCATCGTTTTCCCCTGCCATCGTGGAGCTTCCCATCGAGCCTGTAAGCCAAAATAAATCTCTTTTTCCCAGAAGCTGCTCTTGGTTGGGTGATTTCTACCAGCAATGCGAACCAAACTGCAACATGGTTCATGCACATGCACTGATGATGGTGGTAGTTGCTCATTACAGAGAGGGACTGGTTCTCATCCTTTTTTTGAAAACGTTTTTACTCATTTATTTGCAAGGAGAGAGAGAAAGAGAGAATGAGAATGGGTGTACTAATGTCTCTTGACACTGCAAATGAACACCAAATGCTTGTGCTACTTTGGGAATCTGGCTGTATTTGGGTACTGGGGAATCAAACTCAGGCCATCTTACTTTGCAAGTAAATGCCTTTAACCAGTGAACCATCTCTCTAGCCTTAGCTGTCATTACCTATATTGTATAGGATAAATTAGAGAGAAATTTTAACTTCTTATGCCTCATGGCGTGTTATAAGAATTAACAACAGTAAGAATAGCATGCAATGAGATACAAGAAGCCAGAAGGATACAAAGAACCATGCATACTTTTTCTACTAATGAAAGGTAGGAAAAAATGTAAGGAAGAGGAATAAGTGGAAAAGGAAGAATGGAAGAAAGAAAGAGAAAACAAGAAAGAATTATCAAGTAGCATAATTACATAGAAAACACACACACACACACACACACACACACACACACACATCCTTTTTTCTCTTGGGTCCAGTCTGTTAATTGATACCAGTATTGCATCTGATATTTGTATTCTTAGGGCTACCCCAGGCAGATTTGATTTTGTTTACTAATTAAAGTCATTTAACATTTTGGAAAGTGGTTTGATTTTCGCATGAAGGTTGAAAGCCTGTGAAGATAATTTGAATAATATGAAATCTACTAGGAGAAAATGGAGTAAAAAGAAACTAATTAGATGATACTTGCTTTTCAATATACAGATGTAAATTTATGTTTTGTTTTTTTTTTTTTAACTGTGACCTGACCAAGTGTCACATAGCCAGACATGCACCAAAGACATGGGTTCACATTCACACACCCACCCACCCACCCTTTATCCTCTATCATTGATTCATACAACAATATGTCTGCCATCACTTCCTATGTATCATCTATTTATCTAACTATGTATCACCTTTTAAGTATTTATACTTATTAATGTGCAAGGAGAGAGAGAGAGAGAGAGAAAGAGAGAAAGAGAGTGAGAGAAAACTGCATATGAACTCTGGATGCATGTACTACTTCATGCATCTGGCTTTGTATGGGTAACTAGGGAATTGAACCAGGTCATCAGGCTTTGCAAACAAGTGCCTTTAACTGATGACCCACCTCTCCAGACCCTATCTAAATCTTTACATTTTTGCAATACTGCATTTCTTTTTGGGAAAAATAAGTGGCTTATTTTATGATCCATAGATTAGATAATAACTCACTGAAAGTCCAGAATGGATAGCTTGTTATGTGTATTGCTTTGGGTCTCCAGAAAATAAATCATTAAATATCAGCTGACATTACTGGAAACTGACTTTATACTTGTGGTGTTTCTAGAAAGTTTATATGTAGCCTGTAATGACAGCTTTGCAGGTAATCTACACATAGCACTCTTATAAAACTTATACCCCAGATAATATTGCACAAAGAATTAAATCACAGCTAGAGAAGAAGGGCAGTGTGCTTAAGCAACTTCCTCGGGATCAAATTTCCTAAGTGGCATGTTAGTCATGGTAATAAGAGTTTTATAGAATTTTAAGGAAATGCAATATGTATAAAATTCTTGAGAGGCTTTTATGGTTTGTAAGAATTGTGCAGAATGAACTCAAGAAGTACTTACATAAAAGAAACTGATTTTTCCCCTGTCAGCATAAATTTCATTTGACAATGTACAAAATCCCACTCTACTCAAATATATTAAGTCAAACACTTGTATTGAATTATATAAAATATGTATATACGTATGCTTATTTCAAATGACACTATTTTTTTTCTGGAGTGCATAAAAGTATTTGGAAACTTTCAATATGCTGATACAAGTATAATGACATCATGTTTAACATTGAGACCAGTATAGATTTTCTATATTTAGAAAAATAAATATTTTTATGTAATTGAAGTACTGACATCATGTTGCCCTAGAGACAGCCACAGTGCAGTAAAGGACACCACACCACCCCTTTGAATTCATGTTATTCTCCATTGGTTTCTGCCTGTTGACCTTTGGAAACAAACCAGGTTCTTCATGGTCACTCATTGGTTGATTTAATGCTTCCTGACAGTTTGTGAAATCACCAGGTCAGGGTACATAAGGCACATGACAAACTGTGCTCAACAATAACATTTTTAATTATATTATGATACTGAGGTAATAATGCCCAACCTTAAAACGGCCTAGGTTTGGTTTTTAAATTGTGATCCTCTCTATGTAATCCACAACTTAACAACAATTGAAGTGGACATATTTTGTGGCTCTTTGCTTTTAGTGACATGATACAATATAAGTAACCTGTAGAAACAAAGGAGGACTTCTGGTTAAGATGGCAGTGTAGGAACCATGCCAAAGCAGCCTAGGAGAGAAAAAGCCAAAAAAAAAAAAAAAAAAACAAACAGCAAAATACACACTTTTACTAAGAAGTGAGGTGTATAAGAAATTAAAATGGCAGCAGAGAAGTAGGAGAGATCAAGAGCATCCAGAGCCCACACAGGCTGGCAGAAGCAGCTCAGACAGCGGCACCACCAGGTCCATGGGGGCACAGAAGCCAGGCTCAGCTTGAGCCGCAGGAAAAGCCAGGTGAGGGGATTTTCCACTCACACTGGAGCACTTTGCAAACTCAAGAAACGTGAAGGGAGAACGGCAGTGAACAACGAGGAGCAGATCACGAGGTAGAGGATCACCTGGACCAGCAAGAGAACTAGAGCCACCATCAACAACCTCCTCTCCCCCACCGCCAGTGCCAAGCTCTGGCAAACAGAGCAGCGGTCCAGCAACCCTGACAGCCTACTTGAACCCACAGTGTACCAAAGAGGGACACAAGAAGGAGTGCAGCATAACTGAGACCAAAATCATCCCAAAAGGAAACTGGGATTATACTAGGTCAGTACCCACCTAATAAACCTGGTATATAGCCCAGAACTGGAAATGTTAATTGCACCTTCCATATCAGGATAAATTATATGTTAAATCTGATGGATGGTCAGATTTGCCACTCTTAAATAAGCTATATTTTGGGCTTGTTATTTGCTGCTTCTTGATTTATAGTGGCTTTGTTTCCTCTTCTGTTATACATTAGGGAAGGGTCTCACTTTGTCACAAGCTGACTTGGAACCTGCAACAGACCAGAAACCTTAACCTCCTTGTTGATAGAGGATCTGGTTGTCATAATACCTACTCTTGCATAAATACTCTGTGCTGTTTTTCATTGAAACTGTACATTGTTTAGTTAAATTTTAGAATTTTTCTATATTTTGTTCTACTCAGCCTACTTGAATACTCTCATAGCAGGCAAACTCAACATCTAGGGTCACTTTTGTAAATACTCGGAGATACTATAGAGCCATAACTAGCACCTTAAGATCCTACCATGAAGATATATAACATCAGATTGATTGATACATCTAATAATGCCCAGCTAACTAGAAGATCCAAGCATTAAATTAATCTAAGATGCAAAAATATATACATTATAACACAAGAAACACCAAAAATCAAGACAATATAAATCCACCAAGATAAAAGTATTAATGAATCAGAAATGACCAGTGAGAACGAGTGAGAGGAAATGCCTGAGAAAGATTTCAAAAGAATTATTATAAATATGTTCAAAGGATTCAAAGAAGAAATCAAAATAATATAAGAGGAAAGCAAAGGAATAAAAGAAGGCACAGGACACCAGTTTAATGAAATAAAGAGGTGAATACTAGACACAAATAAGGAAATAGAAATAATAAAGAAAAACCAGGTAGAGTTACTAGCAATAAAGAACAGAGTTAATGAAATACAAAACTCTGTAGAAACTCTCACCAGTAAAATGGATGAAGGAGAGGTCATAATATCTAAGCTAGAAGACCAGGTGGCAGATATAATATAGTCCAACAAAGAGAAAGAAAAATTAATAGAAAAGTGTAAATGGGAATTCCAAGATATTCAGGACACTATGATAAAATCAAACATAAGATTTCAGGGTATAGTAGGAGAAGAAATCCACTCCAAAGGCATAGTAGGCGTCTTCTGCAAAATCATAGAAGACAACTTCCCCCAAGTTGGGAAAGAAGTGCAAATGCAGATACAGGAATCCATTAGAATACCAACCAGACAAAACTGGAAAGAACCTCTTCTTGTCATATTATAGTCAAACTACCAACACACAAACCAAAGAAAAAACATTGAAAGCAGCTAGAGAGAAAAATCAAGTTACCTACAAAGACAAGCCCATCAGGATGACATCAGACTACTCAACACAAACTTTAAAAGTTAGAAGGGCTTGGAGTGAATATCCTTCAAGTTCTGAAAGATAACAACTGTCAACCAAGGTTAATTTATCCTGCAAAGCTATCCATTCAAATCGATGGATAAATAAGGATATTCAGCAACAAAAGCAGGCTAAAGGAGTATTTGAAGACAAAACCAGCTCTACAGAAAATACTTGAAAGAATCCTCCATGCTGAAAATAACGAAAAGCACACATATAAGGAACCTGGAAAAAAACAAACAATACTCAAATATTAGTTAACACAAGAGAGCAAAGGAATAACAGGAAGAACTACAAATAACTGGCAAAAGTAAATACACACCTTTCAGTAATATATCTTAATATCAATGGCCTCAGTGACTCGACCAAAAGACAGAGGTTTGCAGATTGGTTTAAAAAGCAGGATCCTTCAATTTGTTGCCTCCAAGAAACCCACCTTTCTACAAAGGATGTTCACGTTCTTAGGGTGAAAGATTGGAAAATGGTGCTTCAAGCAAATGGGCCTAGAAAACAAGCAGGTGTTGCTATCCTAATATGAGACAAGGTAGACTTCAGTCCAACATTAGTTAAGAAAGATAAGCAAGGTCACTTTATATTGATTAAGGGCACACTCCAACAGGAAGACATTACAATCCTAAACATATATGCACCTAACATGGGGGTTCCCAAATTCATTAAACAAATGCTATTAGAACTAGGGTCACAGATACCACCAAACACAGTGGTAGTGGGTGATTTCAACACCCCACTCTCATCAAATGACAGGTCATCCAGGGAAAAAATAAACACAGTGGGATCTGGATTAAAGGAGATCACAGAAGAAATGGACCTAACAGATATATACAGGACATTTCATCCAAATGCTACAGCATATACATTCTTTTAGCAGCACATGGAACATTCTCTAAAATAGACCATATATTAGGACACAAAGCAAATCTTAACAAATACAGGAAAATTGAAATAACTCCTTTCATTCTATCTGACCACAATGGAATCAAACTACAAATCAATAGCAAGAAAAGCTATATAGCATACACAAAATCATGGAAACTAAAAAATACACTACTAAATGATGAATGGATCAATGAAGAAATCAAGAAGGAAATTAAAAAAATTCACACAGCCAAACGATAATGAGAACACAACATACCAAAATCTCTGGGACACAATGAAGGCAGTTCTAAGAGGTAAATTTATGGATTTAAGTGCCTATATTAAGAAATTAGAAAGGTTGCAAGTAAACGACATAATGATTCACCTTTATGCCTTCAAAAAAGAAGAACAAGACACAAAAATTCAGTAGACAGGAAGAAATAATAAAGATTAGGGCAGAAATTAATGAAATAGAAACCAAAATTTAAAAAAAAATAAAAAGACTCAATGAAACAAAGAGTTGGTTCTTTGAAAAGATAAACATGATTGATAAACCCTTAGCAAATCTGACCAGAGGAAAGAGAGAATAGACACAAATTAATAAAAACAGAGATGAAAAAGGCAACATCACAACAGATACCAAAGAAATTTTAAAAAATCATAAGGACATGCTATAAAAACATATACTCTACTAAGTATGAAAACTGAAAGAAATGGATGATTTTCTTGACTTATATGGCCTACCTAAATTAAAACAAGATGAGATTAATCACTTAAATAGACCTATAACAAGTAGGGAGATCCAAGCAGTTATCAAAAATCTCCCAACTAAAAAAAAAAAAATCCAGGCCCAGATGGAATCACTGCTGAATTTTATCAGACCTTCAGGGAAAACATACACAAATCGATAAATCTAACATATTATATAAATGGACTGAGAGACAAAAATCACATGATCATCTCATTAGATGCAGAACAAGCATATGACAAAATCCAACATCCCTTCATGATAAAAGTCCTACCAAGACTGGGAATAGAAGGAACATATTTCAATATAATAAAGACTATTTATGACAAGCCTATAGCCAACATATTCCTAATTTAGGAAAAACTTAAAGCATTTCCACTAAAATCAGGAAGAAGACGAGAGTGTCCATTGTTCCTACTTTTATTTAATATAGTACTGGAAGTTTTAACCATAGCAATAAGGCAAGAGACACAGATAAGAGGGATACAGATTGGAACGGAAAAGATCAAATTATCATTATTTGCAGATGACATGATTCTATATAGAAAGGACCCTAAACACTCTACCAGAAAACTGTTAGAGCTGATAAACACTTGCAGCCATGTAGCAGGATATAAAATAAATAAACAGAAATCAGTAGCATTCCTACATGCTAACAACAGACACACAGAGGATGAAATGAGAGAATCACTCCCACTCACAATTGCATCAAAATAAATAAAGTACCTTGGAATAAACCTAACCAAGGAAGTAAAGGGTCTCTACAATGAAAACTTTAAAACACAAAAGTGAGAAATTGCAGAAGACACTAGGAAATGGAAAAACATCCCTTGTTCCTGCATTGGAAGAATCAATATTGTGAAAATGGCAACCTTACCGAAACTGATCTACACATTTAATGCAATCCCCATCAAAATTCCAATGGCATGCTTCACGGAAATAGAAAAAACAATCCAAAAATACATTTGTAATCATAAAAAACCTCAAATATCTAAAATAATACTGAGCAACAAAAACTAGGCTGGTGGTATCACCATACCTGATTTTAACCTATACTACAGAGCCATAGTAACAAAAACAGCATGGTATTGGCACAACAGCAGACATATAGATCAATGAAGCAGAATAGAGGTCCCACATGTACGTCCAGGTAGCTATAGCCACCTGATCTTTGATAAAAATGGCAAAAATACTCATTGGAGAAAAGACAGCCTCTTTAGGAAATGGTGCTGGGAAAGCTGGATATTTATCTGCAGAAGGATGAATATGGATTCTTCTCCCTTGCCAAGCACAAGAATTAAGTGCAAATGGATTAGAAACCTTAACATCAGACCTGAAACTCTGAAACTGCTAGAGGAAAAAGTAGGGGAAACCCTTCAACATATTGGTCTTGGCAAAGACTTTCTGAATATAACCCCAATTGCTCAGGCAATAAAAATACAGATTAACTGCTGGGACTTCATGAAATTACAAAGATTTTGTATGGCAAAGGACACTGTGATTAAAGCAAAGAGGCAACCTACAGAATGGGAAAATATCCTTGCCAGCTATACATCTGATAGAGGATTAATATCTAGGATATACAAAGAACTCAAAAAGTTAAATAATAAGAAATCAAACAAGCCAATTAAAAAATGGGCTATGGAACTAAATAGAGAGTTCTCAAGAAAATGCATATAAGCATCTAAGAAAACCTTCTACATCACTAGTCATCAGGGAAATACAGATTAAAACTATGTTGAGATTCCATCTCACTCCAATCACATTGGCTCTCATAATGAAATGAAATGACCATAAATGCTGGCTAGGATATGAGAAAAGAGGAATCCTTCTACACTGTTGGTGGGAATGCAATCTGGTCCCACCATTGTGTAAATCAGTGTGGAGGTTCCTAAGACAGCTAAAAACTGATCTAACATATGACACAGCTATAGCGCTCCTAGGCATATATCCTAAGGACTCATCTCATTACCTTAGAAATACTTGCTCAAACATGCTTATCACTGTTCAATTCACAATAGCTTGGAAATGGAACCAGCCTAGATGTCCTTCAACTAATGAGTGGATAATGAAGATATGGCACATTTATACTATGAAATTCTACTCGGCAGTAAAGGAAAATGAAGTTATGAATTGCAGAAAAATGGATGGATCTGGAAAGGATTATACTAAGCGAGGTAACCCAGGCTAAGAAAGCCAAGCGTTGCATGTTCTCTCTCATATGTGGATCCTAGCAACAGATGATTGGGCTTCTGTGTGAGAAGGAGAAAACTCAGTAGCAAAGGCCAGTAAGCTAGAAAAGAGACATAAAGGGAAGAGAAAGGAAGGTAGGGGACACTTAATAGGATGGTATTGCATATATGTAAGTAGAGGAATAGATTAACAGGGGTGAAAATGCCCAAAGTGAGGTTGGGGGAAGAGATTTAGTAAAGGAAAGGTAGAGGGAAGACTAATCAAAATCTAAGAGGACATAAATAAATAATATGGAATCCTACTTTTTTGGACAATGGAACACTCAGGAGCTGCAGATTGTTGCTGGAAAATTTTAGTGCCATGGATGGGATATCTTACTGTGAGTTGCTGGCCAAGGAGGTCCCTGATGTCCCCAAAACATTATAGGCTATTGCACAGGCCCTTGATTTCCCACTAGGAATAGATGGTGAGACCCTATTGCTGAAGAATGCACATACTTGGGCTGCAAGGCCACTGAGAAATCCTGCTGGAACTGAGCTGATAACCTCCTCCATGACAGAAAGCTGGAAGATGCCATTCTGCATGCAGTTCAATGGAAGTAAGAGAAATCACCAGTGAAGATACTCAACAGTGGACACTGCTGGCCTCATATTTGGCCAGGCAGGCCAAATGTGCCAATGGGTGCAATAGTGGCATGTCTATCATGGTGGAAAACAACTGCCCTCTAATTGGACTGGAGGCCCGCTACATGGGAGGGAATGCATCCCTGATACTGAAAACTTAAAACAGGGGGAGTCATGAGCCCTAGGGGTGTAATGTCTGCTGCTCTCTGGCTAAATGCATATATGCATATGCTTATCAAACTGCCCAGTACTTCTCTTAATGTTCATACCCTTATATTAATGCTACTCTCACTTTTGGTGGAGAATCTTCTCTTTTCAGATGGCAGTGACCTTGGGATGGCTCATATGGTATCATGATGCTAGAAAGAAGAGTCTGGAGTGCTCAGTACTGTAATATCTCTATCACACCTTCCAAGGCTCAGGGTCTAATGCAGAAGAGGTGGCAGAAAGAATGTAAGAGACAAATGAAGGGTAGAAATTCTTACAACATGCTCCCTCCAGACACAAAATGGCCTGGATATCCATGACCTCACAGTGCCAGACACTGCCTACACAAGACCGTCATAAGAAGAGGAAAAGATCATTACATCAAAATAAAAGAGAGACTGAGATGGGGAGGGGATATGACAGAGAATGAAGTTTCAAAAGGAAAGTAGGGGGAGGGAGGGTATTAACATGGTATTTTTTTATAATCTTGCAAGTTGTTAGTAAAAATTTGAAAAAAAAATGAACAAAACAACACGAAACAAAGGAAACCTGTGATTGTTAGGAATTTTGGCTAAGAATTAGGATGGATGGTAGGGTTTGGAGACTCTGATGGAGTAAAAAGATTTAAAGGGGAGGAGAGGTAGACAAATCTGGGCCACAGGAAAGCATGTGGTGGTAGAGAATGCAAGTGTTGCTGAAGGCACTAAGAATGTATGCAAGAAAACATTGGAATATATCTTTATGTGTGAGGATTTCAAACAACCTAAAGTCTAGGGAGGAAAGAGCATGCAAATCTCCCATTAAATTTTGGTAAAATTTAACTGGTGTTTTTTGGTGTTTCTATTATCTCAAATACTGGGTTATATGCCATGCATAATGCTTAAGAATGAGTCATTAATTTGGAGAGTTTCTAAACTTTAGAGAAAGGATCTCTTCCTATTAAAATGGGGCCTGATGAATTTCTGACCCATAAAAGGACCAAGGAGAATCGGTATTAACATGTGCACTATTTTATATATTACTCTGGGGAAGCTTTCCATCTGATTTCCTATTTTATCCCCACAATGACTCTGTGAGGTAAGAAAGACAAATATTACACTCCTCACTTTATAGACAGGAATTTGGAGTTCAATCAGGTCCAGTGAGTTGGTCAAGATTTGAACCCAGACCTTGCAAAAATTAATCTAGAGTTCATATCCCCAGTCTTCCAGCTCTCACTTAAGGCTTTTCAGCAGCATCTTTGTGACTCGAGTATAAGTGGAGTTTTCTTCCTTCAGATAAGTTCTCTCCATCCCCATTATTTTCCTGAGTGGTGGCTTTGGGAGGGCCAACACCTTAGCATATGCACAATGGATTTTTCCTATGAGCTAACGCTGTCCTTTGCTTCACCCACCAACCAGCTGGGCTCAGTCATTCTAAAGGAATGTTGTCATGCCAGAGACTCAAGGAAAAAGGAGGTTTAGTAAAATCAATTTATTAAAACAAATCCAGGTTCTTTTCATTGGTTGTACTTTTTAAAGAGTCCCTTGGTTAAACATTAAGGTGTTCTTACCACAGAAATAAATAATATTTTTATGTGTTTGGATATATATGAAAAAGTGAAAAAGATTTCACTCCCTGAAATTGGGACTGTTTACAGAGCCGTAGAATGTGTACTTTCAAAAAGCTTAGAAACCAAACTCATAAAAATACAAACAACAGTGCTTTGACATATGAAAATTTTAGAGTAGAAGAACAAGTTATTCTGACAATTAAATAATAGCACCATACTTTCCTTTTAATGACTAACTTAGCTGATTTGTTTTAGAAGTTCTATTAAACAGCTCATGTAGATAAATTTATTCCACATGTTCACTGAGAAGAGAAAAAGAGAGAAAGAGAAATGTTCATCAAGCAAAGAGGAAGGGTTGGCTTTGTTTGTTTCTGGCCTAGAACATGGGTTGTTTTGCTGCAGAAGAGATGAAACTCATGTGATTTCTTCCCCTGTCCCTGCTGTGATATGATCTGTCAGCATACAAAGGATTCATAGCAGTCAGTTAGGAAAGATCTGTTATGCTCAATGATCTGTTCCCTTTAAATAGAAGCTCTTTGAAATAACAGCAAAGTTTATATTTCACTCATGACAGATAAGCATGCACAATTGAATTAGAGTACTAGATTTTTCGTAGATGTTTCACTGAATTTACAATGTGGAGTGAACTGCAACCTTAAAGAGTGTAGAATTACGCTGATGCTCCAAATGAGATTTGGGGAAACAACACAAGTCTCTTCCTTTGTCCAAAACCAGGCAGTGAAGTGCAACAATTTCTAAAAATACAGTGTAACTCTACCAGCAAATTGTCTGCTAGACTGTATCCAGGCATCAAGACTGAGAAAGCTAGGTCAGCATACACAGAAGCCACAGTGTACAGCTGAGAGACAGATGGACTGTCAGAAGAACCTGCAGGCAAAGCAAGAACTCAAGCAATGGGGCAAGGTGTTGACTCGTGTGTTTGTTTTGCTTTGCATGCTGAATATTTTTATATTTACTGGGTAAAAGTAAAATGAACTGAGGCATCATGATTTAGCTTGACATTTGTTTAAATGGGTAAAGTGTAAATGGTGATTGTGATTTTTTTTTTTTTTTTTTTTAGTTCTAAACTGTAAAATTGAGTTTGAAGGCACAGCAGATGTCCCTGGTAAGCTATTAGGAAAATAAACAGCCTAGCCTATAGATACACAGCTTTTATTAAAAAAAAAAAAAAGAAGCCAGGCATGGGGGCACACACCTTTATTTAATTCCAGCGCTGGGGAGGTAGAGGTTAGAGGATCACTATGTTTCCATGGCCAGCCTGGGACTACAGAGTAAGTTCCAGGTCAGCCTGGGCCAAAGTGAAACCCTACCTTAAAATATTAAAAATAAATAAATAAATAAAGCAGGGTGTATTGGTGCAAGCCTTTAATCCCAGCACTCAGGATGCAGAGATAGGAGAGTTTGAGGCTACCCTGAAACTACATAGTGAATTCCAGGTCAGCCTGGACCAGAGTGAAAGCCTATCTTGAAAAAACAAAAAAATAAAAAATAAAAAATAAATTACCAGGGTGCTAGACAGTTGTCTCAGTGATTGCTCACAAAGCCTAAAAACCCAGGTTTAATTCCTCAATGCCCACTAAAGCCAGATACAAAAAGAGGCTCATGGATCAGGAATTTGCTTTGCCAAGAGACCCTAGCATATGCATGCATACATGTACAAATGTGTAAACAAATAAAAATATTTTTGAAAAAAAAATATTCAAGAATCAAATGGGGGAAAATATCCTTCCACAAAGTAGTTTTATTTTTTCTTTGTTCTTCAAATTATTCTATTTCTCTAGGCTTCTTAGCTGCTTCACCAAGGCAGTGTCCTATGTCCCTGTGGAATACATGAACTCCCCAGTGAATACACACCTTCAGTTTTCCTGGCATCATTTTACTTGTTGAAAGGTGTGCAAGGTTTTACAGTGGTATGAGAAACAGGCATCATGTTGAAACCATTGTGTTTAGCTCAGTGACAGCTCACCTCAAAGCCTCAGTCCCAGCTTCCCATTCTAGGTGCTTCCATACACTGACTCTCCTGGTTTCTCACTATGATCCCTTTTACATACGAAAAAACTGACCCACAAAGGGAGCTGGTAGTCATTAGGAAATGGCAGAGTTTTTGCTGACTCCCTGGCTGCATAAGCACAGAGTGATTTTCACCCACACATATACACACACACACACACACAACACAGCCTCCATGGTCTGTGTGTTTCCACTACCTGCCTGTTGTTGCCTCTCTCACACCCTGTTTTCCTACATGAGAATATGAGCACCAAGTCCGCCCTACTATCTACTCAAATTTCCCTAAGATTGCATCCCTTAGAGAAGTTCTTCTAGTCAAGCTCTGGAAGAACAAAACAGATTAGAAGCCAAGTGAGCTAGAAAGAGGAACCTGATGCAGTGGGGAAAGGATTTGATGGGATGAATTTACGATGGATGAGAAAGGTCATGGGAAAACATATATCCTCTATCAAAATGAGCACGAACCATTGATCAAGTTTTGATGGATGGAGTTTCACACAAGTTGTTATAGTTTAAGACACATAGGCATATTAGAATAATTTCTATTTATTGATATTTCCAGAGTAAACATGATCCATCCCAATAATGAAGAACATGGAGAAATGCCTCATTGCCTAATAAAATGAAATGTACTCAGTGTATTCTGAAGGGTTGTGATGAGCAGCAGAGGATGAGTGTGTGTCCTCTGCAAGGAGCAGCCTCGAGAGCTGCCAACTTGGTCATCTGTTCATGGGATGTGGAGTGGAGCAATGAATGCTTACAGTGGTCACTGTCTGGTTTCCCCAAGAGGAAGGCTTCCTTATTTTTTTGTGTGTGTAGCCACTTAAAAATCAGGGCTCTTCTCACTGAAAGACACCTCTTCAAAAGGCTACTAACAGAAGCCACTGTTCACTCCGCTATCTCACGAGTAGCTCATAAATGCTTCCCAGTCACATTGGGATAAACACATAGAGGTAGAGAGGGATTTAAAGAAAAAACACTTGCTGAGAGAAAACTATTTTGTAATGTTGATAGAAACTCATATTTTAACAGAATCTTTACATTTTCAGATACAAATAATGATATATTTGTGTGTGTGTAAAGGTATGCACTCTCATAACATCATAAAATATCCCCAATTGCACATTCAGTGATCACTATTATCTTTTCAAATAAACTTGTAGTCTAAGTAGTTTTTTTAAAAGAAATAACTGCTTTATTATTTTTTTCAAATGAAGAAACATGTCACTTCAAGCTTATGATTTCTTAAGGTTCATTCAAAGTGAAGGAAGTGTTCACTCTAAAAGAAATGAAGAAAAAAATCTATGATCCTGGACTTTTTTTTTTTTTTTTAACTTTTCTTCAACCCAGCTTTCTTAACCACAAAGAGCATGTGGTAAAGTGTTTGTAGGACAGACACTGGCCTTTTCTTCTTGTGGAAAGACAGGGCTCTTTTATGGCTGCTTGGAGGTCATACAAAGCTTCCAGCCAGAGGACACTGCCTTCTGCGCCTCAGCTGGCAGAGCAGCCACGCTCCCACAGTGAGACACCTTGCTTGGGATGATTGTCCTTCACCTATAGCTGAGGTTCAAGCACTTGTCTCACAGCTTCTCCTCTCTGCACACACAGAAAACCCTGCATATCCGTGTCTGAGTCAGGACACATTGAAACACCTGGACATCCATGCCTGAGTCAGCACTCCATAGAGACACCTGATTGTCTGTGTCTGACTTGGTACACAAAGAGACTCCTGCACATCCATGTCTGAGTCAGCACACAGAGACACCTGCCATCCATGTCTGTGTTAGCCACCACATTGAGCCTGCTCAACCATGCCTGAGTCAGTACCTCACAGACACACCTGCACATCTATGTGTATGGTAGCAATATGCACAATAGTCATATTTTGTAATCATACTCGGTGATCATAGGCAGATGTATAGATACAGAAAATCTGGTATGTGCATACCATGTAGTGCAGATCAGCTACGCAGGAGCACACAATAATGCCATTCTCACAAAGTTATTACTGTGCAAGTCATGATAGTGCATATCTTTCATCCAAGTACTTGGGAGGCTAAGATTGGAAGATCTATGATTTCAAGGGCAGCCTAAGACTCCTTAGTGAATTCCCTGTCAGCCTGGGCTAGAGTGACACACTACTCTAGATGAAAAGATGTTAGCTGTAGATAATTGTCATAAGTCAATTAAACCAGACAGGGAAAAACAAATATTGCATGTTTTCTATTATATGTGGAAGTATATAACATTTATATCTATATTTTATTATCTGTTTCTATAGACCTATCTATAACTACCCATATGTCTATCATCTATCTATCTAGAATAGTTAAAACATTGGAGAACAGGTATTAGCAGAAGTGCAAAGGAAAATTGAACATAAAGTACATGATATAGCTGAATGCTAATTGCACTATGAAATTAATAATTTTGCACAATGTTAATTTTTAAAGAAAGATTAGGGCTAGAGAGTTGGTCATGCCTGTGAAACCTGAGCACTCAGTTCCCATGTATGCCAGAAACACAAAGTGGCACATGCATCTGGAAATTGTTTGCAGTGGCTACAAGCCCTGGCACCCCCATTCTCTATCTGCCTCTATGTCTCTCTCTTCTTCTCTCTCTCTCTCTCTGTCTCTATGTTTCTCAGAAAAAAAGGAGAAATTTTTAAAGAATTAGAAGGAATACCTTTGGTATATTTTCTCTTTGTACTTCTAAAGAAATAAACAAGAAAGCTGGAAAAAGCAGCACTGTATGCAGCCTTATGGGAGACAGAAGTCATCAGTGGTAAAAACAGTGGACACTGCAAGCCTCAGGTTTGGCAAGACAGGCCAAATGACTGAATGAGTGCAATAGTGGCATATCTGTTCTGGGGGAATCTGACTGCTCTGTAATTGGACTGAAGGCCTACTCTATGGGAGAGAATATATGCCCAGTACTGAAAACCTAATCAAAAGCCTATGGTAGGGGAGATCATGAGCCTTAGGGGTATAAAACCTGCTCCTGTCTGGATAAATATTACTGTTAACAAATTTCCCTGAAGGCACTAAATTAATGTTCATATCAATATATATTAATGGCACTCTCACTTCCGGTTAGAGAAGCATATCTTTTCAGATGGTGATGACCAGTGGGATGAGCCAAAAGGCAACACAGTGCTGAGAAGAAGGGACAGAGGAGTGTCCAGCACTGAAACATCTCACACTTTCCAAGGCTCAAGGTCCATTGTGGAAGAATTGGCAGAAATAATGTAAGAGACAAAGGAAATATACAACTTCTTACATACAACTGTCCAGTCAGAAATTGGCATCGATATCCAAGACCTCACAGTGCCTAGCAAAAGCTACACAAAGCCCTCATAATTGGAGAAAAAAGATGATGAATAATGGAGAGAGGGAGGGGATATGATGGGGAGCAGAGTTATAAAGGGGAAAGTGGGAGAGGGGAGGGGAATACCATGGTTTGTTGTCTGTAAGTAAAAAATACTTATATTTTTTAAAAAGTAAATATTTATATTTATATATAATTAAAAAATAAATTAACAAAAATCACGTTTCATATTATTCACTGAATATAATTTAAAATTGATCCCAATTGGGAAAGCAATAGCAGCTATAAATTTGGAGTAGACTTAAATTCACAAACTCTCATAACATTATATGTGCTTTAGATTGAGGTTCATGGCTCAGGACATTTTTCTGAGGCTGCAAACAGGGGTGAGAGCAGCTTGGCTTTAAAGGAAGTATGTAAAGTTATTTGAGAGATCATTTTGGTATGTAAGCCCATTCTTCTCTAGAGAACAGTTGGGCTCCTTTCTGAAGTCTGAATCTCAGAACATGGGGTTCTGACTTGGTTTCCAGTACCAGATATGAGTTTTCTCACACTGTTTCAGCCTCATACTGCCTGTAACTATTGCCTAAGTATGAATACTTCCTGTTCAGCTGGTTGATTTCATAGTCTATAGGGTATCTTGATTATTCAGGCTATTTCTGACTAGTTCTGTCATCCAGTAGCTCCCACAGGACTTTCTAGCACTATGGGGGCCAGCAAGTGATTAGCTAGTTTCCCTTTTGTTTCTAGTATAGTATTCCTATGTCCTGTGATGACAGCTTATGATACCTTCAGCAATAGTGTCCTGCCTTCTAGATAATCAAGTGTTTTGGCAATAGCTTACATTGTTTTAGGGACCTCATGGGTCTCCCTGAACCAATAGCTCACTGTTTGGGGCAACCAAAATCTGTCCCAATACTTTCTTTCTATTTTTTGTAAATCAATTTCAATGCTGTTCAGATATCCCTATAGTCCAAGGTCTTTTAACTGAACCATAATACCAAAAGAAAATGGCACAGAATAATGAAAAATGGCATTGGGCATAACAAGAAAAAAAATGAAATGATACAAAATTTTAAATAAGTAGGACAAACCCAAATCCAACAACTCTAGCCAATGGCAAGTCTTCAAGTTCAATAATTCTGACCAATGATGGAGTTCTCATTCCACCCCTCCAGCTAGGTTACTCATTGACCTAGAAAATGTAATCTGGTACCAGCAGTTGTCCTTGGCAACTATATCATAGCCCTGGCATCTGCCTTAGGTCTCCATTGCAGTCCATGGTACATCCTTGTGGCTCCATTGGACCTGCACACAGGTGATCCAACCAGCCTGCTTCACAGTGCCCATGGCCATTTCTAAAATACAAAACTGTGGTGCAAACTTAATGACCTTCTCTTTCCTGCAGTTGTTATACTCCATAGTACCAAGTAGATTATTATTGTTTTTTTAATCTAGGGGACATTAAAGCCAACTTTGAAGTACAGGACATTCCTACAGCATTCAAATCCCTTCAAAATAGAGTCTGAATTCTTACTGTTGTTCCATTGTAGATCAGCTGCCCAATCTCAATGGTTGTAATCTCAAACAACTGCAGCTGAATGGGAAGAAGTTTTAGCACAAATACTTCCTTTTTTTCTATGCCTTACCATTCTGCTCACACCAGTCTGTTTCTATGCAGTGCAACCCTCCACAAGTTCTCAGGACATGGGCATTAACAGCAAGCCTCTCACACAAACTGCTTCTAGCCCCATTTAGGCAAAGCTCTATCTTCCCCTTTCAAGCTAAACCTAACAATCCTTAGTTTGTACTGCATTTTTTCAACTTTCAACTCTGACCAAAATAGTCCATTAAGCTGTACTTTTACCACTGCAAGGCATCTCTTATGAAAAAAGTTTCAAATCCTTCCACATTCCTCCTTCAAGTCAGCTCCAAATGACCAAAGCCACAGTCAGATTTCTAGTAAAAAAAAAAAAAAAAAAAAATCCTCTGGTACCAATTCACTGTTGAAGTCAACTTTGAATTTCTGGCAGAAATCATGAGATCATGAGCAGCTTGTAGGAGGAAAGGGCTTGTTGTGGATTACAGACTTGAGAAGAAGCTTCATGATGGCAAGGTAAAATGATCGCATGAACAGAGGGTAGACATAACCTCCTGGCCAACATCAGGTAGACAACAGATATAGGAGAGTGTGCCAAATACTGGCAAGGTAAAGCTGGATATAGCACCCATAATCCTTCCCCAAACAATGCATCACTTCCTGGAATCTCCAATTCCCAAATTTCTGTGGACCTAGCATTCAGAACGCAAAAGTTTATGGGGACACCTGAATCAAACCACCACACATGGGTTCCGAGAATCTAAACTAAGGCCCTTTGTTTATAAAACAAGTGTTTTATCCATTGACCCATCTTCCCATATGTTACATACACCAGATTTGATCCTAGATTTTTAGGGGCTTTATTGCTATTTTTGCTTTAGTCTATCTCTCTGCCCTATTTGCTTTACTTCCTGATACAAGAAGGGTGAGAAATCCAGCTGATCTACAGACCCACAGAACTAAGCTGAGGTACCACCCCATTAGGCTGAAGTAGAATATCCCAGCCAACCCTGGCTGGACCATCTCAGGTCAAGATGATCTGCAGATGTAAGTACAATAAGGTCTTTCCATTCTATGTCATAGGATTTTGAAGTGACTTGCTATAAAGCAATTAGGCAATAGCTTACTGCTTTATTAGCTCTTAAATAACCCAGCAATCTACAGAGAAACAGAACCAATAGTCTATATATATTGCTTCATGTATCTTGAATTATTTCTGGGGCATAAAATAGAGGCCCTGTCAGATTCACCACATATATTTTCTTCTAACTTGATGAATATTTAGATGTATAGATTGAATACATCAAAGCATTTTCTATAATGTGACTGTGCTTCATGCAATCATTAAATGAAGAAATTGAGAGAAAGGAAGAATCTGTCTCAAAGATTGCCATAGGACTCAAGAATGCATCAGACAGATTTGGCACTTTCCAGCTCTCACTCTCCCACCATCATGTGAACAGTAGTACCTTAGAAGGTCTCTCACTGTGCATGTCAAACATGTGCAATCAGGTATATACATGATGCATATGCATACACATACATGCATGACCTATTCATCCATTTTCTCTTAAGAAATATAACATACCAGCTCTTAAGCAATATGCTTGCTGTCCTAGCAAGTGACATCTTAACAGAATATGTAGTGCATTTCTAATTTCTAACCATCATGGGGATTTCAAACTTGTGAAACTCAAAGAACATTTAATTTATTTAGCTCTCTAAAATCCACAAAACCTACAGCCTGAAGGAAAGAAGAGAAAAAAATCTCCAACTCAATAAAGCTTGGAAATTAGTAAAATTAGATTCTGGTTGTCATCCACTATAAAAAAAAAAAATAAAGCAAATATAGATGTTGGGTAGAGCACATCCCATCTGGGTAGTAAGGAGCTAGAAGCACCATGAGCTGGAAATTGTTATGGGTCTTCTTAGGACCCTATTCCTCCCTTTGGAGATGCTGAAGATGTGGCTTCCATTCATGTAACTCGATCAAGTCTGAAGATTAGGTTTCCCCCTTGACACTAAAGGTTAAGCAAAATCTGTGGTTTAAATAAATACTAATAATTAATAATCAGGTACTGATTTCTAGGAACACAGTATATCACCTTCTCTTTGCAATTAAAAAGTGGCCAATTGAATGGAATTGTTTCCAATTCAGAACAAGGAACTGAAACACATAGAAGTCAGAGACTGTGAAAGAGAATAAGGAAGAAATCCTCCCAGGTCATAGTGATGAAAGTTCTATCATTAGTTCACCACAGGACTTAAAACTGAGATAGATAATTTGAACGTGTGAGCTGTCAATCTCCCACAATTGTGTGAACAGCGCTTTTATATCTCTCCCTCCCTCTCCCTCCCCCCACCTCTCTCTCTCTCTCTCTCTCTCTCTCTCTCTCTCTCTCTCTCTCTCTCTCTCTCTCTCTCAAGGTTGCTGAAGAGGGGAAGCAGCAAAAAGGCTCATCAATAACATGTATTTAGTTGGAACATGAGATAGGTACCCAGGGTTCAATACCACACCCTTGTTGAGAGGGAGAGTTATGCATCCAGTGATTAACAACAGGACTGAGGTTAGAATGAGAACTGAGTACCCAGGAATGAACATCAGGGCTGGGTTAGAACAAATGCTGGGTACCCAGGTAACACCATGGCTCTGGTGAGAATAGCTGTGTACCCAGGGGTTAACACCCAAGGCTAAGGTTGGAAAAAGCTCAGTACTGAGGGATCAGCACCAGGGTTGGAATTAGAACAAGAGTTGTGCTACCCAGGCTATTCAGGCAGTGGTCTTGATGTTTTCTCACTAAATTTGAGCTTTGGCAAGGTTCTTCCTAGCTGCTTGCCCCTGCCTGTCTTTTCAGTCTGTTTTTTTCCACCACAGTTTCCAGGAATTCTATGAGCTAATCAATTTTCTTTCAAGAATTTCCTTTTTCTAACAAAATTAGTTTTGCTAAACACTTCACACCTTTCACTTAATGTGATATAAAGAAAAAAAAAAATTCCAGTGTAACCACTCTGATTTTATGTCATTGTTGAAGTGCCAGTCAGATAATCAAACAAATAAATGAATACTAAGTATTATTAAAAGGTTTGAAAGGCAAAATGATTGTCAGTGGCAAGAGAATGGGAGTAATGGGAATTAGTTGTCCCTAGGTAATTTCAGTTGCACAAGATGAAAGAATTCTCGGCATTTGCTGAACAGTAATGTGGGAGTACTTAACATTATGAACTGAGTATTTAAGAAGAGTTAAGATGGCAAATTTCTGTTAGGTATATTTTGTCATAATGTTAGAAAATAATCAAAAGAGAGAAAAGATTAAAGGTTAAATTATTGCTTATAAATTATAATGTTTAATTTTATATTAGTAATGAGAACCATTTAAACATTAAAAAACAATACATTTCATAATATCAAGGGTAAGATACAATATTAGACAAGTATGTTATTCTTTAAGCAAATACTAATTGGCTAGATAATATAGTGAATTAAAATATTTAGTTTGTAACAGTTGTCAAAGAATATACATGTCTTTTTAAACAATGTAAAAATGAAATAGAACATGAGTAGTTAAGAGACCCCTTTCTCAGATAATTCACTATGTTAAAAATATCAATTTGTGAGTTATTCTATGAATTTTGTATAATTGTTAATAAAAACCTGCCTTGGATTGAACGTGAAATATTTGCACACATGGCCCTCACCGGGTTTAATGCACTGTTTAGGGAGGCTATAGAACCAAAGTGGACAGGGGTCTTGGCTACTAGTAGGTCATTTAGAGAGGGCCTCTGAGGACCACAGTCCAGCCTTATCTCAGCTTCTGTCCTCTACTCCAGATCCAGCATGATGGGAAGAGTTGCAGCCTCATGTTACTCTTTGCATCTGCAACCGCCTTGTCTGCCATGCCTTCCCCTCTATGATGAACCCTACCCTCTAAAACCTCAACCCAGAATAAACCTCTCCCTCCTTACAACTTTTTTTTTCTGTCAATAATTTTCTCACAGGTATGAGAAAAGCAACTAATGTACAACATTAGTACTGTGAAGTGGGTTCACTACTGTGAGAAATTTGTGTGCATGGTTGACAGACCTTCAGAAATGGTCTGTAAGGGGAATGTAGAAGAGTTTGGCCTTGTGGGTCAATAAGCCCCAGATAATACTGGAAACATAGACATTTTGGTGTCAACAAGAAGACCACAATTCCTATAGACAGATATGCAGGCCACTAAAACAGCACTCGAGATGTTTCAGACAGGAAAGAGGATTGAATACTCAATTCATATGATTAACATCCCTAATATTTCCTATCCACTAATGGACAGAGAAGAAAACACTGAGGAAATTGATGCTAATTGTTCTACCTACTTTGGAGAGGACTCAGCATTCCCATTTATGGACTACACCTCTGAGTGCATTCTATATGAGAAATGAAATTTATTTTCTTAACATCTCCAAGAACTGTGACTATATCACCACCATTAAGTGTTCTATGATGCAGTTAATGTCATTTTCTCAGATTTATAGGACTAACTAGAAGGCCACATGCAGAATCCTCTTAGTTTAACCAACAATGAACCGAGCATAAAAAAAAACAAAAGAAATAAAGTAAACTCATAACAATTTGATTGATGAGTGCCCATTCTTCTTTCAACCAGAATAGGACATTATAAGAAAGAATGGGAAATTATAAGGCATACTTATTTATGAACATGTATGGAAAAGTTAAAAAAAATGGGAGCCAAAATAAATGCAACACTATAATGTGATCAATAACAGCTTAAATTATTAAGTAAAGTTGCTCAAAGAACACAAAATTGTTTGCTTATTTATTTATTTATTTTTGTTTTTTCAAGGTGGGGTCTCAATCTAGCCTAGGCTGAGCTGGAATTCACTGTGTAATTTCAGGGTGGCTCCGAACTCATGGTGATTCTTCTAACTCTGCCTCCCAAGTGCTGGGATTAAAGGTATGCACTACCATGCCTGGCTGAAATTGGTTTTATATCTGAAAATCAATTAATGAAAATTACTTCATAACACAACAAGTGAAAAAAAATGAGACAATAGTAGAGGTGAAACATGGGGTTATTTTTGTACTCCATATAATGGATGATCATTTATTACATTTAAAATAGAAGAAAACTTAAAATTTGACCCAAGATACTTATAAATAAGCTTCCATAAATACTGCCGTGGTTTGAATGCAAATGCATGCCTCCCATAACCTGAATTAATTTTTGATTCAGAATAAGCATCCTACTGAAGTTTCTGCAGGCAGAGTCCTGCTGGAAGAGGTGTGCCATTGGAGACAGACTTTGAGTCCAGCCCTGGTAGGTATACAGAGACAGCTTGTGCTCTGGATATGTTCTGTCTTCTGCTATGGATATAAGAATTAAGTCATGGGCTGGAGAGATGGCTTAGCAGTTAAGCGCTTGCCTGTGAAGCCTAAGGACCCCGGTTCGAGGCTCGGTTCCCCAGGTCCCACATTAGCCAGATGCACAAGGGGGCGCACACATCTGGAGTTCGTATGCAGAGGCTGGAAGCCCTGGTGCACCCATTCTCTCTCTCTCCCTCTATCTGTCTTTCTCTCTGTGTCTGTCACTCTCAAATAAATAAATTAAAAAAAAAATTTTTAAAAAAAAGAATTAAGTCAGATTCTTCTACCATGATGAAGCTTTTCCTGAAATCCAGAAGAATTAAATAAACACTTTCATCCATAAGGCACTTCTGGTTGGGTGGTTTGACCCAGAAACAAGGAGGTAACTGCAAACATTTACAGGCTTACAACTGAAATATGGGAAAATTTATCAAAGTAAACACAAATGGAAGATTTCTGATATCATCATTTGCTTTCAACACTGTATGGAAGGCTCTAGTCTATGTAAGGAAAAGAAAACATTTGTATAGATGGGATGTAGAATGAGTAGTCATTTTATATTTTCCACTCCAAACAGATCCAAAATAAACCAGGGAGTGAATAGACTGAATAAGTGTTATCATCTTTTGGACCTATGACTAACAAGTACCAATTACCTGACTCCATTGAAGGGCCATGTGTTAATTCAATTGTTACTCTATACAATGAGACAGATAATCATGTAAATATCTTCTAAGCAAAAGCCCCAGTATTTAATACAGTATGATATCGTTCCATAGATTTCATAATCCTGCCAAGCTGATAGATATTGTCACAAGTCAGGATGGTGTCATGACAGGTCAGAAGTGAAGGACCACAGACAAAGTAACCAGAGGAGGTTGTGATGATGATGGGAAACATTTTGTTGTATATATGTGGATAAGGTCACATGTTCATTTTGGAAATTCCTTCTAGCTGAACATGTATGAATTGAGCAGATTCCTGAGTTTATACTAAATTCTGATAAAATAGTACTGATTGATGCACATATGCAATATTCTCTTTCCTCCTCTCCTCTCCTCTCCTCTCCTCCCCTCCCCTCCCCTCCCCTCCCCTCCCCTCCCCTCCCCTCCCCTCCCCTCCCCTCCCCTCCCCTCCCCTCCCCTCCCCTCCCCTCCCCTCCCCTCCCCTCTCCTCTCCTCTCCTCTCCTCTCCTCTCCTCTCTCTCTCTCTCTCTCCCTCTCTCTCTCTCTCTCTCTCCCTTTTTCTCTCTCATTACTCTCATCTCCACAACTTTTCACTGCATTAAAGCATATGGCCACCCCTTTCTGGTCTCAATATATTATCCAATGTAGTCCTATTAAACCCTAAATATGATCATTTTTCTCATGTGTTCATTCAACCTAGTGACTTCCTATGTTACACAAGTTTGGGGTTTTTTGTTTGTTTTCCTATAATCACAAAGGATTTCCTGTTACTTGCCCCTTGGAAATCCAGATTTGTCACTCTTCTTAAAGTTGCCTTCTGGAAGTTCTTTTTTCAGGTATCTCTGGCTTCCCTCCTCATCTCTTCAGGTCTTTACCTAGATGCCCCTTTCCAATAAGACCCTGTTGACGCTGCCTCATTTAATGCAAACCTCTTCAAATGCTCCCACAATTCCCTAATACCATCTTGCAATTATGCTTCAGTTTGAGCACTCATCATTTGCTATCTAAACTTAAAATGTTTGTTTTCAATCAATCTCTCCCATAAGAATGGAAGCTCATGTTGTGTTTTTGTTTTCTTCTCAGTGTCAGGCATAAAAAAATGCAGATAGAGCATTAGTGGAATCATGTGGGAAGAAGGACATGGGATTAGATGTGGGTCATTCTCACTGAGTGCTTAGACAATTGCTTCCAGATGTTAGAATCAAACACCTTGTATGTGACTTAAAGATAGAAATGTTCTCATTGCAGAGTCAGGAGCAAAACTTCACCTGATACCTTTGTTTACACTTTACAATTAATGAGATAAGATGCATAAGTGAAATAGCTTGCCCCAGAGCTCATTGCTACATTACCTAGCAGGAAGGCTCCTGAAAAGAATTCAGTGACTTAGTTTTACCTTTTAATAATAAAAGGGATAATACTCACATTCTTTTTAATCTGGAATTCTAATCTGCTGAACTTTTCTTCAATTTTAAATAAAAATAACTGCCCACAAAATGAAATCCCTAACAATATTTCCCTAGCTTAGGGTTTTCTCTCTTTCGTGGGGCTAAAATCTTTTTTTTTTTTTTTTTCCACACATATAACAAAACTCCCAACTAATTGAATTACTGGAAGGTTATTTTTTAGTATTTAAATGACCTTTATTTGGACTCAAACATGCAATTTTGTAAAGAACTGATAATATAGCTTGAAAAGTTATTTGCTAAGCAAAATCTTTCAAGAGCAGTAATTTGTACAGGACTAAAGTAGAATTAAATCACAACAGGAGTCAGGGACAATGAGCCAAATAATATTAGATTTACTGGAATTTGGCTAGGGAGTAGCAGAGAAGCTTGTCTGATTCATTTCCAGTTATAAAATGGATTTTCACATTGTGCTTTCATGGAGACTTAACTTCAAAGAGTTTATTAGCAAGGGCCACTAGGAAGGTATGGGTGAGATTCCTATTCACGCCATAGGATTCAAGAGCTCAAGCCCCCTCACCATTGTATCTCAACTGCTAGAATGCTAGAAGGCAGTTGGCCTTAGTGTGAACATTTTAAATAGGCAACATGCCATAGCACAAGGGACCTCTGTCCACCATGCACATTTCAGGAGTTTACAAGTGAATAAAGAAATATCACTGATCAGGACTATAGCTCTATATTTTGATTTTATATATTCAAAGACTGGTACAAGCCTTGGGTTTTCTTTATATATATATACAAGCCATTTATGACACAGAAAGTAATAGGGGATTTTATTTATTTATTGTTAAGATTTTTAATGTCACACAACTTGAGGAATTGCTAGGTACTGAAATCACTAGTTATACTGGGTTGTGGCTTCATTCTTAAATAAAATATTTCAAACATTTTGATTGTTAAAATCACTGTGGTTAGTATACCTGCCTGGGTAAAGGGAGAAACTTGGACAGCAAACCTGTTTTACTCTAACAGAAAAGTCTCACAAATCCAATGTGCTTCAAACATGCTCGTAATTTCATTATGTAAGCCCAGATAGATTTTTATTGACTTTTAATATAATCATCCCCTAAATCCGTAGATAAATTTTTAAAAAGAAACAGACACATGGTACATGCCTGTCTTCATATGCTAAGGCATGAAAATATGAATGGAAAGCCAGACTGGCCAACACAAGGATATCCTGTCTCAAAAACAAAGAAAGAAACAAAGAAAAAGAGAGGGTGGAAGGAGTGGAAAACAAAGGAGGTGATCAAAATGATTTGTTTCTGCAGAAAGGAAAATAGCAATGGAGGAAGAGAGAGATAGAAATAGAGAACAAGGAGAGTAGAGAGGAAAGGAAGGCTGGAAGGAGAGAGGAAGGGAAGGAAGGTGAAGGGAGAAAGAGGAGGAGGGACAGAGTGAGAAAGGGAGGAATGAAGTAAGGAAGGGAAGGGAAGAAGGATAGAGAGAGAAAGAGGAAAAGGGGGGAGAGATGGAGGAAGGAAAGAAGGATAGGGAGGAATCAAAAAACAAGGCACATGATCAAACTGAGTTGCTTCTGTAACCATTTAAAGCATTTGCATTGTGGTTTATGACCATTTTTATTTAGCAATGGAATAATTTTCTTTACCAGAAGCATCATTTGAGTCCCTTCCTAGAATCTACTCTAATTGATCAGGACTAGAAATAATAAAAAGCAAATTGAGTAACTGGCACAGAAAAGCCTGTCTCCGTGATCCGCTAGCAACCTTGTTTTCATCAGACATGCAGAATGTAACTGAAGACATGTGTGAGGAAATGCATTCATTCTTGCTTGGTGTCAATTACAGCTCCTTGAGTACCTAAGGCTCTCTCGGATCATTCCTGCTAAAACAGTTTCATCCTTCTTATTAAATTTCTCGTCATGAACACATTGCTCAGTCCAAATCTTTCCCTTTAGTCAATGGAAAACCCTTTGAATAAAACTCCTTAACACTTTTCCATGACATAAGACACTATTTTGGAATCATCTTGTATTATATATCCCTTTCCTTTCACAATTCCTGAATGCTAGCCCTTAAACCATATGGTTAATTAAGGTTTGGAAAGCAATTGAATCCTTTATTCCTTGGCAGGCATACTTTTTCCTCACTTTGTGGAATTTGGGAGGGGGGATCCACTTTCTAATTTTGACTTGATGATGATCATACAATTGCTTCCTAAAAACCAGTGAAACTGGGCTGAAGTTATAATTTTTGTCTTCTTTAAAAGAAGGGTTGGTGGGTAAAGTGAAATGTCATTATTTTATTTGGAATTTGGCCATAGCTCTGGGACTTTGTGGCCTGGCTTCTATGAGGTGTCAATGCATAAATTCTTTTCTAACCACAAATTGACAAAGCTGCTTTACATAACTATGGATTCCTCAACTAATGTAATCGAGAGCTAGCTTAGTGCTCAACTGATGGGATACTTCCTAAATCCAAGTCTGCAGTATAACATTTCCTAGAGAGTCTGGATTATCTACCTAAATTAAGCACATATTTTATTCTAATTAATATGCTAATCCCCTCTGAAAATATACCTTTGGCACTAGAAAGATATTGGAGTATTCAGAATTTGTGTGTCTGCATTTACAATTTGTTGTTGTTATTTCTGTTACTTTTTTTTTACTAAAATTAATTTGTGCCTACAGAATTAAAATATCTCAGCTCCAATCTAGACTTACATAATAAAAATACTACTACCCACAGGAAATTTAACATTTTTGTAGAATTCAAGAAATGTGGGGCTGGGGAGATGGCTTAGCGATTAAGCGCTTGCCTGTGAAGCCTAAGGATCCCGGTTCGAGGCTCGGTTCCCCAGGTCCCACGTTAGCCAGATGCACAGGGGGTGCATGCGTCTGGAGTTCGTTTGCAGAGGCTGGAAGCCCTGGCGGGCCCATTCTCTCTCTCCCTCTACCTGTCTTTCTCTCTGTGTCTTTCACTCTGAAATAAATAAAAATTTAAAAAAATCACCTTAACCCTAATATCTGATCCAAGAAATGCAAACTTACCCTATTTCCTTTGAAAAAAAAAAAAAAAAAGAAATGTACTTATGGTCTCTTAAGCATGCATGGTATCTTTAACTATCTTTAACCCTTTCCAATTTTAATTATTTGAAAATTAAAACAATAAAGGGGGTGAGAAGGCCCAAAGTGAGGTCAGGGGAAGAGATTGAGTAAAGGAAATGTGGAGGGAGGGCTAATCAAAATCTAAGAGGATGCAAATAAATTATATGGAATCTTCTGGTTTCGGACAATGGAACACTCAGGAGCCATAGATCATTGTTAGAAAATTTTCAGAGCCAGGGATGGGATACCTCCTGTGAAGTGTTGGCCAAGGAGGTCCCTGATGCTCCTAAAACATTATAGGCCATTGCCGAGAGCCTTGGTTTCCCACCACGAATAGATGGTAAGACCCTATTGCTGAAGACTCCACATACTTGGACTGCAAGGCCACTGAAAAATCCTGCTGGAACTGAGCTGATAACCTCCTCCATATAGACCAGCTGACAGAAAGCTGGAAGAAGACATTATACATGCAGGTCAATGGGAGAAAGAGATACCACCAGTGAAGATACTCAACAGTGGACACTGCAAACCTTGTAATTGGGCAGCCAGGCCAAATGAGCCAATGGGTCCAATAGTGGCAGGTCTGTCATGGTGGAAACCAACTCCCTACCAATTGGACTGGAGGCCCTCTCCATGGGGGGAAACATATCCCTGATACTGAAAACTTAAAACAGGGGTAGTCATGAGCCCTAGGGGTGTAACATCTGCTGATGTCTGTAAAAATGTATATACTATGCTTATCAAACTGCCCAGTAAGCACTTCTCTTAATATTTATACTTTTATATTAATTCTACTCTCACTTTGGGTAGAGAATCTTCTTTTTTCAGATGGCAGTGATCTTGGGATGACTCAGAAGGCATCTTGGTGCTGGAAAGAAGTGACTGGAGTACTGAGTAACATCTCTATCACACCTTCCAAGGCTCAGGGTCTAATTCAGAAGAGGTGGTGGAAAGAATGTAAGAGCCAAAGGAAGGGTAGGACTCCTTACAATGTGCTCCCTCCAGACGTAAAATGGCCTGGATATCCATGATCTCATAGTGCCTGACACTACCTACACAAGACCATTATAAGAGGAGGAAAAGATCTTGACATCAAAATAAAAGAGAGACTGATTGAGATGGGGAGGGGATATGATGGAGAATGGAATTTCAAAGGGGAAAATGGAGTGGGGGGTGGAGGGTATTACCATGGAATACCTTTCATAATCATGGAAAATGTTAATAAAAATTGAGAAAAAAAATTAAAACAACAGATACTATGATGCTTGAGACAGCAAAAATAGAGGAGGAAATTCTGGGGTAGAAATGTTTAACTGGGGATGGTGGGGTTTTTGAGTGTGGGAAAGGAAAGAAAACATGGTTTGTATTTTTAAATTATGTATGTTTTGTTATTCTGGAATTAATTACAAACTATATGTTAATGTTATGAAGTTATAAATTTTACTTTATATCAAGTTAATTTTAGGAACAAAGTAATAAAATAGATGTTTTTGATATGTCTTGACAGAACCAAATAGTATATTTTAATTCCTACTTTTCAACATATATTATGTTTAATAGATATTTTGTAGATTAATTAAAAATACTGATGCCCCCAAAATAATACAGGCCATTGCAGAGGCTCTTGGTTTCTAACCAGGAATAGATGGTAAGACCCTATTGCTGAAGCCTCCATGTACCTGGGCTGCAAGTTCACTGAGAAATCCTGCTGGAGCTGAGCTTAAAAAATCTTGCCTGCAGGCCAGCTGACAGAAAGCTGGAAAAAGCTATGCTGCATACAATTCAATGGGAGAGAGAGAAATCACCAGTGGAGATATTCAACTGTGGACATTGCAAGCCTTAAATTTGGCCAGCTAGGCCAAATGAGCCAATGGATGCAAGAGGGGCATATCTATTATGGGGAAAACCAACTAGTCTCTAATTGGACTAGAGGCCGACTCCATGGGGAGGGGGGGAATACATCCCTGACACTGAAAACCTATAAAAGGGGTAGTTATGAGCCCTAGGAGTGTAATGTCTGCTGGTATCTGGCTAAATGTATATACTATGCTTCCAAGATGCCCAGAAAGCACTTCTCTTAATGTTTATACCCATATGTTAATGCCACTCATTTTTGGTTAGAAAGGCTTCTGTTTTCTGATGGCAGTGATTTTGGGATGATTCAGAAGGCCCCATGATGCTGAGAAGAAGTGACCAAGGAGTTCTCTGCATTGAAATATCTCTGTCACATCTTCTAAGGCTCAGGGACCATAGTGGAAGAAGTGGCAGAAAGAATGTAAGAGCTAAAGGAAGGGTAGAACTCCTTACAATGTGCTCCTCCAGACACAAAATGGCATGGATATCCAGGACCTTGTAATGCCTGATACTATCTATACAAGACCATCATAATAGGAGGAAAAGATGATGAAATAAAAATAAAAGAGAGACTGATTGAGAAGGGGAGAGGACATGAGGGAGTTTCAAAAGGGGACAGTGGGTGAGAGGGAGGAAATTATCATGGATTATTGTCTACAATTATGGAAGTTGACAATAAAAAGGCTAAAAAATTAAATGTAATAAAAAGGTTACAGCACTCATGTATTGAACATTTCTTTATTCATTTATTTATTTTTATTTTTTAAATTCAGGGTCTCACTTCAGCTCACTATATCATCTCATATTTCAAGAACTGTAATTCCTTGACATACTTCAGTCAGTGAAACAATGCTATAAAATAGATGCTGGGCAGGGGAGATGGCTCAGCTGTGAATAGTATTTGCTTCTTAATTATGAAGGAATGGGAGGGTCTCACTTGAGTTTGATTGCTCCAGAACCCACTAGAAAACTGCCAGGGGCCATGGGCATCTTTAACTCCAATCCATGGGGAACAGAGACCAGAGAATCTCTAGGGCTTGCTGACTGAAAAGTGGCAGCTCCCCGTTGATAAAGAAACCCACCTCAAGGAAATACGCAGATGAGCGAGCCATGAAGAGGAACATCCAAAGTTCTCCATTAGCCTCTATGTGAATAGGCATGATGTAAACACATGTACCTGTACACAGACATGTGCATACACCGCACATAACACACACTACCCATACCTTATAGACACACACTCACGCACACACACACAGAGGTAATTGTTTACATTTATAAGAAAATTATCTCCAAAAGATGAAGGAACTTTCACAATGTTAAAGAATGAAAAGTGAGTAAGGCTCAGGTCCATTGTGGATGAGGTGGCAGAAAGAATTTGAGATCCAAATGGAGGGTTGGACTCCTTAAAATGTGCTCCTCCAGACACAAAATGGCCTGGATATCCATGACCTTTCAGTGCCTGACACTACCTACACAAGACTGTCATACTAGGAGGAAAAGATGATGACATTAAGCCAAAATAAAAGAGAGACTGAGACTGATTGAGAGGGAGAGGGGATATGAAGGAGAGTGAAGTTGCAAAGGCAAAAGTGTGGGGGTATTATCATGACTTATTGTCTAGAATTACAGAAGTTGTCAATAATAATAAAAACATTAATAAGCTGGCATGTGACTGCAAAGTCCCTGAACATATGTACATGATTCTCTGATCTCAGTACATTTAATACACTTTAACCTCTGTGTTTTATTTTTCTAAGAGGATGGTATCTAAACATCAAGTAATGGAATTTCTTTCATAGTAAGAGCATGGCCATGATTTAGTTAATTCTAGTTTATAGGAGATACAATTATAGCAATGTCATTTACTAGAGCCACACTGTTAGTAAAAGATCCCTGATGAGATCCTTGAGCCCTGACTCCTTAGGAAAGAAAGTTATCTCTTTGAATAAGGAAGGTTGATCAATGAGACATTGCATAGTTCTGACCTGACCTAAATAAGGGACATTTTTGGGGGGTTTTTATTTATTTATTTATTTTTGTCATGTAATGTCTAGATAGATTTTTAAGGTTCCCTAAATAGTGGGTTTTTGTTGTCACTGACCAGATTTGTATATGCTTAGTGTAGCAGTTACCGTCTTATTGCTGGGACAAATACCCTACTAGAAGCAGATTATGGAAGGGAAAAAAATGCACTTTGACTTTTAGTTTTGAGGGGAAGTTTCATCATGATGGAGAAAACATGAGAGAGCAGATGCTACAGGCAGGAGTCCAGAGTGACCTGTGAATGCCCACTGGGGGCTGGATTAGTAAACCACATGATTTAGCCCCAGTGACACACTTCCTCCAGCAAGGGCCCAACTCTCAAAGGCTCTGCCAACTGAGGACTAAATATTATGCTTAGTTATGTGAGGCTTTCTGGGGCATTTTACGCTCACACCACCATATGCTGCTCTGGGCCCACAGAGTCTCATGATGAGAAAGGAATGCAATGCCACTTGAAAAGCTTACATAGTCTTAGCCAGTCTCAGCAGTGTTCAAAAGTTTAAAGACTTATCTGAGACTCAAGACAGTTTCCTAACTAGGAGCCCTGTAAAACCAAAACACAAGTTATGTGCTTCTGATGCAGAATGACATAATAGCACAGAGTAAACATTCCATTCACATAAAGGAGAACAGGGGCATAGCAAGGAAAGATTGGAGCAATGTATAGTGAGCTTCCCTTTATAAGATTCTCAAGAGGGAAACAAGATTCTTTACTAGTTTACCGCACCATTGTGTTAAGATATTTATCCATGTCTCCTTGACTCAGTTTCTTTTACTAAGGTGAATGTAAATGTTATGGTCTGGTATAAGCTGGTGTGTGTTTTATTTTTCTATAAAAAAGGTTTCAAAAGTTTCACTACTATACAATCAGAATGCTTTAAGCTCCTTTAAATATAACATGATTTTTTACATGATGGAAAAATGTTAGATTAAAAAATATAAACACAATTAATAGCATTTTCAAACAGAAGACTAAATTCCTACATCAAGTACATGCTAATAGACAGAAGGTGTTGCTTGAGGAAAGTGACTGAGTCCTGAAGCTCTGAAGAGCAGACTACCATAACAGAGAATATACATGAGCTGTGTAGACTGCAGGAAGGGAATAGTCATGGATAATTACCTAAATATGGAGGGTAAAGACAGAATTCCTTGTCTGTGAGACAGGTAGAAAGGAAAATGCTCTCTCTGGAAAGAGGAAAATAAAGGTCTAATATTATTGCAGTCAGGATCACATTGCTGACAGAAAACATCCGGCCAAGAGCAGCTTGTGGTAAAAAAAAAAAAAAAAAAATGGCTTACAGACTCAAAGGGAAGCTCCATGATGGCTGGGGAAAATGAAGGCATGAGCAGAGGGTGGACGGGTGGACATCAAGTCCTGGTCAACATCAAGTGGAAAACAGCAACAGGAGAGTTTGAGAGTGTGCCAAACACTGGCAAGGGGACACTGGCTATACTACCTGCCTCCAACCATACACTGCCTCCAGGAGGCGTTAATTCCCAAATCTCCATAAGTTGGGAACTTAGCATTCAGGACACCTAAGTTTATGTGGGACACCTAAATTAAACCATGCCATTCAGACCCTGGCCCCATAAACTGATAATCATTTGCAATGTAAAATATAATGCATTCAGTCCAACTTTAAAACTCCCCATAGTTTTTATCAATCCTAGTGATGTTCAAATATCCCCATAATCTGAAGTTTACAAACTGAGTCATAATACCAAAAATAAACCAAAAAAAGAACCATAATGGCACAGAATTTGTGTTCACACTGCAACAGATGGCAAGATGGCACTGAGTGTAGCAAAGAAACATTCAACCAATCCAAGATTTAAACAGGACAAACATCAAACTCCGTATCTCCAAGTCCAACAAGTTTAGTCAGTGACAAATCTCCAAGTCAATAATTCTAACTAGCAACAAGTGTCTGGAGTTCCATTTCTACCCCTCCAGCTAGTCTACTCACAATGCTGGAAAACATCATCTGGGGCCTGCAACTCTCCTTAGTAGCCATTGCATGGTCCCAGCATCTCCACCGGTTCTCCACTGCAACCCACAGTTCATCCTCATGACTCCACTGGGTCTCCATTGCAGGTAGTAGAGCAAATCTGCTTCCCACTGCATATGGCCATTCCCAAAATACAAGACCATGTTTCAACTTGAATGACCTTCTCTTTTCTGCATCACTTATACTTCATAATACCAAGTAGGGTGCCAATTTGTCAATCCAGGGGAGAATAAAGCAGACTTTGAAGAACAGGACACTCCTTCAACATTTGGGCCCCTTCAAAAGAGTTTACATTCTTCCTGTTGTCCCAGTGCAAGTCAGCTAGCCCAAAGATTTCATTTTTTCCATGCCATATCCTTCTGCTCACACAGTCCATTTCTACACAATGCAGCCCTGCACAAGTTCTCAGGACAGGGGCAATACAGTAAGGCGCTCACACAAACTGCTTCTAGCACAGTGCAGGTAAAGCTCTTTCTCACTTTTGTAAGCCAAACATCACAGTCCATAGTTCTTACTGCATTCAGGTCTTTCAACTATGACCAGAATAGTCCAACAAGCTATACTATAGCACTGCAAGGTGTCTCTTAGGCCAAATTTTCAAATTCATCCACATTCTTCTTGAAAATCAGCTCCAAGAGGCCAAAGCCACACGGTCAGGTTTCAAGCAGTAATGACCCCACTCTTGATACCAATTTTACTGTTACAGTCAGTTTAGCATTGCTGACAGAAAATACCTGACCAAGATGAGCTTGTGGGGGAAAAAAAAAAATAAAGTTTGGCTTACAGACTTGAGAGGAAGCTCCATGATGGTCAGGGAAAACAATGGCATGAGCAGAGAGTAGGCATCATGTCCTGGCCAACATCAGGTAGATAATAGCAACAGGAAAGTGTGCCAAACACTGGCAAGTGGAAATTGGCTATAATATCCATAAGCTCACTCCCAAAATTACAACTGCCTCCAGGAAATGTTAATTCCCAAATCTCCGTCAGCTGGGAACTTAGCATTCAGGACACCTAAATGTATGGGGGACACCTGAATCAAATCACCACAAATATGTTCTTGGTTTCTGGATTATTATGCCTTTTGGCCTGCATTTTCTCATCTCTGTGGTAAAAATCCATTTCTTCTTCCCTGTCAGGAAGTTGGTGACAAGACAGCCTTCCTCTTGCTCTCAAAAGCTGGTGGGAAAGCATTGAAAGTTGACAGATCAAAAAAAGCAGTATCTTAGGTTAGAGAGATTACTAAGTGATTAATGTACTTGCCTGCAAAGCATAAGGACCCAGGTTTGATTCCCCAGTACCCATGTAAGCCAGATGTACAAGGTGGTACATTTATCTGAAATTCATTTGCAGTGGCTAGAGGCCCTAATAATGTATGTATATCTCAAAAAATATATTAAAATAAAGTATTTAAGAATCTTATAAGTAAAAAAAGAGAACCATCCAAATTCATTAATTGAGAGCAATCACTAGAAACTCAGTGAATACTTACTTTTTCAATTAAAGAAGCAATTGGGAAGGGTAAGAAAGCTTTGAGCAGAAGTGAATGATTACAGAGGAATGATTACAGGGGGTGGGGATTGGGCCCATGACCAAGGCAATACAGTATAAATTGCTCTCTTAAAATGGTAGTCTACACGCGAGGTAATGGTTTGTGGCAAAGTCTATCCAGGTGTGCTAATGAGCCTCTATATCCTGTCCTGAGATAAGAGTTTATTTAAGGGCATTTCTGGAAAGGGATTAAAGCAATTATTTTCTTTGTTGGTGGGTCTAGCCTTTCAACAAATGCAGGGTTAAGCATCTCCTAGCACTGGTTAATCTCCGGTGCCTTTAATTTTAAACATTAAATATGCCCTAGTGCTATAGTTTGGAGTATAGGCCATTCTCTTTCATTGCTAAGTAGAAAATGTTATTTTCAAAGGACTTGTCTTCCCTTAGGCACTGTGTCATTTTGTGATGCTATTTTTGCTTTTGCAAAATACTTTACATTGCTAGTCCATTTCTATTAAAGTTATTTTAGCAAAATATATTCCTCTTTAACCCCTTACTGTCAGGTTTCTCTCCATGGCACCTTGTGGGAATAAGCAAAATTTAAGAGTGGTTCCTCTTAAATTATTAAATGGTCTTGAATCTGCTTCACACAGAGTTGCTTACTGGTGCACTTCATAAAGCCACTGTGTTCATTTGTTCCCAGTTTGTGTTAGGTTCATTTGTGATCTAATGATTCTGCTACTTTTGAAGGTTTAGCTAGGCCTATGTTCATCTATTTTTTATCCCCTGAGAGTATTTGCAGAAAAACTAACTATATCGGGCTGGAGAGGTGGCTTAGCGGTTAAGTGCTGGCCTGTGAAGTCTAAGGACCCCAGTTCGAAGCTCAATTCCTCAAGGTCCACATTTGCCAGATGCACAAGGGGGGGGGGGGCATGCATCTGGAGTTCATTTGCAGTGGCTGGAAGCCCTGGCATGCCCATTCTCTCTCTCTTTCTCTGCATCTTTTTGGCTGTTGCTCTCAAATAAATAAATAAAAGTTAAAAAACATCTAACTACATCTATTTTCAAGATATTAAATATGTTCCTCTATCTTCAAACTCACTGAATTGTATTTTGTATTTCCAGCTACATATGAGAAATTCCAGTACAATTTTCTTTATTACCTTGACTCACTAAAACTAAAATGGGTACATTTTATTTCTCTTTATTTAGCATTCTGAATTTTAACATTTCTGGTGATATTATTAGTCTTATGCCAGCATTTTATCTAAGTTCCTTCTTTTCCCTTTCATCCTCCCACACTCTTATTATGTAGATTTAAAGTTACTCTTCACAATTCACAATTCTTCACAATTAATCTGGAGGATATTTATGGCTGAGAACTTATATATTATGTTGTTTTACTTTTGCTTATTTTATATAACCAATACTGTCTTCCTTGATACAAGAAGCAAAATGATTTCCCACCACAATTTTTGATGTTCTTTTCTGTGTTGGTGCTTTTTGAATTCTAAGCCAAGCTTACTAGGTATTGAGACTATTCATGGACCATTTCAAAATTCATGGACCATTTCAGCCTCTCATTGTACATGAAATCATGGCATTTGTACGGTGTGTGTGCCAGGAATGGGTTGTTGCTGAACACATATTTCTAAGCAATTTCATAAATGACAGATTCATTTATCAGTTCAGGAAATAAAATGCCCAGTCAGCCTATGGAACACACCATGTTAAATACCTTACCCAGTAAGTTATTTCATAATACTACTGCTATTCTTGATTTAATTATTAAGGAATCTGTAACTTTCAGCTACTCCTTACAGTTTTTGCAATGGAGCAATCATGAGGCCTGACAGTTTTAAATTTCTAGCAATAAAGTATTTCAGTAAAGATTTATTCAGTTGTCTGTTATTACTATACCCCCCCCAAAAAAAAATGTTAAGGCATTTTTGGGTATTAATACACAGATTTTTAAAATATTCTTTATTTTGGGATATTTAATTTGATAATTTTTAGAAAACTATTTGAATGGCATTTTTTAAAAAAATGCATGTCTATTTTATAATAGTTATTCTAACTTTGGAAGTTAAATTTACCATTTAGCAGAAAATCTTCCTAGTGTTCTTTCTTTTAAACATGTCAGCTTCTCTATAGAGGAAAATGTGATACTATGCTGTAGTAAAAATTCTTTTTATGGGAAAGGCTGTGACTAAAGCTTACAGTCACAAAATTTAGAGGCACCACATGTAACTTGACCTCTTTGATGACTTAATTTTAGCTAAATGAATCTATAGATGAATTTTGAATTTAATTCAATTTGAGCAAGGAAACAAGACAGACAACAAAGATAAAGATGAGTTCAAGGGATCTCAGGAAGTGAGAATCAAATCAGGTTCTGTTCTTATTATTCCTTGAAACAATATGTTCCTTCGTACTTCATACTGTGCCATCTGCAAGAGCATGCTACACTCTTATACCAAAGAAATGAAGACAGAGCACAGCCAGTGTGAAGATTTCAGGGTTATGTGTTAACTTTCAGCTCTAAAGTGACATCTTTTTAAAAATATTTAATTAATTAATTAATTTGAAAGAGAAAAAGAGGCAGACAGAAAAAAAGAGAGACTGAGAGAATGTGTAGGATATGAATTCAAGATGCAAGTGCCACCTTGGGCATCTGGCTTAGGTGGATCCTGGGGAATCTAACCAGGGTCATTAGACTTCGCAGGCAAGAACTTTAACAACTAAGCCATCTCTCTGGCCCTGAGGTGACTTCTTAAGTGAGGAGTAACAAAGACAGAATGGCCTAATAAACTTAAAAGAGCTCATTCAAACTCTGCCAGGTACATTCTGGTTTTTTTTTTTTCTTTTCTTTTTTTAATTTATTCTTTGTTATTTTTATTTTGTTTTGTTTTGTTTTCTTTTTGCAAATCATATTAGTTGATGTACACTAGGAAAGTCTGTGAGGGTGTAAAGTCCTAGTCACTTCAGTGATTAGTTCTGATCAGTAATCTGACACATTCATTTTTTTTTCTGTATTACTTAATAGATTACTCTTTCTCACAATATGTAGATTCTAAATTCTTTGACTAATATTCATAAGCCTGAAAATGAGAACATTTCTTCAAAAGCATTTTAGCATATGGTAAACTGTCTTCAGTATCATTTTCCTTAATTTAATATGATCTCATCTTGACAATAACAATTTGTTCCTTAAAATAGCAATGGTGCCAGAGAGATCCTTTCATAGGATTAACTCAAAAATAATTTCTGTGTCTTTTCTTCTTGCCCTTCCTTTTGAACTTTGTGCTGTCCTGAAATTTTCCTGTAGGAAATTATAAAAATAACTCTGATTCTAATGAGAACACAAGTCTCCAAGTCAGTGTTCAGAGGTTGTCATCCCCTGAGTCATGTGTATGTGACAGAGCTCAATTGTCCTTGTCATTACACACATCTCAAACTGTCCACTCTAGTTTCCAAGAAATTCCAAACCAAAGACAACTTTAAATCCAGGAGGAAGTTTTTCCTTCCTCATTGAAGATAAAATTGTAGCTCACAACATGACTGATCAGATAATGCATGTTTACTGGAAAATAAGCCTCTGTCAGAGTTGTGGAACATTTGTAGTAGCTAAGATGAAATGGTAACATGTTAATAAAGAATAGTCACAGGAAATTCTAAAACTGTGAAACTTGATCATATTTTAGGATTATAATGATCCATGAGACCAACAGCTTCAAGAAATAGGTCATTTGTGTAATTTCTGCATATATTGATATCAGAATGTAAAAACAGAACTCCTTGGTTAGCATTATACTTTTTGAAAGAATTTGACTAGGTGAAGTGTACTTCAGTAGTTGCTCTTCAATTTTGCAACATCTACATAATTGGTTTATTGGTAGGACTTACAGTCAGATGGATTTAATACAGAAATTAATTTTAGTTATATACATAACTTTAGAGGACAAAAGAAGAAGAGCATCATCTTGCCTATTCAGTTGTATGCAAACTCTTCAGGTTCTGCCTTCTTAAGTATCCTCAAGTCTAACTTAATCCTGAAATGGCCTCTGGCCGTCAATGCACTTGAGGGAAAGCAGAGCAGGTAACTAATCCTCATACATATGTAGGTCTATGCTTATCATGAAATATATATTCTCCATTCTAGTCAGGCCAAGATTTATTTTTTTTTTAATTTTTTATTTATTTATTTGAGAGCTACAGACACAGAGAGAAAGACAGATAGAGGGAGAGAGAGGGAATGGGCACGCCAGGGCTTCCAGCCTCTGCAAACGAATTCCAGATGCGTGCGCCCCCTTGTGCATCTGGCTAACGTGGGACCTGGGGAACCGAGCCTCAAACCGGGGTCCTTAGGCTTCACAGGCAACCACTTAACCGCTAAGCCATCTCTCCAGCCCCAGGCCAAGATTTATTTTTAAAACTAAATCGTATTAGTTTAAAATTTCTAAGATTATGCCAGTTTAAAACCTGACATCCATTAACATATTTAATATCATGAAGCTATTTTCCCCTTATACTTTCTACCAGGATTTTTTTAGTTTGTTCAAAAATAATAATAATAATAACTTTACCACTTTTTTAACCAGACAGTATTCATTTAGTGTGATATGTGAAATTAAACAGAAATACTGTTTGACAATTTTTGCTTTATATCTTCCTGGCCATGTCTGAAATAAAATAAATTCTGTTGCATGCCTAGTTAGCCCATCATTGTAAATATTCATAGTTTAAAAGTAGAAAGTCAAACCAGGCGTGGTGATGCACACCTTTAATCCCAGCACTCGGGAGGCAGAGGTAGGAGGATCTCTGTGAGTTCAAGGCCTCCCTGAGACTCCATAGGAAATTCCAGGTCAGTCTGGGCCAGAGTAAGACCCTACCTCGAAAAACCAAAAAAAAAAAAAAAAGAAAAGAAAAGAAAGAAAAAAAGAGTAGAAAATCCCTCCCTCAGTCAGTTTCTGTGGGCTTCGGGAGGGGGAACCATGCCTCAGGGTACTCCCTCCCACTCTGTGTCTTCAAAGTCTTTCCATTCCCTCTTCCACCATGTTACATAGGCCATGGCTGGCCTGCTGGCAGTCTGATTTAGTGTTGTGTTCTCTGTAGCCTCTGGGTTTCTGTTTTGATAGTGAATACCATAACCCCACTAAGGAGGGTCCCCAGGGTAATGGGAACAGAGGTCAGGGGGTAAAGGTGTCTATCTTGTTACAATATCTACATAATATTTTAAGTGAAAAAATATAAAATGCCTCAGGTGAATAATATGTCAGCTGAGGTTACCTAGGACTCCTCATTATCCTTATTAGTCTTCCTTGGCATCTTAATTTTGTTCTTTTATCCAGCCCTCTACCTCTCTACTTTAATTGTGTAGATCAAGATTTCAGAAGACATAGATGATCCACTCTCACAAAATTTTCTTTAATGTTTCCATTCCTTGTAGATCCAGTTATTGACTGTTTACTGAACTAAGGTTCAGGTTTATTAACAATATTCCCATTGCTATGGGCAGGTTTAGTATTCCTATCATACTGCTTGGAACTAAAGTGTCTCAGATTTGAGACTTATTGGATCTGGGGACAATGACATAACTACAATGAGTTGTCTTCAGGATGGACCAACTATTTTGGAATTAGAATTGGAGTGATGCCTAAAGGCCCACGTATTGTAAGGTTGGATAGCCAGCCTAGATAACTATTGTGAGACAGTTACAGTTTTAGAAAGTGGAAGGAGGTTAGTTCATTGTAGATATGCCCCTTTAAGGGAATATTGGGATACTGGCCCATTTCTGCCTTCCTGTTTTTGCTTACTGCTCACAAAGAAGTGAACAGGCTGTCTTATGCTCTTACCACGTTGCTTCGCCTTGCCACAGAGCCTAGAAAAACAAGGCCAGGGGCTACGGACTGAGACCACTGAACCTGTAAGCCAAAATAAACATTTCCTCTGTTTAAACCATAACTCAGGTATTTGTGACAGTGACAGAAGGGTGATTAACATGACTGCCAGATAGTGATTTCTTCTGAGTGAAACTTGTCCTCTTGATGGGAAGAGAGAGGCTCAGGAAAACTCAGGAAGTCAACAAGTCTGAGTGAACTGAAACTTGAAAGGCTGCATGACCCTCCCAAGCCATCCCAAAGGTTATAGAAGCAGTAAACAATTGCAGAGGGGGAGAATCCTACCAGCTGAGCTGCCTGCAAGTTCTGTGTAAGGAACTCCAGAGATGCAGAGATGAGTCACCCCTGCTATGAAAGTAACTCCCACAAACACATCAAGTTAGACTTCGCTATCACCTTGGTTTGGTTTGTTGTCAGTGCCCTATTAGAGGTGAACGGATGGATGTGCTTTTGCATCTCTCCAGGAAAACTGTCTCATGCAACAATGACCCAAGTTTAACCATAAAATTCAGGTATGTTTCATACCATATACCTTACACACACCACGTGATAATTTACACAGCGTTTTAAAAAATTTTGTGCAAGCCACAAAAGATCATAGTGCAGTTTTTCAACATAGAGTCATGTTGCTGATCCAAAAATTTTGAATTTGGAAGAATTTCAGACATCATATTCTTAAAGTTTGCATGAAAAATTTCAATAAGATGGAAGGAAATTTGCCTCTATTCTAGTTGAAGGAAATGAACAATATTGCCCATGAAATTTATTTGAACTAATTATGAACATAAGAGAGGTAGCTCACTGGTTAAAATCACCTGCTTTCAAAGCCTACTGGCTCAGTGTCAGTTCTCTAGTACCCACCTAAAGCCAGATACACAAAGTAGCACATGCATCTAGAGTCTATTTGCAGTGGCAAGAGACCTCACCACACCTCTTCTCTGCAGTTCTTTTCTCTTTCTCACCTTTTCTTCATCTTCCTCTCTTCTTCTTTCCCCCTCTCTCTATCTTACTCCTCTTACCAATAAATATTTTATTTTCAAATTTTTATTAACAACTTCCATGGTTATAAAAAATATCCCATGGTAATACCCTCCCTCCCCCCACTTTCCCCAAATAAATATTTTAAAAAATCAAATTCAAAACTCTTCCTAGTATTATGAAATGCCATTAGGTCCATGGTGATGACACAGGCATTGGGCTGTGCGCAAATGTGGTAATCCAACATGCTGATAAGATGTGGAAATCTGAGGGGGTCTTTGAGAGAATGGGAGACTTATCTCTTCTCTTGGAAAGGTAATAGCTGGGGACTTCAGATGCTTGAAAATTCAATAGTCAAGCGAAATTTCTGCTGAGCCTGTGGCCTATGGGCTCTTGTAATATGAATCTGCTTAAAGAAATCCACACACCAGAGAAGGAAGTTCAGTACAATTGTATTGCATCTTCGAGCTTTGGGAGGGGGAGCTTTAAGAGAAGGGGAGCTTCAAGAAAGATGATACCTTTCTTGCTAAGGAGGCAAAAGGAGTTTAAGAAGCCCACCTTTAGACTCAAGTAAGGTTTTTGTTTGTTTGTTTTAATATGAGCCTCCAATATCAGACCAATCTTGACATCAGTTGGGGGATCAGCATTTCTGGAAAAAAAAAATGTAATATTCCCAGAAATCTTAATACTCTAGGAAAGACCATAGGAGGTGGTAGAAGAAATACCTAAGGAGGTAGAGACAAAGGATGGTCAGACTTTCTGAAGTTTCTGGCCTGGATTTTCTCCTACAGGTCCAAGGATAACTTCCTTGTTTAGCCAAGACAAAGCCATTCACTCTGGGGTCATATCACACTAAGCTTCCTGGCTAATTTCTATCTCCTATTCTTCAGCTGACAAAACCATTATTAAAAGAAATTTATAATTTCCAGGAAGAAAAGAAAATGATAGCTGTTATAGCCACCACACATTTGAAAATAGTATTGTCAGTAAAAACAAAATCCGCCCTTCCAGGGCCAGCATAGGCATAAATCTACAATGATCACAATTGCACAAAGGCAGCCAGAAAGCAATCCCTAATGACAACCAGGGTCTCTCTGTAAGGTAGGATTGTGTGTGAGTGATGACCTCTTGAACTTCACATCATTCTGCAGTGATCCCACTTTATATTGATCCTAAATGGAAAAGTTAAAAAGGATTCCAAAAAAAAGAAAGAATAGTTAAAAAAATTCATATAAGAGAACTTAAAATTCCCTCCTGACACTGCAAGAAATAGAAGTTGAATATTCAGTATGAAGAGTACAATGGAAATGTCTCTCTCTCTCTTTTTAAAATCTTTTGTTTATTTTTATTTATTTATTTGAGAACAACAGCCAGAGAGAAAAAGAGGCAGAGAGACAAAGAGAAAGAATGGGACACCAGGGCCCTCTAGCCACTGCAAATGAACTCCAGATGAGTGCGCCACCTTGTGCATCTGGCTAATGTGGGTCTTCAAGAATGGAGCCTTGAACTAGGGTCCTTAGATTTCACAGGCAAGCACGTAATTGGTAAGCCACCTCTCCAGCCCTCTTTCTTTTTTAACTTTTATTTATTTATTTGAGAGAGGCAGATAGAGTTCTCTCTATCTCTTTCTGTGTTTCTTGGAGTCTGAGGAATGGCATTTTAGGACTAAAAATTGATAAATTTGCAGTTTTTTTTTCTTTTCCCTCATTTTTTCAAGTGTTCTCTTAGAAAAATGCTTCAGTACTTTCATCCACACAGCAAACTTATAATCAATACATGGATTTAAATATTAATATATATATATAATATAATATATTATATGTGTGTGTGTGTGTGTGTGTGTGTGTGTGTGTGTGTGTGTGTGTGGTGTCCCTGTTCAGCTGATCTGGAATAAAGCACCCAAGAAATCTTACCTATCTATACCAAGATAAGACCATGCTTTGCTGGGAGGGTAAGCCTATGTCTCTACATGGCAGAGGGGGTTCACTGGCTACATGGGTAGAAACTGCTTACTGGTTGTCTCTTGTGCTGGAAAGAAATCCTTTCTCTGGAACACCCTTACTGCGGGAGCACATGAATGAAAGAGGCTGGGCTGGATAGATGTCTTAGCACTTAAGTTGCTTGCCTGGGAAGCCTAAGGACCCAAGTCAATTCCCTAGAACCCACATATGCCAGCTATACATGGTGGCACATGCATCTGGAGTTTGTTTACATTGATTCTGGTACATCCATTCTCACTGTCCCCCCTTTCGTTTTCACTTAAAATACCAAATAAATAAATATTTTTAAAAAGAATGAAAGAGGTAGGGAAGGACAAGAAGGACCACAAGACTCTGAATCCCTTCCAGGTTCTTGGTCTGATGGATAAAGAAATTAAAAATGGAAATTGTGAGGAAGGTTCAAGATGATTTATTAGCCTCACAGTTAAAAAGATTGCACCCTGAAAGTATGGTGGGCAGGCTTACAAAATGTATAACTGCCTGAAGAAGGAATGCAACAGAAAAGGAACTTGGAAAATTATGCTTTCTGAGAGGAAAGAACTCAAATGGCAGTAAGGAGAACCAGCAGGGAGGGTCTGCTGGTATCTGCTCCAAGCAGTGGGACTTTGGGATTTTTATGTGCTTGGCCTCTTAAGACTCATAACTGTTTCTCTGATTTCCTTATCATATCTTCAGGTATGTCATTTTCTGCTTGAGCTGGTCCTTAGGTTGCAAAGCAAGGTTTTACTGTTTATATCACAGCAGGTTCCTGGCCTTGTCTTGACACAAGAAACACAGACGTGTCTCTATCATAGAGTTCTGCGCACCCTGACATTTGTACTGGGGAGGCTGTTAACTGAGCAAGGGGGCGGACCATTAGAAACACTCCACTCTTTTTCCTTTTTTTTTTTTTCAAGGTAGGATCTCACTTTACCCCAGGCTGACCTGGAAGTCACTATGTATTCTCAGGGTGGCCTCAAATTAATGGCAGTCCTCCTACCTCTGCCTCCTGCGTGCTGGTATTAAAAATGTGCACCACCATGCCCCGGCTCAAAGCACTGCACTTCTAGAGGTTAAAGGGAAACGTGATGCTAGCGTGCGTGGCAGACCACCATTCAAGGTGACTCCCGGTTCTGGAGAAGCCATGTCACTCGCTGACAGGCTAGCCCAGCACATGAGAACCTAGGAAATACATTCTTCCCACTGACCGTGTATCTCTAGTTGCTTTGATGACAAACCACATCCTTGCAGGGTTTAAAAAGCATATGTCCTTTTGTCTTTATCTCAGAGTAGATATATTTCTTATCATGGGATTTTTGCTCAAATATATAAGGAAATTTCAAAATATGAATACATGTAATGGTAAATTCTGATGCACTTGGACAAAAAGTATAGTCTTTGAGAACAAATGAGCACTTAAAACACAGTGATGGGAACTGGGGTAGCTCCATGGTAGATTGCATGTTTAGCATACAGAAGGCCCCAGATTCAAACCCGAGCAATAGCAAAACAAAGAAACCAAAATTACCTTGCCTTTAATCCCAGAACTAAGGATACTGAGACAGGAGGATTGCTTTGAGTTTGTGGCTGGCCTGAGCTACATGGAAAGTAAAATTTTAAGACAAAGAAGGATAATTTGTTAAGATTTTGGGAGTGTGTTAGTTACTTTCCTTGTTGCTCTGACAAAATAACTTACAAGACATAATTTAAGGGAAGAAAGCTTTATTTCAAAAGTATGCAGTCCATCATAGTTGGGAAGGTATGGCCACAGGAGCTGGCCATTCACATGCAGTCAAGAAAGAGAGACAAACAAATCCTGATACCCCACTTATTTTCTTCTCTCTCTCTCTCTCTCTCTCTCTCTCTCTCTGTCTCTCTCTCTCTTTCTCTCTCTCTTTCAGTCCAAAACCCAAACCAGTGGAATGGTGCCTCACAGACTGAAGGGGGATTGTCCATCTCCATTAACCTACTCTCATCGCTCCATCTCAGAAATAGAAGCCTATGGCATCTGTTCCTTAGTAAGTGGCATTTCAGAAAATGAATAATATGGGTTAATGAGGAATGGGAAGAGAATATTCAAGACAGAGGGTAGAGACCACAGAGGCACAGGGAACAGGATACACAATGTGATCTGTGATAAAATATAATGACAGAGAACGAGATCAAACTGATTATGCTGGTGAGCTAAAAGTTCCACATGACAAACACCAGAAGCATGGATGTGAAAGTTTTAAAGGAACTATGGAGACACAGAGAGCACAGTATAAATGCACTGGGCATTAGGTGAAAATCAAGTATTGTATAACTTAAGGTTTAGTACAAAATATTAAAAAAAATTAAACTTTCAGAATATTAAAGCCCAGAATTCCCAGAATGAGGTGTTAAGCAGAACCATATGGATCCTGACATGTTCAGTTACTTCAGTACCGATCAGCTGCCATGAGCCATGAACACAGCCTGGCCAAAATCCCCATCCTGTCACTGTCGTGTAAAATGGGTTGCAACACTTCCAGCCATCAGGTCTTGTGGTCCCTTTGATCCACCATGCTGTCCAAAGCTAAGCTCACATGATGCTCTTCAACCACTTAGTCTGCAATCAGAGAGGTTGGCACCTCCCTGCACAGTAGCAAAGTGTTATGTTTGAGGAAACAAACAATTGCATGGGTGGCCCAATCTGCATGCTGAAGCTGAAATTAATAACCACAGAGCTCTTTGAAGCCCTGACATTAATAACATAAACAAACAAAGGAAGACTATCAGTGGTTTCAAGTAATAAAGAATAATTTGATTTAAAAATTACCAAAGAAGCTTAAGTTGTTTTAAGTGAGTCTTCAATGAAAATAAACTCATGAAGATAAGTGATCTGAAGCAAACAAATTAATGTCTCTCTCAGAACAGCTTCTTATCAAGTATAGTAAGCACACACATAGAACATATGCACACACATAGATACCTCCATCCGTTCTCCTGATATTTGAAGGCTCCCTTAAACAACTCTCATAGAAGAAGAGGAGACATCAGGTAAGTGCACTGTGGAAGCTCTTAGAAAATTACTTGGCCCCAGGGCTTAAGTAACTATGCCTGATGTACATTATTAGTTGGAAAATAAAATGAAGTGTGCTTTTCAAGATAATGACTTTAATTAGCATCAGTAAAGTCTAATTGAAGGAGAAACTTCTATAAGAAACTGTGACATCTGAAAATTAGGTTTCCACCTCGGAGACTTCACCAAGGATGATGATTGCAAGATGCCAGGCTCCCAGCGATAGGATTAGGATTCTAGCTGGAGGAAGGATAACCAAAAAAAAAAAAAAAAAAAAAAAAAAAATCAGGAAGGTCATAAATTGAAAGTTGAGTTCAGAGAATAACAATGACCAGTAAGCAGAAGTGAGATGTGAAGCATGGACAATATTCTAGGAATAGGCATGAGTGCAGTATTAAATATGCCAAAAATGTACTAAAGTCAGGGGTTAATTTGTGTTTCTTATGTTGCTTCTGAAATGCCAAACCATTGAACATAATGATGAAAGGGAATCCAAACATGTCAGGGAGGGTACAGTGGCTCGATTGAAGGTGTAAAATTGTCTACAAAGACTAGTATTTCATCTGAGTCTAGCTGGTAGTTTGTATTAAAGTGACCAAAGACTAAAATAAAAGCATAGGGTCATTTTATACATTGGCATCTTCATAGATACATTCATAGGTGAATGGGTAATCAGATAAAAAAGAGATAGAGTATGGATACAGATAGCCAGACACGGTTTAATATTTTTATTGACTATATATAGAACATTGATCCATTTCTCAAATATGATGTATTTCTTTTAGCACAGTATCTCAGAAACAATTACTGTGAGTCAACTCTTGTTACCACCTCAATTTGAGCTTGCTAATGAATTTGAGGACATAGTCCTATTGAATCACATTCAAGAAACATGTGGGGACATTACAGATTAAAATAATACACTATGTTCTGAATAGCTTCTGATACAGTTTTTGTATGTATGATGTAGATGTGTGTCTGTGTGCATCAATACAGGTGTGTGCATGCCACAGTGCACATGTCACAGCCAGAGGGTAACTTGGATATCACTCCTCACCTTTCACCCTGCTTGATGTAAGATTCTGGTTATTCTCTGACATGTTCATCAGGGGACCTGCACTATAAATGTCTGGGGAACCTCTGCTCTGTCTCTCATCTTGCCACAGGAGTGCTGGGATTACAGACACAGTAAGGGAATGAAAGGCTACACTTAAGATTAGGACTTTGGTGACTGGGGAGAAGATCAGTTGCCTTGCCAACATGAGAACATGAGTTTGATCTCCAGAACCAATATAAGATGCTGGGCATAGGTTTGTGCATCTGTAATCCTAGTGCTAGTAAAGAGGCAGATGACAACAGAGCTTGTTCTCTCACCTCCATATGTATGTACACACACACACACACACACACACACATACATGCACCAACACATACATGAACATGCATTTCCACACATACCCCCCCAAAATGTCAGACTACACACATCCTTAACCTTGGCAAAAGAGATTTATAGTCAGAAAACTGTTCTCTGTACAGTGAACCAAATACTGCTTCAGGCAGTAACAACAAAGATTTTTGCAAAGACAATAATAACATATAGTATTGGGAAATAAGAATGGCTAGTTAAAAAAAAACTATTAAAATAGTTTTGTAAAATTACTATAGGGCTGAAGAGATTGCTCAGTAGTTAATGCACTTGTTTACAAAGCCTAAGATAATGGGTTCAATTCCCTAGTACCCATGTAAAGCCAGATGCAAAGGGTGATGCATGCATCTAGACCTCATTTGCAGTGGCTTCAGGCTCTTATGTGTCCATTCTCTCTCTCTCTCAAACCCCCCATCTGTTTGCCTCTTTCTCACTCTTAAATAAACATATAGGGGGCTAGAGATATGGCTTAGCAGTTAAGCGCTTGCCTGTGAAGCCTAAGGACCCCGGTTCGAGGCTCGCTTCCCCAGGTCCCACGTTAGCCAGATGCACAAGGGGGTGCATGCGTCTGGAGTTCGTTTGCAGAGGCTGGAAGCCCTGGTGCACCCATTCTCTCTCTCTCCCTCTATCTGTCTTTCTCTCTATGTCTGTTGCTCTCAAATAAAAAATAAATAAATAAAATAAATAATAAATAAATAATAAAAAAACAGATAGGGCTGGACAGATGTGTCAGCAGCTAAGGCTTTTGCCTGTAAATCATAATGACCAGAGTTCATTTCCCCAGTATCCACATAAAACCAATACACAGTGGCACATGCAGCTGCACTATGTTTGCAGCATCTGAAGGCCCTGGCATCCCCATTCTCTCGCTATCTTTCTGTCTGTCTTGTATTTCTCTCTGCTTGCAAATAAATAAAATTATTTAAAAATATATAAATAAGGGCTGGAGACATGGCCTAGTGGTTAAGTGCTTGCCTATAAAGCCTAAGGACTCCAGTTTGAGGCTCGATTCCCCAGGACCCATGGAAGCCAGATGCACAAAGGGGCGCATAAATCTGGAGTTCATTTGCAGTGATTGGAGGCCATTGTGGGCCCATTCTCTCTCTCTCTCTCTCTCCTTCTCTCTCTCTGTCACTCTCAAATAAATAAATAAATAAAATATTAACAAATTTAAACATATATATATATATATATATATAATATTAAAAAATTACTATGAAGCCATTTAGAGAACTATATAATTTTATGTTAAAGATTTTTCATAGAAGACACCTTTACCTTTAGTAAGTGACTATCATCTGCCATTATTTAAATGCAAAAACATACTATAACTATTAAATGTAAACAAATTAGAAGTAGAAAAACTTATAAATTTTAATACAGCAAAGTAAATAGCTTAAGCTTTTGGAACTTTTAAAGAATAAAAACCAATTCAAAGCAATTTACTGTTGTGGTTCAATTCAACTGTCTCCCATATGTGTATGTGTTCTGAATGCTTGATCCTCAGCTGATGTAAATTCGGGAATTGGAACATTGTTAGACATGTGTTGTTGGTGATGGGCTTGTGGTATTATAGTCAGCTTCCCCTTGGCAGTGTTTGGCTAACTCTCTTGCTGTTGCTGTACACTTGACATTTCCCAGGAGGTGACAACCATCCTCTGCTCATACCACATTTTTGCCTGCCATCATGGAGTTTTCCCTAGAGTCTGCAAGCCAAAATAACCCCTTTTCCCCCACAAGACAAAGGACCTAGGTACAATTCCCCAGGAGAAACATAATCTAGATGCACAAGGTGGCACATGTGTCTGGAGTTTGTTTGCTGCACCTGATGGCCCTGGTGTGCCCATTGACTCTCTTTCCCTTTCTCTCTCTCTCTCTCTCTCTCTCTCTCTCTCTCTCTCTCTCTCTCTCTCTCTTTCTCTCTCTCATAAATAATAAAAACAAAAATATTTTTAAAATATTTTATAAAAAGTTTTTGTTTCGACTTGAAAGTTCCGTCGTCAGCTTCCAGAAGGGCTTGATCAAGATTTATCTTTATTTCCCCAGTTTCTTTGTATTTCTCTTTATATTAAGTTAAATCTGGTTTATATTTTCTCTAATGCAGCAAATACTATTGAAAAATCTTAAAAATTGTACGGAAGAAACTTAAATCTAAGTTTGAAACTTAAATCTGCTTGAAGCAGTTTGAATTGTGTGTATATCATCAACCACTTGCACTAAAGGGTAGATAATTCTGTTTTGTCTTTCACAAACTGAGGTTTTTTATTTTTTTCATTTTCATTTTATTTTATTTTTTATTTCTAGAGCTAAGAGAAAAACCAATCAAAGAAACCTCATAGTAAAGTGTTGCTAGAACATATGCTCTATGGGCAATAAACTATGTCTAATAAAATTACCACCAGACAAGGTGACTACTACAAGACAATCTGTGGGCCACAAATTAGATATTAGAAAATATAAAGAAATTCTTCCCTGATGCACCCAGAACATTACAGGCCATTCCTGAGGCCCTTGGTTTCCCACCAGGAATAGTTGGTAAAACCCTATTACTGAAGACTCCACATACTTGGGCTGCAAGGTCACTGAGAAACCCTGTTGTAGCTGAGCTGAAAACCTCCTCCATGCAGAGCAGCTGACAGAAAGGTGGAAAAAGCCATACTGCATGCAGTTCAATGGGAGAGAGAAATCACCAGTAAAGATTCTCAACAGTGGATACTGCAAACCTTATGTTTGGCCAGCCAAGCCAAATGAGCCAACAGGTGAAATAGTGGCATGTCTGTTATGAAGGAAACCAACTGCCTTCTAATTTGACTGGAATTCAGCTCCATGGGAGGCAATATGTCCTTGATCCTGAAAAGCTACAACAGGGGAAGTCATGAGCTCTAGGATTATAACATCTGCTGCTATCTGGCTTAATGTATATACTATGCTCACCAAACTGCATAGTAAGCACTTCTCTTAATGTTCTTACCCATATATTAATTCTGCTCTCACTTTTGGCTAGAGAATCTTCTCTTTTCAGATGGCAGTGACCTTGGGATGACTCAAAAGGCACCATGGTACTAAGAAGAAGTGACAGAGGAGTGCTCAGAACTGAAATATCTCTATCACACCTTCCAAAGCTCAGGATCCTTTGTGGAAGAAGTAGTGGAAAGAATGGAAGAGCCAAAGGAAGGGTAGGATTCCTTACAATGTGCTCCTCCAGACACAAAATGGCTTGGATCTCCATGACTTCATTTTGCCTAACACTACCTACAAAAGACCATCATAATTGGAGGAAAAGATCATGACATCAAAACAAAAAACAGACTGATTGAGGGGGAGAGGGGATATGAGTGGAGAATGTAGTTTAAAAGGAGAAAGTTGGGGGAGGGAGGGAATTGCCAAGGGATATTATTTTCAATTATGGAAGTTGTCAATGAAAAATAAAAATAAAAAATTCTTCCAGATAGCAGAAGGAAATATAGATAGTCTTTGATTGAAAATAAATAAATATGATTTTTTGGCATTTATTATAAAGGAAAAGCAATGTGGACTCAGTTGAGTTTTGATCTTTTCCTGGGATTACAGCTTGTGCAGCATAGCCCGTTCCAGTGATGGATAGCAGCAGGGAGCTCCAGTTTCCAGTCAGCCAGCAAGCCAAGGGTTATCTGTAATTAGAACACAAAACAATTTTTAGCACAAATAAATGGGATCATAGGAAAGATAATCTACAAATGAAGACACACAATTTTAAATTAAGACCCACAATAAAATAGTAATGGCAACTTCTGTAGCAATATATTGGAAAACTTTTCACATTGCTAAGGAAACATATTTGTAAACAGAAAATAACAAAAGACATAGTGATATCATAGAGTGAAATTTTCTCAATGAGAAAAATGTATCATGCTTTTGTTAAATATGGATTTACCTCTCTTCATTCTATCAGTTATCATTTTCCTGACCATGAATCCATCTATCCACCTATCATGTATACACTCCATGATATCATGTTGTATGGTTCAGCTATAGCCAATAAAATTTATTCCACAAGTAAATTGTCAAGTAGAATAAGTTGCTTCCATATAAGTGGGAATTAGACCTGCATCACGAATTTCCCTATGTGTTTAGGTGATTTCAATCATCATTTAACAGTGAGAAAGAAAACTGATAGATTTGCAAAGCTTCCATTTGCACCAAAGACCACCCTACACTAAAAACCAGCATGTCTTCAATAGTGACATTTAAGAAAGCCAAATGAAAAGTCAGCTTGTCAGAAGTTTGAGTCAAGAGTTGAGTTCTGGTATAACACTGGGGCTGTTGATGAGAAGTTGAAATAACCATGGAATCCACTTATTAATTTTCCACTAATAGGGAATAAATTGTGGCTTTATCCCACAATCAGCAAATGAATAGCACCCTAAAGTAAATGAATCTCCTCTTTGTGTTCCCAATAAAAGATATACCTAACAGCTAACTTTATTCACTGGCTTCTTCCCAAATAATAAAAGGATATATTCAGTATTATTAAGACAGCTTTAAACATGGAAATGGAAAGACATTTTAGCAAGGCTCTTTCTGAACTATTCTAAAAAAATGCCAAATTATTCACTTCCTTTAATTTGGACTTTCCTTTGTTAATGCCCAACATTCTTCTTGGTTGGAAAGTCTTCAAAGATATAAAGAAAAAAATATTATTTTAATGCCAAACATCATTAATGAAATCCAGTAATATAAGCAAATATACACATAGTCTTTGATATAAAAGATAATCAAACAGTGTAGCTTTTCTTTTTCCCAAATTCAGTAAGCAATATATCACATTGGGATGGAAAGATTTATCATAGGATATGAAACAGAGTTTGGTGGTTGGGATGTGACCTTGTGTTAATATTGACATTGCACTCCCCCTCCCCCGAGTTACAAGAATGTGAGTTAGTAAATATTGATTTAATGCAAACCATCCAATAAAAACATATATTACATGCATGTATGTATGACATGTATATGTATGTATGTACGTGCATATATATATGTTCATTGTAGGTTGAATTTTATTTCCTCTAAGTCATATTCTGAAATGTTAATCCCTACTATATCATAGTGTGGCTTTATTTGGAAATAGAGAAGACTCATAATGTAAGATGGCTGATATCCTCATACAAAGGAGAAATTTGGACACAAGGTATGGACATGAGAACATCTTGTAAGATGAAGGCAGTGACCAGGATGACAAAGTATGAGCAGCCAGCAGAGATATCCAGAAAAGCCCCTAAACAAGACATCGAAGATGCATAAAACTGTCACACTCACAGGCTCCAGGAAGAGTCATGCTCTTCAACATACAGAACTGTGAAACAATGCATTTCTGTTTGTGGTATTTTGTTAATAGCAGTCCTACTTAACTAATACAGTATATAATGCCTTATCCCTCGAGAGAGAGGACTATGTATGATGATATATTAATATGAAATCAAGATTTGTTTGGTTAAGTTTAGTAAAATAGCCAAAATCCATCCTAAGCTATCACAGGTGGTAAGCTTCATGTTCCTTGAATGTTTCATAGTACTAATATTTTCATTAAAATAAAGTGATTTGAATAATGTTTGTGTGTATGTATGTCTTCTTCATAAATTTTTTTCTTTGTCTAAAATGATGTAGGTTATATGGAATTTTGATTTTTGGGGGGGGGGTATTGTCTTTAATATTTGGATTGATTCAATTTGCAGAACCTCTTTCTTCTTGAAGAGATTAGAAAGGAAAACCTGTTTCCAGGACATCTTGAGGTCTTGGCTCCTGGAAATAGGAACAGTTGTCTAATCATGGGTGATTAGACAAGATCAGAAGGCAGCTAAGAGGCAAAGGCAGCCTGATTATCTTCATCATGTCTCTGCTACTAGGAAGGATGAGTAGGTGAGCATGCTCTTAGAAACCTGGGGGGAATTTACCATGACTCTGTACTTTTACAGTTTATTACTGATGATCTTCTATTTCATTCCTACTGAATGACTTTCCCTGGGGGGGGGGGGGTTCATGAACAAAGATCTATGTACTTCAGATATGGTATCAAAGACATGCCAATGAAACAACTGTGCCTAACATAGCCTGGTGAAATTATGAGTTTGTTAGGATTATTTAGAGAAGTATGGAAGACTAAGACAGCTACACCTAGTGTCTGGGATAACTCAAAAGCTACATCACTGTGTTTGCCTACTCAAGGTATAGGCAGCTCCACCAGAGTTGCTTCTTGCCAGAAATTGTTTACTGCTTAAGAAACCTCAGGGCAGGACCTCATGAATGGAATAAGTTTCATGAGCTTTATGAGTCTTTTAAATCTTCTAAGCTTCCCAAGACTTATGAGCCTCATTTCCTTCCAGGAAGGAATGTCAGAAGAATTAGCTACACAATCATTCTTAGTTTTGAGTCCAGTATGGCTTAAATGATGTCTTCATGTGAACAGTGCTATTTGAGGATGCTTCTTTTCAACACTCTCAAAGATGATTGTATCTAAACAATACCCAGTAACATATATACTGTATATAACTTCTTGTTTTATAATCAGAATCTCTGAACCACAACTAATAATTTTAAAATAAATCACAAATGTTTATTATTAAAAGGTGAAGGAGCTGGAGAGATGGCTTAGCGGTTAAGCGCTTGCCTGTGAAGCCTAAGGACCCCGGTTCGAGGCTCGCTTTCCCAGGTCCCACGTTAGCCAGATGCACAAGGGGGCGCATGCGTCTGGAGTTCGTTTGCAGAGGCTGGAAGCCCTGGCGCGCCCATTCTCTCTCTCTCCCTCTATCTGTCTTTCTCTCTGTGTCTGTCGCTCTCAAAAAAAAAAAAAAAATTAAAAAAAATTTAAAAAAAAATGGTGAAGGAAGGCTTGGGCTGGAGAGATGGCTTGGCAGTCAAGACGCTTGCCTGCAGAGCATAAGGAACCATGTTCCACTCTCCAGATCCCAAGTAAGATGCACAAAGGTGAGGCAAGCTCAAGGTAGTACATGCCCACTAGATGGCACAAGCATCTGGAGTTTAATCACAGTGGCAGAGGTCCTGGCATGCCAATTCTCTTGCTCACCTGCTCTCTAAAATAAATAAATAAATAAATAAAAATAAAAAAGAAAGAAATAAAGAAAGGTGAAGGCTTGAAGTCTAATTTTCTCCATCCTCTGGGAATATGCTGAAAGAATGAAGAGAGAATAGCTAAGGCATTTGTGCAGCAGACAACTGTGATATATAAATCACAGATGATGAGGAGTCAAGAACAAGGATCACAAACAAGAAAGAGAATTTCTTTCCTGCAGACATTTTATAGCAATATTGAAAGGTCATTTTTATATAGAAACATCATTTTCCTAAAAATTATTAAATGACTTTTATTGAAAGGTTCTGTTGTCTTATGAAAGAAAGAAGTAGAGTGCAATGAGTAGAAGTATGATAGTCCAGGGTTGGAGTGATTTTTAGTTATTAATTAATTAATTAATTAATTTACTTATTTAGTTTTCTTTCCATGAAGGGCAAGAGAGATCTCTTGGTAGCAATACCAACTTTGTTGTGGATCTCATTAAATCTTGATGGCCTCTCTTCACACGTACAACTTGGTACAATATAGTACATTCAAACATGATTCAGACATTTAATAAAATATAGTAAGCTACACAAAGCTATTTTTTAGATGGATATAACCAATATTTTTTTCAAGACTCTTATAACTAGAAAAAGAAACCAGTAGTGTAAGGTCCTTGAGTAAGGTCAGGGATCCAATTATATTCCAAGGATAAATGAGAGTCTTGGTCTTTTACCAGTCACATTCTCTTCTTGGGGTCTTTGGGCTCTGTTTGATTAAACAATAAAAGAGCTCGTAAGCATTGAACCTACCTGTCACCACAGCTTTTAAGACACCAAGACAGAAAGGTCACAAATTCAAGCCTAGCCTGGGATATACAATAAGACCATACCTAAAAAGAAATCAGATAAATATATTCATGAATGGGTCTAGATAATTCTGCAAGGTTAGGAGGTATAGCTACCATCCTGATATCTGGAATACAATTTAGTAACTATGAAGCTATGAGAAGAGAAAACCTAACAGACAATTTGGAACTAGGAGACTCTAGGGGCTACCCATGTGATGCATAGATCAATGTGTGGCTAGGCCTGGACTGTCCTTGCATGTTGCATTGGTCATTTTACTGGCCTCCAGAAGTATTCTCTAGCACGCCTTGCCTAGAACCCCATGCCTGGATTCCTCCATAGACAAGAGGAAACTCTGATAGCTCACACTCTTCTGCCCCACCAACCTTCCTCTAACCCACGGCTCAATTCCTACTGCAGGTTGTCTGCTTTCCAAGAAAGCTGGGTTTGAGAATTTCTACAGCCTTCACTGAAAGAGCTTCACAAAAAACTTTTCCAGCTTTGCCTTAGGAGTTCATGAGTGTAGTCCAAAGGAACACTTGAAGCTGCAATTACCCCTGTCTGAATTATTCCATATAAAAACCACACCATAGGTAAAACTTTCACTATAGAAACTAGAGTAACCTTAAAATACCTCATCAGTGTGATCTACTTATCACACACAAGGTTTCACTCTCAGTATTCTTTCAGCAAAAGCTTGAAGAAGACCACACACACAAAATGCACTTGCCAAGAGGCAATAAATATAATTATCAAAAGAACAGTCTCAATCCATATTTATGGAAGAGACATTTTTAAGTGGGGTCCTAATCTACAGATGTAATGAGTGAAGAGTCTTTTATGTCTTTGGTAGTGTAATTTAGATTCTTGGAGCCAGGGTGTCTGGAAAGTCAATATTGCAGAATGAGAACTTTGTGTACATATTGCCTCATTCAAACCCCATTAAAATGATTATCAACAAACAGTAAACCTGCCTACTCTGAATGTAGATTCAAGCCATGACCACAACAAACATAGACAAAATTTATATTTCCTGAGTGTTAAAGCTTTTGCTTCCTCATCAGCAGTATTTCAAAACCTCATTGTATTGAGAATCAGCTGTTACAAATGGGGGAAAAAAGAAACACTGGATGATAACAGCCCAATAATAAAAGGAATACTTGCAAGGCTGAGACATGCAAACATAATGAATTGATGTGACAAGTTAAGTCCTTCCAGTTTGTAAATGCTCATTCTGCTTTCCTATAAACTTGCTGTTCATGTTATCAGGAAATTCTAGTCATTCTTATGTTCTTAGTAATTATTCTTGATGTTCTACTAGGGCAAAATATTTCTCTGTATGTGAGCAGAACATAGAGTTTGGGAAAATTCAGTCAACTCATTGTATCCCTAATTTGCTATATATTATTAGAAAAAAAATTGGCCATTTAATATTTCCCTTGACTTTTTTCAGGGAGCAATACATATATTTAAATGAATCAGATGAAGAGAATTGCTTTATTTTATCCTCTAAAGTGAAGTGATGGTAGTCTGCTACCAGACCGCCACAAAATCCATTTAGGCTACAGCCACCTCAGTAATTGCCAGCACAAGGAAAATACTATATGAAGTTCACCAAAAAGAACACAGAATGCAGGCATTATAGGAAATAAAGAATGTGCTTCATAAACTATTAATAGTAAGAATTGTGTAAGAGTATACATGTATAATAGTAATGGAGGGAGGTGATATTCTTAAAGGTTCAGGTTGACATTTGAAAGAATGGCCAAACTTTTGGTACATGACTGCATAATTGATGATAATAAACAACATTATCCCCTTTCCACCTTGCTGTTTATATATAGGATTTATATTAGAGTGTTATTATAAAAATCATGCTTCCAACATGAATTTTACAAAATCCAGTTTTATGCACTCCCTTTGAGCCTGACATAATTGCATTATCTCTATTTAACCCAATATCCCCAGATTTAATAAAAACTTGTCAGAACATGTCCTCAAGATTTTAGCATGTAATAATATATTTTTCTGGCTAAGTTGCTATTTTTAATATGCTGTAATAAATCAAATACTTGTATTCTTTTCCATTAATTTATGGTAGAGCAATGAAACTATGAGTATGAACTGAGAATGGAGGAACTGTAGGGACTCAATAGCCATGAGTCTTGACTTTTGTGAATGCTACAGACTATATCTTCTCAGATATTCCTAAAAGACACTGACATAGTTATACGCTGATTCTTCTGCAAATGAAAGTCATTTTCTTTTTTTATTTTTATTTTTTATTTTTTTTATTTTTTATTAGCATTTTCCATGATTATAAAAAAAATCCCATGTTAATTCCCTCCCTCCCCCCACATTTTCCCCTTTGAAATTCCATTCTCTATCATATTACCTCTCCATCACAATTATTGTACTTACATATATACAGTATCAACCTATTAAGTACCCTCCTCCCTTCCTTTGAAAGTCATTTTCTTAAGTCACATCATTTCTCACTGTTTTATTTAACGCTTTTAAGTGTATCATGAGGGCTCAAAACACAAATGGGTAGAAGAGTGGCAAAGCAAGACACCTGCCATTCTGCTCTGACCACTTTAGGCAAGTGCACACCACTGCAGGCGAGCGCCTAGGACACCTCAAGGACATGTACATGTGCAGACACATACACACGCACTACATACCACACACAGAATAGAGATAAAATTATACGGTTAATAGTAATGTGACAAAAGTCTAAACAGGCATTTTATCCTCTTGATTAATGAGATGTTTCAAAAAGTAGCACTACTGCAATCTCACAAAGAGCCTATTCAGATAAGAAAAGATGAAATATTTAATTTCACTGGGTATATTGTATCAATAATATTTAATATTTTATTCTTTTAAAAAGTAGATTATCATTACCCAAAGCCGAGAAAGTTGATAAGTAGGACAAATGAAACATCTCAAACACAAAAGAACATTGACATTCAGTCGTTTTTCTTTAGATGTGTGACAAGCCTTATGAAGTCAATTTTCTCTGATTTTTATCTCACTGTCCTGCCTACTGAAGATCCTCAGTAAAGCTGTAATCATAGACATTTGCTTGGTGATTACTGACTCTTTTGATTATTTCATATTCCTTTGCATTTTTTCAGTTCAGGGCAATTTATAATCTACGATAGATCCTGCAGACTTTGAAACTCATTCTTCCAGCTAATCTCCTTCCTTAGATTTCTTTCTCCAATGAGCAGTTATTCTGACCTCCATAGATTCCCTGATACTCCAGTACTGGTGTTATTCCTCTGGGTGCCTTGTGGGTCCTCGGAGGGTAAAAGATATACAAATGAACATTTTATCTGTTCTTTTCATTGCATTCAGGTTTTTCTCAGTCTTCCTTTAGTTCCTAACCTTAAAATTTGTTGTTCCATAATATGTGTACAGAATGTGTTTGTTATATGGCTAAGGAGAATCTGATACAAGTAAACTGTGCAGATTCTAGAATCAGAACCAGAAGTTTCTTGTTTTGAAATACTATTCAGAAATATAATTTATAAAACTTTGGTCACTTGAAAAATCTGGAAAAAAATCTTGCTTATGGAGAATTTTGGTAATGAATGCAAAGACTTTATGAAAAGAAATCAAGTGTTCTGGGACAAAACTTTTTATACATTGTTTGTGAAAGGCCATGAGAAATGTGGATGCATAGAATAGCATCTATTGCAAGGTTCACTCTGTGTAACAATAGGAAACATATTCCTATTTTTGATAAAAGCTACTGATTTGGCTGCCTTTTATTGATGTAAGGGATTCAGTATGTAACACATTATAGGGATGAAAGAGAGAACTTCATATAGTGCAGGGACACTTACAATGACCTCTTCCCTTAGAGGCTGAGTAAAGAAAACACTAACTGAAAGCTGTATGGCATCAGAAAACTTTTCTTCAAGCTTGTTAGGCATTATCTTCACCACCTACAAAGAAGACTAAAAACCTTCATGCCACAATTTTATAGATTTGATCTTTACATTTAACTGGCATCCTTTACTACACACTTCATGGTGTCTTATGAAGAAATGCAAACAATGAAAAGATTAGACTTTTGAAATTATGTGAAAAATCCCAAAGTAGTTTGAAATGCAAGACTATGATGTTGCAGTTAGTATTCCTGACGAATGCCTTCAAGACTGGGTGGGCACAATCTTGCATATGATTTCCAGACAGCTACTTAGGAGGCAGGACACAAGTCCAGCTCTTGTATTTAGGAGTTAAAATGCTAGACAGTGTTATGTCTAATCTTGATGAAGGATGTGGGAAGGGCAAGTTTGGATAAAGAAAATATCCCTTGAGTCTGTAATCCAAAACCTGACTGCAACAGTAAAGTGGTATTGAGGAGTGGGTTTGTTGCTAGACAGCAGACTGTGTGGCTTTGGCCTTTTGGAGCTGATTTTCAAGAGGAATGTGGAAGGATTTGAAACCTTAGCTTAAGAGATGCCTTGCAGTGCTGCAAGTATAGCTTGATGGACTATTCTGGTCAGAGTTGAAATAACTAAATGCAGTAAGATCTATGGACTGTGAGGTTTGGCATATGAGGGTGAAAAAAAGCTTTGCTTGGACTAGGCTAGAGGCAGTTTGTATGAAAAGCTTGCTGTTATGCCTGCATCCTGAGAAGTTGTGCAGGGTTGCTTTGCATAGAAACGAATTGGTGTGAGCAGAGGGATATGGTACAGAAAGAAAAATCTTTGGGTGAACTGCTGTCTGTTCAGCTGCAACTGAAAGATTACAACCTTTGAGATTGGGCCAACTGACCTGCACTGGGGCAACAGGAAGAATGTAGACACTTTTGAAGGGGTCTGAGTGTTCAAGGAGTGTCCTGTTCTTCAATGTCTGCTTTATACTCCCACCCCCTCACCCCTGTATTACCAAATTGGCACCCTACCTGGTATTATGGAGTATAAGAAATGCAGGAAGAGAGGGTCATTGAGTTTTCAACACAGTCTTGTGTTTTGGAAATGGCCATGGTCAGTGTGAAGCATCGGGCCATGAGGATGAACTGTGGGTTGCAGTGGAGACCCAATGGAGATGCCAGAACCTTGAGATAGCTGCCAAGGAGAGCTGCCGGCCTTGGATGAAGTTTTCCAGAACTGTGAGTAGCCCAGCTGGAGAGTAAGAATTGGAACTCCGCAGACTTTGTTGCTGGTTAGAATTATTGGACTTGGAAATTTGTCACTGGCTAGAGTTGTTGGGCTTGAAGTTACAGTTTGATTTTTGCCCTGTTTAAATCAAATGTATTGCTTCAGTATTTCTTTGCTGTGCCCAATGTCATCTTTTGCAGTGTGAATGTTCATTCTGTGACATTATGGGTCATTTTGAGGTTACTTTTTGGTATTATGGATCAGTTAATAAATTTTGGACTATGGGGATGTGTGAATATAATTGGAATTGATAAAAACTATGGGGATAAATAAATAAAGTTGGATAAATACATTGCATTTTACATCATGTATAGTTATAAGTTTATGGGGGCCAGGGGCGGAATGTGGTGGTTTTATTGAGGTGTACCCCATAAACTTAGGTGTTCTGAGTGCTAGGTTCCCAGCTGATAGAGGTTTGAGAATTAATGTTTCCTGTATTGTTGGGGGTGGCTTATGGGTGTTATAGCCAGTGTCCACTTAATAGTGTTTGGCACACTCTCCTGTTGCAGTTGTCCACTTGATGAGGTCCAGGGGGTGATGTCCACTCTCTGCTTATGTCATCATTTTCCCTGAAATCATGGAGCTTTCCCCTTGAGTCTGTAAGCCAAAAAAAAACTCTTTTTATTCCCATAAGCTGCTCTTGGTTGGGTGATTTCTACCAGCAATGGGAACCTGACTGCAACATATCTCACACCATTTAATACATGACACATACGCACTAGTTTCAAAGGAGTACAACAATGAGAGGTGTCTCTTTATTATATCTCATGATAATTTAAATTATTAAGGCTGGAGAGATGGCTTAGCAGCTAAGTGCTTGCCTGTGAAGCCAAAGACCCTGGTTCGAGGCTCGATTCCCCAGGACCCACGTTAGCCAGATGCACAATGGGGCGCACGTGTCTGGAGTTTGTTTGCAGTGGCTGGAAGCCCTGGCATGCCCCCCCCTCTCTGCAGCTCTCAAATAAATAAATAAAAATAAACAAAAATTTAATTATTATAGTTATGATATTATCACTATAAAAACCATTTGAATATACCAATGCCAAAGCCTATATACTGGGTTGCAGATATTGCTTAGTAGTTAAGGCACTTGCCTGCAAAGCCAGAGGACCCAAGTTCAAGTCTCTAGTACCTATGTAAAGCCAGATGCACAAGGTGCCACATGTATCAGGAGTTTTTTTGCAGTGGCTGGAAGCCCCGGAATGCCCATTTTCACTCTCTTATGCGTGCACTGCCTCTTTCTTTCTGTCTCTCAAGTAAATCACAATTAAAAAAAAAAAAAAACATTGTTATGATGGCTCAGTAGACACAGTGCTTACTGAGAAGTGTAAGTACCTGAGATCCCCAAGAATCTACATAAGACCAGTGTCTGTAGTGGACATCTGTAATTCCAGCATGTCTAGAGAGGGCTGAGTCAGGAAAATCTTCCAGATGTTACCATGCTATCTAGTCTGGAGGATGCAGCAGTGAATAACCATGAACAGGTAGAGCCAGGTGAGGTGGCACATGCCTTTAATCCCAGCACTTGGGAGGCAGAGGTAGAAGGATTGCCATGAGTTTGAGGCCACCCTAAGACTACACAGTGAAGTCTAGATCAGTCTTAGATACAACAATATTCCACCTCAAAAAATCAAAAACAAATAATAATAATAATTAAATAAATAAAGTAAAATGAACAGGTGGAATGATTCATTACATTTATTAATTTGACTAGACTATGGTATTCAGAAGCTGAGACAGCATTTTTCTGGATATACTTTTAAGAGTGATTCTGGAAGACATTGGAGACATCAGGATCTAAATCAAAGGACTCATTAAAAAAAAAAAAAGTCTCGTGTTTACCATGTGTGGGTATCATGTAACTGACTGAGAGTCCAGATAGAACACAAAAGCAAGTGGAAAGCTAATTTGCTCACATACTCTCCCCTCTGAAGCTGGAATGCTTTTCTTGTGCTCTAGAGCCTCTAAACTCTAAGTTTTCCAGCCATCATTTTGCACAAGCACACCCTCCTGCACCCAGTTATCCTTCTTTTTTTAAAATTATTTATTTATTTATTTGAGAGTGACAGATATAGAGAGAAAGACAGATAGAGGGAGAGAGAGAGAATGGGTGCGCCAGGGCTTCCAGCCTCTGAAAACGAACTCCAGATGCATGCGCCCCCTTGTGCATCTGGCTAACGTGTGACCTGGAGAACCGAGCCTCGAACTGGGGTCCTTAGGCTTCACAGGCAAGCGCTTAACTGCTAAGCCATCTCTCCAGCCCCGTCCTTCTTCTTTCTCTAAGGCTTTATAATAAAAGTCTCACAACTAGCTTTGTGCATTGGAGACCTCCAGACTGCCTGAGACACACTGACAGCTTCCCTGGTTCTCCAACTTGCAGACACTCATGTTACTTCTCAACCTTCATAAAGATGTGAGTCAAATCCTCTGCTAAATTTCCTATGTCGTATCTCCCTGGCTACATTTATCAGACACTTACATTGTTTCATATCTACATAGATAGATAGATCCATATGTTTTATCTGTATGTCTACCATCATCCAATCTCTCTACCATACATTCATCATCTATCTGTTCATTGTCTGTCATCTATCTATCTATAAGGTATATTTATTATCTATCTATCTATCTATCTATCTATCTATCTATCTATCTATCTATCTATCTATCATCATCATTTTATGTGTTCAGTGTCTCCAGAAGTTCCTAATTAGCACCCAGCACATAAAAGCCTCTAAGAGACTAGGATATTTTAGAAGGCCAATGTAATTCTTCCCCACTCCCCACCACCACCTTTGCCATACTTTCCTGGGGATTCACATTAACCTCATTAGTTAAGTTTTGGCTTTTGTGTGGTGAGTAAAATGTGGTAGGAAATGAGAATGGCCCCATGACAAGACTTTAATGGTTAAGGTGTTTTTCTCCTCTTTTGGATGTCTGCCCTCTGCCATGACTCTACTCCACTTAGCTTCTGGGCCTGCTTCTCTTGGAACAGACATGAGCCTCTTTATAGCTGGATGGCCACAGCTGCCCTTACATACCCATGAGAGAAAATAAATGTCTTTCTTGTTTTCAGTCTATGAGAATATAAGATATCCATGATGAAATTAAAACCCTCCCAAAGAGCCTGGAACTTCAGAGGCGATGCCAAGGAGTTGCCAGGCAACTGAGTGTGTACCAAAAGTGAAGTTCCAGTTACTGATCCTGCCAAGAAGCACAGGAGGATGAAGAACAGGCCTCTCCCAACCACCACCAATGGGTGAAAACCACCTAGGATAAGGTGTCCTCTGCTTGACAGCCTGAAGACTTGTCGACCTACAGGACTAGGTCAGAACTGGGAAGAGGACAGAAACAGGCTGACACAGTGACATGAGCCAGGCTGATTTCATCTCAGGTGACTTGGACAAGGATGGAGGTTCCGTGGTTTTTGTTAACTTACTGAATATTCATATTATGCAGGCAGTGGCCTCAAGTTGGAAATTAAATTCAGAGCTGAGAATAAAAAAAAGTGATATTTTGACACACTGTAATTTTACACAGCAATTAGCATGCTAGGTGTACTTTAAAGCAACCACAATATCTCAAGTCCTGCATCATTTTCATGGCAAAAAAACACAACCTCCTGACGTTGTTTACAACTAAGTGAAAGCTCAGCCACCTGACATGGTCATTGCCTTTGAGTTGTCATTGGTAACTGCTCATCTCACCAGTATCCTTTTTTGATTATGAGCCCAGCCATTTTTATTTTTTGCCCTGGTATATAAATTCACTCCCATTCTCCAAAGTACCTGGGCATAGTCAACTTACCTGGGTAACTCAAAGATGAAACATCCAAGAGGATGTTTCCTGTTGATTTAGATGGTGGTCAAATGTATTCTAGGATATTTATGTATATGCACTTAGTGGTTTAAAAAATAGATATTTGGGCTGGAGAGATGGCTTTGTGGTTAAAGGCCCATGATGGCAAAGCCTGATGTTCCTGCCTTGATTCCCCAGTGCCCACATAAAGCCAGGTACACAAAGTGGCACATACATCTGGAATCCCTTTGTAGTGTCAAGAGGCCCCATTGCATCCATACTCACTCTTTTGTCTGCCTCTTTGTCTCTTTCTCCAATAAAATAATAGAAATTTTAAAAATAAAAATTGAGATTTTGAGAAATATTGACATATGAGCATGTACCTGTCAATTGTGGCTCATGTCTCCCTCGTTGTTCACTGAGGTATTGAATCATTAACATTAATCCTATTTTAAGTCAATAATTTACACTTCACAATATCTCTTTAATGATTTACTTGGGCAGGAGTGAGGAGTAGGGACAAGCTCTTCTTCCCCAGATGAATCACATCTAAGTTTCTGAGCATCCAAATGCGGTATAAATAGTAGTCAATTTATCCCACAAGGCAGAGTCTCCATTAAGAAAATTAAGAACAGTCATAGAAAATAATCTCAATAGGCACCATATGCTATATTGGCAAAATCCAGCCTATTTATCATTCTATCAGCAGTATAATCTAAAATAGTAATGAGACTCAACAGTTTTGTTTGTTTTTTATTTCACTAGTTAAGTGCAAAATAGAACATGCAGTGCTTACTAGAACATAACTGGGGCAATTTTATTTCCAAACAAACCTTGAAGGTAGCACCAGCATGCACTGAAATACTTCTGTCGTAATGTTCATCCCACATGGTTGGTTGTGTCAGACCACTGTTGTTCTAGCTATAAGCCTCCAGAAATCTACTGAGGTACTGGATCGGACTGCTTCAGGAGACAAGGCTGTGAACATTGCTGCACATGCAGGCTGGAATTGATGAGATCTCATATTCCATTCCATTCCCACATGTGAGACTGGGGCTGAGAAACCTGCAGCTACATTTCAAAAATAATACCATCTGGACTGGAGAGATGGCTTAGTGGTTAAGCGCTTGCCTGTGAAGCCTAAGGACCCCGGTTTGAGGCTTGGTTCCCCAGGTCCCACGTTAGCCAGATGCACAAGGGGGCGCATGTGTCTGGAGTTCGTTTGCAGAGGCTGGAAGCCCTGGCGCGCCTATTCTCTCTCTCCCTCTATCTGTCTTTCTCTCTGTGTCGCTCTCAAATAAATAAATAAAATTTTTTTAAAAAAAATAATAATACCATCCACACATACCTCCTTTACTCTGAAGAGGAAATCATATAATACCACTCTGATTGGCCATTTAAGGATTGAATAAGAGGAAAGGAGAAAATCTTGGGGTTCCACAATTTTGTTCATAACAGAGATGCAGAAAGATAAAAATCTAAAAATTAGGTACCAGGTGTCTAAATAGGGCTTTTACATTAAAGCTTGAAAATTATCTAAAGGTTTGTGAAGAAATATAATTTACTGTCCTGTTCATTAAGTTACCTCAAAATATTTTGGTAAATATGGCATGTTTTCAACTGTCATTGCAATTTTCTATCAAAATTCCCAGTTGAGTTGAAAATATAGGCAATTTGTACCCACAGATGCATATAGCACCAGCAGTGGCAATTATATAAGCATGCTGATTCTACATATACAACGTTGAACATATAGAAGAAACAATATAAACATGTTTAAAAGTGAGTTAGATTTGACCTGATTTTATTTTGAAGAGTTTGGAGCATAGATAGACATATCTCAATTTAAAGCTCAAAATACATGCCTTGATGCCTTATGTACTTTTTACAAATCTCCCTCTTTCCTGTGGTCTTTATGCTTTAACTTCAGAAACAGTGCAAAACCAAAACATCAGTGAAAATGTTCTGGCCTTTAACACATCTCTTTAATAGAGCTGTAAAGTAAATATCTAGATGTTCATGTGATAGCCTTCATGTCTCTAAGTGTATGCCTGAGTGACACAGTACTGTACAAGAATAGGCATGTGGAATTGACCGTGAGCTATTTAGCCTTCTTTCCTGGGCAGGTTTACAGTGGTGATTGTCACAGGCCAAATTCCATTAACACCACTACTGCAACCAACTCACTACTGCAACCAACTCACTACTGCAACCAACTCAGGGTAAGAGAAGTGTAGTAGAAGAAAGAATTAGGGTACTCTCAGTGGAAGAGCGCTTGTAGCCTTGCTTGGTTGTATCCTATGTAAGCTATGAAGATATCTGTACAAACATATGTGCAATCCATTTTCCTGACTTCAGTACTAAATTTGTCCTCAGTAACACAGAAGGCAAGGATGTCATTCATGCCTTTGTTAGCTTTGCCTCAGCACTCTTCCAGCAGCTAGATTAGCTAAGCTCAAAGCAATGGCTGGCCTAGTATTTTTAGCTGATGAAGATTCTTCTGGATGGGGCTTAAATAGACTTTCCATGACTGAGTAAACTGCTATTCCTGTCACATAATCACTTAGGAGACAGAGATATATTTGAAATAGTTTTTGATGAAATAAGGAAAGAATCTTTACCTTTTATGACCTGGTAATTCAATAGTGTTTTCATTCAGGATATAGACAGTGGGCAAGACCAGTGTGAAGAGCAAAAAATAAGAAACTATTATTGTCCTACTAGACTATCTATCTATTTATTTAAATGTCATTTGACTCATTCCAAACAAGTACAGATGTTTATATAAATACATATGGTATAATAAGTGAGAATGAAAAGTAAAAACAAAATGCCTGCTTGGTGGGTTGGGCCACTCACAATGATTAGACTTGGGCTTAGTATAGATACAGTGAACAGCAGCCCATTCATGGTCCAGGTCACTTGGGCCATTTAGACCCTTTCTAAAGAGAAGGTTGGGGCTGAAAAGTAACTGCAAGAAGCCTGGAATGTATAAACCATTATTATGCCATCATGATTATACAGGATTTATGCCTATACCTATATATTTGTAAATACAGTAACTGCTATGGTAAAAAATCCCATTGTTACAACTTAAAAGTCAAATCCTTAACCATTTAAAAATCAGAGAAACACACAATGAGATTGATACTCCATTTATTAAAAAAAAAAAAAAAAGAGAAACGGTTTTTCTCAGGAGAAAACAACTCATACAAAAGGAAGACAAAATAATTGTTCACATTTATTTGATCACAATATTCCTGAGATATTTATGGAAGGAGAGTTTGTTGAATTTCTATTTGCCTCAAAACGCATAATTTGAGCATTTAATTAATTTTGTAATTCTATAAAACATGATGTGTTAGTTTTTTTTGATATAACTTGAGCAGAGATATTTTAATATGCTATACAATATATATTTCAAAAGACTTTTGTTTTTATTGCTGTCTTAGTCAGTTACTCGATGTTGTGACAAATTATATAATCAAAAGCAACTTAAGGAAGGAAAGGAGTTTGTTTCAGCTTACATTTACAAGGGCATAGTTAATCATGGCCCAGGCATTGTATGACAGGGAAATCATGGTAGGAGGAGTAGCAGGTGATCTTCTTCACAGTCAGGAAGAGAGTAAGAATGAACAGGAAGTGGATAGTGAGAGCTAGAAAACAGGGAGCCCAACCTGCACTGGTCTACTTCTTCTAGCAAGGCTTCACTGCCTGAAGTTTACACAATCTTTCCACTTAGTAGGGACTAGGTGTTCACACACATGAGTCTACGAGGGACATTTCATATCAAACTACAACACTCCACCCCTGTCCTACAAGGCTCCCTGGAAGTCTCAGGATAAAAAATGAAAATTGTCTTACAATCATGTAGCAGAAGCAGAAGGCTGGTCATTACATTGTATCCATAATCAGAAAATGAGAAGGGATGAACAGGAAGTAAAGCAGAGCTATCAACCTGAAGGCCAGCCCTCAGTGACTCACTTCCTCCAACAGAGCTATACCTCCAAATGTTTCTGCAGCCTTCTCAACCATTGCTACCAGCTGTGAAACAAATGTTCAAGCAAATGAACACATGGGGGATTTTATCTTTTCAAACTATATTTTTTTGCCAAATTTATAGTATGTTTCCTTATATTTTGGGGGGTGTTAATTTCATCTTATATGAAGAAAACAAAAAAAAAAAAACAAAACCATAAATTTGCCTCAGTGATGGCTAAGAGTATAAAGCTCCCACCTTCCAAGCTTGAGTACCTAAGATTTAGTATCAGACTTCAAGTAAAATGTCAGAATCCATGATGGGCTTCTAAAATCCCATGATACTGATAGGAAGATAGGAAGCAGGAAACAGGAAAATTTCCTCAGAATCTCATGGTAAACAAAGCAAAACAAATAGCAGCATGGTGTTCAGAGAGAGAAAGTCTGCCTCAAATGAGGTGGGAGCATGAAGAATGGCCAAATTTGTTCTCTGACCTCCACATGTGAACTGTGGTGTGTGTGTGTATGTGTGTGTATGTGTGTGTATGTGTGTGTGTGCCTGCACTAACATATGCACATGCTATCACATATGCACACACATACATACACATCAAACAAAATTTAATTAATAATTTAAAACATAAATCATTTAGAGGAAGTATAAAATTCTAGTGGGAACTCATCAAGCTATGTGTATTTTCCTCTTCTTAAAAGTAAGTGCAGTGAATGGGTCGTGCATTGTGGAGTTAGTCCACAGTTATTGGTACGATAAATGTCTCTGCATATCATGACCCAACATGTGACTCTGACATTCTTTCTGCCCCCTCTTCCGCAAAATTTCCCTGAGCTATGTTGGGTTCATTTTTGGTCTGCTTCAGTGCTGAGGTGTTGGGGGCCTCTGAGGCTCTGGCTCTGGATGAGCCTAAACAATGGTACCAAACTGCCTGTATTTGCTGAAAAGAAAACTAAAAAATTAAATTAAATTTTAAAAAAGTAAGTGCAGGAATACTACAAATATATTGTAGAATCTTACAAAAACAAACTACATATCCATTGAGAGGTGACTAAAGAAAATGGTATACACACATGATGTAGTCATAGTCATAAAAGAAATTCTGATCTATGCAACATGGATAAATCTGGAAAGTTTTTTTGCTAAATAAACTAAGACACTATTGAAATACAAATACTGTGTTCCTACTGTAGTCATAGAGACAGAAGAACACTAGTTTCTGGGAGTTGCTGAATAAGAGGAAATATGAAGTTTCTACTAGATGAGTATAATACTTTAGGTATGCAAAGTAAATGAAATCTTGACATCTGTTTTTGTTGCATTATATTCAATCACCAGAAGCACTATATACTTAAATATTTTCCATGAGGGTAGATAGGTTAAATATTCTGTCACAATTTTTAAAAATAGAGAAAATAATCATGAGCACTAATATATGTATATATACACATATATGTATAACTTGTATAATATATACTTAGTATATACTTTTATATATATATATATATGTTACTACATAGACAAGTAGTATATCATAATGAAGGTACTATAGTTTGGGGGCCAAATATCTGAATTGTGGTTATGTTACCTTTAAAGGAAACCTAATATATCCTCCATATTTTGTCTCTTAAAAACACATCTAATGTTTAGTGTCATTTAACAAAGTATACAAATAAGAATTAGTCAAAAATTCATAAATTATAAATTATATTTCATAAAATATATATATTTGAATCAAAATTTTAATATGGATTACCTACTGTGCGTCAAAGGATCACATATAAAGTATTTGCATTTATCTTCCACATATTCTATTGCTGTCACATATTTTTATATCAGCTCTTAAATTTTCCTGTATAAGCTTATATATTATAATTGATAAATTAGATATGATGTGTGCATTTTTAAAATATCCTGTTTGGAGGTACCAAAGAAAGATTATGAATTAAAAAAATATGCTTAAGTCTTAAAGACCACAATGATTATTTTTAGGATGTTATTTAGGGGCTGAGCAAAGTCTGGACCTTCCAGCTGATCTGTAGGTAGACTTCAGAGGTGCATATGTTGTCTAGCGTGCAGGAAGCTCTGAGTTCCAACTCAAGCACTGGAGCAAACAAGTTCTTCCCACCATGGAATTACACTGTAACACTAATTTAACCAGATGCTGTGTAAATATTTATGCTGAGAGTATACCCAGAGATTAACATCTACTGATTTTTTTTCCCATAATTTCTAGTCTCAAATCTCAAATTCAAACTTTTGGAAAAACACATTCCCTCTCTCTCTCTCTCTTTGTGGTTTTTCAAGGTAGGGTCTCTCTCTAGTTCAGGCAGAGCTGAAATTCACTATGTAGTCTCTGGTTGGCCTGGAAACTCACAACAATCCTCCTACTCCTGCCACCTGAGTGTTAGGATTAAAGGTGTATGCCACCACACCAGGCAGAAAAACATATCTTAAGTACAAACTTTACATTAGGAAATCTACATTTTTCAATTATTTTATGTTATAATATTTAATTAGGTCAGGCACAGTTTATTTTTTATTTTATTTTATTTTATTTTATTTCGAGGTAGGGTCTCACTTTGGCTCAGGCTGACCTGGAATTCACTCTGTAGTCTCAGGGTGGCCTCAAACACATGGCGATCCTCCTACCTCTGCCTCCCGAGTGCAGAGGTTAAAGGTGTGCACCACCACACACAGCAAATTTTTAACTTTTTATGTTGATTAAGCATAATCAGATATGTGCTTCTTTCTTTTCTTTTCTTTTTTTTTTTTTTTTAGGTAGGGTCTTATTTTAGCCCAAGCTGACCTGGAATTTACTATGTAGTCTCAGGGTGGCTTCAAACTCACAGTGATCCTCCTACCTCTGCCTCCCAAGAGTGCTGGGCCTAAAGGTGTGTGCCACCATGACCAGCTAGATATATGCTCCTTTATTTTTCAATACCACATGGAAGAAAACATGACGAATTTGGAATGAGACACTCTGGAATTCCTGTTCTGAATATTCTATCCTAAAGGGTTATTGACTTCCCTCCTAGTCTCTTTCTTCCTTTTCTCTATTATTTTTAGTCCCCATCTTTTACTTTACTCATTTTTTTAACTTTGTGACATTCTGATTATGTGAATAATTTGACTGCAAAGCTATGAGGTATACCTTAGTGAGAAAGGAGACGTGATCTGGAAGGACTAGGACATGAGTAAAGAAAATGATAATAAAGACAGAGACATGAGCAAAGAAGGTGCATCCTGGGTAGCAGCATGGCAGGGTCCAGAGCTGCAATAAGCCAGGACGACATGCAGCAGTGTCAGGAAATGCTATGCAATGATGGTGATACAGGAATTAGCTGTGTCTGTGAAAGCATCATAGCCTCCTCTATACTGATGGACAATAATTGAGGCATTCGGGTCCTGGATGCTCAACAGTCACATTCAGCTCTTACTGAGTCAGTAACCTATGGATCTGAATCTTATGAATTTCAGTGAATGAAACTCACAGACAAAGGGTAAAGTTTAGAAGGATTTTTGTCATAGGGAGCAGTTATGGAGATAAAACTTAGAGATGAGAAGGACAAAATGCAGAGCTCCTGAACAACTGGGCAGGGACAGGGTTCTCAGAAAGTGCAAAGCCCACCCTAGAGACCCAGGTTGGAGTTATTTAATGGTGTTAGAAGTTAGGTTTCCAGAGAAGGAGCAATTGTCCCAGGAATCTCAATCCTCTAAGAAGAGCATAACCTACCTTCTCAGAAGAGTATGATCATCTCTCCTAGGAAAGGGGAGCTACTCTAGGGAAGAAAAGATAAAAGTAGGCCAGACCCTTCTGATGTTACTGAGATCTAGCAAAGTGGAATGACCCAGATCTCCCTCTACTAACCCAAGGACATTTCTTGCTGTTACTTTCCAGAAGCAGAGAGGTGGGGAGACCCATTACTCTTAGACTACCTCACTGGGATTGGAAATATTGGCATGAACTTCTAGTTTTAAGTATATTCAAGTAAACAGACACACAAAACAGTAACTGTGGGTATAAATGTTTACAGATTGTGTGTGTGTGTGTGTGTGTGTGTGTATGTGTGTGTGTGTGTGTGTGTGTGTGTGTGTGTGTTTTAACAGATTCCCTGGATCTGTTCTGCATGAGGACCCAGGTAGTGACATTTAGAAATAGAAGTATACCTAAATCTGACCTTGATGTCTAAGTATTAACCTCTATTGAAAGGAATCAGAGTTTTTTGGGACAGCTAGCTATAGAGCTGCATTTGGAAATGCATAAGAAGGAGCATTGTGTTTGGCCAGAAAAAATAGAATATTTAAAAAAAAATAGCTGGAGACACGATATAAAGACATAGAGACTAGCTTTAAAGGACTCCTCTGGATGCTGTGGGGAAATTGATGCTATATTAGCCCCATTAATGCAGTAGACATTTGCAAGCATGCACAGACATAAAATATAAATGGATCAAAAGTCGGAGATCTATCTTCTATCTAGAATAGTAAGTTACTTAACGCATATTGACAAATAATCACATTTGAGCACCATCTGACAACAATCACGTTTCATATATTATGATGTTATTGAGGGTTACTTGGGCACGTGTAGTAATTATCTTCTCCTTGCTGGGACAAAACACCCAATGCAAGCAGCTGACTGGAGGAAAGGGTGTGTTTTGTTTTATACTCTCAAGGGGAAGCTTCATGATGTTAAGGAAAAGATGGCAGAGCAGAGGCTGGACATCACTTCTGCACAGCAGGTGGAAGGCAATAGTGGGAGAGTGAGGTGAGCTCTGGGTAAGTGGCTATAACATCTCTAAGCTTGCTCTGATAAACACACCTCTTCCAGCAAGGCTCTGTCTCCCTAATTGCAACCAGCTGGGGACCAAGCATTCAAAACACATGAGTTTATGGGGGCATCTGATTCAAACCACCATAGCATATGTAAACAACTGACTTCTTTCCAACGATGAATGTTATTTACTATATATAGAATAGTGTATTTTGTTTCTCCTTTTGTTTGGTATTCATTTTTTTAAAGAGACTGAGAGAGAGAGAAAGAGAGAGAGAGAGACATAGAGAGAGAGAGAGAGAGAGGAAGAGAAAATTGGTACATCAGGATCTCAGCCACTGCAATCAAAATCCAGAGGCTTTTGCCACCTAGTGGGCATGTGCAACATTACACTTGCCTCACCTTTGTACGTCTAGCTAAGGTGGGATTTGGCGAGGCGAACAGGAGTCCTCAGGTTTTGCAGGCAAGTGCCTTAACCGCTAAGCCATCTATCCAGCCCTTGCTTCTCCTTTTGCAGGAGATAGAAGTTAGCTAGGCAGCTTAGGAGTGACAGGACCCCAAAGTGAATAACTTTCTTGGCTAAATGCAAAAGCTATCCTTGGGCCTGTAGGGAGAAATCTGGGCTATTATACTTTACTACAGGTCAGAAATGTCAGGGGGATCTGGTCTTTCCTTATGCCTCCCTTTCTGGGTATCCTTTGACTTCTTTCTTAGATAATTAAGATAATTAAAATTCTGAGAAGAATATCCTTTTACAGAAGTCCTGATCCTGGATACCTGGCATCAATACTGGCCTGATGAAACCAGCCATTCATCCATGGAGCTCATAAAACAATCCCTACCCAAGTCTCAAAGCAGGCTACTCAAACACCCTCTTTGCCTCCCTGAGTAGGAGTTCTTCCTTGTTTCCTCCTTTGAAGTTCAGGGATTTTCAGACCCCATCTTGCCTCCTGGGGCAAGGACTATGTCTTTATTGCTCTACTGAAGCCTCATTTCTCTTAAAGTTTTCCTTCCATAAACCTCTAAAGCTATAATGAAATCTTTTAGAGCTTTCTCCTTTGGTATGTGAATTTCACTGTTTGAATTCATGAGACTAGGATCCCAGAACATCCCAAATTATTAGTACATTGATATATATTGATGTATTAGCAAGGAACCCCAAAATTCCTGCGTCACCTTGATGTGTATTTGGATTGCTTCTTTATTTTGACGATTGTCAATGATGATGCTACACATATGAGTGTACAAATCTCTTTTTCTAGTTCCTGATTTCAACTTCTTTGTCTGTATACTTACTACTGAAATAGGTGGATCTTATAGTAACTTTTGAGGCTTAAATGTAAAATAAATTTATAGGCTCATATCTTTACAAATTTGGTTCCTATGGGGCGATGCCATTTGGGTAGATTGTGAGCCATTTAGGAGGTAGAAGCTTACCAGAGCAAATAGGTTAATAGTGCTGGGCCATGAGGTTTTATAGCCTAACTCCACTTTCTGTTACCCTCTGCTTCCTGACTCTGGAAGAAATGCTATTAGCCAGCTTCCCACTCCTGTCATACCTCTCCTCCCATGTCCCCCAAACTTCCAGCTGAAATTAGCCCTTCCTTCTTTAATCTGCTTCAAATCAGATATGTGGTCACAGTAACAAGTAAAATAACTAAAACAGTGATTCTGTGTTTAATTTGCTTTTGAGATCTTTCCTATCCACAAAATAGTAATGTTAGCAAAGAAGAGAGAAATTATTTTACTATCTTCATTTGGTTATCATTTTAATAAGTTAAACTTCACTTTTGCTATCTTTTTTGAAGTTCATAAAAATCTGAATCAGAGTACATGGCTTTTGTTTCTTTTTTTTTGAAATTGATCTTTGTCAACTTGGATGCCAATATCTACTTTTGACTAGTAAATTATAAAACTATTTTGCCTTTATGTAGTGCATGTTTTGAGGGTAATATAGGCTGGTTGGACAAAACAATAGGCAAAAGGATAACAGTGTCTATAGTAATGGACTGAGAGATTCTTGGAAACATAAAGAAAAAAAAATGTAAGTATGTAAGCGCAGATAAAAGAGGTACAGTGATGGGTGGTTACTCAAGAAGGTATGCTTTCACTGTTCTTTGATATAAGGTAAAGGTTTATGTCAATGCAATTTTTTTCTAAATGCCTATGTTTATCCCCTTTGATCCATTCTGCTGTCACACTTGGCTAGAAATTCTGCCTTTTACAGATGGCAGTGAATACCAGGAGAACCAGGACTCATCAGTACAATAAGAAAAGGAACCTGACTACCTATGACAAGATGAGTCATCATCATCACATCTGTCAGAGCTCAGGAAACGTTACACAGAAAGTGGTGGATTACATATGAATGCTGCTTGCTCTCACTGCTAGCTAAGAACTTCCTCTAGGGAGATGGTGGTAGACACTGAGGAGACTCAAATTTCATGAGCTTCAGTGTCGACTGAGAGCTCAACACTACAGGACTGGTGTACTTATCCTTGCAAAGTGAATACTGATAAGCCCACTGAAGGGGGTCCTCAGTGAAATGGTAATGGGTAAGAGGACATAATGGTATGCATAACCTGATGGGAATATGACCAATAGGCAATGTTTTCTTATAATAAAGTTCTTACGAAAGTACCTCTTCAAATAAAAGACTTCATAACCTGTTCTGAAAGGCCAAACACAGCTGTGGTAAGGAAGTGGCATTCGACCTGAGATGTGAAAGACAAATGTGAACTAAACTGTGGAAGAAAGAATTAAAAATAAGATTAATTAAAAATTAAAGATAAAAAAAATCTAGAAGAAGAAAACAAAAATTGAGTTCCTAATAATGGAAGGAGGATGGTACAGGAAAAGCAAGCTTAAGTGGGACAAAGCCAAAATGTATTCTTAGAGCAAAACTGATCCTCTGAGGTCAGAAGAGGCCAAGTTGCACAAGGATTGGCAGCCATGCGGACACATGAACTTTAATCATAAAATAATGAGAATGTATTGCAGGGTTTAAAGCAGAAGTTATTTTCAAACGTCAAAGTGGAGATGTTAAGTAGCTGATTTGGGCCACATCTCTAATGTTCTGAAGAGAGACCTGAGAGGAAGTTGTGAGCTTGGAATCACTAGTAAATTGTTTACAATAAAATCCATACATGTGATTGACCTTGCAAGGGAGACAGCATAGGATAAGAACTGAAGAAAACCCAGGGCCAAACCTTGGAAACTTTGTTAGAGTTCTACAATAGGAATACAAGGGAATAGAAAATAAATAATATAAGAGATTACCATCTAATAAAAAATGAACCTAGGAAATGACAGAGGTTGAAAGTTAAAGGAATAGTGCATCTTTCAAAGACCAAATCTCACAATCTAATGATGTTAGATAGAGTCAGGATGTCAAGAAAGGTACATCTCAAAACTTTTCAGTTTTAGGAAGCTCATGACTGACTTTCGCAAATGTTTCTGGCCAAACCATGGGAAGGGGCATGCATTATAGTGGCTTGAGCAGCAGGTGGAAAGTACCATACAGAGAGTAAGGTGGCATAATTTTTTTTTTTTCAAGTCATGGAAGAACAAAGAGAATCTGAGAATGAAACAGTGCCTAAAAAAACATGTGTGTTTGAATGAGAGATATTTTTCAGAGGAGGGTTTGTTATAAATATTAGAAACCTGCATGTATTTAAGTGGTGGTGGAGCTGGAACTGAGTAGAACATGGAGGAGGTGGAAGAACAGTGAAGACACCAAAGACTCAGATGAAGACAGTTCCACTGGAGGAACAAGGTGAGGATGGGATAGACACAGGCCTGGGGCGCTCATCTCACTTCCAGCTCTGCTTCACCATGACTTCAAGAATCACCAACATTTCTGTGGGTTGTATCCTGAGGGGCAAAATAAGAGTATTATAATACTTAAATTCCTTACAGTCCCCAAATGCATCAAACCGTTTCTGATTTTTGAACTCTGCCAATGCCAGAAAACATGTATGCCTTCCTTGCTGTCATATTTGACGTGAATAGTTGTGGTTGTAGATCATGGGGATCCTGCATGTGAGTTGGAAGGAAACAGGACTGTCTGGCTGTCCTCACCGATGGTGCTCACAGATATGCATGTGGTCACATTTTCACAATGACAAATAGTAGCGTTTGAGCATGTGAACGAATATTTCATAGGGCTAACCATGCTTCCAATGTGGCTCTCAAAATTTCATACTTCAATCATTTTTTTTTTGTTCAAATTCTTGATATGCTGTGAACATATGTATGCTTGCTTACAGACTTTTTGAAGACTTGGGGAAACAAATCTTAATGCTTGTTTAACTTTTCCAGCATGCCTCGTTGTTTGTGACACTTTTGAATAAGTAAATATAGTGCTGGGGAGTTGGTAACATACTTGAGGACCAGAATTCATATCCCTAAAATCCAGGTAAAAACCTGTTGCTTGTAATCTCAGTCAAGGGAGCTCAGAGAAAGGAAGGTCTCTATGGCTGGCTGGCTACCTATGCTAGCTGAATCTCCAGATTCAGTCAGTGAGAGAACTTGTCTCAAAATGTACCTTGGCCCTCCACCTACATATGCACTTGCATACATACAACAACTTACATGAATTCAAGTGCATGTGTGCACACGCACATGCGCGTGCGCGCGCACACACACACACACACACACACACACGCCAAAACAGCACATAAATTATACGCAGGCCTCAAATTATAGTGGTAATATTGTTTAAATCATCCTTTCATACAAAAATAAAAAAGGATAGTTCAGGAAAGCAAGAAATGATTCATGATATTGGTATATGCAGAAGAAGCCATCACACAGGATAGATAGTAGTACCACTTTGGTTCAGGGTTGTGGATTTTGCCTTGGTGGGGTGTTCTCATTGTTGCCACAGCCCTATTTAACCAAGAAGCTATGTGTACCATGCTGACCACCTGTTTCTGGACTCTATAGGAGGTGGTTATTAAACTGTCATGAATAGAAAAAGAATGGAACGTGCTGCCTTAAGTCCCAGGCAGCATTGGTAACAGGATGCCTGGGACACTACTGGGAAACAGTCCTGTAGGAATCCGGTGTTTTCATTGGAAACTTACTACAGAAGTGTTTGAAGAAAGAATGCACCTCCTCTACTCTATTCTACTCTTCCTTGTTTCGATGATGAGACCACCAGGGGGCAGGCTTGGATCATAAATTGCCATCCATAATTGCATTGCCGACCTAAACTAAGGTGCAATTCTTCATAATTAATCTTTAATAAGGTTACGTCCTTTTGTGTCCCATCCAGGAATATTAGATATTATTTGTATACAATTTATATTCTATATTTTTCCAAAAGAAAAAAATAAACTTTGTGATTTCAATTGCCTAATAAGAGTTGTTTCTAGCCGGGCGTGGTGGCGCACGCCTTTAATCCCAGCACTCGGGAGGCAGAGGTAGGAGGATCGCCGAGAGTTCAAGGCCATCCTGAGACTACATAGTGAATTCCAGGTCAGCCTGAGCCAGAGTGAGACCCTACCTCGAAAAACAAAAAAAAAAAAAAAAAAAAAAAAAGAGTTGTTTCTAAATATTGACCACACACAACAATAAAAAAAAAAAAAATTGTACTTTATTTAAGAAAGCAGAACTGAAAGGCTAAATTCTGACTAGGATACTAGTAAAATCAACTGAAAGCTTAAGCCCTTAACACATACTTTTTAGGGTGGGGGTTCAAGTTAGGGTCTCAGTCTAGTACAGGTTGACTTACCCATGCTCACAGTGATCTTACCTCTGCCTCCCAAGTGCTGGCGTTAAAGGTGTGTGTCACCACACCTGGCTTAAAAAGCACTTTTTCCTTACAAAAGGAATATCAATTTTAAATGATAAAAAAAATTAATGATTCACAGAAGATATCAAGCAGCCTTCATCCCAAGCCATAATGAGAATTGCTGTTACCATGTTGGTAAATTTATTATAAGAAGTATATTGTAGGACTTTTTTGTTTTTTTGTTTGTGTTTGTGATGAGTACAAGTGTGTGCGTATAACTACTTGGATGAGTGTGAGCATCTGTGTGTGTATGTGCATGTTCATGCGTATAACTGCTTGTATGCGTGTGGGCATCTGTGTTTGAGTGGGCACACATTCTCGTGTGAGGTACTTGTATGGATGGAGGTCAGAGATCTATGCAAGGTGTTTCCCTCAATTGTTCTTGTACTTTATTATTATTACTTTTTAAAAGATATTTTTAAAAATAATTATTTATTTAGAGAGAAAGAGAGAGAGAAAGCATGGGTGTGTCAGGGCCTCCAGTCACTGCAAATGAACTCCAGCCACATATACCACCTTATGCACCTGGCTTATGTGGGTACTGGGGGCTCGAACCTGGGTGAAGGCAAGTGCCTGTGACCCTAAGCCATCTCTCCATCCCTATCATTACTTTTTAAGTCAGGGTCTGTTACAGAACTCAAGACTTAGCAATTCAACAAGACTACCTGACAAGCATGATTGGGGATTCTCCTTTTTCTCCAACTTTCAAGTACTGGGATGACAGGCAAGAGACACCATGCCCAAGTGTTTCGGTTGTAGTTGTTTCTGAATATATGTGTTTGTGTGTGTGTGTGTGTGTGTGTGTGTATACATGTGACACTGTTTGCATGAGGAGACCAGAAGACACCATCACAGTGTGTGTGCTCTTCCTAGACCTTCTGTGAGAAGGGTCTTTAGACACTGCAAATGGACACAAAAGAACATTTAGAATTCTTCTCTGTATCCCATTATTGTAAGCTCATTGGCATCACAGACACATTTGCATAAGTGCTGGGGAGGGGAGGCATCAAACTGATGTCAGCAGGCCTTGCAAGAAAACACCTTTAATGACTGAACTGGCATTTATAGGGGCAGGAGGGACTTGAATTCAGGTCTTTATGCTTGTATGGCAAGCCCTTAACCCCTTCAGATATTTTCCAGTTCATTAAGAAGCAATTTAAGACAATATATCACCATCCATCCCCTGTCATTCTAAGAGATCAAAGCATTCTGCAGCCTCTTTTCACTTAATAACTCATCCCCAGCACTTTCTCTGACACTGAACATTTTCCCAAGTCACACTATGTAACTGTTTTACAGGAGGACATTGTATGCACACTTGTAGTTTATAGATTCAGGTACTTCAGATATCTCTAATGGACTGCTGAGTTTAAAATAATTTAGCCTGTTGTTTCTCAGATGGATGGGATATAAGTTGCTCAAAGTTATCATTTTCCATACTCAGAACATTTTTAGACTCTCAAATAGTTTTGTCTTTGAATGACCCAGAAACTAGACTGATGCCATGACAGGCTTCAGTAGGTGCTGCCCTGGCTAGGCCTGAGTTTTAAGCCAGCCCCTAGACATGCCCAGGACATGCCTGAGACTTGCCCAGGACTTGTCCCTTCTGCCTTTCTGCCCCAGGCAATCAAAAAAGTACAAATGTTACCCCTGCTTGCTTAGCCAATCACAATGGAGATTACCTAATCTGCCTGGAATTCCCCTAGCTCCTGCCCCCAACTTTGCCTGCCAATATCCTAAACCAATCTGAAGAGTACAAATGCAGTTACTTTTTAAATCAACCAATCATGTACCCATCCCCTTCTTTGTTCAAATCCCTATAAAAACCCTATCCTCCCACTACTCCAGGCTCTTGTATGGATCCACTGTGTTGGTGACGTCAAGAAACCGAGTTTAAGACCAAAATAAAGCTCCTTGCCCTTGAATATGTGTTTGGTTCTCCTTGGTGGTCACTGGGGGTGCCAAGAACTGGGCATAACAGTCTTCATAATGCAAGTTTCATTTTGGATAAGATTACTTGTTTGTAGCTTCTTGCAGAAAGGTGAATCACAATTTCACACTCATTTTCGGTATTAATCATCTGATTCTCTTCCCTGGGTATCATGTCACATTGCATAAAATAACCACTTCCCAAAAGAAGTTGTTTGAAATGTGGTTCCTCTCTGTGACTAAGAACATGAGAAATTGACCTCATTCATATTATCTCACTCATCCTTAGTTAACACTGCTTAACAACACCTTAAAGGAATTTTTTCCCACATTCCATGCATGCCAGTGGTAAGGGAACCCACAATGCATAGAATAGGACAATTCCTGAACTCAGGTTTAGATAACTGACCTTTGCTTCAAATATTTTGTGGTATTCTTGTGAATATAGGGTGTGGAAAAACTAGGGAATTAATCAATGACTACATCAGTGTGAGTTTGCAGAAGTCACTGAAAACGTCTTAAAGCTCTGTTTGCCCAAATCCAGATTTACAAGGTTCCTATTAATATTAGCAGTCTTTGTTTATTAAGGATCTGTGTTGTATCAAGCACTGAAAGTGGAGATATCATGCCAGGTATCCCTTTCAAAATAATCCTTAAAATTTGAACAGTGCCCAAATCTCAAACTCATCAACATGAGACAGATTAATATCTACACTTTACCTCTTCTACAAAGATCCAGAGTGAAGGCAGACATTAGAATGAGGACATTGCACTTCGGTTATCAACCTCACATTCAGTGGTGAATAGGGAAGCAGCAAGTCCTCTTGGATCTATTAGCATCTGTTAACAGGAGTCAAGAAGCACTCTTGAAACTGATTACATTTCTTGTAGGGCAGAAACCCATAAGAGACAGTTTTTCAGCTCTGCAAAATATGAAACCTACAGTTGTTACAAGAAAATATTCCTAGATATATGTTAAAAAAACAAAACTAAACAAACAAAAAAAACCTCTCAAGTTGCAAGCCTTTAATTCTAGCCCTAGGGAGGAAGAAGTAAGATCACCATAAGTTTGAGGCCACCCTGAGACTACATAGTGAATTCCATGTCAGCCTGGGCTAGAATGAGACCCTACTTTAATCCCCTGAAAAAAAATAACAACAATAGTAAAATAAACATGTACATCTACATAAGAATTTGTATACCAATGCTTAAATGCCATGTTCCACGACTGAGTAATGAAATATGCTATATCCATAAAATGGAGCATTTTTTTTTCTGTTTATGGTACCTAGAAGAGCCTTGAGAAACTTATGAATTCAAAGCCAATATAGGGGCTGGGGAGATAGCTCAGTGGTTAAAGGCCCTGGTTTGCAATGCCTGCAGGCCCACGTTTGGTTCATCCATATCCATGAAAAGCCAGATGAACAAAGAGGCACATGAGTTTGGAGTTTGATAACAGTGGCAAGAGGCCCAGGAGCACAGATATTCTTTTTCTTTCTCAAATAAATGAACCAACAATTGAATGAATAAATAAATGAATGAATAAATAAAATAAAATATTTTTATAAAAAAGAAGCTAGTACAAATTACTAGTGTTGTGTGATTTCTTTTATGCCAAATTTCCAGAATAAATAAATCAGTTGAGATATAATATGGACCAAGTTTGCTTCTGGCTGAGAATAGCAGCAAAACAGAGAAGGCAATTGGGGTAACTGCTGAGAGATTATGGCTTTCTTTTGGTGCCTGGGTAAAACTGCTAAAATGTTTATCTGTGGTAATGATCAAACAACCTAGAAATAGAGTAAAAACAAATGAATTGTATACATTAAATGAGTGGTTCACTTCCTATACCAGTTACACCTAAATAAAGCGGTTAAAAGGAGCCAATTCTAGGTGAACCATTCCTTCTGCGCTTCCCACTCTCATCACACCATTAGACAAATCAAGCTTCTACTTCTTATTTCTCTAGAATCCTGGGTCACTCTTTCTCTCCCCACACTTATCCAGATAGAGCTCTGTGTGCGTTCTCTTCTTCACCCTTTCCTCTTCCCTCTCTCTTTCCTTGGCCTTGTTTTCCTAGAAACCAAACTCTTTCCCTAGAGCTTTCTCAACTAGAAACTTCTTCATCCCTTGGCTTCATTTGCATGCAACTGAGTTTCCTCTTTGCTCCTCATTTCTGCATTTGTTCCTTGTTCAGACCCTTGAATTTCATGCCACCAGACAGCATTGTGATTATATCATGACCATCCACCTAGAGTCAATATACTTTATGACTCTCTGAAAGTCTTGACTTTTCTAATTCTCAGTAATTTGAACAACTACAAAAATGCTCATTCCAGTAAAATATTCATAAAGTTCTTTCTTTCTCTCTTCCTTCCTTTCTTTCATTCATCCTTCCTTCTTTCCTTCCTTCCTTTCTTCCTTTTCTCTCTTTCCACAATATTTCCTCTGTATGTTAAAACAGGTAATTATTATTGCTTTGAATGTAACATTCATAAGGATTTTATTTCACTTATGTATTTAAAGTCCTGAAACAATATCTTCCAGGCTATATAATCTCAAAAAAAAACAAATTAGTTAAAGAATAATTTATTGCTCATGTTTAATAATTTTACATTACCAAGACTCATATGTGTTTAAAATTATCTGTACTTGTTTTAGTACTTTCCACATTCTTTATATATACGTGTGTGTGTGTGTGTGTGTGTGTGTGTGTGTGTGTGTGTGTGTGTTCATTTTTCCTCTTATACTTAGAGATAAATGCAGTGGCTTGGATATTTGCAATATTGATAATGCCGGGAAAACATTAACAACAGAGGAAATCCACCTCCTACTGATGATAAAACACCACTGTCTATCTCAACTGTATCAGACTCAAGCCATGCTACCAGTTACCAACATGTCAATATTTATCCAATAAGTTAGTTTAAAATGGTAATTTTGTTTAACCTTTCAAATGAATTGGAAGAAGCTGGAGAGATGACTCAGCAGTTGGAGCACTTGCCTGCAATAAGTTTGATTGCCCAATACCCACATAAAGCTGTATGCATAAAGTGGTACATGCATCTGGAGTTCATTTGTAGCCACTAGTGGCCAAGCTACCCCCACCCTCACTATCTCTCTTTTTCCTAGCAAATAAATCAATAAAACATTTTAAGAAACTAACTGAAAGCTACATAATGTTCAGTTAGAAATTCCAAAATATCCACAGTCATAGTTGTAGTCTTTTGTTCAAAAATCACTTGATAATATTTTTCTGAAATTTCAAGGCAAATTTGACTCAATAAACAGTGCCATTAAATTATTGTAAATCTCCCATCATGGAAAGATATTGAAGAGTGTGTTCTTGCTGAGAATAAGTTTAACAGGGGGAGATGTCACTGTTCCTTTCTTGGGTAAACCTGATGACTCTCAGTACCTTCAAATCAGAGCCTTCACCAGACACACATGGTCATGGACTTCTGTCTGGTCAGCAACCTCATCTGTAATCACATTCCAGTCCCTTGAGCTAGCACACTTTATCTGAATCCTTTCAAGGATGACCCTGGGAAGAGACGGTTTCACCAATTTACTCTGGTGGGGAAAGTCCATAAATAGTAAAGCCACACAGATGTGAGATAAAGTTTTCTCTATCAGTGAGAATCAAGGACTTTATGTGAAATCTAGTAACACCGCATGTGTGGGTGAGTGGCATAAATCTGCTCCATTCTTATTTCACATTCTCTTACTTTACTTCAGCCTTGGGATGAGTGATTCCAAATGCATGCATACCAATTTAGATTAGTAGATATCTAAACTGGTGAAAGATGTCAGAATATATTTTTTTACTTTGCTTACTTTTCTTTTTGTATCCTTTGACAAAAAATAAGATTTTAACAAGCTTTTTAAGTTAAATAAAGGCCCACTTTTATCTATGTAAAACAAATACCCAATTGCAGGTGTTTTAATACTATGCTACATCTAAAACTTATAAAAACATATATTAAAAGTCATAAAAAATATAGAAAATATATCATTCTAAATATGTTGCAGTCAGTATGTGAAAGGAACTATTAACTCAATCAAGAAACTTTAACATAATTTACTTAAGATAGAGATTAATATGTAACATGTAGGTTTTAGAAATAATTTTACTTTTTCATCTTTTGAAAACTGTATTTAAGAGCCTAGTTATCTTTCAAACTTTGTGTTTTAGTAGTTGTAACTTCATATATGTCAATTAGCAAGTAAATTAAAATTAGATAGCTCTATCTTAAGCTTCTAATTCAAAATGTGTAATAAGTTGTCAACTGTTCAATTTTAAATCTAAATTTCTAAGCTATTTCATAAAATATGAAGAAAAAGTTTAAGGTATAATGTATTTGTTTGAAAAATAGTTTTCATGCATTATCTTTTAACTCCTCTGTCCTCTATGGGAACCTCTCAGTAAACACTGACATGGGTGGTATCTTGCCCATATCCCAGTAAAGCATATATGTGCCCTTATGACACTGACCGATAGAGGAAGAAAAGACCTCTATTTGAATATTGTTGGAAACAAAGAGCATTTAAAAATGCACACATAGTGGATGAAGGGATGTCTTAGCACTTAAGATGCTTGCTTGCAAAGCCAATGACCTAGGTTTGATTCTCCGGGACCCATGTAAACCTGATGAACAAGGGAGCACACATGTCTGGAGTTCCTTTGCAGTGGCTAGAGGCCCTGACACACCTATTCTCTCTCTCCTTCCCTCTATCTGCCTGTTTCTCTCTATATATCTTTCTCAAATAAATAAGTAAAAATAACGTTAAAAAAGCACACATAAATTATCACTAAAATTTCCTCCCTTAGGGACTTGTTTCACATATAAGGCTAACTCTGATTCAATTTCTGTAATATTCATCACCCCCCAAACCATGTCTCCAGTGTCTCCTCTGAGGTCATCATAGAAGCAAAGGGGGGGGGGGGTCAGAAAAAATATGGCTTGTGAGAACTTGTCTAAATGATTTTATTACTAGAATGTGTCACTACCAACTCTCAGTCTGATGTAAAGTTGAGTTTTGAAATGACACATACTTCCTGTGTTCTCCAATGAACCACAGCTTTCTTTTGAATATTCCTTTTTATTTATTTATTTATTTTATTTTCTAGGCAAATATAGGTGGAGGACAGAAGAAAATATGAACTTTGAAAAGTGTTCCAAGAGGCAGAATCAACAGCCTCATTTCATTGTACAGAAATTGTCAGCAGCTGCTGTGGCATGTGTCTTATAGGCTTTACAGACCTCCAAGGGGGAAAACAGCTGTGGATGGAGCATGAGCTGCCACCAAGCCTCATTGGACTGAGCTTGCAGCAGGGAAGGGGAAACAGACACACAGGAGCACAAAGCAATGGACTGCTTAGATGATGACAGGGCATAGCAGTAACCATGCGCTAGCTATGTCCACCTATCCATGTAGCTTTGTGGTTTTGTGAGCTGCACTTACTGCAAAGAGAGATATTTTGAATTAGGACTTCCAAATGGTGGTCTTTCAACTCATATCTTCTGAAGGAAACCAAAGTTGTCACCATGTTTCCAGTGCAGTATTATCTGTGGAGTAAATACCTCTCCCAGCTTTCCTCAACCCTGACACACATAATAACACACTCTGGCATTTGCCCACACAGTGCTTCAACTTGAATGTGGCAAGGGGACAGAAAGCTAGAGGCACGCTGAAGTGTTAAACAGGAGAAAGTTGCCTTGGGTAAGAAGTCAAACTTGCCCAAATCTAGAACATTCTCTTCACCTATAGTCTACTTTGGTGTTGCTGCCTAAAGAGAACTCCTAGTTGAAAACATTGATGTTCTAGCATGAATTCCCTGGAGTAAAGTGGTTACAATAGAAAATGTGATGGCTTACTCAAAAATCAATTACTGTAAAACTCTAAATATGCTCAGGAAGTACAAAGAATGAAAATCATTTATTTAGTTATGAGATGCAGGGATGGAGAGAGTTTGAGAAAATGAGAATGTGTGTATGGGTGTGCCAGCGCCTTTGCCTCTCCAAATGTACTCCAGATGCATGTACCACTTCCTTCATCTGACTTGTGTGGGTCCTGGGGAATTCAACCGAAGCAGACAGGTTTACGAGCAGCACCTTCAACCACTGAGACACCTCCCAACAATCAAAGCCTGGCCATTCTACATATTGTTCTATATGCCTCAATTGATAAATTTTAGAAACTATGTACCACTTCTGATTGACTGCTCAACATTTTAAAATGCAGCTCACAGTACTATACCTGTTTGAATAGACTGAAAAGTAGCTGAATGATGTTGGTGCTCATAACATTGATAGTATAATTTTCTATTGAAATTGTTTCAGAACTAAAAATATGTATATGTGTATGCATCAAAATTTTAAATAGCTAAAAATAAATGGAAACAATCCATTTATAAATTTAATATCATTATAGGCAAAACACACATAAATCATATGTATTCATTTACCATTAAAGTGTTACTTAGTAACAAAATAACTCAGATGAGAAAGTTTGTTTAATGATGTCACTTTTATGAGCAAAAGGTGAATCACTAGGTGTAAAACAATGATTAATTACTACCTGAGTAAGCCACACTGTTATTTTGAAAATCAAAACAGTCCCTCACATTACTTAGATTTACCCCAACACTGGAGAAATTCCATAACTGGTTGAAAGAAGAGTAATAAGCTGTATAAAATTATCAAGAGAACCTCCAAACAATCCATTTAAAGCTACTTTTAGCTTTTAAGACATATCTTCTAAAGGAATTTAGCTGCCTGTTCAATAGCATTGAAGTCCACTAATATACAACTTAGAGTATACAGTCAAGCAATGTGTATATGCTGCTGTTGGAATTCTGACTGGAATTTGGGAAGATATCAAATAGGCAAGGGCTCGCGAGTTCAAATGGAATTCCAAGACAGGGCTAGAAGTCATCTTAAAAAGAAAAAACATATCAGGTTTGGAGAGATGGTTTAGTGGTTACGACACTTGCCTATGAAGCCTAAGGACCCACGTTCAACTCGGTAAGTCCCATGTAAGCAAGATATACAAGGTGACTCAAGCACAAGGTGACACATGTGTACAAGATGGCACGCACACTTGGAATTCTATTGGGGTGGATGGAGGCCCTAGCATGCCAATTCTCTGTCTCTCTCTTTCTCTCTTGCTCTCTGTCTCTTTCCTCATATATATCAATATATTCTCATTCAACACAGAGTTTAAGTTCTGACCACAGGCTACCTGTAAGCAAAAAAAGTAACTGATTTACTATTCATTCTTCTTGAATTAAAAGTAGGTATATATCATAACTGTTGAGGGAGTCAGGCTAGAGCCATCACACACAGTACAAAGAGTACCTGCTGAAGGGCAGTCAACCTTGGTACTCAACAGCATTGGTTTAGTGACAGGCAGCTCTTTTCATTACTTAATATAGCATACCAATATTTATCTGAAGTATGTCTTATATAAAGAGATATGCTTACCATGGATGTGTTTGAGAATGGGCATTGCATGCAACAGCAACCAAAGACAGAGAAGGAAAATCTGAAGACATAGGTAGAAGAGTACAGTAATGTCAGTATTTATTTATTCTTATGAAAATACCATTGCCCCTTCTTCAAAATCTTACACAAAATTAAATTAATAAATAGTGATGATTATTGACATGACGTTTTGAGATCTGGCCCTTCTGACATGACAGATATTTTTCAACATTTGTGTTTCTATTTTCTCTGGAATAAAATGATCAGAAAATTGTTAAAAGAGTCTATCAAAATATCATTATAAGAATATACCAAAATAGTATAAAATTATTATACTATCACACTGATATTACATTGTGTCCTATTTATCCTGTTAATTATTCCCCTAAACTGAAAATACATAAAACTATTATCTCTAGAAATACCATTTTGATGTAAATTTCTTCATCAGATAATGAAATGTGGCTTTAAGCACGTGAGGGTATTTGATGCTGCTATTACCCTTTATTTATAAGCTTATAGCCATAACAATAGTAGACTTAAATAAATGTTTTTAAAACTCCAATATAATATTTAATGTTGAGAAATATAGCTCTCAGACCCTCAGACAGTGGTAATTGCTACTAACCAATTAACATATTTATACCTTTAAATATCACTTGAATATAGAGCATACTTTATCTACCTGTGTATGAAAATTTTGTATTATATCCATTTATTTGAACATGGTAGAGTCAGAGTGGTGTTTGGAGGACAGGATCATGCAGAGGAAACAACCAGATCAACAAGACAGAAGAGTTTTTTTTGTTTGTTTGTTTTGTTTTGTTTTGTTTTTTCAAGGTAGGGTCTCATTCTAGCTAAGGCTGACCTGGAATTCACTATGTAATCTCAGGGTGGCCTTGAACTCACAGTGATCCTCCTCCCCCTGCCTCCTGAGTGCTGGGATTAAAGGCATGTGCCACTGCAACTGGCCAGGAGCCTTTTTTGAATCCATATAGCATAACTTTTATTTTTTATTAAGTAGAAACTTGTATGGACACATGTTAGTACCATAATGTTCCTCCTCCCTGTCTCCATTCCACTGTGGCCCCTCCTCAGCAGAATTGCTGATGCTCCCCTTAGGTTTTCATGTTAAGATACGCGAGAGCCTCAGTTGGTCATTGTAGGGTGTGGGAGGCAGTGCTTCTGGGTAGTTCCTTCCACTCTGTGACTCTCACAGTCTTTCTGCCCCCTCTTTGGTAAAATACCTTGAGCTGTGGTGGGTGTGTTTTAAGTCCACTTTAGTGTTGTGTTCTCAGCCCGTCCTGGATTTTTGCTTTTGTGCATTTTAATTATCCTCAGTTCCTATCTCCATGACCCTAGCGATCATTGACAGACTCGCTAACCTGAAGCAGTACACTCGCTCATCTCTCCAATTCCTCTGTGCTTTTATCTGGGTCCTGGCTGGTGTGTGAGAGGTGATTTATCTCCTTGGTTCTAGATACCTTCTGAGAAAGACAAGCAGATTTTCCAAAGACTGAGGTCAGCATAGGTTCAATGGGTTGAGCATTATTAATTGATCAGTTTTGATGGTTGTATCCTCTCTTTTGGTTAAAGACTAGTGGGAATTTCTTATTGGAGTCCATGATTTTGGTTTCCATAGGATTACGACTCAGTTCCCAGTCAAGCTATGGGTTCCTTTCCACTGAGCCAATCTGTCAGCAAATCAGAGGGTCACCTTAGGCTGGGTGCCACTATTGCACAGGCATGTATACCTTATCAGGCTGGTTGCTTTTGTATAGCTGTGTCCCCTGTTAGCACACATAGTTGTTTTTCATTTTTCCCTAGCAGCTCATCTAGCACATTCCAGAACTATATGGGAAGACAATCTGGGAACTGGCTTGCTTCTTTATTTTTATTGTATTAAACTGGTAAATCTATTATAATACTGCCCAGATTTAAGAGAAGGGTCCAAGGCTGCTATCTCTCAAGAACAATAGAATCAAAGACTATTTGTCAAGTTTTAATACCACTACACTATATTAACAAACAGTTATAATTCAGAGTCATAACTGACATTACTTTCGAAGAAGAACCAATAAGCATTTCTACAGTGCAAAGAACTGGGCTGTTTCTCACCCCATTTTCCTGTTTTAAAATGGATCTTATGAGATCATTTCTGAAAACTAGTGAAAAATTAAACTGTTTGTTTTGGAGTAATAAAAAAATCTTGTATATCTGAAAGTGTAAGCTGATTTTTTTCAACACATGACCTTCTTTCAATTAAGAGTTATGGGAATAAAACAGTATATTCCCAGCAATTGTTTTGAAGCTAACCACCCCATAACCAAATAATTTTTTTCTGCCTTCCCACACCCTTTACCAGCAACTGAAAAGTGGCTATACCACTAAGACAAATTGGATGCCTTCTTAGGGTCAAATTCATAGCTAGATTGCATGCAACAATCATAACAATATTTGGTAATATTACTTATGATGAGAATATATAAAGCACAGAGATTTGAGAGAATTCCTACATTTCCTTAGTCTCTTTCTAAGTATTATGATGTCATGTGAATTTCTTTATGGAGAAAGTACAAGTAGTCATTTTGATGACAGTTATTTGCCAGAGGTGAAAATGCTGGTAAAGTAAAAGGAAATTCACAAACCAATGCAAAGAGCAACATGTTCTGACTGGCAGTAGAGTGTATTAAGTGACTGGAATTGCTGCTTCTATTCTTTGAGACATCCTGAGGCCACATGTGTCATCAAGTGCTGCGTGCCACATGAAAAGTGAGAAATGACTGCATCATCCGCCTCACACAGCCTTTAATAATCAATCCTAAAGTAATCATAGTAAAATTAATCCACAGTGAAAACACAACTGTGCTGGTCTTCAGCTAGCTAAGGAGGTCAATAAATCCTAAGATTAATGAATTCATCTCATAATCATTCTTTACTTATTTCTCTTTTTAAACTTTCGTTGTGATAAAGAGTTTAATGTTTTGTCTTTGGAGAAAGCAATACAAGAGAAAATAAAATCACTGTACTATGCTTTGTGTCTTATAAAGTAGTAACATAAGGGATGGAAGGGTGGCCTAAAAGTTAAGGCACTTGCTTGCAAAGCCTAAGGACCCTGGTAGAAGTCCCCAGAACCCACATAAGCCAGGTGAACATAGTGGCACCTCTGCCTGGAGTTTGTTTGCAGTAGCTAGCAGCCCTGGCATGCCCATTCTTTCTCTTTACAAAAATCTTATTTTTCTACAATATGTATAGAAATTACCAGAAAGTTATCTCAATTCATAGCAAAATTTAAGTTCAAAGTCATCCATAATTAATTTCAGGTAATTGAGGGATTACATAAACTTTATAGACTTGACTGCCACATAACAGTGGTATTTAGGGGTTTCTATGAAATAATTTTTAAGAGTGCAGTTCTAGAAACCACATATGGATTTTAAAAAGTTAAGATCAGATTAATTAGCTCAACACAAAGCTGATACGTCTTTTAGCTTCTGTTTCAGTGAATATGTAATGATGATGAGTAAAATTTATAATGTTTAGTTTTGTTTAGAAACAATCCGGTGCTGGTGTATTACTTACCTTGTTACTGTAACAAAATACCTGGACAAAACAACTTAAAGAATGTCACTGAGAAATCTTGCTGGAGCTGAGCTGAAAACCTCTTCCATAGACCAGCTGACAGAAAGGTAGCCAAAACTATGCTGCATGTAGCTCCATAGGAGAGAGTAAAGTCATCAGAGGAAATAAATAGCAGTGGACACTGCAGCCTTAAGTTTGGTCAGCCAGGCCAAGTGAGCCAATGGGCCCAAGAGTGGCATGTCTGTTATGGGGGAAACCAAAACACTCTAATTGGACTTGAGGTCTGCTCCATGGAAGGGATATATGCCTGATTCTGAAAAGTGTCTGGATAAATGCATGTACTATGCTCACCAAACTGCCCAGTAAGCACTTCTCTTAATGTTCATACCCACTAGTTAGAGAAGCTTCTCGTTTTAGATGATGATGACCTCTGGGATGACTCAAAAACACCATGGTGGTGAGAAGAAGTGACGGAGGAGTGCTCAGCACTGAACCATCTCCATCATTCCTTCCAAGGCTCAGGGTCCATTGCAAAAGAGGTGATAGAAGGAATTTACGAGCCAAAGGAAAGGTAGGACTCCTTTCAATGCACTCTTCAAGACACAAAATGGCCTAGATATCCATGACCCCACACTGCCTAGAACTATTTACATAAGACCCCCATAATAGGAGGAACAGAAAATATAATGACTGATTTAGATGGGGAGAGGATGAAGGAGAGTGGAGTTGTGAAGGGGAAAGTAAGGGGGAGGGAGATATGGTTAATTTTATATAATTATGGGAGTTGTCAATTAAAAAAAAAACAACTTAAGGAAGAAAAGGCTTATTTTTTTATCAACATTCAAGGGTACAGTCTATCATGTCAGGAAAAAATGGTGGTAAGAACTTGATGGACCTGGTCACATTGGATCTGTAGTTAGGAGACACTGATTGGTGATTGCTGGTGCTCAGCTCCTCTCCTATATATTCAGTCCCTGAGCCCAATGATACTGTCTACATTTTGGGGGTGTCTTCCTACCTGAGTTAACCCAATCTAGAAACCCCTTCACAGATGTGCCAAGAAGATTCCCCCCCCCCATCTAGGAGATTCTAAATCCTGTCAAGTTGATATCACAAGTCCACCCCATGCCAACTTGATAACAAAATATCACACTTTTAAGCTATAAAAACTCACCATTGCCCTATAGGATCATTCTCATGCCATAGTGAAAAAACGCATGATGACCAACTTCAAAAGTCTCCATATTCTATCTAGTCTCTTACAGTTCTAATGCTGCTTGAGATTCAAGTGTGTAGGCTCTTGTGAGACTCAGGCCATTTTGTAACTTTGAAGGCCTGCAACAACAAAAATCCAGTCACATAATTAGAACACACAGCAAAGAGTAAATGTTCACATTTCAGAATGGAGAAAGAGGAGGCAGAGAAAGGAAATGTCAGAATAAAGACTAAAACCTAGCAAACAAACCCAAAACCTTGTGGCTCTAGTTTGGGCACATGGGATCAGGATGAAATCCTCTGTGCTCCAAAGGGCTTGGATGGCCCCAGCCCTCTCTTCTGCAGCTGGATTGCATGTAGCCTTTCTCTTGGGCTACCTCTCCTTCGTGCATGCAGATTTCCTTGGTGGACATCCTTTGGACCTGGCATCTCTAGCATCCCATTCTCCACTCAAACACAGAATACTCCTTCCCAGCTTCACTCAGGAGCCTCTCCGGGCCTCCTTACAAGGAAGCTGACTTGTCATATGCTTAACCTCAGCAGGTTTCTAGAACCTTCACACAAATTACTGTCATGATTGTTTTCTTGAATATATCATGCTTGTAAAACTAGTAGTATATGGATGACATTTGCAAGTTGTGATGCCAGCTTAGCATATAGTCGGGTCTCTATGTACAGTGACTGTAGTGGCTTCAATCTTCTTCTTCTTCTTGGGTACTTGTTTCTTAGCCATGAACTCCTCCAGTGGCATTCTCAGTGCAGGTTCTCTACTTTGAAATTAACTTTCATTCTCACAGTTGGTGACTTCAATGGGTGAGGTTTTGACCTCAGGGCACCTTTCCCACTGTATTGGTGAAGAATGCAAGGTTTATCTTTAATGGCACTAATTTCTTTTATAATCACAGATGCTGTCTGCAATCTTGTGGTTTGCAATTTTAAATTTTCTCAAACTTCTTATTTATTTAGTTGTTTTCATTTTATTTATTTATTTATTTATTTATATTTGTGGTAGGGTTTCTCTCTTGCCTGGGCTGGCCTCGAATTCACTATGTAGTCGCAGCTGACATTGAACTCACGGCAATCCTCCTAGCTCTGCCTCCCAAGTGCTGATATTGAAGGCATGCACCATCACACCTGGCGGTAGAGCCATTTTATAGTATGTGCGAGACCCAGCGTTCAATTCTGAACATACACCGCACACACACACATACACACAAACACACACTCCGAGTTTTTGTGGCAAAAAACAACAAGCACAAATTTGCTCTGAATTCTGTGGTTTAGGGGAGTGAAAGGTCTGATTTAACTAAGTCAGCTGGGATGTAGTACATTTTTAGAATGGCTGAAACAATGGATGCACTGGAATGACTATGAACGCGGGGTGTTTCCCTCGGTTTCATCTGGGAGCCTTGCTTCATAGAGAAATGATTCTCCAAACCAAGAGAGCAAGAAAGGTCTGATCACATACAAGGGTGTTTTTCATTTGTTATTGTTCTATTGGTCAAAGTAAGTCACTAGGTGAGTAAAAATCACCAATACAAGGGATTTTCTGATGCAAATATGCAATGAAGTAAACTTTGAAATACTTATTTAACATGGGTACAATTCTTATGAATTAAATAAACAGAAAACAGTCTAAAGGTGTCCTAATATGATAAACAAATCTACATGGTAGGTCTTTCCTTCAAGCTACAAAGTGTAATATGTCTATTCTTTTCTTTCATATTCATGCCCGAGCTTTTTTCAATATAATAAAGTCACTGAGCTTAATTGTAGCTGGCACAAAATTAACCACATCAAAGAAAAGTGTTTCTTTGACCAAGTGAAAATGAAGACTCTTGATTATTGTGTCAAATACTTTCCAGTTTTTTATCAATACCTGACCAGAAAAAAAAAAAAAAAAAAAAAAAAAAAAAAAAACCACTTAGGGAAGGAAAGGATTTCTTTAGTCTTATGTTTCCAAAGGGCAGAGTCCATCATGGGAGGGTAGGTATGGTAATAACAAGTGGGCACAGAATTGGTCACTCCTAGCCAGAATCAGTAACCATAGGATAAACAGGAAGTGAAGCCCTTCTCCAGTGACCCATTTTCATTTGCAAGACTCCATCCCTTAAAGTTTCACAAACTTCCCTAATAGCACCACCATCTGGGGACCAAAGTGTTCAAACAAACGAGCGTAATTTCAACATTTTACATTCAACCCATAAACCCATAGTCTTCCTGTATATGTTTATTTCATTATCCTTTTCATGTATCCAACAGTTACTAGCATTGATAACAAACGATCATAATTAGTATATCACATTTAAACATTGCTTGAATAATTATTATTCCTGAATATATTATGTTGTAACTTCCATATTTATAATGATATACCCTTCCTATTAACCTTTGAAGCAATCTTTGAGCTACACAAGTGTAAGCAAAACAGGAGAGAATAACAAGCTCTATAATTAAAATGCAGAAAAAATATTGCTGACCTTAAAAAATTCATTTTCCTGAAGAGAATTCTAGGTTTTGTTGCAGCCATATACATCATGGATGCTGCTGCTAAACTTTGCCTGAGAAGAAAGTGTTATGAAATGGGTAAATATTATAAATCCAACTATGTCTGCCAGAAGAAGTGAGGTAATAGAGGAGGGGAGAAAGTTTGAGGCATGTGGCCCATTTCCACGTGCAACCACCTACAAAGCTGGAAGGGGCACAGCTGCCAAGTTAGCATTAATAATGCCAGTAGCGTGGCACCATATGGCTTGATTGCTGGGATCTAATAGACACCTCTTTATGAATCCGAGAGCAATTCTGCTGAGGTGATGTATACATCATTGTTTTTCAAGGTGAGTTTAGTTGAGGCTTGAGAGTTGGCTTACTCAGTGAATTCAAGATTCTATTTTGAAGTATTACATTCTTTAAGGAAAATATTTAAGCAATGTATGAGGTAGAATCCTGGCCCAAAGCCTGCACTATTAATGCAAGATTAAATGGCCAGCTCACTAATGTTAATTCCATAACTTCATTTATAATTTCTTTTGGTAAACTGCACATTCTGTGATAGATGGATGCAATTTATATAGAAGCTCTAATTTCAAAACAAGTATAACAAAATTAACTCACTAAAAGTCTTTAGAAATTTAAAAATAGGTGTTTTGTGTGTGTGTGTTGTCACATTTCCCCACCATATACTGCAGGGATGTCAAAATGGGGGTGGGGTGGATAAAGTATTTCCCTTTTGACTTTCACAGAATTGTTATTTGTAATAATTAGAGAAATGAAGTATAGCTAAAATAAGTTAGATTATTCTTCAAACTGTAGTATTAAATTGGGTTTATTATTCAGATGTCTACACATTCAAACCTTTCATGTTATTGTTTCATTTTATCATATTTTATTTGTTTGAAAGAAAGTGGCAGAGGAGAGAGAGAGAGAGAGAGAGAGAGAGGGAGAAAGAGAGGGAGAGAATGGGCACACCAGGGCATTCAGCAAGTGTAAACAAACTCAGGACGTATGTCCCACCTTGTGCATCTGGCTTACATGGGTCCTGAGGAATTGAACCTGGGTCCTTTGGCTTTGCAAGCAAGCACCTTAACTGCTAAGCCATCTCTCCAACTCTTTGACAATATCATTTTTTTTTTTTTTTGAGGTATGGTTTCACACTACCCAGGCTGACCTGGAATTCACTATGGAGTCTCAGGGTGGCCTTGAACCTATGCCTCCCGAGTGCTGGGATTAAATGTGTGCACCACCATGCCCAGCTTGACATTAATTTTTATAGACATGTAAGAACTTACCAAGATTTGTTAAAATAAATCCAAATTCTTGGTATGATGATTTAATACCTTAAAAAGTATTTGTGTCTCTTTTCTTCCTTTGAAGTATTGAGGTTCTGTATGAACTTGAAATTTCAGTATGAAATGTAGAGAGAAGAGCTTTGAGAGTTTCTGTGCTGTTCTATTTATGACGTACCAAAGTGGTAGCATTTTATCATAGCTGTGGTTGAATGATTTATCTGTATGAGGAGAAAAAAATCTAAACTGCCTTATTTAACAATTACCTGAGTATGCATGCAAGGGTGTTTCTAAAACTGTTTTGAGTCACAAGAAATTTGATACAAACAGAGCCAGATGTTTAATTCTTGTTTGCTTTAGACAAAGACTAAACATTATCCCAAGAATGTCTTATAAGATACATTTTGGAAACTGCAGCTTGAATTTACACACAAACAACACAGATCAAATTAAAGCTATATCATGGGAAACAGAAGAGTCCTAGGAGATATGTTCTGGATGAACCAATGTGGTAAGACCAAATATTACAAAGAAAATGTCAGCATGAGTAAGCCTCACTTTTTTGGCTTTATATGTGTGACTCTATACACTTATTTTCTAATTGTTAATATGTGACAGACTAGAAGTTGCATGCCTTCTCTCCAGGTTTCACTTGCCTTCTGACCACACTGATAAACCATTCTTTAGTTTATACATGGGTCTGTGTATTACCTATTTTACTTATCTATTCATACATAAATTTTGTTGATTTCATGTCTTGGCTACTGTGAGCAGTACTGAAACAGGTGCTGTAGTAGCTCTTTGACATACTGACTGCATGATACATTAGTATTAGGTCTAAAGAATCTCCAAACTGTTTTTGTAGTTGCTGTACTAATTTCCATTCATACCAAGTTGTGTAAGAGTGGCTTCTCTCCATAATTTTGAGCCAATATTTAAAAAGTCCTCAGTAATGAATTGATTTTGACTTAAAAACTAACCAAATTTCAAATATGTACCCCAAGTGTCCATTTAATTTTTATTTTTTCTTTTAGTAATCACAAGGCCAGTAATAACATTGATGTCTAAACACAAAATTGACTTATTGTGGCTTCTTTACTTTGATACACACCTTAAAAGCCTTCTCATTGACTTTCATATCCACTGCTTGCTTTGCCATTGATCATGTGAATTCAAGATGGAGTTGAAAGTCATGTTTTTTTAGAAATAACAAGAAACTTGAATAGTTTCATATTAAGATACTTACTTTAAAAGAAATAGAGCTTATAAGAGAGCTCAATGGTAAAGTGCTTGTCTTGTACTTCATGTGATCTCTAGTCACAGGTAACATGCTCGGCATATGCTGCTCATCTTTAATCTCGGCTCTCAGCAGGCTGAGGTAAGAGGAATGCTGTGAATTTGAGTACAGTTTGGGGCTACAAAGTGAATTCTAGGTCAGTCAGAATGACAGTGAGACCCTATCCTGACAAAACAATCAAACCAAATAAAGAAGCTCCTACTATCCTACAGCTCAATGTAATACTCGGTAATATGGATGAATTGTTCTTTCAATGGATTGCTCATCACTTGAAAATATTTCTGACTCTTTTGTAATCAGGGAAATTCCAATTAAAACCACAATGAGATACCATTTAACACCCACTAAACTGGCAAAATATAACAAGTCCCCAAACATGAAGTTTTGGCAAGATATTGAATAATGGGAACTCATACAAAATCGTCCATACACTACTACAAACATTTTTCAAAGAAGTTTGGCATTAGAATCTGAGAATGTGAAGACCCAATAGTTCATAACTCTACTCCTGGGATGATGTCCTAAAGAAACATCGAATCGGGTTTCCCAGCAAGTCATAGGAATTCATGCTTGATGATTACAATGATGGCATTATTTTCATTAAAAAACAAAGTGAGGACTAGACATGGTGGTGCATGTCTGTAATCCCAGCTCTCGGGAGACAAAGCAAAAAGGATCACTTTATGTTTGAGGCCAGCCTGTTTTACGTAGTGGGTTCTGGGCCAGTTTTGACTACAAAGTGTGATTCTGTCTCCAACAATGACAACAACAACAAAAATAATGAAAATAAGGCTAGAGAGATGATGTAGTGGTTAAAGCACTTGCTTGCAAAACCTAAGGACCCAGGTTTGATTCCCCAGTATCCACATAAACCAGATACACAATGTGGCACATGCATCTGGAGTTCATTTGCAGTGGCTAGAGGCCCTGATGTGCCCATTCCCTCTTTCTCCCTCCACTTTCTCTCTGAAATTCTCTGAAATAAATTTTTAAAAATAAATAAAATATATTAAAAATAACAAAAAGGGAAGAATGGAAATAAATTATTATGACATATATTTAGAGGAAAATAAATTTATGTATATTTATTCTTTATAAAAAATATAAACCATATCAACATGTATTAATTAGCTAAAACTCTCAGTCATTTTAGTTAATAAAGAGTAAGGTGTAAGATAAAGGAAGAAGTAAAACAAAATTTCAACTGTTCAGGCTACATAGTTTGGGTGAGACAGAATACTGAGAAGTATCATAGCGCTGAGGATGGGAGTAACAGAATTTCATTCAGAATTATTATTCAAGTATCTTGGATTCTTAGATTTGGCAATGGCTATTGCAGTATTAATTGTCATATTTTTATTCTTAGTCGCTTATAACGACACTCATCTACTCAAATAAATAAATTGCACCATTTAAATAAGGTTTGCAAAAATTGAGACTACTTGTTCGTGGATATACAGATCATTTCTGCCTTATGTTACACGCTTATCTTGGTCATTGTTTCACACTGCCAGTCACCTGCCACGAAGAAGTAAAAGGAAAGAAACATTTAAAATTGTGCATGGGGTGTGGGATGGGCTGCGGAGATGCCTAAGTAGGTAAAGGTACTTAAGTAAATAAATAAATAAACACACACACACTCTCTTTCTCTCTCTCTTTCTTTATCTCTATCTCTCTCTCTCTCGCTCGCTCGCTCATACACACACACACACACACAAAACCAACAACATTGGTCTGGGTTCAATTCCATAGCCATTTACATGAAGCTGAATGGGAGCCTAACACTAGTTTGCAGCACCAAGAGACTCTGATGAGACCCTCAACATACAAATTAATAAATAAATTTATTAAAATTTCTGATCAGAAGTAGATATGGGAAGCTAAAAGTCAAACTACTGCATCATGGAACTTTACCTCTCCTGGACATATCCCTAAAGGACTCTGTCCAAAGACACAGATAATTGCATGTCTATGTTCATGCTCCTCCATTCACGCTGGCTCAGAAATGGCATCAACCTAGATGTCCATCAACTGATGACTGAATAATAAAAATGTGTTGCATGAACATAATGAATTGTGTTTGACTATAAAGAAGACTGCAGTTACAAAATTTCCAGGACTATATAAGTTTGAAAAAAATATGCTAAGTGTGGTACCCAAGCCCCAAAAGACAAAAAGTTACATAGTCTCTGTCATCTAACTTTTTTTTTTTTTTAATTTAATTTATTAGTTTTCTTTTCAGCAAATACAGACAGTTTGGTTAGGGATCCTAACTTTTAATGTTTATGTGACTATAGACAAGGTGAGAGAGTGGCAATCGGTATGACTGAGATAGAAGACCATGGTAGAGGAATTAGAGGTGTTAGAAGTTGGGGATGGAGAGAACAAAAGAAAATTTAACATGAAAATGAAAGGAGACTATGTTTGGGGAAAAGAAGTTGGAGGGAAACAAAAGAAGAAAAATCAAAATTTGTTTGAAAAACTCCATAATGAAGTCTGAGTTTTGTATGCTTACAAAACCTTGGTCATGACTGAGATGGGAAGAAGTTACCAGCATGTTAACTCCTCCTTTTTCTCTAAACTAATCAGAATAGTCAAGTTTTTCCAGATTGAGTTCTTCCAAACACACAAGGAATGGTATGTGAATAGCTAGAATTTTGCTTGCCAAAATAATGATTATGTGGAAAAATTGTGTTCAACTTATATTTCAAAAAAAAAAAAAGGTGTATTATTTCTTTTTATCTTTACAGGCCAGAAGACTTCACTCCTGCTCTGGGGGGAATGCAGCAGTCTGATATGCCCGGAGTCATGCAGGTAGGTAGTAGTCTCACCAAGTGAGCAGGGTAGGGCGAGAGGCTTGGTTTCATCTAGCAGGGAGTGAGTGAAGCACCGTGTGACATGAATAGGAATCCGATGCTAAGTGCAGAACCATTTGCCTTTTGAGATGGTGCCAAGTCCTCCAGTGTGGGCCTGTCACCCATGAGAAGCCCATCCACCGCAAGTTGGGAGAGGTCATTTGTGCTAAGCAGCAAATCATCCTCACCAAGGTTGATGATAGCAATGAACCAGAGGAACGTGGTGTGTGGGGGTGGGCGTGGGGAGGGCTCTGTAACCCTGCGGAGGAAGCCCTGTAAAGCAGTGGCTTCCGTTGTGTACTGGCAAGGACCATGGGTATCATGGAGGAGTAAGTCAAATGCAAGAAGAGCAAAGTGAATAATCGTGAGAAAAAGACAGGGCTTCTTACTAACCTGATTCACAAACGACAACTAATGTAAAAATCTTGTATCATGGTGCACTGGGAGGGACGAACCCGCAACCCTCTAGTATTTGCTCTGCAGAGCTGCTTGGAATGTCGCCACTCCAGAACAGCTTCACAAAGCTGGAGACCCTGCCCATCCCCCACCACCATTCTGCCACTAATGCAGCTGTGCGAACCTGTTTTCCACGGTCCTGTGTAAATTCACGCCTACCTTCTTCGTTTTGGAAGATAAAAATGGAACCCATGTCTCGCGATTCCTTCCTGGAATGGAACTCTTTGCTGTGTTCCCTGCCCTGTTCTGACCTCTGTGATCCATGCCCCAACCTGTAAACCTTGACCACACTTTACTCCTTCCCTCACTGGGCTTCTGAAAGCAGACTACTACCAAAGCTCTGCTGCTGAGCATTCCTTTACCGAGCTTTTGGCTTGGCCCCAGACTGGCCTGACCTCCAGGGTTGAGTTTCCTGGCTTGGTTTTTTTCAGTGGTTGCATTGTCTGTTATGGATACAGCAGGGAGTTGTATTCTGGGAAATCTCACTTGATGTTTGAACGTCAAATGCTTAATATCTGAACATTTTTAAAGTGTTCTATATATTATGTTCTCTGTTGAAGAGGAAGGTTACTGAGTGATTAAATACAAAGGAAGAAATGAATAAATATAAAAGGAAGAAACTGCTGAGCTTGGAAACTGTTTTACTTTGTAGCCGTGCCCTTGGCAAACCTTGCATCTGCTTGTAGTTCTATTTATTCACTGGTTAAAAAGAAAAGTGAGAGTATTGAAAGTATCTAATCTACTTAAAATATTTTGATCTGGGCTGGAGAGATTGCCTAGAGGTTAAAGAATTCTCCAAGACCCATGTAAGCCACATGCACAAGGGGGTGCCTGCATCTGGAGTTGGTTTGCAGTGGCTAGAGGTCCCTGGCGTGATCACTCTCTCCCTTTCTCTCTCTCTCTTTCTTTCTCTCAAGCAAATAAATAAATAAAATATTAAGAAAATAAAATCAGGGCGGGAGAGATGGTTTAGCGAATAAGCACTTGCCTGTGAAGCCTAAGGACCCCAGTTCAAGGCTTGATTCCCCAGGACCCACGTTAGCTAGATGCACAAGGGGGCGCACGCGTCTAGAGTTTGTTTGCAGTGGCTGGAGGTCCCTGGCGTGATCATTCTCTCCCTTTCTCTCTCTCTCTCTTTCTTTCTCTCAAGCAAATAAATAAATAAAATATTAAGAAAATAAAATCAGGGCGGGAGAGATGGTTTAGCGAATAAGCACTTGCCTGTGAAGCCTAAGGACCCCAGTTCAAGGCTTGATTCCCCAGGACCCACGTTAGCTAGATGCACAAGGGGGCGCACGCGTCTAGAGTTTGTTTGCAGTGGCTGGAGGTCCCTGGCGTGATCATTCTCTCCCTTTCTCTCTCTCTCTCTTTCTTTCTCTCAAGCAAATAAATAAATAAAATATTAAGAAAATAAAATCAGGGCTGGAGAGATGGCTTAGCAGTTAAGCGCTTGCCTGTGAAGCCTAAGGACCCCGGTTCGAGGCTCGGTTCCCCAGGTCCCACGTTAGCCAGATGCACAAGGGGGCGCTCCCATCTGGAGTTCGTTTGCAGTGGCTGGAGGCCATGGTGCACCCATTCTCTCCCTCTTTCTCTCTCTCTCTCTCTCTCTCTCTCTGCTTCTTTCTCTGTGTATTGCTCTCCAATAAATAAATTTCAAAAACAATTTAATAAAAGAAAAGAAAATCAAATATTTTGAACTCTTCTTAGCTAAAGAACATTAGGATGGTGCAACAATCTTACCAAACCTATTTTTCATTTACAATTTCTTGTTTTGTGGCTCATATCTACGAGTCTTCTCCATTGGAATAATTACATCAAATGACTTGAGAAGTTTGCCAAAATTATTATCCCTGGCAAATGTCCTCATATAGTGTATGATCAATAGAAATATCTAAAAGAACTTAACATGACCACTGGGTATGGGAAAAAAAAATCCTGTACATTTGCATCAATTTAGATATGTCCTGATTAATGAACAAATGCAGAGGCTAGGATATCTCCTTCATCAGTGGTGAAGTATTCAGGTTACTCCAGGGTCTGTGATGAGAAGTGGCCAGAGGTGGGAATGGTTCACATCAGAGTCTCAACTTTATGTGGTAGATATGTTGCACAGGACAGGCAATACATGATTGGGCACAGTTCCCGAGTACAGACTTGTTTAAAACTTACCCAAATACTTCTCAGGGCGCTGGTAGCCAGAGACAAGAATCAATTTCTATAATTTAAACCTAAATCCAGGAAGGACAGCTGAAAGAAAAAATCACAATATAGACTGAGAACCTAAAGACTTAGTGATTGGTACAATTAAAAAAAAAAAAATAAGGGCAGCACTAGACTTTCAAAGCACTAATAAGAATACAATATTCTAGATAATAACATTGTAGGAGGGGAAATCTGTTTTATTTCAATGTAGTTCATTATGGCTTTAGATATTTTGAGTAGAAGGCAGTTGTGCTATTCCTCATTTTTGACATCTAGTAGCTTATGACATAGACTTGGTGCCTTGCAGAGGAACATGTAGCACAGAAAGCTAGAAGGTCTTATAACAGAGTTTGGTGCATTACTGAGCCATCATCATAAGGAAATCATCCATTGCAAATTAACCACTGACTGCTGTCGGACACCAGCCTGAAAAGATGAGTTTGAACATTGAAGCAGACTAGTTGATTTTACTTAAGCCTAAAGGATTAAAAACTATATTTGGGGCTTGGAGAGATAACTTAGTGGTTAAAGCACATGACTGCAAAGCCTAAGGACCCAGATTTAATTCTCCACTTCCCACGTAAGCCAGGTGCACATGGTGGCATATGCATTTGGAGTTCATGTGCAGTGGCTGGAGGCCCTGGTATGCCCATTTTCTCTCTTTCTTTTTGTCCCTCTCTTCCTCTCTCTCTCTCTGTCTTAAATAAATAAATAAGTAAATAAATAAATAATTATAAAATATATGTTTATCAGACACATAGAAACATCAGTAGGATTGGGGGTTAGACAGCTATTGTTACAATTGTACCTAACATGTTTACAAGGTGAGAAAGAAAACTGAAAGAGGATTGGCAACTTATTCTGTGAATGTGGGAGAAACAGAGACAAAGTATTTATATAAGACCAGGAAGGAACCTGGATGGAGGTAAGGGTGATCCAGGGGAAAAAAAGGGATGCCAAGATTTTTGAAAACATTAAGTTAGTGTTTATAATTTCAGATGTTGTGTCATTTTAGATTTTAGGAAGTGATACAAGTCTGCATTACTGTATACTCTTGACAGAAAACATGGATACTGCTGAAGAGCTACTGCTCTGAGCTGTGTTCTAGAAGATTAAGAAAAACAATTGCACTGAAGTTCTGGAAATCAAAAATGGTGGACAATTCTTCCTCAGCAACCTGCTGGCTGGCATGCTGGGACTAATGAACAGCTAGGAGGAATGGGCACTATCCCTGGAGATTCAAGCTACATGTTAAAGGAAGCAGCATGTTCTGGGCACCACACTGTCACCTTCACCATTGTTTTCAGGAGGGGATAAATCCCATATGTTTGGCAGTGTTTATTCGGTTGTGACTTCTAATATGCCACTATCTACACGTTGAGTCATGCATTTAGAGCCCCATGATTGTTGCTTAGCATAAAGCAAAATGGTTATTTTATTGCTATAGCTTTCAATAAGAAAAATGGTATCAATTATTATTTCTATACTTCTGCTGTGATGTTTTTTTCTTAGACATTTCTAGTTTTTCATACATTTGTCTATTTCTGTGCTCAAGCAATTCATATATCAAAAAGATTATGGAGAGTTAAGAGACTAGATAATAGCTAAAAATACATGATATTAAGTTCTTTAACATCAATCAAGGCCATACATGTGGTCTTTAACCACAATGGTTTAAAGTACAGCTTTTGTCCTAGATGGCTTTGAGTTCAAAATCTCAAATTTTCCCATTTTGGGTATATGATAACTAAGATGAATCCTAACTGATAATTTCCTAGAAAGTCAGAAAAACCCTTGTTTTAGTCAATTCTTAGGGGCAGTTATATATTTATGTATTTCTAACATGATTTTAATAATGTGTAATTGCCCACAGTTGCTAATTAAATAATATGGGAATGTTTTATCTTGTTTAATTGAAATATTCATGGCAAGGCTTAACATACACTTGAGTCTTTACTGTGGGACAAACCTTGTTAAAGGCTTTAGTTTGTCTAGGGTTTATTTGTAACCTTATTGCCATTATAATATTATGGCCCAACTTTAGTTGAAATGAATCTTTGATGTTAACATTAGTGCCAAATATATATATATGAAAGCAACAAATGCTTTCAAAAATTCAAAACAGCATGCCTTTTTTTCCCTAAGGTGAAGTAATTGAAGCTCAATATTGGGGGCATTTTTCCCTGAAATCACAGGTAATGAGGGACAAAATGATGACAGGAGCCTCATTCTTATTTCTTTTCTAGGATTCATTTCATAGACACAGTAGAAGCCTTCCCATGACAAAGTGTCCATCACTGTCCACTCTCTTTCCAGTCATTATTAATTTTCTCACCTTATTGATCAACCCTTTAACTTTCCTTTTTCTTAATAACCATATGGTGACAAGTCTATCTAGTGTTGGTAACACACAATGTAAATACACTTGAATGACTTTGATTATCAGACCAAATTTCTAATTTTGCAAAACTTTATTTGCTATTGCTTCTTTTAGTAAGACTTTGAGAATAAAAGATTATAATAGTTAACAAGGAATGTGATTTATTTAAGTTTGTAAATTCTATAGTGATATTTCAGTGTCAATATGATCCAAATTGGACTTTAGGACTGTAAGAAGTTTGGACTAAAATCAATGAAAGAATTAGCTTGCCCTAATTTGAAGAAGGGTTAAGCGTGATTCTCTGCTCCTATTTCCTTAAGGCCTCTTGAGCCCTGAGTATAATTCATTTAAACAACATGGGGAATTCCCCTCTGGCCCTGTCCAAAAAGGCTTTATAACTTTGAGTTTTCTGCTGGATGCTGATGTAACTCTTTAAGTTACTTAAAAATTATTTTATTTATTTGCAATAAATAAAAGTGAGATAGAGAGAAGGGAGACAGAGGGAATAGGTGTGCCAGGGCCTCCAGCAACTGCAAATGATCTCTAGATGCATGCTGTCTACTTTGTGAATCTGGCTGTATGTGAGTACTGGGGAATTGAGCTACAATTGTTAGGTTTTACAGGCAAGCATTTTAACTACTGAGCCATCTCTCCAGACCATCTTTAAGTTACTTTTATGTGATATATATATATATATATATATTTCATATTTGTTTTGATTTGTTACTTATGTTCATCATTTTCATTTCTTCCTGCTTTAACATAATGAGCACTGGGTAAAACAAATCTTGAGGCTTGTTATATGAAAACTTTGAATGATATATAGTTGTCAACAGCAATTACTCTTGGCTTGACCTCATCAAGCATTATAGAATTGGTGTGGTACATATTGTTAAGGAACATATATGGCTGAGAAGTTATCTTCTGGGAACTGGGTCTCATTACACATTAAAATCAACCAAGTATTCTCATTATTTTATACTTAATTCCTCAAATATTTTAACGTGCATTTGTATTGTGCCTATAATTCCTCTGTCCTGCCCTCTTCTTCACTAGCTTTGTGAACATCAGTGGATAAAGTTATATGCTTGCAAAGCCTGATGGCCCAGGATTGGTTCCCCAGTGCCTTCATGATGCCGGGTGCACAAAATGGCTCTTGGATCTGGCATTTGTTTGCGGTGGCTAGAGGCCGAGGCATGTCCATTTCCCCTCTGTGCTCACAAATAAAATAAGTAACATATTAAAAAAAATTCAATAGTTAAAATTCCTCAAATAACTATAGATATATGTCAACCTAACTTCTTTTTTCCATTGTTTTCCAAGGAGCATCTTTGATGTTATTATACTTTCTTAATTGCTGTTAAGTATCTCTAAGAGAGGTTTAATTATATAAACTTCAATCAGCCACTTATATTAGCAGTACTCCACCTTTTATGGGTATATGTTCTAGCTTTTCTTAATGTTATGATGACAGAAAATTGTTTCAGTAATTCATGATGACTTTAACTGTATCTATGCACACTCCCCAAAGTTGGTTTTTAATTAAGATTCCTTAATAGTTAGATAATAAAGTATAAGCTCACAGTACGGACAGCTGCCAAGAACTAACAATAGTTATGCTAGTGAACAATGTTACCTAGTTACACCAGTGCCATAGCATTTCCATAATATTTTACTAATAAATCAAAACAGTCCTAAACTTCTCCTAACCAAGAGCATTGCAAAAATACCCATGGATATTATATAATTTCCTCTATTCAATGGACATTTTTCTTTTATCTTATGATCATGTTTGTATATTAATTTGTGTTTTTTTTTACTTCATTTTCAAAACTGGCTATGTGTCAGAACAGGTTGTCAAATGAGGAATTAGAAAACAAACACATGAGTTAATTGTAATGATACATGTGAAGAAAGAACTTTCTGAAACAAAAAAAAAAGTGGTGAGTAGAACTTTAAAAAGGGGGTTTCAAAAGAAGAGCAGAAACTTGGGATCAGGTCAGAACACAGTCCAACATATGTGTAATTGGAATAAGGAAATAACTGAGGGAAACTATTTAATAAAAGAACATCCCTTGCTGGCATAGGTGTTGAATACTTGTCCCTTGGCTGGTATCACTCACTTATTTGGGAGGTAGAAACATCAGGATGTGGAGGGGAGAGTAGAGTGTGGCTAAACCTTTAACAGTTATGTCTGTTCCTTGTGTCTTCTCTATATTTGCTCTGGTCTGCCATGAGCTGAGCAGATTTACTCCAAAACAATTCCCAAGTGGTGTTCAGCTCCTATCTTGTCCACAACAATAAATGGAATTCTAAAATTTCAAGTAAAAAAAAGCATACTTTTATCTTAAAGACACTCAGATGGAAAGTTATTGAGCAAGGGAAAATTTAAAGTATGGGTTTTCAGCTTAAAAACACAGTCGCTGAGGTGGTGGATTACACTCAGAGCACAAGCCGCTAAGTCAACCTATAAATATGAAGCACAGCAGAAGAAGGGATCTTGAAAAATATGGGAAGCCACATTGGAGAATAAGCCTGAAATAACCTATGATTTTGAAACAGAAAGTTAAAAAAAAATTCTGAGTGTTTCAGAAGAGGATATGGCTAAGTAAAAGTTTCTAGGAATTGATAAGCATGGAAAGAAAGCGCCTTCAAAAGAAATAGTTGGTGATTTGGGTAAGGGGGTCGAAGTATAGAATATGCTGGAAAAATTTAGAGCTGATGGTCAAAAGACTCATCTTTTTTTTAAAAAAAGTATTTTTATTTATTTATTTGAGAGTGACAGACAGAGAGATACATAGATAGATAGATAGATAGATAGATAGATAGATAGATAGATAGGGAAACAGAGAGAGAGAGAATGGCACACCAGGGCCTCCAGCCACTGCAAAATGCAAAAAAAAAAAAAAAAAAAAAAAAAAAACCAAAAAAACTCCAGATGCGTGTACCCCATTGTGCATCTAGCCAATGTGAGTCTGGAGAATTGAGCCTCAAACCGGGCTTGTTAGGCTTCACAGGCAAGCACTGAACCACTAAACCATCTCTCCAGCCCAAAAGACTCTTTTTTTTTTTAAAGATTTTTAATATTTATTTATTTATTTATTTATTTATTTATTTATTTATTTATTTATTTGAGAGCAACAGACACAGAGAGAAAGACAGATAGAGGGAGAGAGAGAGAATGGGCGCGCCAGGGCTTCCAGCCTCTGCAAACCAACTCCAGACGCGTGCACCCCCTTGTGCATCTGGCTAACGTGGGACCTGAGGAACCGAGCCTCGAACCGGGGTTCTTAGGCTTCACAGGCAAGCGCTTAACAGCTAAGCCATCTCTCCAGCCCCCAAAAGACTCTTCTTGCCAAGAGAAAGAGAGTACAAATGTGTACTAAAACTTCCTTTAAGGTCCAGCATCCAGAAACTTGAATAAATTTGGAAAATATAAGAGCAATGGCATAAACTTAAAAGTGACTGTTCTCAGCAGTTTAAGGATATGTTGGAAATTTAGGATTTTTGAGGCACAGAAATATGAAAAAGTAAAAACACTAACTCATCAACTTCAAAAGAATATACAACAATATGCAAATGTTCAGAACCAGAGATTCAAGAGTTAAGCACCTACATGATCAGTTCATAAAGCATTCAAAGAATGTAAAAAGAATCAAGACTATTTTCCTGCACACAGAATGAGCTTAGAAAATAAATGTCTATGTTACAAAAAAAAAAAAAAAAAGAAGTTATGGAAACTCAGCAGCAAGAGGTAGAAAATGTTCACAGATCTCTCTCTCTCTCTAATCCATTTTATTATGATAATTTTTTGAAGAAAGCACTTGAACCTGAGCAAGATGACACAATTACAACGTTAGCTAAATGACATATCTTCAGAGTATAAATTCTAGTTTAAATTATATGATCATTAATCATTATTTTGTTTAAGTGCAAGATTCCCTATTCCTATTAATTTCTAAGTATGTGAGAGAAGAAACTATTCCTGTGTATCAGGCTTGTAAACTTCAGTTGTAAATTAACTATCAATAAAGATGGTTTAAAATTAAAAATAGAAAGCTAAAATACTACCAAAAGTTGTCAAGACAAAATATAAGACTAGAAATAAAATGAGATTTCATAAATGATACGAAGTGTTAGTTTATCAAGATCAGCCATCAAATAGTCCAAGAGCTCACCTTTGTTTTTGATATCATAAAGAATATTTTTCAAGTAAAGGTTTAATCATGATAGAATTGTATTATGACTAAATAAGCTAACCAGGGAAATCACATATATTTGACAATTGAGCAACATGCTGGTAATCAACACATGGGTCAAGGAAAATATCCTAAGAGACTTCAGAATTTATTGCCAATTTGGCCCAATAAAAGACAATGAGGTATGGTAGAGAGTTTCTCAATGCTCACAAAAAAAGCCTGATAATCCAGATTCATTTCCCCATTACCCACAAAGAAGCAAATGCACAAAGTGGCACATGCATGTGGAGTTTGTTTGAAGTGACAGGAGATCCTGACACACTAATTTCTTTTTCTGTCTCTTTCCCTCTCTCCCTCTGTCAAATAATAAGTGAATAAAGTATTTAAAAAGTAACATAAACACCAACTAGGAAGACGAGAGTTACTTCTCCAGCTTAATTTATACATGCTCTGCAAATAAGTTGTATGTTACCTTATCTTAGTTCTGTTGTAACAAGCAAAAGCAGTGAAAATGCAGTTTGTGATTAGAGGTGCCTCAGAGACCTTTGTGTTCTATAGCTCACAGGCAAATTTCCCAGCTTTGTCACGGTAATTATCATTCAACAATCATACATCTTCTTGGAATATATATTTTTTATTAAAATTTATTTTATTTTATTGAATGAGAGAAAAAGAGGCAGATACAGAGAGAAAGAGAGAGAGAGAATGGGTACTCCAGGATCTCTATCCACTGAAAATGAACTCCAGATGCATGAGCCACATTGTGCATCTGGCTTAGGTGGTCCTAGGGAATTGAACCTGGGTCCTTAGGCTTTGTAGGAAAGTGCCTTAAATGCTAAGCCATCTCTTCGCCTCTGGAATATATTTTATACCCATATAAACACTGTTATTTTCTGTTCTTCCAGATGCTTTCCAAACTATGCATGGCATTTACTGCTTAGCATTACATCATCAAGGTCATGAAATACTGTTTTTCTCTTGCAAAGGGGTTAATAAGATCTATGAAGGCTCTCTGTTCCAAGGAAGTGCCAATTTGTCTTAGGATTTAGAAGCCAATGAGATAATACATGGAATACATCACCAATGTCCCACACAGAATGGAAAGATCCCATGTTTTCTTAACATGCTTTCTTAAAAGAGCAGCTATTGCCCATTGTAATTTTCTCTGCATTGTCATAATCCTTCCTCAGCTTGAGGTGCTAACATAGGATTGAGCATGTTCTCACATCCATTGAGCTCCATGGGACTGTCTTAGATGCTCAGTCCAGCCCAGATCCAAAAGTAAACGTGGCCACACTCTTGTTTTCTTTATGTTCAACTGACATGAGCTCCCTGGGTCTGATAGGCAATAAGTAGGTGCTATTGCTAAGGCAGCTACCACTCCACAAAAGGAACCTGGCTGCCAAGAGGGCTCTAGGTGAGGCAAACAACCTCCACTTCAGCATAGTTCCCTGCAGGAAAAAAAATTATCTGTCTATCTATCTACCTACCTACCTACTTACCTATAAACTTTCCAGAGGGAATTAATCACCTACCACAGGACTGTCACTTGCATTGCTTTTTATGAGCTAACATCCAGGCTGTAAAGCCGTCCAGAGACTCTCTAGCTCAGTATTTGGCTTTATCTCAATATATTCCCTAGGAATGCTGGCTTGACATGAATCTTATTTACCTTCAAGTGAACCTCATAGATGCGTTTTGTCTGCCTTACCATTCTCCCTTCCTCTTCGCTATCTTAACACTGTACAACCCAATTTATGTGGTGGTTTGTGTCACTAAGTTATACATTGCAAAGTTTCTTTGTTTTTTTTTCCCTAGGTTACAAAGAGCATGACTTAACATGAGCCCCAACAAACTCATTAAATCTGACAGTTTCTGCTGAATTAATATGCTTTTCTTATATCTCTGGTCAACATAATATCTGGCCAAAAGTATCAAGCATCCTGTCTCTTATTCTCATTTCTTCTCTTTATAGGTCCTTCCTCCATTATCTTCCAGTCCATTATATTCATGGGGACCTCAGATCACAGTAATAAAATGTGATGGTAAACCAGATTATCAATTTGATTGGTTCTGAAGCCACCTATGATGCAAATCTCTAGGTACAACTATGAGAGAGTATCTAGAGTGGGTTAGCTGAAATGGGAAACTCACCCTAACTGTGTCATTGCCTTAAAGATGGTTGAATTGTTAGTTATATTCATGAGTTTCTCCACTTCCATACCATCCAGAAAGATTCCATCCACTCCCACATCCCATACCCTCAGGGTGTAGGTAGTGAGACTTTCTTTAACTTTTTAGAAGTCCTTTCCAATTAATAAACACAATCACACACACACACACACACACACACACACACACACATATATGTATATATATATATATATGTGTGTATGTATGTATATATGTATATATATATATATATATATATATATGTATGTATGTATGTATACATGAGTGAGAAGTAACTTAAAAGGAGTATGAGTAACTCTAAAATCAATGGAAAGTTCCATCCTTCAAAGGTGAAAACCTTACAGAAGCTGCATCATGGATTCCTGCTTCTATTAACATTTAACCTCCTGTAAGCTCTGTCACCAACACTAAGACTCAGGACCACCTCTTCTACTTTAGAATAGTAATAACACCATTACCATGTTGTACACCTAACCGTATGCTACTCTGATATGTTCTCTGTGTGTGACTATAGGGCAAACATTCTACAGGTCAGTAACTTCTGCATCATGGAGCCTAATGACCAGATTATGACCTGAAGCAAGAAATGTATTTTCACAACATTGCTACTTATAAATTCAAGAGAATATACTATATTACGAAGATAAGTTGAATAAAATCCCTGACTTGGAGCTTCTTTTGAGCAAGCATAGTAGGATAATAAATGCCATTACAGACCATTCATTTGAACATTGCATATCACTATTTTATTCTGGCTAGAAATTCTAACACTACTGTAGTAACTGAAATAGTCTACTGTACCCAATTCACATTTTTATGCAATGGATTTAAAAAAGCCTTGTGGATTTGGCATAACAATCACAGAACTCATAAACAAGGCATTTGTTAATATCTACTTTTAGGCTTTTCTGTGCTCAGCTAGTAATTAGGTTTTGTCTATTGAATCCTATTCTTTGCTTATTACCTGAGCCTGCTTTTCCATTCATATGTATAAATTGGCCAACTGTTTTGGGGACAGAGAGAGAGCTTCAGGAAAAATCCTTAGACCAAGTTCCAGTGTTGAAAGCTTTATAAATCCATTTGGATCCACAAAACTCGTTAATCCAAATCCTGCCTTCATAGTAGTGATTTATTTTACTTTTTATTTCCAGAATGAAGGAATGGAGGTTTCAAATCATGATTTATTTCTTCCACTGGAGTTTCATTTGTCACGTTGTTTATTAAATTCTTGAATGTGTTTTTTTTTTTTTGTGCCTCCATCCTTAATATCTTTAAAAATAAAGGTTCTGGGATGGTTGCTTGAGATCTGGAGAGAATCAAGAATGATTTCCCATCCTAAAGAGAATGTTTTCATTCCAGCCAGTTTCCACTACCTCTCTCAGAAAATCGGATAAATGTAAATGAATAGTATTATTTCTTTCAAGAATAAAATATAATACTAGGCAAAATATTTATTGATTTTTTTTTTTGAGGTAGGGTCTCACTCTAGCTCAGACTGACCTGGAATTCACTCTGTAGTCTCAGGGTGGTCTCTAACACAAGTCAATCCTTTTACCTCTGTCTCCTGAATGCTGGGATTAAAGGTGTGCACCACCATGCCCAGCTCTGATTTTTTTCTTTTTTCTATTATTGATATTCTTAATGATCATCTGAAAGAATTTGGAAACTTGGATAATAACTGCTAATAAAAAATGTGTTTGGAATGTTGCCTTAATTCATCTTATTAAATAAATTTAATTAAAATAACTTGGAATTTAAACCCCACCTTACCTTTTATGTTATCTATAGGTAAATGTGGGATTTATTGACTAATGAATATGAATAATATTTTAAGTGCAATACATAATATTTACATACCAATTCCTTTCTTTTTAAAATATTGAACATAGCTCTAGTACATTTCAAAAGTAATTTTTACACATAATCTCCCAATAATAATGCTTAGAAAATATGCATTGGTTCACAGAAATAGGCATCCCAGTGATTAATGCAATGGTTCTAACTCCGAATTCATCTCACTATGATATTTAGTCAGGCAGCTTTTTTTTCTTTTCTATTTTTTTTCTTTATCAGGTTCATGTAGGGAACTGCAAAGTGAGGAAGAGAGAACTTACTTCCTAGTGGCTCTGGAGAGATAGTAGAAAAGAGAGGGAAAAAACAATCCCCTTCTCATATGCACCTGGCTGTTATGACTACCTACTTGTCCTATGTCAGCTACTGTGACTTGGCTAAAGTCATGTAATGATTTTTTTTTTTTTTTTTTCTATCTGATTTCATTTACCAATACTCCAAGGCAGGAGGGCTGACATTACACAAAGATAATTCAGTTCTGAAGTAAGTGAAATGGTCAGGAGACATGATTTGATTTATGACTTAAATTCAATCCAACACAGTTGTCTTTGATTTAGATTTTCCTCACTAGGTGTGATTATTTTTTTGTGTGAAATATTGGACTGCTTTGTTTTGTAAATTTTCAAAAAAATGTGAGCATGTATCTTTTATTTTCTGTGAAGTATATTAGGACCCAGTAAAAGTGTGTACATGTACACCTGCTTACACAACTGAAATGCATATCCCTTTACCTGCAATATCTCACTTAATCCTCACTTAATCTCATCTGAGGTGAATACTATCACACTGACCTATTTATTCAGATAGCATACTTATGCAGACAGACATGAAAACTATCATGGATATGATACTCAATAACTATGTAGATTAAATTCCTAATCTAGTGATGTTTTCCATAAGCAAGCTGAGTCGTACAAAGTTGTTTGTTTCTAAGTTTTTATACTTTAATTGTTCTGGCCAAGATTTTTGGATTCTGTTAAATCCAGAAATTCCACTAAATCAGAGATAAATCATTCTTTGTGGCTGTCAGATGTTGTTTGGCCTGACTTTGAAGTCAGGTCCATCTCTGTCACACAGCCCGAGCTGGGGCTTCGCTGCCATCGTGGCCATGACTCACTGTGCCTAGATCTTAGTCACAGCCCTATGGAAACTTGTGAGCTGGAGCTCTGGGATGTCCCGTGTGCTGCAGTCCAGGTTTCCTGCGGTCTAGACAGTGGCCTGAGGAAGAATAACTTTTGCTCCTATCTTTTCCCTAGGCCTTACTATATACACATTGCTTATTTGGTTCAATTTTCTGGAACTTTCTTAAAAACCTTCCATATGTTTCTTTATAAGCTAGCATATCAAGAAGTTATAACACTGGATTATTAGCATTTATTATTATTAAGTAAGGTTATTTTGGAAGGGACTACATTAAGTGCAATAATTATAACTTTATTCTCTTCAGTTTTCCTATAGCAATCATTTTAAAATAATTTGGATAAACAATAATTGTATAAGATGATCATATCTAATATTCAAAGCTTAGTATTTTCTTCATCTTTAAAAATTGTATTGCTTAGCCAGGTGTGGTGGTGCATGCCTTTAATCCCAGCACTCGGGAGGCAGAGGTAGGAGGATCACCTTGAGTTCCAGGCCACCCTGAGACTACATAGTGAATTCTAAGAGAGCCTGGCTAGAGTAAAACCCTACCTCAGGAAAAAACAAATTGTATTGCTTAAGGCATATAGTGTTGATTAAACTGTCTGTTCATTTTCATTTGTATTATTGAGCTTTATAGATCATTGCACTTTTAGAAACACAAAACAGGACTAAATGTTGATTGAAAATATATGAGCCAAACTAATCATTTTATAAAATAATTAATTTTAAGTTTCTTTTATAGCATTAACAAACAATCAACTTATAGCCATTTAATTTTAGCAGTTCCTTTTTAGGAATATCTTAGGTGTTCAAATCATAGCATATGAAAATGATTAAAGTTTCTAGGGAAAAAAACTGATCAGCCTTGTTCTCAAAAGGTATAAGGATTACATAGGCACATATGAAACTAGATAGCAGATAGAGTATAGTTAGATTTAGATTGATAGATGGTAGTTTAGACAGATGCTAGATAGACATATAGATAGATGATAAATAAATATACATGGATAGATGATAGAAAGAGAAAGAGAAGAAGAGAGTTGAGAAGTAAGAGAGATGTTAGGTTGATAATAGAAAGTTACATTTGTATATATGCAAATAATTTTTATAATTTTTGGTGCCATTTCCTGCCAGTTCACATGAACATATAATATGCCTCTGTATTTTTTTTCTTTTTCTTTTTAGTCAATGGGTCATAATATTCACTTCCATTACTGCTAGAGGTTTTCTGTTTCCCAGAACATGGAAAAGAAGGTAGTGGAAATTCCTTGATACTGAAAGGGAATTCCCATCCCTTCTTCTTTTGCCAAGGAAATGCCAGGAAGAAATTTCTGCTTGATTCATAAAAGCACAAGATTTTCCTAGGAATTCCTGTCTGCTTCTTAGGGATCCAATTATTAAAATTAGTGTGGCAGCAAGAATGTCACCACTGCAATAGACCACCGGGATAAAAAAAAAAAAGTGTGTGTGTGGGGGGGGCTGTTTTCAAGCTTCACACAGATGCTGCAAGCCCAGCATTGGCAAAATAAAAAATGTGGGAAGTAGACCAGAGACTAAGTCCTAGTGTTGTCAAATGGAATCTTCTACATAGCTTTAAAATTAAGGAAAATAAAACAGTTTTAGACTTTCAGGCTTTACATCCATATAAAACGGGATATATTTTATTCAAAACCTTGGTTCCAAAGCATGCAGTGAAAAATGCCTGTACACTGTAGAGTAGAGTTTCTTTTTTTCATTATACCCTAGATGCTATAAGAACTTGTTCAATTTGTTTAGAATCACGGCTATGTTGATCTAGTCTAAATAATCATTTTATTTCTATATGTTAAAATTCCTGTAGGAAACAGTAGTACATGTTTTCTTTATTTTCTGTTAATAATTGAAGTACTTATTAATCTCCAGATTATACATATATTCAAAGACAATCTTTTCACTCTCCCATTATATATGCCTGCTATTGTTTTCCTTGCTTCATTAAACATTGCAATAATTATAGTAATCATAATTAGGGGAATTTTCTCTCAACTTTATGAGGTAAAGTATTTCAGATGAATACTTTCATTTTTTCCCATTGCCATGAACTCACCTGACAGCCAGTATCTTGTGGAAATGAGTCACTCCTGTTTTAATAACCCCAAGGACACAATTCATGCTTCAGCAAGTTTTCATCTTCCCCACATATTTTAATATCAATTAATCTATTTGCAATATTTCTAAATATTTGAGCATATAGCATGTACCTTCCTCTTCTTATTTATGTGAAATTTAATATGACTTTATATTTCCTTTCATTCTTTGACGTGGTGATGCCTAGCTGATAATAAGTTGAATTTGCTGATAAGTAGACAAAATCTATAGATATGGAATATCAAAAATTAGATTTCAAAATATTTTTGTAATAAAATATAATGATGATGCTGAAGAGATAGTTAAGTGGTTAAAGGTACTTGCTTGCAAAGCCTAATGACCTGTGTTCAATTCCCCAGGATCCACATAAATTCTGATGTACAAAGTGGCATATATGTCTGGATTTTATTTGCAGTATCAAGAGGCCTTGGTATGCCCATTCTTAATCTCTTTCCCTCTTTTCCCTTGGCTGGAAGATAAATAAAAAGATAGTTAACAATAAAATATCATCATTATAATTTTTCTATACCTGTAAGTGAATTAGTTTACTTTAACTAGTTGTTCTGGTTGACAGTTTCCACTCCCTTATCCTCCATTCTCTCATGATTGAATGCTGGAGGAAAGGAGTTATTTTGTAGGACATTAAGATCAATCACACCTGAGAAAATTCACCTGAACCTGGACTTCATTTAGACTGAGATTCTTGACATTGAAACACAGAGAACACTGAACGCTAGAGAACTTGGAATGAGATGAGACAATTTGTGGGACTTGGAAAGGAGTGAAAGTACTTTGGATGTGGAAGAAATGGAAAAAAAAAAATTGTAACCAGAAGGCAGCTGTGTTGATGATAATCATTAAAAAGTCCTTTGATAGTTTTCATTAAGATGTGAAGATATTTCATTTTTCTGTGAATTTGGATACGGTGATTTTTCTGTCCAACGCAATATAGCAGAGGATAGATGACTTCCATAGTCTATGTCATACAGTGTTATTTGAAACTCCTTGACAGTCTATTTCATAGCTTATCTACAAGTCTATTTAGCATCCTATAACAGAATACCATAAGCCAAGTAACTTATTAAAAAAATAATGTGGCCTTTATTACTCACAGTCCTAGAAACTCAACCACCATAATCAAAGAAGAGATCCACATACTCATGTGTGAGGACATTTTCTGGTTCATAGATAGTGCTTTGATTCTGTTCTCCAGCAGTCAGAGGGATGAGAGCGATTCTTTGGGCTACTTTAATACATCGACACATTCACTGATGAGAATTACACCTTTAAGGACTTACCATCTCCCATGTCCCCAGGTCTTCATGCCTTTGCCTTGAAGGTTAAGATCCCAGCACATGAATTTGGGAGAACATAAACCAGTATGTACACTGGGAGCATAACCATAAGTTCTCCAATGTGACTATGCCTCCCAGAAGTCCATGCCATGGAAGTCACAGATGTACTTGAGCTATAATGCACAACTGCAGCCCACTGACCTCACATTATTCATTACCCAGTTTTTCCAGAGATGTATATGAAAAAGACTTCAGATTATTGTGGACCCAGTCACTTTCAAACACTGAGATCTTCCCAGTTAATCCCAATATCATGAAATTCAGACATGCTAGCCCTGTAAACATTCTGCATCCTTGACCTCCATAATTCATGAAGATAATAAAGCAGTTATACCACCATTTGGTTGTCACATAACAATTGGTAAGTGGAACACCTAGTCAGCATAAAACAGCCTTCTGTAAATAAACATTAATATACTTATTCCAGCTTATGTTATGATTAAAATTTGGGGTAAAATATCTCTTGAAAATTTATAATACTATCTTTTACTTAAATATGTCAGATGGTTATATTTCTAACTAAACAGGATTTAAGGCTTAATCATAAAATGACTTTGTTTCAATAATACATAGGCTAACACATTTATTTTTAGGTTTATAAGAACTTGTTTATTTTTAAAATCATAAATTTAAAATATTCTTTAAGGCATCTTAATGTGAAGCAATTTTATTAAATGAACAACTGAAATCTAACAGACTGCTTGCCATCTTCTGTTTCTGTCCAAATTTTATTCTTATCTATATATCCGTAAATAGGATAATCAGCTGCTATGCACAAAATAAATAATTTTGAACTATTAACTCTCAGAGTCTATATAATATACCAAGTAATGCAATTTTGCAAAAGATAAATATCACCAAAGGTCTACATTAGGATTCAAGTTCATGCATACTCTACCTTTTGAAGAACATGTATTATATAATTACAGATTTTTTTTGGCTTTACATCCTAATTTTAGATATGAAAGTTGTTCTTAAGACCAGATGAAATCTCTGAAGATAATCCAGAATAAAATTAAGAATCAATATACTTTTAAAGATACTGGATAGTGATAATATCATGTGAACATTTCAACAAGCATAATTTAAGTTTACTCAGGCATAAAAACATCCAATTCTTAGTGATAGTAATGATTTATTTTATTCATCCAAAGCTACATCTCACCTGAAGGGAGTGCAAACAGAAGTTGATGATATCTCTGTTACTTTTTGTAAGCAATCTGGGGCATCTCATGACTATTTGTAAATAGACTGTTAAGAATCATGCTCCAATATAGGAGTAGCCACAGGACTCACTGACAAGGCAGAACTTTTTGTTGTTGCTGTTACTAGAATGAGACTTCAAACCCTTAATTTGGAAAATGTGCTCAGATGGAAGAAATATTATTTATTCACAGAGTAAGAAAGAATTGAAGTTGCATAATGTTCTTTGGTCTTCTTCTGAATGTTGGCATTAATGAAAAAATTCAAATCCTTTTGGAAAATGTATTTCAATGATTCAATTAATTATTATAGAAAGAATTTGCTAAAGCTAAGATCATCTTTACAGAATCTTCATATCTCACAATGAATAAATCTTGCCCAAGTAAGTTTAATTTTAATTTATTGAATCTTGTGAGTTTGAGGCCAGTCTGGGACTACAAAGTAAAATCCAGGTCCTCCTGAGCTAGAGGCAGACCCTACCTAAAAAAAAGAAAAAAATATAAATAAAAAATAAAAACCATCATTTTTATTTACCTTTCCCTCCTAAACATAGATTTACCCATATTATTAAAAAAATACTAAGATTATTGTTCTAGCTATGACATGCTATGTTTTTTTTTTAAATTTATTTATTTGAGAGCGACAGACACAGAGAGAAAGACAGATAGAGGGAGAGAGAGAGAATGGGCACGCCAGGGCTTCCAGCCACTGCAAACGAACTCCAGACGCGTGCGCCCCCTTGTGCATCTGGCTAACGTGGGACCTGGGGAACCGAGCCTCGAACTAGGGTCCTTAGGCTTCACAGGCAAGCGCTTAACCGCTAAGCCATCTCTCCAGCCCGACATGCTATGTTTTAATAGCTATGGTCCACTTGTCCACAAGCACAAATATAACTATTTTTTGTAAGCACTCACAAGGATATATATATATATATATATATATTCACAAGTATATATCTATCTATCTATCTATATATATATGGAGAAAGAGAGAGAGATAAAGAGAGAGTTTGTATAAATATACATAATAAAAATTATAAAAATACATATATTTCTATAATGCATATCATTTTAAACCTCCATGAATATAAAACATCATTACATATTTAAATGACTCAAAGAAATAACATAAATGAAAAATCAACCATCATATCCCTAATGAAACAACACTTCTAAACACATATTTACAAAATACTTATATTTTGTGTAAGAAAAAATTATCATAGGAAGATGCAATAGCAGTGAAAATAAATACATTTTAGCAATAAGTTTACCACATGTAAATATTGAAACTTTGAAGAGTTTTTCTGTCTTCTTTTCATGTGTCAAAGTTCTTGTAAGTCTTATGAATACGAGAGATGTAACAGAAGATCAAAGACAGGTGTGAAATGAAAGTTGGCTTTGTTTTCTATCTTAATGAAAAATATATATACAGTTTTAACATCCTCATGCACTACAGAGTCTTGAAATCAGTAGACACAAAATACATAATTGTACATTATATCACATGATTTTTGTTTATTTTATATGTGGCAAGTAAATGTATACTGTTAACACATTAATTGTTTTGTCTGTATTCTCTATGGCCTACTACTGTGTGTGTGTGTGTGTGTGTGTGTGTGTGTGTGTGATATGCTTTCCTTGGAAAACAGGATTAAAGATCTCTTCAGTCTAGATAACATACCAGTGACAGACAAAATATTTCCACACTAGTCAATGTTGGTGAACCAGTGGTTTGCATGGGTTTTATATAAAATCAAGAGTGGGAGCTCCTTATGGAAACATACATGACTCTCAGGCAGCTGCATTACCAAAATGCCCACCTGACATAGGTGATGACTCACAACCTCCTCTTTGGATATCCCTACCCAAAGTCCTCTCCCCCTCTTGCTGCTTATGTAATCTTGAGAGGGGCCTCGTCAGTCTTGTCATTTTCTAAGTTTACTGAGTCATGCTTAGAAGGTCTATTAGCTTCCTGAGTCTTCCTCCTCCCTCAAGGATTGCTTTAATTTGAGGGAAGCAGCTATACAACATTTCTGAGTGTAAGTGTGTGTATGGACGCATTTATGTGTTTATGTTTGTGTCTCCTAAACTCCTTCCCACCACCATGTCCATCCTAGTAAAGATTTCTTTCTCTGCTACCTTTCTCAAATAAACTCTCTTGTTACTTGTTCATCAGAAATGATTCTTATGATTCTATAATACACATTGATGCTCGTAGCAGACACAACAGGATAAAGAGTATTGGCTTCTTTTATAATAATTGTGCAGTTATTGTTGCAAAATTGGTAAATTGACACAGAACACTAATTGGTCACTACAGAAACATCGAAACATCATACAGACATACATACAGGTAATCTGTAACACCCAAACTGGGTATAATTGAGAAAATTTTGAACACGTTATCATCAGATAGATGATTTTCAAACAAATAGAGCTAAAATCAAGTAAAAGAGAGGATCCGTATGTCCTATTCCTATGGAAGCCTGCTTTGGAGGCTGAGGAGGCAGTAGCAAGTCAGAAAGACATTCTAGGGAGGAGGATGGCTGGGGGTAAGGAGAGCCTATCCTTGTCTATAAATGCTTCCACCCTCAGCACCAGGTGGTTCCTTTTTGCCCTTGGGAGTGTTTTCCCCAGAATCACACCATGCTCTGGAGGCAGTAAGTAGGAAAAGATGAGTTGTCTTCCACTGTGATAACGTTGGGTTTGCTTTGTGTGCCGTTGCTCTGCCCAATTGCTTCATCCACCCCATACCATTTCCTTGCTTCAAAACTCCTTGACTTAGCTCAGCCCATGAGCAGCACACTCCTTGCATTCCAGTACCATGTTTTGGATTTACACATCTTAACGTAATTTTTCTTCATTTCCATAGGATAATTGGAAGAAAGGAGATAAATGCCCATCGTAATCCACCACCTTCCACTAGTAGTCTAAATATTATTTCTATAGAATAACTTACTGAGTGTTATATATAGTAAAAGTATTTGCTACATAAATTAAATAATAATTTCCACTTGGAAATTTACATTGAGGAAAAGTAAATGCATAAAATTAACACTTAACCAATGTGTTTTCTTTCTAATTTATTAAACATTTTCAAACCTTTAAGGCAACGACAGCAGTTCTTTTATAGCTTTATAAAACACATTTATTATAATGAGTTTAATGTAACTCTAATATTTTTTATTTTATTCAGAATACACTTTCACCTTTCTCATTACTTCAAAATAAAGCTTAATGAGTTTTTTTCTAAACTGTGCTTTTTAAGAAAATCATTTGCAAGTGGAGAGAGACAGAAGAAAGAAAGAGAGAGAATAGGCACGACAGGACCTCCAGCCACTACAAATGAACTCCAGACACATGAGCACCTTGTGTGCATCTGGCTAACATGGGTCCTGAAAGCCAAACTTGGGTGCTTTGGATTCACAGGCAAATGCCTTAACTGCTAAGCCATCTCTCCAGCCCAAATTGTCCTTTTGTTGTAAAGAGAATGTATCCATACCTCCACTCTATAATTGACTAATCTTTTAGCAATTTGAATAAAAATATTTAGTTTAGTTTATTTAAATACTACTAGGCAAGGTAATTACCAACATGGCCATAACAGAAGTCAGGAAAGAGGCTCCAGAATATGCAGGTAGTAAAGACTAGCTGAAATTAGGTGAGAACATTGACTTTTCAGCCTATTTGAACAATCTTTGAGCAATAGGATTGCTGTCAGCCAAGTCACTGTATACAAGTGTGTATACACATTTGCATAGCAACAAACACTCAAGAAGCATACAGATGATGTTTCAGACAATTGAGAGTGAAAATTTACTTCACAATCAAGCTCTTGGCTTTCCAGTTAGATTGTTTTATTAGGCATTTTCACCTTCTGTTAAAAAAAACAGTATATTTTCTCATATAAAATCCATAGACCTAGTTTATATCACTTAAAGCCATGTATTATATTAAATTCCGGTTTTCTTCATTTATTTTCTGGCTTTCATACAGCTATGTAATATACACCATAAAAATTGAACTGGCTGCTTAGTTCTCTCAGCTGTGCTTTTAGGTATGACATATAAGAAAAATACTTTTTCATAGCAGGTAAATTCATACCATGGCTTGTAAACTCCAGCTGAAGGATTTAAGTTGAAACTATTGTTAAAATGTTTATGACAGTGATGAGCATCCTGTGAGGCATGTGGAACAACCTGGTTTGTGTATTTTGGCACACTTTTTAAATTAAAAAAAAAAAAACAACAGTATATTTGTTTGTGTGATGAATGGAGGATAACCAAGACAAAGTTGGTATGATAGCCCAGACTACAGATAGAAGTGTGTCAATTCCCAGACAATTTGTTCAAGATTATCATGATTTTGGCACATTCATTCACCGTTCTAAAGCTCAATTTCCTCTACTTCCTGTCTGAAGTTTGCCAGAATTCCATGCTTCCCTATGAAGATGTTCTGTTGCATAGCCTATCCCTGCAGATACCTAGTGAACAGAAGTACTTTACGTTTGAGCTGCAACTCTGCCTTGTCTAGTAGTAAGCCGAAGGAAGCAACACCTACAGGTAGGTGCTGTGTTTCCCTTTATTCTTTAAGGATTTTCTCCTTCCACTTTAGAAGATGTAACCTTCAAGATCCTCCTGGGAAGGAATGCATGAAATGAAAAATTTCGTGCATTTATGTCTGAAATGATCCGCACTTTACTTTCATGCTGAGTTAATAGATTGTATATCTTTGATCCTCATAACTTGCTACAAATTCTGTGTTCTTAGTTTCTTGAAATCTGAAAAATTTATTTGCCTTGAGTTGGGCACTTCTGCATTGGAAAATTCTCCACCTTGAATTTTTATCAGAAAAGTATGTGTTGCACTGGCCATTTTGGTCATAGGGCAAACATCTGACCACAAGTAGCTTATGGGAAGACAGGGTTTATTTTGGTCTTTCAGATTCCAGGGAAAACTCCATCATGGCAGGAGAATCTGGCTCACTTCAGCATCCACAGTGGAGAGAAGAAAAAAAAAAAATCTAACAATAGAAGTGCTAATAGCCAGAGCTCAAGCTAGCTTTTGACACACTCAGTAGGGTTAGACTGAAGATCTGCCTCCAGTGACCCACTTCCTCCAGCAGGACTCTGTTCTTGAGACTTAAGTAGGAAACTTAAAAATACCCGAGTCTATGGGGAGAGGGGCATACATTTGCATTCAAAACACCACTGCATGTGTATCTTTTATTATGACTCCTAGACAGACATGTAACCCTGAGAGCTTTTTTCAAATTTAGGTTTATAAAGATGTTATTATATTAAGCGTTTAAACTTTAAGAGCTCATATCCTCTCCAAAATTGTCATGCTCAGATAAGTATAAGATAACTGAATTACTTTTGAAAATTATTAGTATCTGAATCATCTAGATTCAGTAAAGGATTGATCAGTTCAGGGAAATTCCAAAATCATGGAGACTCAGATTTAAGCCTCTGAATTTTGTAACTCTGCCCCTGAGCTAGACACCTTACCTGTGTAGAGTTGGTCAGATTTATCATCTCATCTCTGCATGTAGTATTTTACCTCTGTTTTCTCTCTGTCTCTTTTAGTCTAAACTGGCAATGAATGTGCTTGCTGGTCTAATATTCTAATGAAACTCTCCTTTGTATAGTTCAAGATTTCACTCAGCTAGAGAGAAAATCATCCACAAAACTTCCTGGGTAAGACCTTCTCCAACCTGAATGGCTGAGGGGTCCATGAGTGTCTTGCTTAATCTCTTCAAAAAGTGTCATCTATTCTTGAATTCTCTGCCCTTTTTATCCTTCCCAAGTGCTAAAAAAAAAAAGGTTTTCCAGCCACACCTTTGACTTTCCTCCAAAATATGCTTTCCAGAAGGTGAATCTGCTCACTTCAGAGTCCCCAGAATCTGCTTTGGCTGAGAATTTATGAGTCAAATCCTGTTTCCTTAACGTTTCTCTCAGTGTCTCTCCTTCCTTTCACATTTTACTCTAACTGACAGGAAGAGGCCAGGCTCTAGCCTCAGTGTGTTGTGTGAAGTATTCTCAGTAAAATATCTGCATTCGTCATTCATAATTTCTACTGTCCATGGTGTAAGGTTTGGGAGTGACCAACACCACACAAAGCACTCTGAGGCGAAGGGGAAAGCTTTTATTCAGGAAATGCATGAACTGCCAGGGCTAACTCAAAAGAGAGTACAGCCAAGCTGAATTTTCAGGTTGTGGGCTTTATATGGCTCACTTGGGGGAAACTGAGGAAGTTAAAAAAAAAAACAAACTTTTAATTTTTTAATTTTAATAGAAATGTTTAGTTAGGAGAGATCATTACATTAACCATTTAAAATAACTAGAGTATGACTCCAGAACAGTGGTCAGCTGATTTATGAGTTAAAGGGGCAGAAAACCATGACCTGGGTCATGGTTAGGCAGGCAGGGGATAATGACCAGGTGGTTTTTTTGAAGAATGAGGGCTGTCCATTTCCCCATGCTTCTGTCCTCATTCTGCTGATAATGGTGACTCCATTTTGGGAGTCTGTCCTGACCAATATTCCAGCCTTTTGTTAATGATATGGGATGGCTGTCTCTTTTCTTTAATGTCTTAATGGTGACCATAGGGGCAATGAGTTCTCATGGGAAAGGTTTTATAATGTGGTCAACGGTTCTTCCTTCAGGCCAAGCTATAAGGAAGCAATTCCATGGTGGCTAGAGGTGACAGAGTGGTGTGATTAATAGTGAGCACCCTCTGACACTGCCAGTGTAGCATGCTGTTATAACATGGTACTGAGTGAAACAGAGACTTCTCTCATACTATCCCTGTTTAGAACTGGCTTTAGGGCAGTCACTGGTGACATTTGTTATAGAAAAGGTGAGGGAGATGGGCTCTAAACACCCCATAAAATGACAGAAGGAAGCATTAAGGAAATTGTTGTCCTTGTCAGCAGCTATGACTTCAAAATGCCAGGCACAAGGAGGTGAGCACTCAGAGGCAAGAGATAGAGGGCTTGGGGAAAGAGAGAGGCAGCAAAGGAACATCAGTGTATTCAAGAGGAGCATTCTGGAATTTGAGGAAAAATAGGAACATGAGTTTAAGTTTGAGAGAGCCCATTGGGCTGGAGGTGTACTTATCCCTGGATGAGGTAGAGTAGGACAGAGGTGACTTGTCTCTTGAGCTGTGTCAGGTAGATCCAATTGAGGATGCCCTGAAGCTTTGTGGTTGTGGGAGTGGTTAGGATCATCAGATGAGGTCTGCTCCAGAGTGGCTTGAGTCCCTGTGGGCAAGACTACTTAAGATAGACTCAATTTCCAGGGTTAGGTGAAAGAGTTGTAGCTCCCTCTGATGGCTAGAGAAGAAGGTGGTCAGCATATTCCTGGAAAAGGCACCAGATAAAAGTTGGTAAGCACCCATGGAGAGGAGTTTCTGGTAGTGGGGGGAAGATTGTTTGCAGTGCAAAGGTGCCCATACATGAATTTACAAGTGCTAAGGAAGGAGGGAGCCTGTGGAGTAGCTCTGATTTGGGATAAGGTAAGTGGGAGGAGTCGGGGCTAGGTTAGTTGAAGTTCAGAAGTCAGTTAGGGCAGGCGAGTTTTGAAAATAGCAATTGCTCTTTCTACCTTGTCTGAGGACTGAGGACTATATGAAATATAAAGTTTGTATTCTATTCCCAGGGCTCACTCTGGATACTCGTGGGTTACCTTGGAAATGATGGCTGGTCAATTGTCTGATAGAATGGTAAGGGGAAGGCCAAAGTGGGGCAGCTTAATGGGTCCTGGAGATTTTAACATGATTTAAGAAAGATCAATGAATACATTATCCCCTTTGAAACCCCTCAGAGGGGACTCCCATGGATCCCAGCTATTCCCAATATATACCATATTATTATCATTGACATTAAAGATTGCTTCTTCTCTATCCCTCTCCATCCAGGAGACATGGAAAAATTTGCATTCTCTATACCTGCTGTTAATTTTTGTGGCCCAGATAGGAGATTTTAATGGACTGTCTTACCTCAGGGCATGGCTAATAGCCCACCCATTTGTCAATATTACCTGTTATCCATTTTCTCTTCTCTTATCAATCTACCCAATACCCTGTTTTATATTTACATGGATGATATTATTCTTGGGTGCCTAGATTCCTCCATACTCCAGGACCTTACCCGCCAATGTCTAACTATCCTTCATACTGACAACTTTAAAGTAGCTCCTAAAAAGTTCAAACTGTGCCTTCCTTTAAGATCTTGGGCTTGACCCCTACCCTAGACACAGTTTCACCTGTTAAACCACAACTTTATATTTAGGATTCTTACACCTTGCCTCAACTCCAAAAGCTCTTGGGAGAAATTAACTGGATGAGAACTTGGATACCCATAACTACTGAAGACCTGTCCCTTTTGTTTGACCTCCTAAAGGATATTAACTTCTCCTCTCAGGCAATTTTATCCCCTTGTCATCAACAAATTTTTCATAAGGTACAACAGGTTATAAATACTGCAACCTTAAAGAGGTTCAATCCTGATTTTCAGGTCCCCCTCTACATTTTCTCTGGGGAAACATTATGTACCACACTATTGGCCCAGAAAGGTGAGCCCATCCAATGGGTCCACCTCTCCATTGGTGGGGTCTCCAGAGTATATTCTATAACCAACCAGGTTACTGAGTGCATTACCAAGGACAGAGACACCTCTGTCCGTTTGTTTGACACAGAACCTCACCTTATTGTCACTCCCTTTAAGATAACTAATTTCACCTGGCTTCAGAGAAATAATAACAGAGTTGCTATAGCTCTTGTGGGGTTTCTAGGTAAAACTGGTTGCCATTATGGCCCCCACGAATGGATGAGTTCTTTCTCTAGGTTAGAATGGAAGCCCCCAGGATTTTCCTGTCTCAACCTAACCCCGACTTTCTTACCGTGTTTACCAATGGAGGGCACCTGGGGGCTTCCCTAGTCATTTACCCTCCCTTAAAACAGGAAAAAGAGCCTATCCCCATAAAGTCAGTCTCCCATGAGGTTGAGGGGTCAGCACAATTCAAAGAACTATTTGCTGTTGTTCCAGCTTTGGACATTATTCAAGAGCCATTTAACTTATTTTCTGACAGGCTTTATGTTGTTAATTTATTACCCACCTTGGTTGAGGCCCATACTAGACTGGACCCCAACCCTATATCTCCTTTGATGATTCAAGCTTGTTCCCTACTCAAACAAAGAATTAACCCCATTTTTCTTCAACATCTCAGGGGTCATCAAAACTTACCGGGATTTCTCTCTCGAGGAAACCATTTAGCTGATAAAATGGCTTATATGCCTCAGTGTAATACTGTTACAGAAGCTACACACTTCCACTTATTGACCCATGTTAACTGGAGAGGTCTCAAGCAGAGGTTTCCACAGGTACCAGTCAAGAACCTTAAAAAAATTGTCTGGACTTGTAAATCCTGTCAGCCTTTCCTCCAAGTACCCCCCACCTTCAAACTACAGGAAGCAATGCTCAAGGGCTCCACCCTAATCATCTTTGGAAAATTGATGTCACACATTATTCTCCATTTGGAAAGCTTAAATATATTTTTCTTTCAGTGGATACCTTTTCCCGTGCCTGCTGGGCATCGGCACATGCCAGGGAAAAATATAAACATGCCATTAGTCATATGCTTCAATGTTTTGCCACTTTTGGGCTGCCTGTTCAAATTAAAACAGATAATGGCCCCTGCTTCATAAGCCAGGCTTTTATAGATTTTCTCCAGACCTGGAAAATCTCACATTCCACAGGCATCCCATACAACCCCTGGGGCCAAGCTATCATTGAAAGACATAATCAGACTCTCAAATCTCAATTACAAAAACAAAGGGGGGAATCCTTACCCCCACAGGACCAACTAAAAAAGGCATTATTTACCCTAAATATTTTAAACCTCTCTAAAGAAAAAAGAAACAATTATCCCCTTTTCAAAAACATTGGTCCTCATCTGTTACCTACAGTTCTATCTGGGTAAGATGCAGGGACCCATTGACTGGGGCCTGGAGAGGGCCTGATCCACTCCTCACAGCAGGGAGAGGGTTTGGATGTGTCTTCCCTCAAGACAAAAGAAGACACATTTGGGTACCAGTGAGAGACCTAAAATATTTGTCCCAACAAGGGGACACTGATAATCACTTCTCAAGGGAGTGTCCCACCCCTGAGGGATGTTCCTAAAATGGTCCCTCACCCTGCTAAATTAAATAACTCCCTCTCTTGCGAAGGATTGCAGGCTTTGCCTCCAATCTGGGCCTTTCTGGTTACTTGCAGTACAGTTGTCCATATGACCTTAAAAAACTGCTCAGCCACCTTCCCCATCCCCATCCAGCTTTTCCCAATGTTTCCTCTGGGCATTTGGGCCCTGCCTTCCCCTAATAATTCTGGTATAGATGTGGGATACATTCATCTTTCCTTCTATACTTTTAACACAACTGAGCCCAATGCTCAACGCTGCCCGCCTTCTAAAATGGCTTATGTTTGTGGAGGCGAGATGGCCTATGACTTTCTGCCCACCAATTGGACTGGCCTTTGTGCCCCAGCCACCTTAATCCCAGATGTAGATATAATTCCTTGAAGCTACATTCCCTGGCTGAGGTAGTCCTACAAAACAGGAGAGGACTAGACCTACTAAGGGCCGAAAAGGGAGGCATATGTTTGTTTTTACAGGAAAAATGCCTCTTTTATGCTGTTAAATTGGGAATCATCCAGGACAAGATTATGAGGTTCTGGGAAGACTTGGAGAGGAGGCAACAGGACCTCCAGGTCAACCCGCTGCGGACGGGCTTCCATGACTTCTTACCCTACCTTCTCCCTTTACCTGGACCCCTCCCCCTCCTTCTCCTTCTCCTTCTCCTTCTCCTCACTGTCAGGCCTTGTGTAATTAACAAAATTACACAATTTATTCACCAGTGGCTAGAGACAATAAAACTTCATCAGGTCGAAATACATTATCACGGTCTGGAAACTCAGGAATTAAGTTCCTTGGATGACCCACTGCCACCTCCTCTGCCCTCCATGTGACCAATGATGGGTAAGATCCCCAGAGGGAGACAACCTAAGACAGGCCATGGAGTGGGTTCTCAGTGAGCTAAACACAGGGTACCCAATGATGGGTAAGATCCCCAGAGGGGGACAACCTAAGACAGGGGCCATGGTGACTAATGCTCTCACAAAAACAAAAGGGGGAGAGGTTGGGCCTTAAGACGCCTGGACATGAGACCTAGTGGAACTTCCTGAATCTAGCTAAAGTTTGGCGAATTACTTCTGCCCAGCTATAACTCAGCAGGGAGCCAAATGGCCTCTGGCCTGCCACTTCCACACAGGAAGTTAGAGTCCCACGCTCATGTGCACTTAGAACCAATCATCTCAGAGGTCTCAGTTTGCTATTGGCCCTTACATCTCACCCCACCCTAAAGTCTCCACCTTTGTTCTCCATATTATATAGACATCTGCCTATAACAATAAAGTGAGTTCCTGCTTCGAGAAGACCCCCGACTCAGTGTGGTTTTTCTCAGGTTGCCAGGAGAGGTTTCTGGGTCATCTAATGCTCATCATCCCCTCAACCCCTAATAAGGAACCAGCAGGCCTGGTCCTTCCCTTGGCACTGTCTGGCCCCACCAGTAGGGCCCTACAATGAGTGCACAGAAGGATGCTGGCTTGGAGCAAGCAAGAAATAATGGGTTTGGGTCCTTGGTGATATTTAGGTGAGGTTGAGTATTGAGGACAGCAGGGAAGGGAAGTGGGGTCTTTGAATCTGATGAGGACAGGCATGTGGTGAGAAGCTAGTGCTGGTAAGGAAATGTCCTACATCCTGGGATCAACCTTGAAGATCAGAAGGGGGAAACTTGGATCCTTTGTAAAGGAGGGGGCTGGAGTAAGGAGGAAGACAGAGTGTGAGCATAGAGAGAGAGAGAGGGAGAGAGAGAGAGAGAGAGAGAGAGAGAGAGAGAGAGAGAGAGAGAGAGAGAAATATTTGCATAAGATCTCAACCCAAGAAGGGAACAGGACAAGAGGGCATTTTGAGAAATGAATGGAAGGGGGAGTGGCCCAGACTACATGGGAGACAGGCCATCAATATCTGACATGGAGACCTATGAGGGAAAAGTCTAACCAGAGTAGGATGGCAGGACTGACCAGCTGGCCCTCCATATTTATAACAAATGAGACAAGCCTTCCTGTCAGCTGGACTTTGACCTTTAGCTACTCTATTATTCTATGGAGAGTGTTGGTAGGGACCAAGGTACCAGGGCACTGTCAACCTTCAGTTTCCGGGCCCAGAAGATCAGCAACTGGCTCTTGTGGGGGAAGAGGTAAAGGGCTGCCCTACCTTGTCAAGGCAAAGGACAGTCAAGTCAATGTTCAGCAAGTCTGCAGTGGGACAGGGTCCTGGAAGTGGGTATGGGTTGCTGCAGACTTTTGTCCAGTGGTCAGTGTGGCCACACTTGAAGACTAGTTCTGGTGGTGAGTATTGTGGCCTCGTCGTCTCTTTGGAGGATACCTCGGGGCTACAGTCAGGAAGTAGAACTGCTGTCTGTCTCAGATCACCCTCTCAGTCAATTCCTGGTCCTCTGTTATTAAAAACTTTAAATGCCAGGTTAAACAGATATCCCCGATGGGTTTGAGGGCCCTTTCCTAGGCATTTAAGTTTTTTTTTCCTGATATCAGGGGCAGATTGGGACAGAAAATGGGTATTGAGAACTATCATGCCCTTTTGGGGAGTAAGGTCGAGACAATTTATTGGGTGACTATCTCAACTAGGTATCCCATAAACTCAGCTGGATTTTTATTAGAACTCTGGGTAAGGGTCCAAAGTTTGTCAAAATTGACAAGTATATCTTTTAGAAACCAGCTAGGAGGCAAAGAACCATCCTATCATGGGCCACCTACCCAGGGTAATTATTGGGACCATTTTCAGTCAGGTTCCTCTCAGGAAAGATAGCATCCCCATTGGGAAAGTGTTATTGGTTAAGTGAGTCTCATCAGCATGGGCCTGAGTGGCCACTCAGACACATTCTTGTTCATCAGGTATGAAAGTGGAGGAAAGAGCTACAAAGGGATCATGTCACGCTGGTCATAAGCCTGGATGAGGTAGTGAGATTCCTTGGTATAGTGTGTTGGATGAGTGGAGAAAGACTCTAACCATGAAAAAAGGAATGTGAACATGAATGATTCCTTTTGCTCCTGTGATCTCATGTAAAGGGTACATCCTATCCCTGCATGAACAATCATGTTGGGCAGGTGGGGAAAGAGAAAGAGAGGAGATGAGGGATGGTGGTGGCAGGGCTGACAGAGGTGGAACAAGAGACAGATGAATGGAAGGAGAAGGAGTATGGGTATCAGATGGGAGATCAGAAGAGTCTGAGGGCGCTGAGGAGGCAAAGAAACTGTTGAGGGCAGGTCATCTATGATGTCCAGGTCAAAAGCAGAGGATAAGGATGAGTGTGGGGGAGGGGCTGAATTAGAGCACATTCCTGAGACCGTGGCTAGAAGAACCTGTTGAGAAGTGCAGGTCAAGCACAGAGAAGGCTGTGCATGGAAATACCTGAATATTGGGTATTTCAGAACACCTGCCTGTAAACTGGAAGAACTTTTCTAAACCAGCAAGAACTTAGAAATCAAAAGTACAATTTTCAAGCCATTTGGACCCATTTTCCAGCTTATATTGTGGCTAGGCAGTGTTGCAGAGAAAGATTAGCCCACTACATTCAATGTCATCCAAAAGTTGTAGAGGCTTTAAGTTCTTAATGAGCAAAACAAGGGTGAGTGAAAGGAACCAGGGCATAAGCTGAGTTTACACAGAACATCAATGTGACTCCCTGGACCATTAGGCTGAATGGAACCTGCACCTCCCACATGGGCAGAGGCTGTACAGGTTACAACTGTCAGCTGTTTAGCCTGTTAGTGAGCAAGGTGGGTGTCTGTGCTTTCAATGGAGGAAGTGGTTGGCAGAGAAAAATGAGACCTCAGCAGGTGGAGGGATGGGGTAAGGAAGTGTCCCAAGACCAGTGGAACCAAAGCAAAAGGCACCCCTTATGGTGAAATAGACTAGAGAGAGAGAGAGAGAGAGAGAGAGAGAGAGAGACCTGAGGTGTTGAGAGTGCATCTTTCTCAAGATCAGGGACTGGGGCCCCAAAGCGGGTGAGTAGTATAGTCTGGTGGGCTCTCATGGCTTATATGAGAAGACAATAAACCCAAGAGCAAGTCAACCAGAGAGGGATAATTACTGAGGAGGAGGGAAGAAGTGAAGAAGGAAGATGTGTGTGACCAAATCATGGTGAGTAAAGGATCCTATACCTGGCAGATGTTTCAAGGCCTTCAGAGAGTCAGTGGTAGCTTGGTGGTCTGGTTGGGGGAAATCAGGTCTGGCCACCCAAGGGTAACCAGGAGCCTCCTATCCAAGTATGTCACCAGGTATAAGGTTTGGGAGTGACCAAGACTGCACAAACCACTCTGAGGCAAAGAAGAAAGTTTTGATTTGGGAAAAGCATGAGTTGCCAGGGATGATACATAAGCAAGGGGCACAGCCAGCCTGACTTTTCAGGTAGTGGGCATCCTAGGGCTTTTTTGAGTTGGGGGAAGGTGAGGAAGGGGAAAAAACAAAAACTAATTTGTTAAGTTGAACAGTTTAGGAACAATTATTACATTAGCCATTTAAAATAGCTAGGTCTTGACACCAAACTGACCAGGTGCCTTACCTGATAAGGCATCAGGAAACCATGTCCTGGGGCCTTGTTAGGCAAAGAGGGAGTAATGACTAGATGCTTTGTTGAAGAACGTGGGCAGTCCACTCCCTCATGCCTCTGTCACCATTCCACTGGCCATGGTGACGCCATCATGGAAGTCTGTCCCGACCTAACACATGGAACTGTAGGATGCAATACCGCCAACTTCCTTCTAGTACATAGTTTCCCTATTTTTCTGCTTTTCAATAAAACATTTTCCCAGTTTCTTTCTAAGGCTTGACAATAGTGGCCTTCATTTTCCAGTTTCTACCAACATTCATATGAAAAGTTAGATATTCACTAAGATGAATGAATATAGGGTGGAGAATAAGTATCTTTAGTGAGAAATCCCACTTTTTTCTTGTGATCATTCACATGCCATTGTGATTTATAATTTTACTCTGACTTGTTTTCTATCTAATGGCTATTATCATGATTTGCTAAAATAGCATATGGATGGTAGACCTTTTTGAATTTGAAACCTATACTTATAAATTATGGAAAAATTTGTTATATGACTATGTTTTTTTGTTAACTTTTCTCCTAAATTTGTTTTTGTTTTCTGAAACTGGTTGTCTAGTTATTCAACTCAGGAGATTCATTTCATTCTTAAGAGAGTGTGGAAGCCTCTTTACGTGTTCTACTTCATTCTCAATGATCGGTGTTCCTCAAGTCTGTTAATCCTACACACTGCGGAAATCTCTTTGATTCTAGTTAGTTTATCCCCCATTTCTTTATTTCCCTAGTTGAACTTTTGTATCAAAACTCCCTTAGTCAATTTACTGTTTTAGTCAAGTTTCTACTTTGGCATAGTTTGAATACGGACTCAAAAGCCTATGTACTAGAAACATTTCTCAAAGCTTGGGTAAAAGGTAATGGATTGATTTGTTTATTGTGGGAGTAGGTTTGTTATGACAAGAGTAGGCTTGTTGCAAGGAAGCTTGGCCCTCTTGCTTTCCCTTATGCACTGTCCTCGCTCTGGTGCTTTAGCCTCCCACCATGACATGACACAGGAAAAGAGTCTTCTTCAGATGTTAGTTAGATGTTAGTGCCTTGATGCTGAATTCCCCACCTCCACACCTGCAAGAAATAAATTTCTTTAAAATTACACACCTGTCTGGTATTCTACTATAGCAACAGAAAATGCATAGGAGATAACTCATAGTGAAATCGTAATGGAAACTTTAGGGAAAAAAAAATCTGGAAACAAATCAAGTATGAATGGAGTGTTAAATATCTAAGTAAATTAGTATAGTCATACAGTGACATATTTACTGCAGTAAGAGGAAATTAATTTCTTATAAATCCTATTAGTTATTTAATTACCAATATGCTATCCCAAGTAAGATAAGCCAGAAAAAAAAGAAGATTTTTGATGATATAACTACATCAATAAGGTATTTTGAAAAACAACTGCATCAGAAATCAATCAGATGGGGCTGGCAAGATGGTTTAATGGGTAAAGCACTTACTGAACATACCTGCTGACCAGAGTTCAGATACCTAGAACACAAATGAAGCCAGTCATGTACCATGAGCTCCTGTGATCCCAGTACACCTTCACAACACCTATAGTAACACAAAAGGGTGAGACAGGAAACATTCCTAGCAGTTCAAAGGCCAGCTACTCTGATGAATTCAGCTGCAAACAAGAAAGTGCCTGCCTCAAAATGTGGTGGGATTTTTGTGGACAACACAAATATTAAATATTTTCTTTTGTGGTAATGGGCCCATGTCTACGTATGTTTGTCAAATTCATAGAGCTATGTCCCCCAGAAAGGTGAGTTTTACACAATCAATCTGATCCAAAGAGCATGTAGAAGAACCCTTTAAAGGACAGTACTCAAATTCAGGGCTTACAGAAGTTTTAATAATCAATAAGGAATAGCTGGTGAAAGGCACAGCAGCTAGATCAATAGAAGTGAATAGATTAAATGATCTTATACTACAAGGAAAAATGAAATCAAGAAGAAGGAATAGTCTCCAACAAATGGGTCCCAAAACCACAGCTATTCATTTTTTCCCACTTCATCAAATTGATAGGAATAAAAATAAAAAAAAAAGAAAAGAAAAGAAAAAGAAAACTTCCCTCAAATGTAACCTTAAGCATTCAAATTTAATGATAAAATGCTTGGCAAATGACATGAGAAAATTTTATGTAGACCTAGGTTTCCATATGAAATTTTAGATACCTCCCCAAAGGTACCATCCCACCTATCCAAAGAAAAGGCTGCTGCACTGCACTAAAAGTCTAATATGTATGCTGGGATAATCTAAGTAAATGTAAATGTAAGGTGCAGTTGTGAAGTGTATCTCTTTTAGAAGACATTTTGTATATGAAATACACAATAATCACTCAAACGCAGCATTAGGAAGATAAAGCAGCCCCCTACAAAATAAGGCAAAAATCACATCACTGAAGAAATAAAAGCAAATTTATATATGAGAAGATATCCAATGAAATTATAACAGTGTGATGCCTCTGCAGGCCTCACAGTGACCAAAATGCAAGAGCAAAGCTATTCAATTCTGTTGTCTCATGAGAACAAAGGAGCAAGAGGCAGTCCTGTGACTTGTTACTGGACAGCAGGAGAGCACAGATAAGGGGCCCTTAACCCCCACAATAGTCCATGAACTTCCCAACTGACTTGAAGTACATTTACACCTGCATGTGGAGGATTATAGAAACTCCATTCATAGTTGCACTTAAGAAACTTTTTAAAAGGCAGTAGATAAATACATTTTTAATGAATCTATATAATGAAATGTTATTTGTAAATATAAAATGAGCAAATGTGCACCCAAACCCTGGAAAGACCTAATAACTCTTAAATGCATGCAGCTAACTGAAAGGAGGCAGCCTGGAAAGGTGATGCAGACTATAGGGCTCCAGTTTTATAACAATCTAGAGAAGTAATTGACATAATAAAAAAGTTAATGGTTGCTTGGTTTCAATGGGAGGGAAATAAGGAGTGGTGTTTGAGTAAAGTGCAAGGGAATTTTTATACGAATCTAAGTACTTTACATGATTCTGTAATAATACTTAACCTAGCCATGTTTCTTCCTCCAATCCCCAGTATGTCTAGCTTAACCTGTGGATTCTAAGTTTCATCTCTTGAATGTATCCCAGATCTGTTGGAAGCATTGTTCTTGTTCATCAATTTTCTTTTCTTTATATAAGGCAGACTATATCATTGCCTTTGCCATTTCTAAATTTGTTCTTTTGCATGGTCTTATCTGTTGGTGCTATCTCCCAATTTTGTTGTCTTTATTTTATTTTATTTTATTTTTATTTTTTTAAATTTTTTATTTATTTTTTTGAGAGCGACACACACAGAGAGAAAGACAGGTAGAGGGAGAGAGAGAGAATGGGCACACCAGGGCTTCCAGCCTCTGCAAACGAACTCCAGACGCGTGCGCCCCCTTGTGCATCTGACTAACGTGGGACCTAGGGAACTGAGCCTCAAACTGGGGTCCTTAGGCTTCACAGGCAAGCGCTTAACCACTAAGCCATCTCTCCAGCCCCCAATTTTGTTTTCTTAAGTGCCATAAAACAACAGTACAAGAATAGATCTTAATGTTAAAGTTACAAATGATTTTGTAAGATCATGGAATCTAAGGAAGGTTTCAGAAGGTGACAAAAGAATTCCATGGGATCACCAGTCTATAAAAACCACCTTCCTAAGGTAGAGGAGAAGACAAGGTACAGAAACAATTTTGGAAGGAGTGGAGTCTATAAAACTAGAGGAATATATATATATATGCATATACATATGTATATATATACATATATATAAAATATAGTATTTATTATTTATATAATTTTATATAATATACTATATATATATACATACATATCATGCTTTAGAGATGGATATGTGTCACTACTTCTTTATCAGAACCCACAGAAGGTACAGCAAAGGTAATGGAGGAGAAGCTGAGGAAAAGAGGCTGGTGGAATCTTCTGTGGTTACTATTGTTTTCCTGTAAACCTAGCTGTCTTTAAAAACAAGTCTATTGAATTACATAAAGGGACAGACTTCCTATCTCCCTTTTTCCAGATTAATTTTAGGACTGAAGTTGTAAATCATCTTGGAATACATTTGTTTGTTTCAGAAAGTGTTGACAATCCCCCCCCTCCACACACATACATGCAAAATGATGCAGCTACATCAGAGAGGTGTAAGAACCAACAGGAAGAACTTTCAGTGTCTATATCTGGAAAATGTGAGCCCCACAAAATAAAGCAAAACTCAATTAAAACCAAAGTTAGAGTGTCAGTGGCCATAAATGACTGAATAAGTAGGACAGACGAGACAATTCCCTCACACTACAGAACTTAAGTAATTTACGTAGAAATGCAACTCTAAGTGCATGTATTATGATTCCTCACTTAAGAGTGTGGTGCTATTAGTGACCTCCAGACAGAAAGCACAGTTTTGAAATTGTGATTGGAAGGAAGATCAGTGGATACACCTGATAGGCAACCCTTTATCCAGGTGATAAAACAATGTTAGCAATAGTGTCATGTTAGATCCTTGGTATGTTGTCATCATAATGATACTTTCTCTTTGCAGTTTTCTCTCAGAAACCCATGACCCTGGTGTAACCATGGAAAAAATAAAGCATGGATCAATAATAAAAATGAAATAATTTAAATATATTTGAATGATTAAGTGGAAAAGTCTTAAGACTCACTGTTACTAACATAGTTCAAGTTTTGTAATAAAATGTCCTATTCAAGACCTCAATGAAAAACAGATGATCTCTGTCTTATATGAATGCAAGACAATGAGATAGAGAAGTTTATTTACATTAAATTTAGCAGGAATTGAAGCCAGATGCTTATTTCATTCAAACTAAATTAACTGAATATATAGCTAAAGTTTGAGATCCAACATGATATGTAGGAAATGATCAAAAAGGAAATGAAGAAGGGGATATTTCATGTAAAATGTTACTTTAAAAGTGGTTCCTATGCTGAGTGGTGGATCATACCATTAACCCCAGTGCTTGCGAGGGTAGGGTACAAGGACCACTATGAGCTTGGGCTGGAGAGATGGCATGACCATTTTCGGCTATGATGTGTTTTCCACGCCAGACTAGGCTACTATGAAACTTTTACCTAAACACACACATACCACACCACCACCATCACCACCACCGCCGCTGCCACCACCCAAAACAACAAAAACATGATTTCTATTATTAAGATGTAAGAGGAAACTTGTGATTATATTTTCTATGGTGAGCTTGAAATGAAGCCACTAGAAAAAAACTGATAACTTCCTACCAAAATTAGCATAGTTACACTTTTATCAAGTATTCTGTAGGCAAAGTATAGATTATGCAGAAGGTATTTATTGAAAAGCCCAAAATTACCCTCTCGGAAGAAGCATAATGAACCCTGTAAGATTGCTGTGGAGGCAGACACCTTGCTCTGCCTTCCTGATTGAATGGCCCCTGGGTCCCAGATCCTCTGCTCTGGAGGGTATGTGCACAGAGTGAGTACACCACAGTTCCCAGTCCATTTCCCACCTACCAGTTCCCTGGTCCCCGTTTTCCTGCTGCTGCCTTGCGGCAGCATAGTCCTTGTGTGGGAGCTGCAGAAGAAGACCTTTTGCTCAGGTTTCCTGATTGACTGGCCCCTGGATACTCAAACCCTTATTCCCCTGAGCAGAGGGTTCATAAATAAGTAAATAAAAGGAAAAAAAAAAAAGAAAATTAGAGCTTGAACTAAAATTTTACCTCAAAAAGGAGAAGGACATGATGCAAAATAACATGACATAAAACAAAACATCAAATAAAGCTTTAAAAAACCTCTCTAGAACCACTCACCAACATATTTACTCATGTGAAAGACAGGTCACTGAGCTTGAAGACAAGATAGCCACTATAGGAGCTGGAATCTTGTCCCAGGATTTTCAGCTTCCTGGCTCCTGGTTTCCCAACCTCTGGTCCTCATGTGCTTAAGAGTGCAGGTAACTGGAGTAAAAAGGCCAGAGCTCCCAGTTCCCAAGATACCTTTGATGCACTTGTCATCTCTTCTATCTGCACATCTGGAATTATAACCACATTGTACACCAATCTTTTGAGGCTTCTAAGGTTTTCTCCAATTACGTTAAACCTAATGTCAAAAGTTGAGGTGAGTCAACAAATAGAAGATCTCAAAAACCAGTTGAATAAGCTTAATGAAGACTTTATCAAATTCAAGAATGAATTCTAAGAATAATCAATAAAATCAGACCTTGGCTAGAGAGATGGCATAGCAGTTAAGGTGATTGCCTGCAGAGCCAAAGGATCCTGGTTTGATTCTCCAGGACCCACGTAAACCAGATGCACAAGGGATACATGTGTCTAGAGTTCATTGGCAGGGGTTGGAGGCCCTGGTATGCCCATTCTGTCTCTCTCTCTCTTTCTCTCACTCCCTACTTCTTTCTCTCTCTCAAATAAATAAGTAAATAAAAGGGAAAAAAAGAAAAAAGAAAATTAGAGCTTGAACTAAAATTTTACCTCAAAAAAGAGAAGGACATGATGCAAAATAACATGACATAAAACAAAACATCAAATAGAGCTTTTAAATACCTCTCTAGAACCACTCACCAACATATTTACTCATGTGAAAGACAAGTCACTGAGCTTGAAGACAAGATAGAATAAATTGATCAGAAGGTCAAAAACTTTACTAAGCTCAAAAAATTATGCAAACAGAATATGATAGAACTTTGGGACACCCTAAAACAACCAAGCCTCTGGATCATGGGTGTTCCAGAAGGAGAGAAAAATCCATGTCAGAGGCATTAAGAACATATTCAGCCAAGTTATTGAAGAAATTGTTCCCAGTCTCTCAAAAGAAGAATCCATCCAGATAAAAGGAGCTCATAGAACACCAAACAGATTCAAAGAATCTTCACCACAGTTAAAATTCTTAATAATGGAAACAAAATGAGTGCTGAAAGAAGCAAGAGAGAACAACTCACTACAATCCCATCAGAGGAAATCCCATCAGAGTAACCTTAGACTTATCAGCAGGAACCCTGAAAACCAAAAGAGCCTGAAATGGAACACTTCAAATCCTAAAAGCATCTACAGCTTCCACCCCAAGCTACTATACCTAGCTAAAGTATGCATCATAACAGATGGTGAAAGGAAAACTTTCCATGAAAAAAAGTCAACTCTATGGTTATTTGAACAAAAGTCAAACCTACAGAGAATATTTCAGAAAGTACTCCTCAAAGAAGAGTCACACAATCAATCTCAAGAGACTACAGGAAGAAGATCACAATAATCAAAACTAGATCAGGCTCAAAAAGTACAAAACACAAGGAAGCATCAAATGACATAAAACACACCATCATGGCAGGGATTAAATCAAACCTCATAGTTCTAACCTTAAATATTAATGGTCTTAACTCACCCATAAAAAGACACAAGATAATAGGGTGGATCAAAAAAATGGACCCTTCAATCTGCGCTCTTTAAGAAACCCATCTCAACACTAAAAACAGATACCTCCTCAGGATGAAAGTATGGAAAATGATATTCCAAGCAAATGGAAATAAGAAACAAGTAGGAGTTGCTATATATTAGTACCTGATAAAATATATTTCAAACAAAAAACTAATCAAAAAGTACAAAAAAGGCCACTTCCTACTTATCAAGGGAATTATCCAACATGAGCACATCATAATCATAAATCTGTATGTGCCAAACACAGGTGCACCACAGTTCATTAAACACAACCTAGTTGATGACAAAACACAAGTAAATGCCAACACCATCATAGTTGGAGACTTCAATCCTCCACTATCATCAATAAACAGATCATCCAAGGAGAAAATCAACAGGAAAATAATAGAGCACACTAACACCATAGATCAACTAGATTTAATGGACATCTATACAACTTTCTGCCACAATTCTACAGAATTCATATACTTCTCTGCAGCTCACAAAACCTTTTCTAAAGTAGACCACATATTAGAGCGTAAAGATGCCTCTATAAATTCAGGAAAATTGAAGTAACTTCGTGCATCATATGAGATCACAATGCTTTAAAGCTAGAAATTAAAAACAAGAGACACATTTGGGACTCCTCCACTTCCTGGAGACTAAACCACATATTTTTACACAATGAATGGATTGAGGAAGAAATCAAAACCAAATTGTAAAATTTCTAGAATTGAATGATAATGAAAACACAACATACCAATACTTATGGGACACAATGAAGGCAGTCCTAAGGGGAACATTTATCATGATAAATGCCTTCATAACAAAAACAGAGACATCACAAATTGATGCATTTGAAAAACAAGAAAAATTTAACCCAAGAGCTCCAGATGGAAATAGTCAAAATCAGAGCAAAAATTAATTAATTGGAAACAAAGAACATAAGAAAATTGATAAAATGAAGAGCTTGTTTTTTGAAAAAATAAGCAAGATGGATAATCCCCTGGCCAATTTGATCAAGTGAAAAAACAAGAAGTCTCAAATTAACAAAATCAGAAATGAAAAAGAAAGGTCACAAAAGACATCAATTAAATTGGAAGAACCACCATAACATGCTTCCATAACCACTACTCTACAAAATTCAATAATCTGGAAGAAACAGATGAATTTGTAGATATATCTACTACTAAAACTAACCTTGGAACAGATTCATCCCCTAAATAAACCCATTATATCCACTGAGTGAAAAGGTAATCAAAAACTTTACCCAGAAGCAAAGTCCAGGACCAGATGGCTTTGCACCCAAATTCTATCAAGGTTTCATTGAGGAAATGAAACCAATTTTTCTCAAATTCTGTCACATATTTAGAGAGCAGGAAATCCTCCCCAAGTCCTAGTATGAAGCTAGCATCACCATACTGCCAAAACTAGACAGAGATATAACAAGAAAACTATAGGTTTATATCCCTGCTGAATTTAGATGCAAATATCCTGAACAAAATCCTTACAAACCAAATTCAACAACATATCAAAAACATTATCCACATTGATCAAGTAGGCCTCATCTCAGGGATGCAGGGAAGATTAAACTTATTAAAATTAGTCAATATACCATGCCACAAAAATAAATTTCACCATAAGAACCACATGATCATCTCAAGTGATTCAGAGAAGGCCTTTGACAAAATAAAACACTATGATAAAAATGCTGGAGAGAATAAGCATGTAAGGTTTATATCTCAACACAATAAAGGCTACATACAAAACACTTCAAGCCTAAATAATAATTAATATGAAAAGACTCAAGGGGTTCCTACTGAGATTGGGAATAAGACAAGGTGTCAACTCTTACCACTGCTGTTCAACATAGTACTAGAAGTTCTAGCACAAGCAATAAGACAGGAGAAAGAAAGGAAAAGGATACAAATTGGAATGGAGGAAGTCAAGTTAGCCCTATTTGCAGATGGCATAATCCTATACATAAGTGACCTAGAAGTCTTCATCTCAATACTTATAAAAGTGAATAACTCCTTCAGTAAATTGACAGAATAGAAAATCAACATGCAAAAATTAATAGCCTTCCTATATGCAAAGAACAAATATGCAGAAAAAGAAATGAGTGAGGCTGTCACAATTTCAATAGTAACAAAAAATAATTAAATACCTTGGAAAAGCCGAGCGTGGTGGTGCAAGCCTTTAATCCCAGCACTCGGGAGGCAGAGGTAGGAGGATCGCCGAGAGTTCAAGGCCATCCTGAGACTACATAGTGAATTCCAGGTCAGCCTGAGCCAGAGTGAGACCCTACCTCGAAAAACAAAAAACAAAACAACAACAACAACAAAAAAAAAAAACCTTGAAAAAACACTAATCTAGGGCATGAAAGACCTATATAATGAAAATGCAAAAACACTCAAGAAAGAAATCAAGGAGGACTTGAGAAGATGATGGAAAGATCTCCCATGCCCCTGAATAGGTAAAATTCATGTTGTGAAAATGGCAATTCTCCCAAAAGTAATATATAGATTTACTATATTACCAATAAACATTCCAGCATCATGCTTCACAGAGATAGGAATATGATCTTAAAATTTATATAAAATGGCAGTAGGCCTTGGATATCCAAACATAGCCTCAGAAAAAGCAATGCTTCTTGAAGTATCATCACACCCAATCTAAAGCTATATTACAAAGTCATTGTAACAAAACAGTATGATACTGGCATAAAAACAGAAACATAGACCAATGGAACAGAATTGAAGACCTGGACTACAGGTCAAGTAACTACACCTACTTGGTCTTTTACAGGGGTGCCAATAAAATGAATTGGAGAAAAGACAGCATCTACAACAAATGGTGCTGGACAAATTAGATAATTATACATAGAAAAATGAAGGCAGACCAACTCATCTCACCATATACAAAAATCAAGTCAAAACGGATTAAGCACCTCGATTTAAGACTTGAAGCTCTTATCCTACTGGAAGAAAAAACAGGCAGAACTCTTCAATATAGGAGTGGGAAAGACTTCCTGAACAAAAACCCCAATAGCCCAAGAAATTAAGCTATCACTCAACCAATGGGATCTCATGAAGCTAAAAAGCTTTTGCACAGACACACCATAAGCAGAGCCCATATACTACTCCCTAAAAGAAAATCTTATCCAGCTAAGCCATTGACAGAAGCCTAATATCTAGAGCCTGTAAAGATCTCAAAAAAACTAAACAATAAAAATAAATAAAAACTCCAAAAATGAGGCAGAGAACTGAATAGGAAACTCTAGGAGGAAGAAATACAAAAGGCTAACACACACTTAATAAAATGTTCAACATTCCTAACCATTAAGGAAATGCAAATTAAAACAAGTATAGAATCTACCTTACTCCAGTAGTAATCATTTAAAAGGTCTAACAACAAGAGATGTTGGTGAGGATGTTTGTGAATGAGGAAACCTCATATACTGTTGGTGGGAATATAAACTAGTACAACCACTATGGAAACTGATATGGAGATTCCTGGAAAGGATGAAGGCAGAACTACCAACACATGTAGTTATCCCCTTACTGGGCATTTACCCTAAAAGCTCAGTTCAGAGATACTTGCTCAACTAGGTTTATAGCTTCTCTATTCCTTACAGCTAAGGACTGGAATCAACCCAGGTGCCCATCACTGGATAAATGGTTAATGAACTTTTGCTTTATTTACACAATGAAATTCTATTCAGCAGTAAGAAAAAAAAGTATACAGTGAACTCTGTAGAAAGATCCACAGACTTGGAACAGAGTATACTTAGTGAACTCACACAACCACAGAAAGCAAACGCTACATGGTCTCAATTATTTGCTTCCTAACCTAGACCACCTCTATTTGTTGACATAACTGATAGGCAGCTCAAGGCCCAGACAACAGGGATGGAAGTGTTTGGAAGGAGGGGAAGGGGTGGGTGGGTAAAAATAAATGCAAAACGAATGAACTGGTATCATAGAAACCTTTATCCTTTCAGATAGACTAAAAGATATAACCCTCAACAGGAGTAAGGGGAAAGCACCTGAAAAGAAGGGCCCTGGAGAGGGTGAGATGAAGCCTAAGCTTAACTTTCATTTTTGTCTCTGGCCTGTAACTCCCAGTACCAGAAATCAGTTGCCAACCACAATGAGCTAGAGATCAGAGAGATGTATGATTTCCAATAATCAAGACAAATTTCTTTTTTTAAATATTTTAGTTAAATTAATTAATTAACTAATTAATCAATTTGACAAAGAAGGAGGGAGAGAGAGAGAAAGAATGGGTGCACCAGGGCCTCCAGTCACTGCAAATGAACTCCTGACAGGTGCATGCCCTTGTGCATCTGGCTAATGTGAGTCCTGGGGAATTGAACCAAGATCCTTTGGCTTTGCAGGCAAATGCCTTAACTGCTGAACCATCCCTCCAGCCCAACAAGACAAATTTCTATCAAGCACTTGATTACCCACCTAAGGCAAATGGTAACACCATATTGCTGAAGACCCCATATGCTGCCAACACAGAGCATGGAGATACTTGGCTGCAGTCCAGAAGTCCCAACACAGTTAGCCTGTCTAGTGCTGGAAAGTATTACATGAGCTACTGGGAGAAAGGGGCCAAGAATGGTCTGAGTAACCAAAGATCTAAGCTACTCAGAAACAAACACCTTGACAGGATGTACATGCCAGTGTAATAGAGGCACAAAGCCTTAGTGGGTCAGGAATAGCTTTCTGATTGGCTAAAGGACCCACTCAGTGTAAAGGAATCCATATCTGGAATTGGGAACCAGGGCAGATACTTATGAAGAAAAAGATTTTGCTCTCCAGTGTCAAACTCTCACTAGTCTTTGGCTAAAAGAGGGGCTATATATATATATATCAGATTTTCCTTAAATTGATAATGCTTATTCTATTTAAACTATGCTGACTTCAGTCTCCATTGGAAAATCTGTTCCTCATTTTCAAAAGGTAGCAAGACTGAGGAGATAAACTAACCCTCACAGTTCAGCCAAGCCACAGCTGAAGCTGCAGAGGAAGTGGGGAGACAAGCAAGAGAGCTGCTTCCATGGTAAGCCTCATAATCAGTACCAGGGTGAAGAAAACCCACCCTGAGGATACTCAACACCTACCAAAGCAGAGATCCAGAGGCTCCTAAGAGCTCATCATTGAAGTGGACTTAAGACTCACCCACCATGGCTCAGAGAATTTCGTGGTAAACGAGGCAGAAAGATTGTAAAAGTTATAGGTTGGGACATAATGTCCAGAGTCATCCCCCCCACACACAAAAAACTGACTACTGCTCCCACAAAGCATAACCCACACCCCCGTAGGGAATACCTGCAAACCCACGAGGAGATTCTCCACCAGAATGAGGACAGGAATGAGTGAAAAGGGGGTATCAACAAATGATGTATCCTTACAAAATATGTTGTTAATAATAATTATTTTAAAATATCTAAGAGAAAGAAGCATGAGAAATAATCTAGGATTTTTTTTCAATCCTAAAATATCTGTTTATAATCTCTTTCCATGGCACAGTGGAGAAGTAGGCACATTTCCAGTGGAGGGTTTATTTTCTTGGCTCAATGCCGTAGCAAGCAAGAGCGTATCTACACTGAAACAATTGAGAAAGCTTCCCAATTCACACATTGTACATCACCCCAGACCATGTTGAAATGTTACACATAGTCAACAATGTCTTAGGACAGGATAAATTCAATAGCATTTTAGTGGATATATAGAAATAGTGCACTGATTCCATGTTTATTTTTCTACTTTTGTTGTTATTGTTCTGCAAATTTTGCTTCAAATTATGTAATTATTTGTTTTTGAAAACAGAAGATTTTAGATTGGTTTGATTTTTTTTATCTTGACTGTGACTCTTTTCTTGTTTTTTTTTTATTTTTTTATTTTTTGCACCAGGAAAATTTCCAATACATGATTATTATGGAAAATGTTATCAAACTAAAATTTTCTGGGAACTAATTGACATTTGCCGTGATTTCTATATTTTTATAATCAGCATCTGGGTATTTGCTTTGATATTGTTATTTGGATGGAAAATGGTGCAAATAATACCAAATGCTTCTTTGTTTTGTTTACATGACTGCCAGATATTAAGCAACAATCAGAATGTACTTCCTTTGGAAAAAAATATCATGGTTCATGCTCAAGTAATCATTACTACAAAATGAAGATCAGTAGTTTGATCACACCCTTATCCAAACATATTCAGAGCTTTGACAGGTTTCAGAAAAGTACCACAGTCCTGGAGGTAACACTGTCCTGTCCTTTTCATTATTGATATAAGCAGAAGATATGCATGGTAATGTTTCAAAATTTACAATTGTCATTTATTTTTATAGAAAGACTTCTTGGAGAAGTACTTATCATGACATATTCTCTGGGTATATTTGCAAAGTAAATTCCCACCATAGAATAGCTGGAAAAAAGATTTCAGAAATTTTGAAAGTCAAATCCCTCATAGAGACCATCAAAAGTTTATCCAAACAAGAAATTGTTGAATTGGCTAAATAACCCTTTTACCTTCATGGAATAATCACTTTGAAAGAAAATTCCCTGAACACATCACAGGATTTTGAAGACATTTTGCAACGGAAAAAAAATATTTTAAACTCTGAGACAGAAAATCAAGTTCACCACACAATTTCACACACCCTACCAGGAAATGTACTGAAACCTCTTTTATTCACTTTTCTCTGCTGTCTGGGGCATTGGAAGTTATGCCAAGTCTCTGAATATACTATATATCTGTTCTTTAAAAACTCATAAAGAATCTCTAACCTCCTAAGGACATATCAAGTATCCACTGGACTAGAGAAGAGCTTTGAAAACAACTCGATCCCTTACATGTCCACCGGAAGCTTATAAAAACAAGACAACTTTCCAGTCCGATGAAGCTTCATCAGTGACTACAGAACACCACCCCTGGGACTCACAGGGTGGTCGCGTGTCTCTGCTGGAGTTTGCAGGAAATGATAAGCTATGGAAAAGGGCAAGTCTCTTTCCAGGACTTCCACACTTTTGTCAGATTGGTGCTTATGCAAAGTTAAAAAAAAAATGACTGCATTCCCCAAAATTGTTCCTATTCCTATGAGGACTTGAAGTATAGCCACCATAATGTTTCACAGAAAACACAGTGCTTATAGAGCGGATCAAAATGGCTTGCTCCTTGAAACACTAGAGAAGGTTTAGCACCTTGTTCCATAGACTCAGTGAAACTTTTGATGATAAAGTCAGGCAACAGAAATAAGCCCCAAGGATAGGGAACGTTAGAGAATAGCTCATAGTAAGTGCTCTGTGAGAACAATTGCAAAAATTTATGTGAGAAAATAGCAGAGGGTTTATGAAAGAGCCATAGATGCTATTTATATTTTGCTTGCATTAGGTACACAAAATTGATCCACATATATGTAGTTTGTGATGTCCATGTGTGTATGTGGTATGTGTGTGTGCACATATGCATGTATGTTCGCATGTGTATAGGTACACATGGGTATTCAGGTGTACATATATGTGTGTATGTATATAGAGTCCAGAGACTCCAGCCTTGAGTATTGTTCCTCAGATACACTGCCCAGTTCTTTTACAGACAGGGTCTCCCATTTTCTTGAAGTTTAAGTTAGGCTGAACTGGCTGACAAGTGAGACCCAGGGGTCCACCAGCGTTTACAACTGAAGTGCCAGGATTACAAGAATGCACCACCTCACCCGGACTTCTAAGTGGGTACTGGGAATTGAATTCAGGTCTTCATGATGGTGATGGTGAGGTAAAAACTTGGACAATTAAAGAACTTTACCAAAAGCTCTTGTGTTTTATTCTGAACTTTTGGTTTTACAGATCAATAGATAGGAGGTCATATCAACTTACAGGTAAAAGGATAAGGAATTGAAGGCAGCAATTATATGTTCCCTTATTTTTATCCATTCTTTCAATAATATTATGAATATTCCTACATTGACATAGGAAATAAATACATAGAAAATAAAATAAAATAATTAATGTATGGGTGAAATAAAATGTCAGTGACAAATTCTGTGCAAAGAACACCAAACAAAAAAATTGGCATGAGGTGAAGCAACTCCATAGAGGTATGTTCATATCTGATATTAAGTAGGCAGGAGGAACTGTTCAGAAGGACACTGAACAGCATCAACAAAAAGCAACCAGCACCCATGTTGGAAATCACATTGCATAAAAGAGGAATGGTCTTAGGGTTGGAATAAACCTTGTTTATTCAAGAAGCAGCAAGAAATGCAGCCTGGAAGGAACAGTGGCAAGAGAAAGGAAAAGTGCTACATCAAAACTGGCATTAAATACTGGAAACTTGGACAGTCCACCTAGCACATAGCATGACATGATTAGAAATCAACCAGATGGCTGACATTGATGTGAAGAGCACAGAAGCAAAATATGTCTAGGATTAAAACTAGTGAACCAGGGATACCAAAAACAATGAAAAGAAATCATCATTCTGAGAAGCAGAACTTGAATCCATCCCATTAATCTGGAAACAGTATCTGGGCTGAGCAGGCTCCTGGTTGTAGCAATGTTCTGTCCTTCCTGATTTTCAGGAGTTTTAATTTAATTCAAAGTAAATTTTTTTGTAAAGCCTGATGATTCCAGGATGAGCTGAGCTGGGTATTAGCATGTTGAACAGTGAATTAAAACAGACCTAGAATCTGAGTTCATGTTAGAGGGCAGATTGTTCACAGTTTTCCGTTCATTTAGAACTGAATAGATTCTAAGAAATTGAATTATTTTACTCATACTTATCTTTTAAGACTTAGGAATGCCAAGTCTATGATAGAAATCATGGCAGTAATATGAATGCACAGTAAAACATCAAATAATAAACTTTTGGAAAATATTTGTAATCACAATGACCATCCTGATGGCCCAGGTGAAACTAACCTAGTAAGATGTCTGAGAAAGTTAAATTCACAAAGAGGACCTCTGAGGCATTGAAACAAATGGGAAAATTCTTAAGTCTTATGCAAATAATTGCATATTTCTTTACCTTTAAATGTTATGCTTAAACTCTTACTTTTTAAAATATTTTCATTATTTGTAAGAAAGAGACAGAGAGAGACATGAACACATAGGCACACACAAGCACACACACAGAGGTGGGGTGTGGGTGCAGTAAGGCCTCTTGCTACTGTACACAAACTCCAGATACATGCACCACGTTGTGGGTCTGGCTTTGCAAGGGAACCGGGGAATCAAACCCTGTCTGTCATGCTTTACTAGCAAGCATCTTTAATAGCTGAACCATCTCTCACAAATCACTTGCAATCAGTATTTCTAGCCACCAACATTCTTAATTACCTTTAGTTCTACAATGTGAACACCCCATAAACTCTTGCCAGATTTTCTACACTCACTTCTCTCAGCTTTGTCTCTAATTGTTTGATTGTTCTATTTAAATAAGTTAACTGACTTTCTGATGATTATGAACTTAGAGAAGGTATCCTCACACATTAAGTCAGCACACTCTATACATTGATACATTATTTTCTATTTCTAAAATGTCTGCTGCATTTCATAGTTTTTTGTTTTTTTTTCCAAATAATACAATCTTGTTATCTCTGGTACATGATGAGTTTCTTGTCCATCTGTTCTAATTCATAGTCTTATCAATTAGTGCTTTTAGGAATGTTATGGGAAAATGGACTCCTCATAGTGCCCACTGCCTGAAGCAATGAATTGTTAAAGGTAAAGGTAAATGTTTTCTAGATAGAGTTAAGATGAATTATGATTAACTAGGAAAATTTTCCTTGCAATATACAGTTGGGCCCATTGTAATAAAAAAAAAATCAAGCAAAACTCCAAATGTCTTATAATAGCAGTAGTAAGCTATGAAAGTACTTGCTGTTTCTAAGCATCCTCAATATTACTGGTATTACATTCCTGAGATTGGGGATAATACATCTGGTGGTTTTTTGCTGTATGTGCCAGAAGAATGCTGAAGAACATGGAAAGAACAGAAGCTTCAATTAAGTTCTATTTAGAAGGTTTTATTATTTTTTTTTTCTTGGAAGACAAGCATTTTTATTATTATTTTTTCTTTTCAAATTTTTTTATTAACAACCTCCATGCCTACAAGAAATATCCCGGGCTGGAGAGATGGCTTAGCAGTTAAGTGCTTGCCTGTGAAGCCTAAGGACCCTGGTTCAAGGCTTGATTCTCCAGGACCCATGTTAGCCAGATGCACAAGAGGGTGCATGCGCCTGGACTTCATTTGCAGTGGCTGGAAGCCCTGGCATGCCCATTCCCTCTCTCTCTCTGCCTCTCTCTCTCTGTCACTCTCAAATAAATAAATAAAAATGAACAAAAACATTAAAAAATATCCCATGGTAATGCCCTCCCCTCCCCCACTTTCCCCTTTGAAACTCCATTCCCCATCATATCCCTTTCCCTCTCAATCAGTCTCTCTTTTATTTTGATGCCATGATCTTTTCCTCCTATTATGATGGTCTTGTGTAGGTAGTGTCAGGCACTGTGAGGTCATGGACATCCAGGCCATTTTGTGTCTGTGAGGAACACGTAAGGAATCCTACCCTTCCTTTGGCTCTTACATTTTTTTTATTCACAGAAAATATCAACTGTGTTTTCACCCCCAGGATATCTACAAGAGACATTTGCATCAAAGTGGGCAGTGCTTGGCACACACCAAGAACAATTATAGCTGTATAACCTGAACTCTATCTTGACTCAGTTGAGCTGAGTCACTGCCATAACTTCTCAACTCTGAAATTACAGCTTGAAAAGACTGTTAAAACTGCTTTTATCTGAGTAAAAGAAGCATTAAATCTCATATTTCAATCTAAATCCTACAATAGTGTGTGCTTCTTTTTCCTCTTGAAACTTTCAAGGGTTATAATACCTCTTCTTCTGAACTTTTTATTTCCTTTTAACTGTTTTCCTCTCATCAAGTCATTTTCTTTAAAAAAAAAAAGTTTTATTACTTTATTTATACATTTGCAAGCAGAGAAAGAGAGAAGAGGGACCAAAAGGCAGAGACCGAGGCCAGAATGGACTTGCCAGGGTGTACAGCAAACAAACTCTAGATGTATGTGCCACTTTCTACATCCTGACTTTACATGGGTACTGGTGAATCAAACGCTGGCTCTTAGGTATTGCAGGCAAGTGCCTTAACTATTGAGCCGTCTCTCCAGCCCCCTCATGTCAGTTTTTAACATGATTTTGTTACATCACTTCTCACATTTTAAATAACATGTTATGATGGTATGGTAATTAATACAAAAAAATACTACATTGGACAGCTTCCTACCATTTTGACAAACCATGGCTTCAACAGCAATGGCAACAACAAAACCTTAAATGACGCCAGTCTTACTTTAGCTCAGAGTTTCAGCATCTTCAGTGAAAGGTTGGCTGGATCCATTTCCTTGGGCTTGAGGTGAAGTATTGTAGAAGGAATATTTGCTGGGAGAGGCTGTTCATTTCAAGTACCCTGGAAGAAGAGACAGAGAGCGGGGTTGTGGGGAGAGGATGCTTGTAAGAGAGAGAGAAACATGTATGAAGAGGCTGGTGCAACATGTACTATTCAAACTACCACTCCCATTGATCTACTTTCTTCAGAGAGGCTACATGTCCCAACATTTCCACCTTTCTTGAGAGTAACAACAACTGGATCCCAAGCTTTCAATACCCCATGCTTTCAGGTACATTCTATTTCCAACTGTAACATAAACTGAGTAAAAGTCAGACAGTTAAACTGCATTTGAAATATTTTATTTCTATGTATTTATTTGATAGAATGAAAAAAAATAGGGAAGGAGAGAGAGAACGAGCATGCCAGGGCCTCTAGCCACTGCAAATGAAGTCCAGACACATGAAACACCTTGTGCATATGGCTTACATGGGTCTTTTGGCTTTGTAGGCAAGCACCATAAGTGATAAGTCATCTATCCAGCTTTTAAATTACTTTTAAATGTTAGAATTATATTCAGAAATAAGAATAAAAAATGAATCCATCACCAAATAAGGCAAGTGTGTTTGATCCAGGTGTCCCCCATAAACTTAGGTGCTCTAAATGCTATGTTCCCAGCTGATGGAGATTTGGGAATTAACACCTCCAGGAGATGGGGTATTATTGTGGGTGGGCTTATGGGTGTTATATCCAGCTCCCCCTTGCTAGTGTTTGGCACACTCCCCTGTTCCTGTTGTCCACCCGATGTTGACCAGAAGGTGATGTCCACCCGCTGCTCATTTTCTCTGCCATCATAAAGCTTCTCCCTCGTCTGTAAGCCAAAATAAACCTCTGTTTTTCCCACAAAGTGTTCTTGGTTGGGTGATTTCTACCAGCAATATGAATCTGACTGCTACAGGAAGTTATAGGAAAAATATTTAGTCTATTAATGATGTAATTTTATTTCTTTATACTTCTCCCTCTTACAATAATTAAGAAAATTGATATAGCTAGGAAATAATTCTTTTATCCATATGTTTTTTCAAATAACTTTCTCTTTGCTAGGATTCTCCCTAAAATACTGCAGATTATTCCAAACATATTAGGTGCCCAAGTATTGAGGATATGAAATTACATAGAACAATATCATTTTAATGTAAATTCCATTGATAATTGATATTATTACAAATATTTTTGTATATTAGTAGCCAGAGTGTTTATGAAGCGCTAGATATTCTGAAAAGATCACTCTAATGTTTACATATATATATATATATATATATATATATATATATATATATATATATGTGTGTGTGTGTGTGTGTGTGTGTGTGTGTTGCTGTTGTCATTCTAATTCTAGTTTAATTAACAAATGAAGATATACATGCTAAAATTAAGAACATTGTCTGTAATTTTCTTGATAAACTATGTACCTTTCTAGTTATTAGTTCATTTATATATTTAGCAAATACCCATTATCTTCTATGTGTTCTAAATTCTGGGAATATACTAAGGAGAAAACATGATAAATAGAAACAACTTACAAACTTCCTAACTTGAATAAGCAAATATTATTTTCCCATTTTGAAGCCAGAAAAGAAGGGGCAGGCAGAAGTTAAGTAATTTGTCTGAGGTCACCCAGTGAGTGGTGAGTCTGGACTGTAACTCACAAGTTCCCCATTGCCTGTGGTTGGGCCACAAGTTCATAGCCGCTGGCTCACAGCGACTTCCGGCACAGACAGGGAGCTTTCCTGTAAGCAGTAGAGAGTCTTAGGAGGTCACATCAACGTAATTGCCTTCAGAAATGGGTTACCGTGAAAGTCAGCAACAACAAATTCTTATTGCTTTAACCTTTCCACCCACATTGAGGAACTTCACATCCAGGTAAGTCTTGCCAAAAGAAAGATAACTCTGGGGGAAAATATTGTGACCTAAGAGCTATAAAGGAAAATTCAGAGTACACAAAGCCTGGGAAAATTAATTTTTCCTTCAGTAGACATTACAAAAATTAAATTTAGCATTCCTGAAGGGAAAATTATTGAAAGAAAAATTGTTTTCCGAAATCCCAAATGAAAAATGTACTAAACTCTTAAGTGAAAATTAGAGCCAGGCCAATGAGTGACGGTGACTCAGGACATGCAGGCTGAGGGTGCCACTGTAGAATTCCAGTGAAGTCTGGGAGTTTGAAGAGAAACGACTTTGGATCTCGGTGCAGCTAAATCAATTCCAAACGCTCTGGCCCACCAAGTACTAGGTTTCCTGCCTTGACATATTGCAGTGTGCTTGGGTGGGCTCAGAAGCTGTGAGAGGAAAATAAGAATAAATGACATTGAAAGGACTCAGGCATGGGGACACTAACATTTAACACGTGAGAGTAATGACTCCTACATTACAAAAAAACACAACAACAACAACAACAAAAAACTTGAACTATAAAAGATTAACAAAACAAAAAGTAAGCAAAAACCATACTCAGCAGGCTCAATTCTGTAATATCAATGAACCATCACTGGGGCATGAAGAGAAAGAAATGTAGCAAACATCCTTTTTGGGTGAGAGACATAGACTACCATTATATACCTGTATTAGTCAGGGTTCACTAGAGGAACAGCACTGCTAGAATGAATTATTTTAAAAGGGGCTTTATTGGATAAGCTTACAGTAGTCCAATAGCAGTCTCAGGCCCGAGAATCATCGAACCTGGTAGCTGCTCAGTCCTCGTGTCCAGATGCCTCAGCAGTCCTGACCCGGCACTGCAGATGGTGCTGGAAAATGTGGAGGCCTCCTGAGGAGCCACTGGGTTTTGATCCATGCCAGTCTTCAGTTGATGCTGGTCTTTAGTACACGCTGGTCTTCAGTCCACGCTGGAAAGATAGTGAGCAGCTCCGGTAGCCAAGTGGGAGGAAGGAAGGAAGGAAGGAAGGAAGGAAGGAAGGAAGGAAGGAAGGAAGGAAGGAAGGAAGGAAGGAAGGAAGGAAGGAGGGAAGGAAAGGAAAGAGGGAGAGAGGGAGGGAGGGAGGGAGGGATGGGCTCTTTTTGCCCAGAGCTTCCTTATATCAAGCCCCCCCCTCTGAGTGGGCAGCCCAGTCTGGGGCAAGGGCTCACCCTGGGGGAAAGACTTCCTCCTTTAGTTGATCCTTCCTAGAAGCAACCTGCAGATTACTAAACAGATCAAGTTGACAACACCTTAACTATCACAATACCTATACTATTTCCCAACCTTAACTTCAGTTGTGCAGTCTGATGTACAGGATACAGAGTTTCTTTCACGAGATATTTCAGTTTTTGTGAAATATTTAGATTGAATATGTCAGCGAAGCTTGGTGGCACAGGACTACAATCCCAGCACTGAAAATGCTAAGGCAGGAACATGGCTAAGTGTGATGCCAGTTTGGCCTCTAAAGTGAGTCCCAAGAAAGTGTGGGCTACATAGACAGACCATGTCTCTGATTAAATAAATAATAGCATTTTTTAATGTACCCAGCAATCTGTAGGCTCCAAGAAGACAGCAATGCACAGGAGTACAAGAATTGTCCATGTTCAGTTCACATGGAACTCATACTTGTAAACTTAAATTAGGAAGGTAAGGCAAATCATCTCTCAAGGGGTTCAGGTCCATGGTGGCCACAGAATTACCCTGTCAAAAACTCAGAGCTGATGACTCATTTTAAGGAGGTGTGTGACCTTGAAGCTCTGCTTATATCATGACTTCAAGTTCTTCACAGAAATCCTACAGTAAGTTTGGGTAATTAGAAAGGAAGTTACTAATAGAAACTATTGGAGAAGTGAGGGTCAAAAATCCCATGTAAGTTTGAAGTCCTTCTGTAAATTAAATTAGCCAGGAGGAAATATTTTCTTCTACAGAAAACAAAGCATTTCTTTCTGAGAAGGAATGGAATACGATGGAAAATACTAAGGTCATCAACCATTCATATATTAATTCATTCATTGATTACTGTATTATTTTCACTTTTTAATTTTTTTCATTATTTTTATTTATTTATTTAAGAGTTACAGAGGAAGAAGCAGAGAGAGAGAGAGAGAGAGAGAGAAAGGGTGCACCAGGGCTTCCAGCCACTGCAAACGAACTCCAGATGCATGTGCCCTCTTGTGCTTTTGGCTAACATGGGTTCTGGGGAATTGAGCCTCAAACTGAGGTCCTTAGGCTTCACAGGCAAGTGCTTAACCACTAAGCCATCTCTCCAGCCCTTGTTTTCACTTTTAAAAATTAAGAACATATTTTCTACGGATACATCATGTGTTGGTTCCATCTTTTCCCTCCTCCCTGCTCCATTCCTCAGATGGCCCTCCTTGGTGGGGTTGCAGGTATGCTCCATGAGGTTGTGGGTTATGTGTTGTGGGAGGAGCAAACAATCAGTTACTGGGGGTAGGCAGTGACTCTGGGCATGATGTTCCAACCTGTGGCTCTTCCAAACTTTCTGCCTTGTCTTCTATGAAATTCCCTGAGCTCTGGTGACTGTGTTTTAATTCTACTGAAGTGATGAGCTCTTAGGGGCCTTTGGATTTCTTCTTTGGTATGTGTTAAGTATCCTCAGATTTTGTCTCTGTCACCCTTTCCCTGATTGTCAGGCTCACCATTAAACAAGCCCTCGTGCTCATCTCCCCAAATTCTCTCTGGGCCTTGACTGAGATGGAAGGGGTGGTTTATCACTTCCGAACTCTCTACCTTCTAAAAAAGAAAAGCAGATTCTCTAGTGGAGAGTGAAGTCAACATCGGTTAAATGGGATCAGTGTTACTAACTTATGGAGAATTTGATGGATGTAGCCCATCTTTTAGCCAAACACTAGTGAGAGCTTGACATTGGAGAGCATAATCTCTGTCTCCATAGGTTTCAGACCTGATTCCCAGTTCCAGATATCGGTTCCTTTTCACTGAGTGGATCTCTGAACCAATCAGAAAGCAATTGGTTATTCACCAAGACTGTGAATTGACCTCTCACCTACTGTTGTGCCCACTGCTTTCTTTCAAGCTTTTGGCACACAAGCTACCTCAAGTCAAGATGGTTGGTTGCAGGTGCTACCTGACCCATATTTAGAAGTCCAGGTCTTTTCACCAAGTACTGTCTTTCACTGGTTACTTTTCTATATTCATCTCATTCATCAATGTCTTTGATTAGAAACCTGCAACAGCAATGGTCAAATCTATTATATCTCAGCTGCACTATCTTGTATGTGTCTCCAAAAGCGCAGAGCCCTCTCCTCCCCACCTCCCCTGGCCCACAGGCACTCTTCCCTTCGGCGTGCCTCAGCGCTCTTTCACCCCAAGCTGGACTGTTTCCTATTCCCCATCTTTCTGCTGCCCCCACTTCTGTCCTCCCGTCCCTTTTCCTTCTCACTTTTTGCCCCTTCATTTTCTCTCTCTTCTTGTTTCTTTTTTCCATTCCTGTCTTTTGTACTTGCTTCTTCCCCTTCTTCTGTCCCTTCCCCCTCCTCCCCTACTTTCCTTCGCTCCTTTCATACCTCTCTTTGTTCATTTTTCAACCATCTTTCCCTACCTTACTTCCTTTTCTGTCTTCCAGACATGTCTGGTTCTAAGATATTTTAAACAAATGGCTGTCAGCTGTTTTGTTGTAAAATTTAGAATAACTAATGCTACTGATTTCCACCTTCTTGTCTTAGCAAAGACCATAAAGTTGACTATCACATGGTTGAGAACATGAGGACAGACAGTTTGTAAACTAATGGGATAAACCTTCTAGGTAAATCCAGGTCAAGGATACTAGTAAACAGTGACTTACAAGTACACATGGCCTGTGAAAAAGTGATTCTGTCTAAAGGATGTTGTCTTCCAGAGATATACACGTATGTGTCACACAGATCAGCATGGCAGCATGCACTTATCCGTGTACTGTGTGCTTCCATGCTTTTCCTCTAGCAAAGCTTGGAGCAGACACTTCCCAGGAAAAAAACACATTTAAACATAAATTGTTATCGTACATTTAATGCTATTTCAATCTTTAAATGACTAACTTATGTAGGTATATCAATTATGTATATTAATTATTACTTAAAGATCTTTTATATCACTAAATTATATTTTGATATTAAAACAGAATGATATCAACATATTGACTATAACATAAAATAAATTAAAACTGTATACATTATAATTTGTGTAATAAAATATTCAAACTAAGGAAATGCATTTAAGTTTACTTGCATTGATATATTTGGCTGAATGTATGAATAATCTAAAATAATATCACTAAAGAAGTGAATTGGATCAAATATAAGAGCAAATCTTACCAAATGACCTTTTGAAATTATGAAATTCAAAACTTTGTTTTTGACAAGATAAATTTTGATAAAATATTGCCCCTATGTGTTTATTTTCAGTGAGTTAAAATTGATGTGTCATTATTGTTGACTACTAAGGGTTTCAGTATAATGATGGCAAAAAGAGGGGTGTAAGAGCCCCTGGGGTTGTTTCAGATCACGGGAATGACTTGAGATTTGCAGAGTGGCTATAACTCTGACAGGATGTGGCACACAGTCTGATCTCATACCTTCCTGTTCTATGTACTGTCACATGTTCGGAAACTGCCACACATCAGGGAATATTTCTTAATGTTGGTAAATGACTAAATACTGGATACGCAGCAGTACCTCTGAAAAATCCCCAGATTACAATATCCAAAGAAAATAAAAGTAAGCACAATAAGAAACTTGTAATACAGCATCTGTCATAGAATCTGTCAATTTTTCATAGAAGATTAAATACTACATCTGATTGCAGAAAGAAAACATTCTGTAGTCAATTTTTCATTCAGTTTAGTTTTCTTCAAACAAAAAAATTGAAATTAAATAAAATGTGTGTCTGTTTATATATTATGTATTTCTGCTTATATATTATGTATTTTAAATAAGCTCTTTCAAGAAAAATATTTTAATTTTTCTTTTGGACTGAGAGAATCCTCATAAATTTATAAACCTGGTAGCACACTTCCTTGGCATATGTTCTTTCCTTGGCACCCCATAAACACTGACCCAGTTTCTGAACACAAACCACACATCAGTCTACAGGCAACTTCACAAAAGAACTTTACTCATGGAATCCTCATGATGGCATGTACTTGCGTATGACTTCTCAGCTCATGGTCCTTGCCATCTCACATTACTATGAGATTATCTGGATATGATTCTGACTTGTTTCCCAGTTCCAGATATGAGTTCCTTTCCACTGAATGGATCTGTCAGCCAATCCAAGAGCAGTTGGTTACCCACTATGGCTGTGTGCCACTATTGAAATTGTGTGAATATCACGTCATGTTGTTTGCTTCAGCTGCAAACTAACTCCAGACACATGTGCCACCTAGTGCATCTGGCTTATGTGTGTCCTGGAGAATCGAACCTGGGTCCTTTGGCTATGTAGACCAGCAACTGAACTGCTAAGACATCTCTCTATCCTTCACTCTAACATTTGGGGCTATTTCATCACACCTTGAATTTTACCTTCTTGTGAATCATGTCTAAAACAAACTAAAATGTGACTGCATCTGACAGCAGTTATACTCGCCCTCTTCCAAATTCTTTAACTTCATGTCCTCAGCTTCAGATCCCAGTTCAATGGAGTTGAATCTCCATGGTTCACAGAGAAATTCCTCAGTGATCAAGTACCTTTGTACCTAGACATTTCCCAAACAGACTGTTACCTAGTGAAAATGGCTAGAAGAGATTCTGAAGAGCTTTCAACTCAGAAGTGGAGAGCTAATTAGTTGACTGCGAGTCTCAGAAATATGAGGGGTGGGGAGGAGTAGAAAGAGGATCATAACCACAAAGTACATAGTGTCAGAAACCTTCACCAAGGTAAACAGCTCCACTACGTGACAATAATCCTAGTTATGTTGTGGAGGAGACACCAGATGATAGCTGGGACTTGTGGGGGGAAAAAGAGAGAGAGAGAGAGAGAGAAAGTTCAGAGATTAGTGAGAGACTATGGCTCAAAGCAAAAGAATTATGGAGCAGGACGCATACTTGCTGTTCCCATCTAGACACCACTAGTGAGCACTACTGCTGCAGGTGAGGTCCTGGGTGCTGCAAGGACTCATAGACATGCCCTCTCCCACATACTATATGTACACATGCACATGCACAATAAACAACTTGTAGAGACACTGGTGATGCTTGTTTCCAAGTCTTGTTTTAAGAATCATTTACCCACTGTTGCAACTAGAATTACAAAGAAATGTGTTCTGGATTAACCTGCCCTGGTCCCTGTATATATCCTCTACAGTCTAAACTCAATAGTTCAAAACTCAGTCATTAGTTCTTTTGCTCACTTTCACTTTCCACATTCTTTTTTTTTTTTTCTTCAAGGTCGGGTCTCACTAGTCCAGGCTGACCTGGAATTCACTATGTAATCTCAGGGTGGCCTCAAACTCATGGCGATCCTCCTACCTCTACCTCTGTCTCCCAAGTTTAGTGATTAAAGGTATGTGCCACCACTCCTGGCTCTTTCCATATCTTACACGGAAACCACCTCACATTTACAAGGAAATTTTGCAAGCTGCTTGGATGTGTACTATTGTCACTGTTCAAACCTGCACTAGTATATTTCTGCTGCTTTTACAGATCCCAGAGAATAGTTAAATGACTACCAGATGTGAAGAGTTTTAGATTAAAATCAGTTCTCTGAAGACATATGAATGACGACATGGGCGAATTGTGATAGACAACTTTGTGAGCTTCAGAAATAACTGTTTAAAGCTTTTACTTTGGTGTTTTGTACGAAACATTTCATAACTGGTTGTATTTTCCTAGTTATACTAATCATATGTTCTGCACCCCAACTCTTCTAGCCCATTAACATTTTTTTTTTATTGAACTTTGCATTTGATGGTAGTTTGACAATAGGTATTGAATAAATAGTAATTCCCTCTAGCCCAATAATCTTAAATTCCTATGTATGGTAGATTTATGGTAGATAGAAAGTGGATACAACCTGTTTTGTGTCTGTGTGTACAGCCCCTCACTATTCCTCTCTGTGTGTACACCTCTCACCATTCTTCTCTATATCTCCATATGTGTGCACCTCCTCACTATGCCTTCATGGATGCACACCCCTCACTATTTTTCTCTGTGCGCACAACCCTCACTAGACCTCTCTGTGTGTACATCTATACAGCCCTCACTATTCTCTATTTCGTGTGTACACCCTCACTATTCATCTCTGTGTATATACCTCCTCTCCATTCCTCTCATCCAAATAAATTTATCCTTCCTTCTGTATTACATCAGACACTGACTAATGATAAATTGTTGATCAAAACAAAAATCTTAACACATTTTATATATTTTCCAATTTATATATATAAATACATATATATGTGTGTGTATGTGTGTGCATATATATATATATATACATATATATATATATATATATATATATATATATATCATAGGCTGACTACTTAAACCAGAATTTAGGAATTTAGGATATACAACAATATCATAAAATTGGCTTCTTTGACAACTTGGCTGCCTCAAGGATCCCATGATGCCCTGCTATGATGATGTTTCATTAAAGGTGTGTCACAGACTTGAGTTTCACTTTTGAGTGACTCACAATTACATTCTCCAAACAGGGGAGGCATACTCATTTAATGCATTCAAATTCCACCTTTCCCTTTTATAGGGAACAGGAATGTGTACATCACCTTTTAACTAAGTGTTCTATAACACAATGGCAGATGATTCATGATCCACGTGGCTAAAGACAACTGCATTTGTGTTTGGTGTCTCTCAGAAACAAGATTTTCATTACAAAACTGACACATATGTGGGCTGGACAATGGGTCATATTTTCCATAGTGGATGTTGCAAATTTTAATAGTATTAAAGATATGCTGGGCAATTCACATTAGAGAAACTTAGTTTCCCTTTTATTAAAATATTTGTCTAGGATTTTAAGGCATTTCTAAAAATAGAAATGTTTATGTTTAAAGTTGGTAAACTTACAAACTGAAAATGTTACCTTTTCAGTAATATATATGCTCCCAAAGTAATTGAGAAGAGCATTAAAAGGCCCAAATTTGATATGGAAAAACCATATATGTGGACTGTACAAAAACAAGATTATGCAATGAGTGACAATGGCTTGTTTTCATTACAGCTGCATGAGTAGCATGTGTTCTTTAAAACAGGATACAACAGGGCTGGCAAGATGGCTCAGCAGTTAGGCACCTTCCTGCAAATCGTAATGGCCTGGGTTTGATTCCCCAGTTCCCATGCAAAGCCAGATGCACAAGGTGGCGCATAGATCTGGAGTTCATTTGCAGTGATTGGAGGCTCTGGGTGTCCATTTTCTGTCTCTCTCTCCCTCTTCCTTTCTTCCTCCTCTTTCTCTCTCTCCTTACAAATAAATAAACTTTGAAAAAATTACAACAAATTACAGGAGAACAAAGGAAATGTTTTCCTAACAACTAGCAATAGGCACAAGGAAGTAGTCCACCATTCTAATATAAAAATTTTGGCCAATATGTCATATTTTTACTATGGTATTTTAAGATATACTTAAAAATATATTTATCTTTTATTTGTAAGGAGAGAGTGGGAGAAAATGAGAGAGAGAGAGTAGGCATGCTAGGGCCTCCAGCTTCTGCAAATAAACTTGAGATGAGGGCACTACTGTGTATCTGGTTTTACAAGGTTACTGGGGAATCGAACCCAGATCACTAGGCTTTGTAGGCAAGTTCCATAACAGCTGAATAATCTCTCCAGCCATACCATGATACTTTATATCTCAGCTGTGCTGTCACAGTCATTACATATAAGAAAATAACTCTTCTTTATAGTCTAAGGTAAAAATATACAGATGACACAACCTAAAATCTCCTTTCTTTATCTGCTCCATATGTACCTCTCTAGTTCCTGAAGCTACTTTATTAGGCGAATATTCTACCTGGACTCATTCTCTCTTCTACCTCTTACAACTTTGATAGTTCCCTATAACGTTTTTTTTTTTTCTTTTATATGGTTCAGTTCTTAAAGCAATAAGCATGCTTAAAACATTTCCAAATAAAAAAAAAATAAAAATCTAATAACTGACTTGTCTATTAAGTTACCCTCTATTTCACACTCTTCCCCACTTCTTTCCTTGATGATCAACTTTTTAAAGGTATCCAGTATCAGATTTAACAATTCAGTCCCAGGAACCATTACCTTGGATTAGGTTTTTAAATACAGCCACCAACTAGATAGAATACCAAGGTTATCTGTGAGCTTGAGAGGCTGAGAACTGAGTGCCCCAAACAGACAAAAGATGGAGGAACAGAGAAAAGTATCATATTCCTGCTTATCAATGTGCCATGTTGTGTTGTTTGAGGGAAGGAGACTGTGCTGTGTGAAAAGCCAGTGTTCCATTCCTAGAACATCTTTCATGAGGAGAGCATGATGAGAGATGATGAAACTGCCAACAACCAAGACCAGTACTGACATTTATACCCTCATATGCCTTTGAGCTTATGGACTAAAGCTCCAGTCCATTGTGTGCATGTGAGAGAGAGCATGTGCATGATGTGGTGTGGTGTGTGTGGTACGTGCATGTGTGGGAAGTATGTTCACCTCTGGTGGCAGGAAAAAATGTCACATATCCAGTCTGTCACTCTTCTATCCCTTCTTACTAGTGGCCAAAGTATCTTACTTCCTGATCCCAGAAATTATCATTTTATCATGCACATTAGCAAATCTCTGGTCTATACTCCCCACAAGACAGGGATTATAGATGTGCTTGGCCAAGCATATATTTTCACAATTCTTGATTTAGGAATACTTGTGACTTTATTGTTAATCCATGTTACCTTAAATTTGTTTTTAGCTTTAATATAAATATCATTTTAATATTGAAAACAGCATAACTATGCATTTTGAAAACTGTCTGAATTCCAGAATTTAATTAGAATAGTACACTTGTTTTGCTTATGTATGTAGGTGTATATATAATACATGTATATAAATATATATCATATATATATAATTTATAATGCATTGCCATTTAGGAAATTGTGCTAAATAAAGCTAAAGTTGAATTTCTTGGACATGGTCAACTTTTATATATTTTAGTCAAAATTTATAAATAATTTTGTGTATATTTCAAGTAAATAATTTACAAAACTTTTGTGAAATTATTACTGTTATGAAAGAAAATAATCCTACCAATGCAGCAAGTACTTTTTATCCATCCTTCTATTCATTTTTGTATCTTTCCATACTTTGTAGCCAAACAACTTGGAATATGGGCTAAAGTAAATTGCCTCCTTTTATAAACAAGTTTCCTCAACTTGATTATATAGTCTTTCAAATAATTTTGAAATTGCAGTCTAAATGATCCACAAGTTGGGAACAAAAATACTTCATCTAAAAGCAAAATAAAGTTATTTTAAAAGATAAAAAGTTGGTGAGTAGAGCCTGGAAGGTAGTTCACTTGGTAAAATACTTGTCACACCAGCGTGAGAACTTTGTTTTGGATCCCCTAGTATTCACATTAAAATTAGGTCCATTGCTATGCAGCTGTCATAGGGAGGTGGGGGGAAGCAAAGCCAGGAGGATACTTGAAACTTTCTTCTAGCTAAATTTAGCTTATAGGGAATTCCAATTTCAATGAGACTCTATCTCAAAAAAAAATAAAAATAAAAAGGGGAGGGAAATTGTAAGTGTCTAAGTGGGTAAGGTACTTGTTATGCAAGCATAAGGGTCCTAGAGTGTTCGAGATGGCCTAACTTGAATTGCTAGCAAGTATGTAAAAAGCTGGACATGGCCACACATGCATGTAATCCCAGTACTGTGGGAAGTGAAGACAGGAGAATTTTAGGGATTGACCAGTCAGAGGCTGTTTGAAAATAGCAAGTCTGGGTCCAGTGAGGGACTCTATCTCAAAAAATAAATAAATAAATGAAAAATAAAAACTCTAGAATGAGAGATAGAGGACACTGATATTCTCCTCTGGCCTCCACATGTGCATGGAATGAATACATGCCTCTTCACACACATGGCATAAGCCACACACAATGCATCAAACCGCACATAATACAGGAACAACAAATATAAAGGAAATGAACAGAAAAGAGCACATGGTAAGAAGTTTGAATTTTAATTCCAAATTCATGAGAAAAGAATGGAGCAGCGTAAACTGTGCGTTAAAAATTTGTTCAAAAATGTATTTGAGAACCATACTTGCTAACTCAGTAGAGTTCTTTGTTCCTTTTCTTCACTTTGGAGACACCAAACTCATGGGAAGACCTTTAGTGGAGCTTATAGTTTGAGTTGAATGTACTTTTGTCCTGTCGGAGTGAAAATGAATTTAGCCTTTCTAAGGATCCAACAAAGAAACACATAAGGTAGAATTACACACTAAGAAAATTTGATATGCTACTCATACAATTCACAATTGTAGATGAATATATTATTATATTGAAAATACAGTGGATGAAGAGATGGCTTAGCATTTTAGGTGCTTGCGTGATGCCTAAAAACCCAGGATTGTTCTCCAGTACCCAC